>NC_062227.1:76419470-77619470 GCF_902686445.1 Sciurus carolinensis | reverse complement strand
ACAGATGGAGATTGATGTAGGTTGATATTATCTTTGCCCTATTTAATAGATGCTCAATATGTAAGCATCTCTATAAGGAGAAATAACTGCTATAGTATACAAACTTTGGCAATAACCTCAAAAAGTAAGGATCAATATATGTGTGTATGTGTGTGTATTAAAAATATAAATGTATACATGTGAAAGCTTGGTGAATAGTTGTATAATCAAAAAGCACAGTCCAAATAGCTGTTAGAAGTATTTTTTTCCGGAGTGCATTGGTCAGCTTTCTGTCTCTTTTACGACGTACAGAAGGAAAGGTTAACTTTGGCCCAGGGTTTGGAGGTTCCGTGGCCACTTGGATCCATCACTGTGGGCTGAGGCAGACAGAGCATCATGGCAGGAAGCACCTGGTGGAGCAGAGAAGCAAAGGCAGGAAGGGTCAGGGACAAGACACACTTCTGCCGTCTGGGCCCACCTCCTACAGTTTCTTCCACTAACCAATGGGCCATTCCTGAATGGACTCTTCACCAGATCGATTAAGTCCTCAGAGTCAATTTCCAAAAGACCCTGCTTCTGAACATCACTGAATTGGGGATCCAAGATTTTAACACATAAGCTGTTTGAAGACATTTCAGATCCAAACTACAAGGCAGGGTATAAGTTTTCTGTTTGTTGTTGTTGTTGTTGTTGTTGTTTGTTTGTTAATTTATCCTTTTGCTGTGTCAGTTATTTTGTTTGCACGTTGTAATACTGTTTTTTAATTTGGGGGAAACCTATTATATGGGCTTATGGTTCCTGTTTCCTGACACTTGGTATTCTCTATGTCTGTGTCTCTTTTATAAGCACGTTTCTTTCTGCTGTGGGCATGGGTTTAGACCTCCACCTGGTGCCATCCTGTCTGTACCAGGCAGCCAAGGCTGAAGCCACCATGGTGAGTGTGCAGTGGGACCGGCAACCGGCCCTCCTCCGCACCAGGCAGACCCCTGTGCGTTGCAAAGGCCCTAGTTCATGGTTTGTAAAGGTCATAGCTTCCTGTTTGCTTTTTCTAGGCTACCTTTGTCTTGCTACTACAGTTCTATTTAAGCATGAGGCTGCTTTGTTTAAGGTCTGACCCCTTTAGAAATAAAAATACACTACAGAAGGCTGACCCAATGCCTCCGTCATTTTTCTCCTTAATAGGAACAACTGTCTCCTGTTTCTGAGAGTTCAAAGAAAAACAGACACCCCACAACACACACACTAAGTGTCCCAGTGTCTCGCTCTCCAAAATGGAAGGGAAACTAAAACCAAACCAAGCCTGAGGCTGTATTCTCAATATTCTCTTCTCACTCCAGAATTGAGAGAGGTAGTCTAAAAAGAGGTTTCATTTGGGGAATCGAAGGAACTGTCCTGAAAAGATGGGATGCTCCAGTGCTTCTGGGATCAGAACCACAGGATCAGTTAGAGAGGCATCTGCAACAATATTTACCCTGTCTACTTGGGAACAGTCTATGCTCCCTGTATACAGTCTGGGGAGCTAACTAGAAAGCATAGCAGGGACCAGGTCATCTATGTGGTTACAGAAGCTACAGGAGCTTCTCTGTGAGTGGATCATGATAATGGTGGTTAGCACTATGGTCATCAAGAGAAGATGAGAAAGTTGAAGAGAAGTGGGTAGAAAAATGAGGACAGGAAGGAGGGAGGAGAGAGAGGAGGGGAAGGGAGGTTGGAAGGGAGGGATCATGCTCCTGTGGTCTTCTCCTGTGCTGGGCTTTCCACTGCCCTTCACTACAATCCCAAGTAGTAGTTATTATTATTATTAATTATTATTATTATACCCATTTTCTAGATTAGGTACACATTTTAAATACTTGGATTAATGCTGTATTAATAAGTAGTGAATCTAGGGCCCATCAGAGCCCACCCTAATACCAGACTTATACTCCCAAACAGTCCCTGCAACCTCTCAGTGGTATTCTGGTTTCCATGGGAAAACAAGGAATCTTTCGCAGCCTTTGAGGCAGGAAACAATTCCTTCTCTACTCAGTGAGGAAATGGTTATGCTTGGCAGTGTATTTGTGCACGACTTCCCTCAACCTGATTGTGGGTAAACACAAGGGCAATTGAGATTATTTCATTCAATTTAATTTCATACATCAGCAAACAATATTTTAAGTGAGACATGGTTTTGGCAAAAATCTTAGACATAAACTGGGTGTATTCTGGGACTTCAAATTCAATATGAGGGGAAATAAAACCAGTCTGAATAACTCTGTGAGATAACCTCTGCTCATTCATTGCATTAAACTCAAATCTACTCAGGGCAAGGGATTCAAACTAGGTTCCTGGCAGCCTTGTGGTTTCTCTGTGCTTCTAGTTAATTCCTTTGATAGTTTAATAACATCCTGGCTGATTTTCATGTTGACAAACATTAGGATTCAGGCATCATTGACATTCCTGGTGGACTCTTCCTAAACCCACATTATCCCTGGGGTCTTCAACATCACTCTACTATTAGTGATGACAAGGTCAAAGAAGAAATGAAATATAACCCATTAAAAAAAACTCTGAGGATATGATTAAGAGTTAATAGAGAGTTTTGATCTATTCCAACTGGATTATTTTTCTGAATATTTTTAATTTGTATGTTTCAGAAAATGAGTTATACCAAAGAAAGCAAGAATCCTGAACACACTCGAGTCAAAATTACCTTTGTATTTCTAAAGGAACAGCTTGTTCTTGGTGATTTAGAAAATATGCCATTAGTGAATACAACTTTTACGTTCTTCTGTACCGTTAGGTCCTCTGGGCATTTAGAAACTGGGGAGAGAGTAGTCGAGGATGGAGACAGAACAGCATTCTCAAGAAGATGGGGTGACGGTGGTATGGAATGTTCCGGTGCCTACCAGAGTCAAGGTTTCCCGTGGCCCTGGGCATGCGCCTGGCCTTGCACTCTCGGCTTCTGCACCACCAGCCTCCCACTCCACTTCCCACGCAGGCCGGCATCTCAGGGCTGTGCGTAGTGCTGGGCGTGGGGACTGGAGCGGTGGTGATCCTAGTGGACAGAACGCGGGGCACAAGGTTGCTCTGGAGCCCGTTGGGCATGCTTGGTTATAGGTAGCTCTCATCAGGCTGAGCCGTTTCCCCAATATTTCAGCTGGCTTGAGAGACCTGGTGGTAGCCGCAGTGGGTCTGTTGTTAAATGATGGCTTCATCCTTGTAGAGATTACCGTGTTTCTGTGGTCATTAATATGGAATTTATACAAACAGAATTGCCGCCATGAAACCGTTGTATTTCCCATTTCATCATGATTCAAATCTGTAAAAATTAAAGTCGAATTTAATATGGAGTTTATTACATGAGTTTTTTTTTCATGTTTGTATTTATTGGGTTGTATTATGCTCTCTGATTTTGGAATTGTTTATATTATCTTTCTAAAATTACTTGGGCAACTTTCTCTGTTTCATTTTTTTTTCTCCTGTCTGGGCAAGCTTATAAAGATATAAATAGATATTTTCTGTCCCTGAAAAAATCTGATTGAACTTATTTGTAAAACTACTGGATCTGGGTTATTTTGCCAAAAAGTTATCTTATCACCATTTTTGGCTGCTAACCTGTCCAAAAATTTGTTTATAAAAAAATCATGCTTTTATGCAAACTTTCATTTATTAATACTTATTATTGTGCACATTATCATGGTATATTTTCCTAACTGTGCTAATTGCTCCCGGGCCTGGATTCACTCCCCGGCGCAGCCTGCATTGTGCTCAGCGGCACTTTGTCTTTCACTAGTGGGTCCTGACCCACATTTCTGTCTCTGTATTTCTCATTTTGCTTCTCTTCGGGTTGTCTCCACTTCATGAGTGAGCGCCCTTGTCTCTGTTCTCATCCTGGTCTTCTGCAGCTGCACCTGGCACGGCAATGGTGGTGCGCAGGAGCTAAGGTGGTTATTGATTTATGTTTTTCCTTTCAGTGTCAGATTTTGGAGATGGTCGGTGTTGAGTTTGGCACGCATGTTCTATGACTGCCCAGAACAAGCACAAAGGCACAGTACCGTGCACAGATCCTGCCGTGAAGTGTATGGATTTTTCGAGATTATACGGAACTATTTTTCACGGTACTAGGGATTTAGCTCAGGGCCTTGCGCAGGCCCGGCAGGCGCTCCGCCTACCCAGCACGACAACGTATTTATTGTTTAGTTTTCTTTTGGCATTTGTCAGTAATGACAAATGAACAATAATAAATAATCTCTTTGGGGGACATGTTTATGTCAAACACATAGTCCTCTGGAATGGAAATGTTATTTATTGTTGGAACTTGTTAATTATTTTGCTTATTTGTAAGGTGAAGTGTGTGTTCCTTTTATTTTGATTCCCCCCCCCCCCACACCATATTCAATGTATGCAAAGATCTTCATATTTGGTCAATTATTTCTACAGAAATAAGCTCCCTGAATGGTGATATTTCTGGACAAAAGATATATGCATTTTAAGTGATGATATCCATGGTGATGTTCCTTTTAAAAGGATCAGTTCCTTTTCCGGAGAGCCTAATTTCCCTCCCTCTACGGTGTGCGGGACACAGCACACTAGAAGTACCACCTAGGTCCAGATCTCTGCCCTGCCACTCCTTAGCTGGTGCTTGTGGTCAAGTGCTCTAAGCTCTGTGTGTACCCGTCTCATCTGCAAAGTGGGGAAGACAAGGACACGCAGTCTCAAGGGTCCTACGGGATCAACGAGGTAATGATGGTTCAGTGTTTAGAACAGTGTCTGGTGCTGTGTAATAGGGCTGTGTTTGCTAAATAAACTTAAAGCCATAAACTCATAAACTATGTCTTCTAATTGCTGGCTTACTGTGTATTTCTTATTAACCAAGAGCTTGAACCTTTTGCTATACTGATGGTGTTGGTATTTCTTCTTAGTCTAGTCTAATCCCAGTTAACAGACCACAGCTGTTTCACTCATGATTATCATTGAGACATTGTTCCATTCCTAATATGTTAATACCTTTTTGGTACCTGGAGACTCCAGTTTTATCCACTGTGGTTTATGCCTTTGAAGCAATGTTAATTGTTGGCACTATCTCACACTTGCATAAATTAGTAATTACAGGTGTATATATATGTGGTAGACCCAGAAAGACATAACAATTTCTCTTTAGTAATTTGACCCATATTTAAATGCTCTGTGAACAGATCTGACTCTGTCTGATCCATTCATCACATGGGCAGGAATGTACCTGTTCTATTCATTGAGATAGTCCATGTGCCTAGAAGAGTGTTTAATATGCAGACACTGAAATGTTTGCTAAAAGAGTGTGAATTTGTATGTTGACTGTCTCCCTTTTATTCCAAAGTAACCCTTCCACTCTAACAAAAAGGAAAAATAAAGCATTGGCAATGTAAGTAATAAGTTGTAAAAGTGACCATAGTTCCTTCATTGTCTGCTTAGATGGGTTTTCTGATTGTTCATAGTTTGCAAGCAAGCCTGCGGCTCTGAGGTCCCAACACTGGCTCTGGACCAGTGAACTCCTGGCATGAGTATCCTTCCAACCCCTGTGGGCATCTTGGTCTCAGCTGCTGCTTTAGTTTGTCTCTCCCTTTCTGTTTATTGTAATTACCTTGGCTTCTGCATTTACCAGGAGAAAGAGATAAGAACAGCAAAGCAAGGGATGCTGTGCAGCATGGTGAGGTCACAGGTGGCTTGACTGTGTGAAGCCATTTGAACAAGAACAACTACAAAATCCACCTGAGTTGGCTGTGTGTTCTGACTCAAATGGACCTTTCTTTCTTTTTCTTTATTTTTATTTTTACAGACTCATTTTGATTCATTGTATCCAAATGGAGTACAACATTTTCATTTCTATGATTGCACACAATGTACATTCACACCATTCATGTAATCATACATGTACATGAGGTAAAATGTCTGTCTCAGTCCACTGTCTTTCCTTCCCCCACCCCTCCCACCCCATCTTCCTCTACACCATCCAAAGTTCCTCCATTCTTCTCTTGCCTACCCACCACCCTACCTCATTATGTATTATCATCTACTTATCAGAGAAAGCATTTGGGATTGACTTATTTCACTTAGCATGATATTCTCCAACTCCATCCATTTACCAGTAAATGCCATAATTGGCTAAGTAATATTCCATTGTGTATATATATAACTGTTTATTTATCCATTCAACAATTGAAGGGCATCAAATGAAACTTTCAATGAGATGTTTACCTTTCAAAGTTAGAAAGCAAAAGAATTTGTCAAAAGACAAAAAAGTGGAGAGAATATAAGGAAGGCCTTTTGCTTTGCTTTGTTCAGAAAGAAATGTCTTTTCTTCATTTTCATGAATACAATATATACAAATGAAGTAAGTCTAGAATGTGATGCAGCATTCTTACATGAAGTGTGTATTTACAAGAAAAGGCCTTGCTCTGCAGTCCCACCTGCCTGACTCCACGTCCATTCACAAAGTTTCACCTCTCCAGCTTCCCCTGCTTCTTCCAGTTGCTATTTCTGAAGATTTAAATAATGCTTGCATGAATCACTTTTCAATATAATAACTCTTATTTTTCTTTTAAAATAAGCCTTTACTGAATATATCAACAAGGTACTGTACAGTGTGGAATGACATTGAAATTTGCAGTTAACAGAGTGTGTGACACAGTAGGTCTCAGAGGATGTGCGATGCAGATTCTTCCAGCTTCTTGAAGTCCCTGGTCAGAAAGATCACACTAAACACAAACCAGAAGCAAACCAACTTATGATTCAAACAATAGCAAGTCATCAGGACTGACTTTCAGCGGATGGATCAGTCCTGCAGGGGACAAACAGTGCTGGTGCCTCACCGTGCCTCCGTTGGTTACAAGTCTTACATCCATGACAGCTTCACAGACCCTCAGGTCTACATGTATGCACGCACATGTGTGCTTCATACTGACTAAAAAATGTCTGTGGCGAAGGCCTTGCCCTGTGCTCTTTTTGCGGGTGTGCAGAGAGAATGGGAGAGCAAAGCAGAAAGAGCACCAAACAGGGAAAATGGTACATATACAAGACCATTTCTGCTTCTAGATCTTGTCAAATATTGCCTGATGCTCTTTTTTTTTTTTTTTATGTCAAAACACTAAAGGTAGGAAGCTGTAGTTCACATCCCTCTTCAGCCAATTCTCAGGGTTGAAAGGCAATTGCTGGCAGTGGGGGATGCTTGTCACTGGCTGTGGGGGAAAGGGTTTTGCCCATAGGATGATGCTGTTGTAATAACTCTTGGTAATACCTATTGCTTCCCAGTTTTGAAAGGAAATGTTTTCATATTTACATCGTTTACTCCGACTTGCTCCTTTTTACCTTCTCTGTGTGGCCAGTTAACGCTACTTTGGGTTCTGCTGTTTCCCTTTCAAGTGAAGCTTTTGGGTCATCCTCTAATTCATTGGTGGGCTGACCTCTTGGTTTTCCACTTGCCGCTCTGCATCTCCCCATTCTTTTCATTGAACTTGTAGCTTTCCTTCAGCTCGTTTGGGACTGAGGATATTTAAACCCTGGGTGTGGCTCTCACGTTCGCATCTTCACTTTGTGCTTCGGAACGCTGGACCCCTCGTGCAGGCTGCTTCCCAGCGTAGACCTTGGCAGTGCCCCTGTTTTCGGCCATATTTGAACCTTTCTCTCCTGTGCTGAGACTCGGGCCCTGAAGAGCTCTCGGTTGCTCTGTGACGACAGGAAGACAGTAGCACCCCTCAAACCTCTTCAGGACAGGTTCTAGGTAGTGGTCTCTACCATCATTCATTTTTTCCACAACTGTATTGAGATATCTCTCCTTATGCTCCATATTTCTACTTCTATTTGGCATTATAGGCTTATTTCCCATTTTATCGAAATCCTCAGTAGAAAGATAATAGTTTAGCTGATTATTTTCCTTTTTCTAAAATAGAAATAGAAACACTTAACAGTGCAATAATCTTGGGCCAAAATTACATATCCGGAGTTTGGAAACTCGGACTATAAATATAATTGGTGGATATGCTTAAAAGTTAATCACACTGTGACAAAAACTTAGTGGCAATTATTTAAGAGGCATGTATTTCATTGGCTAATGTTTTCATCGCTTTTATTTGAGTTAACTGCTAGTTTGGCATTCGCACAACTTGGAAGAGCCAAGTTAAGACAACTCCTGCACGTGCTGACGGGATTCCCCACAGAGGGGCACTCACTACGCCCTGACATCCTGTCCCCCCAACTCTCCAACCTCCTTTCCCTCCCAAACCTGCTCTCCCTTCTGAATCCTACATTCTGAGGAAGAAACCCCCACACCTGCTGTTCCCATGTCAGAAATCCAAACATCAGCTTTCTACTTTTATTCTCCCCCGTCCTGTCTCCTCTCATGTCATTTTGGTCCCAAGACCTTCCACATTTCCATTCTCAGGGCCTAAAGGCTGCCTGCACCTCTACTCCTGTCTCCCCTGCTCTGACCTGGCTAATTCTCCCCTGTCTTTCTTCATAATTTACAACTTCCCTGACTCTGGGTTATCGTCTCAGAGCAATTCTGGGGTCAGACCGCTGTTTTTCTTCCTAATATCCAGATCTGTTTCCTCTCTCCTTTGCTTGGTTTCTGACCTCTAAGATGAAGTCCCCAGGCCTGTGGGCCCTTCGCGCAGGGCATGGTGCTTGGCCCTCGCTGCTGCCTAGGTGTAGCTCTATCGACCCCAGCTCAGATGACCTACCCTGACCTCCGGTTTACAGCCAGGGGCTGGTCCCCTTTCCTGAATCCATCAACTTCATCCTTGCCTGGAAGTCCCTATATGTCTGGCATCCTACCTCTGTGCCCTCACTCCCAGGTTGTCTAATAATGGTCTAATCATTTTGAAAGAAACTGGATGAATGACATCCCTCCTCCTCTTTGGCAAAGCTTCCCTGACCATGTGAGTAGCATTAACTATATTAACATATATTTATTAGGTTTCCCTTTCCCCTTGTGATTAGTTCTCCCGTAGTGTTTATCGACTGGTGTCAGATTTGCTTATTGTCCCATTTATAAAATTCTGCTTAGAGACTGTAGTTGGATCACCAGCAGGTGAATCCACACTTTGTTGCATACAAGTTGAATAATCTACAGCAAGTTACTGATACTCTCCTTCAGTTTTCTTATCTGAAAAATAGGATACTGACCTCACTTGGTTATTGAGGGGATTAAAAAGTAATTCATGCAACATATCTTAAGTTAGCACTGGCCATGCAGCCAGTAAGAAGGGATTGCTAGCTATTTTTCTTTATGTGTGTTTACTTGCCCAGCGAGGTGGTTAGCACAGCAGCATGTTGAGTGATGGCAGATCACAGATAACAAAGAGCAGTGGAGCATGAGGCTGGGCACCTTCTACGGAGGCTCTCAGACCACTGGCCCATTTAGGTATTATTAGTTGCATTCACTCTCTGAACTGCTTGTTGGAAATTAACTGGATTTACAGCCAGGTGCCTTAAATATCATAAATTATAAAATAGCTGAATTATGCATGAATGCAGACAAATTAAGCATGCTCTCAAAATTAAATTTGTTGGTGGCTTCTAGAATCACAGATGATTTCTGACTAACAGAGTTCAGCCTCTGAAGATGCCCTAAGAAGTCAAAGTGCTTGTGTTAATAATGACAAAGTGTTTTCTACACTCTGCCATTAAGTGTTCATTAATAAATTCCATCTGGAGTTTTCCCTTCAGGGGTTATTTATTGTTTCGATATTTGATAGGGTCCCTGCGCTCTGAGTCTTTTAGCAGATGTGTCTGCTGGCCAGCTCCTAGGTCAGGTTCCTGTTTACAGACCAACTCTAACGGAAGCAAATTCAGAGTCCTTCTGATTGTATGGAGGCATAAAATGCGATTTTTTAAAGTCTCATTGTTACAAATTCTGTCCTTAAAATATAAATAAACAAAAACCCTTGTATTATCTTGTGGCTGTCATTTGTGCTATGAACATACACATTTAAATCTTGGACACCCTTGTCAATTACATAAACGATGGTACCTTCCATTGCTTGACTTAAATGGCATTGTAAGTATGGAAACCACTTTTATAAACATTCCTTACACATTACATGTTGCACCAATTTTTAGTGTTCCCATCAGGTCAGTAAGTAGACTTGTTAAGCATTAAAACTGTGTGGGTTCTGAACCTCTGCCAGTGTTATTCTTGAGATCAACTGCAAGGAAGTCCTACGTGCACTTATTTCATGACTGTGCAGTGAATCTGCACATAGTCTCTGGAAATATAAAGATAATTAACTGAATCACTAACCTAAAGGAATACAGAAGGTAAAATTAAAGAGAAAAGTAGAATTCAAGTTTGGTAACACATAACCATTGAGAGATTATTGTTACAAACAATGACAAGGGACATACTAATTTTTAGTCATGAGTTCAGTATTACCACATGGTCTTATCAGTCATGATGAACTGATTGATTTTCTTAAGCAGGAATGCTCCTTATTTTTATGATTATTTTTTCTAAAATTTCCTTTCTTGACCTTGTAGCATGCTTCTTCACCGACTGTAACTACTAATAGACACAATGTTACAATTTATCCTTAAGACATTAATGTTGGGCCACACATTTCCTTTAACATCTCTGTAACCAGTATGCTCCTGGTTTTCCAAAAATTATTTTCATGTATACTCTTTTACTGAGACATTACGTGGATATGTAGTTCCTCCCCATTGGAAATTAACTGCTATCTACAGGTGTATTTTTATTAAATAAGTGCTTCCTAATTTGAATTTGTTTGCTATTTACATTACTGCCCATGCCAGTTATAGGCTTTTAAACATAGGGGAAAGAGAATTTGAAAATGGTAGAATAATAAAACCTTTCTGCTAAATACAAAGCAGAAAAATCTATAGGCAGAGTCATTTGTATGCTTTCTTCGCACGTTTATCTCGGCTAGCTCTGTTATCTTTTTGTCTTCCAAAACAACTGATAATAGCTTCAAAGTCATAGAGATAGTAGATGAGTGGACACTAATTGCCAGTTTTTATTCTCTCTACATGATTACTTTTTACACTAATCTTTGCCATTATCACAATCTCCTGTCTGTCTTCCTTAAATGGTTACTCAGACAACTCAATGGACTCTGGAAGACAGTAGGGTGTCTCCTGGGAGAGAGAAACCTGAAGGGTGGGCTGCCTGGCATGGCTTCCCAGCAGCGGGTGGGAGACAGGCTGCGTGCTGGGACGGTTTGCAAGGGTGCACCCAGGAGAAACTAAGGATGGGGGGCTAATAAAGTGTTGGTCCTGCAGGCTTTCCTACCCCAGGACCCCACAGCCAGTGCAGAGTCACTGGAGGAGGACGTGATAATCCAGACTCCCTGCTCCCTAAGACAAAATAGTTGCAGGGAGAGTCTTCCACGGGAGTTCCCAGTGGGATCCTGGGAAGCAGAAGCATGTGGCAGTCACGAGAAAGGAGTGCAGGATGGACAAAGGGCTGGGGACAGCAGGGCTGGGAACCCATGGCACTCACACAGGGTTCCACAAAGGAGAGGAGAGAGCTAGCCCAGGGGTTGCGCATTTGTTTCCTGGGATACAACAGAAAGGACTTCCAACCAGTGGCTTACAAGGACAAGAAACTTACTATCTCCTGGTTCTTAAGGGAGCGACTTCAAACCCAAGGTGGTGGCAAGCTGTGCTCCCTCCAGAACGTGCAGGAGAAATCCTTTGTGCCTCTTGGTGCTTCTGGTGTGGGTGCCGGTCCCTGGGGTTCCTTGCTTGTATTGCCTCACCCCACCTCAGCCTCCATAGTCACATGGCTGATTTCTTCCCAGGTATTGTGCTCTTCTCAGAAGGACGCCAGGCATGTTGAATTACTGTTCACCCTAAGAGACTGTGGCCTCATCTTAACTTGATTACATCTGCAAAGCCCTATTTCCAAGTAAGGTCCCACCCACGGTCACATGGGCTTAGGTCTTTTCAGGTGACAGTGTTCAACAGGCATCGATGTTCAAGCAATTACAGATTAACATTCACAATCAGAGGTCAATCATGACAGTAAATGTCCCATAGGATGCTCTGGGAGTCCAACCACATCTGTTCAGATTTTATTCCAAATTGAAGTGAAGCCAAAAAAGGAGTGCTTTGTTTTTTTTAAGTTAAAGAAAACACATTGTCATGTACTGGAATTTTTATAATTATGAAATGTTTTTCAGTGGGTAGCTTCAAGCATTCAAACAAGTAAGAAGAGTAGGTAGCATTTTGAGAATGTTCAATTATTGTGGTATTCTTCAGATCACATAGCAAACAAAGGAGTAAAAATAAAATGAAGCCAAAACAACTCAATTTTTTCCATAGGTTATTAATGTGTGACACTATAAATTTTCATGTAATTTCTGAATGATTGACAGTCCATGTCACTCCATCTCTCTCCAGTTATAATATTGTTGTCAAACACCTTTGCAATAATTGCAACAGTTGCAACAATTTTGTCATTGAACATATAAGTACTATTAAGAATTGCCCAAGAATAAGAACATCTCCTTTGTAATCACAATACATTTATCATATCCAAAATGCAAGATTTGCGGCAGCATCGATAGCCCACCCGCTCTCTCTGTAGAATCGCCAGGGCGGCTGGGGACCCGGTACGCATATCCCGAGAACTGGAGGTCTTCACCCGCATAACCGCTCAGCAGTGGGGCGCAGTCCGCGTGCTCTCCGCACCATCCCGTTTCCACTTTGGTCAAAGCAACCGTTCTCCTGAATTTCTCTGCGTACTTCCTGCTGGCAAGGTTCCAGCATTTAAGGGTGCCGATGGATTCCGTGTTTTAGAGCAAAGCCTTCGCCTACCATGTGAGCAATGGGGAGCTGCGGGGAAGTACTCCAGAGGCAGCAGCCGGTGGTGCAGAGGGTGAGCTTTGCTGATAGTGACCTAGTGCCTCCAGTCAGTGCCTGGGTGCTCCCTGCCCCGGGCGTCATGCACCACAACAGACGGGCCACCGAGAATGCAAAGGAGGAGGCAATGCTAATTCTGGGGCTACTGGATGCTCACATGAAGAGGAGGGCTTTTCTGGTGGGTGAAGAGTGACACTGGCTGAGGTCACATTGTCTACGCTCTATAAACAGGTCTTGGAGCCTTCTTTCTGCCAGGCCTTTCCCAATACCAACTGCTGGTTCCTGACCTGCAATAACTAGCCCCAGTTCCGGGCTGTCGCAGGGGAGGTGAAACTGTGTGAGAAGATGACTCAGTTTGATGCTAAGCAGTTTGCAGAGAGCCAGCCTAAAAAGGACACCCCACAGGAAGAGAAGGTTCGGGGAAGAGAAGCAGAAGCCCCAGGCTGAGCAGAAAGAGGAGAAAAGGGTTCAGAGGAGGGGATGGGTGAATGTGCGCAGGCACTGGCTGCTGAGCCCAAGGCCGACCACCCCTTTGCTCACCTGTCTAAAGTGCAAAGGTGTGGGATGAATTTAAATGCAAATACTCGGATGAAGACATGCTCTCTGTGGCTCTGCCATGTTTTGGGGGGCATTTTGACAAGGATGGCTGGTCCTTGTGGTGTGCTGAGTACCGCTTCCCTTCGTCAGTGTCATCCTCTTTGGAACCAACAATAGCAGCTCCATTTATGGAGTCGGGGCCTTCAGAGGCCAGAAGCTTGCCTTTCCACTGAGTCCAGATTGGCAGGTGGACTACGAATCATATACATGGCCGAAACTGGATCCTGGCAGCGAGGAGACCCAGACGCCGGTTCGAGAGTAGTTTTCCTGGGAGAGCCTTCCACCACGAGGGCAAAGCCTTCAATCAGGGCAGGATCTTCAAGTGAACATCTCTTGCCATCGTCTGGCTGCCTGTACCTGTCCTTCAGGGAGATGGGAGTCATTCAAGGAAACTGAACATTGAAAAAGAATGCATGCTGATAATTAGATAATAATTTAAATTCATGCATTTTCCTCCGAATTATCCATATTTGCTAATTTTCAAACTCAGTCAATAATCATGAATTCCACTTGACTCTGAGGTCTTTTAATTTTTCCTTAATCTGAAGGAGTCCCAATCTGTTTTCTTGTTCTTTCATGACTGATATTTTTTTAATATACCAAGTTAGTTTTTTATGACATATTTTTCTAATCGTTTCCATATGATTATTAGGCTTAGTTTTGGGTAGTGCTTTTTCACATTATAAAGTAGATAACAAGTAGTACTGCTGTTGCTGATGCTAGGCTTGGTCAGCGGGTTAATCAACAGATTTCTCCATTTTCAAGGTGAATTTGTTCCTTTATACTTATAAGCAGTACTGTGGTGATACCTTGAGATGTTGTGGATACACTGTATAGGTGTGTCTGGCATTCAATGATACTTCTTAAAAGTCTCAGTTATTAGTTTGGGGGTGCTGCTGTCTGAATGTTCGTGTTGTCCCCAGATTCATGTGTTGAGACTCGTGATGGAGGTGAGAGGTGGTTAGGTCTTGAGAGTGGAGCCCTCGTGAATGGGAGTAGCGTCCTTATGAAATGGCTCACAGAGGGCCCATAGTCCCTTCAGCTCTGTGAGGGAACATGGAGACTCAGGCAATGGCACCCAATCTGCCATAACCAACCAGGCACTTAAACCTGCAAACTCATTGATCTCAGACTTCCAGCCTCCAGAATGAGGACAGATACATTTCTTTGCCACCAGGTTGTAAGAAGACTTCAATGCAGCCGTCCCAGTGAACTGACGGGGGGCTGACCTTATGACTTTCCATTTTAATATTAATTTCTGTGTTATTAACTGTCATTCTTCTATAAAGGAGTTTTCCACTTTTCCTTTTTGTTATTGTTGTTGTTGTTTCTTTGGTCTCTTCTATGTTTTGGATCCAGAGACCCCCCCAAGTTTCATGTGTTGAAGGCAGGTTCCAAAATGCAGTGACGTTCAGAGGTGGGGCTTTGGGTTGGGAAGTGATTGGTGTATGAGGGTTCTGTCCATGGATGAATCCTTTGCCAGATTAATAGTTTGATGACATTAGTGGGGGACAGAGAAAACTTTAGGACAGGGCCCAGCTACAGGAAGTAGGTCTCCGGGGGCATGCCCTGAAAGGATCTCTCTTGTCCCTGGACACATCCTGACTCTGTGCTGGGTAACTCCCATGCACTAAGTGACTTTCATCTGCCATGTCCTTCCCCTTGATGTTTCTGTCTTGAGGCAGCCGACTGTGAACTTGAACCTCTGGAAATGTGAGCCAAAATAAATCTTTCCTCCTAAAAGTTGTTCTCAGGTAATGTGGTCACTGTGATGAAAAACTGACTAGCACAGTCTCTTGCTCTGTCATGTTATTGTAGACTCACAGGATCTTCCATTGTATATACTTTTTTAAAACCCAGGACTAGTGAAGGACAACTGCCAAGTGGAATGCAGCTCTTCAGTGGATTTTTAGGGACTGGGAGCTAAAAAGTCTGTTTATAGTTTTGTTTTGTTTTTTTAATAATTGAAATGCAGCACATTATGACACATGGAAATTGTATGAAGTTCAAAGAGACAGAAAAGATTGTGTGATCTGAACTCAGTGAGTGGCAGGAGGGGAAGGAGATGAGTCCCTCATCAGAACAGATGTAGCTCCTGCTCAGAAGCTGGACAGATGCTGCAGGTGCCAGGGAGACATGCCTGGTCCTCTCTTCTGCTGCCATCAGGTCTGCCATGGCGATCCCATGACCAACTCACCTGGCAGCTCATGTTCAAAGAGGTCTACAGGGCTCCATCCCAGCGCTCGGAGCAAGACTGTGCAGGAAACCTGGGCTGTGGACTGGCACAAAGACTGTGACCCACTCCAAAAGAGAATGGTTTCTACAGAGAAAACAAAAGCTGATGGCAGTCTGATCAGACCCCGTGTCAATACTGCAATGGCACTAACTGATGAGACTCTTACATCCCAGCTCCTAGTCTAAGAAGAGCGAAATATTAAACAGGTCGTGAAAATGCTCCATGTCTTATTTATTTATTTATGTATTGTGTGAAGAAATCTTACCAAACTTGAAAAACATCACAGTGTTTTCAAGTATTTAAGAATGTATATAGTTTAAAAATTTGAAAATTTTCTATTCTCAATAGTTGAATACTTTTTACTGAGTATCCATAACATGTCACAAGTGACTTAAATACATTATCCACACCACTGAGACATTATTATTACCAATGTGTGGAAGAAACTGAGTTCAAATTTCATACCTATTAAGATTAGATCAAAGTTTGACTGAAATGCAGACTGGCTGATCTCTGGCAATTATACATTAGGTTCTTTCCCTTGGAAATTGCATTGCATCACCCCAAGTCATCAGAGCCCCACAATGAGAAAGCATGGGTGTTGGGTAATTCAGAAGTGCAAAATGACTCACTTTCAGTGGATTGGAGCTTCAACCACATGGGTGCCAACACCCATGTAAACCTTTATTTAATTTCTATCCTTTTCTCACATTGAGATTGTTAAAAGTCATGTTCTAGTATAGAAAATCTTTCTCCTGGGGAGTTTATAAATGAACCTAGCTACATAATTTTGCACTTTTCAAAATTATTACAGTCCATAGAGAGAAATAAATAAAAGAATGCATGTAGAAGACAGAGTCAATCTCTTTGGTCTGACACCCTGCTACATGGCTACTTTACTTTCTGCAGGAAAATTTTTAGTAATTATAAAACTTGAATATGCAATTACCAGGTGTCACAGGCCCTTTTCAAAGGTAAATATAGCATGAATGTATCCACATACAAAGGGGCTTGTCATCTGCCATTGGAACCGAGGAACCTAACAGGCCTGCTGTGTACTCAGGAATAAAGGAGCTGCTACTCTCACAATGTGGGGTCAGGAACTGTCTCAGTGGAAGGTGCACGACATGCTTCCTCTAAAATGTCTTTTATGCTTGGTTTCTTCTCCTGCTCTAATGAAATGCCAGGGAGCACCAGACACTGCGGTCACTCACCCCAGGCACCACCTGCTGCCTTGGTCCATGGGAAAGCTTGCTGACTGTGGCGTCCATTTTTAGCCTATGCATGGACTAAGGACTGTAAGTGGTCAGGGGCCTTTTGAGGGAGAACTTCTATTTCTGCATAAATAAAAAATCCATTGTGGTGTCAGGGCTTGGGTGTTGTGGTTCCTAGAGATTTATGTCTGTTTCCATCCATAATAACAGCAGCTTTGACTCTCCTTTCTGACACCTTCCATGGGTGGATTCAGTAGCTAGTGAAGGAAACAAAAAGACAAACGTGTGTCAGGTCGTGTTTAATCTCCCTGTCAAGTGCAAGCTCCAGTTTCTGTTGTAACTTACATTCTTTGTGCCTCCCGATAGAGAATTATTAATCTTGTATTTTTCATTGACAGTGTTGCTTTTTTCCCAGGAAACTGCCCTGGTGCCTGTCTTCAAGTACACTAGTGTGTCTGACCACTGAGGGTTGTGGTCACTTCCTCCGGGTCCTGGCGTCTGAGATGGCTTGCTGACCAACAGAATATGGCAGGAGTTACACTGGGCTGGCTCTGAGTTTAGTCAGGCTGCTTCCACGTCCTTTCTCATGGAAAGCTCACTAGAAGTTGGTGCCTTGGAAGGGTCCCAACCCCATGAGGTCTGTCATGTTGTGTGCAAGTCCAAAGTCACACCGGGAGAGGGCATGGGATGCAGCCACCCTCAGGTGTTCTAGCCTTCTCTGCCAGGTGGCAAAACCGGAGAGAAAACATCTGGTGAAAATGCACACACTCACATGGACACATGGCTGATGGTGTGTGCACACACACGTGCATACACGTATATGGGTGTGTATATGGGTGATGCTGTGTGCACACATGTATACGCACGGCGATGCTGTGCATAAACACACACACCCATATACACACGGGCAATGCTGTGTACACACATATGTATACACTGGGTGACGCTGTGTGCATACACATACACACACAGGCAATGCTGTGCATAAACACACACATGTACACAGATTGGCAAAACTGTGTGTAAACACACCCATATACACATGGGTGAGGTAGTGAATACACACATGTGCACGTGTAGGCAATGCTGTGTATAAACACTCAGACACCCATATACACGTGGGTGATGCTGTGCATACACACATGCATGCATACACAGGCAAGGGTGTGCACAAACACACACACACACACACATGGGTGATGCTCAGCTTAAGCTGGACTGGGCTATGCTGCAGAGGTGTTTTGTCAATTATTACCCACGTGTTTCTGTGAATGCATACTTTAGATAAGACTAACCTTTAAATCAGTAGACTGAGTACAGAAAGTGACCCTGTACACTGTGGGCCTCTTCCCATCAGTTGAAGCCCTTAATTGGAAACAAAAGCGAAAAGGACAACAACAAAAACAACTGACTCCCTGCGGGAGAAGGCCTGCGGTCGCTGGCAGCCTTCAGGTGGAGGCCCCTCTGCTGGTTGCAACCCACCCTGCAGGTTTCGGGTCCACCAGTCTTCACCATGACATCCTGCTAACACACACGCACACACACACACACACTGTTGGTCCACTTGTCCAAGAGCCCAACTAACAAGTTGGAACCCATCCAAAGAAACCTTCCCTGGAGATACTGCCTGCACATCTGCAAGGCCACTCCTCCTCCGCTCCCCAGCGCATAGCCGAGCGGGCAGCAAACTGTATGCCCGGCAGCACATCCCAAAACACAGGCTCTGTCTCGCCCCAGCTCCCAGCCTGCGACTGTGGCATTTCCCAGGGGACAGGCCACCCGTGTTTGTTGCCCACCAGTTCTGGGTGGCAGAAGCCCCACAGGTAAGAGTAGCTCAGTGGTCAGAAGCTCCCTCAAGCTGGCCAGTCCCACCCTGGGAAGGACATGCAGCAGGTCACGAGCACTCAGCTCCGGCAGCCCTTGCCCTGATGGTTGATGGCATGGAGGCCCCAGAAGCTGTTGTCCTGGTCCATTACCTGGCTGGTGAAGCAGCAGTACCCTCAGCTCTGGAGCAGAAAGGAGTGAGGTTGCCCAGGAGGAGTGGCAGGGTCCTCTGTTTGCACCAAGGCGAATGACTGACAGCAGCCCCTCCTTCCTTGTGGGGGCCACCCCTGAAACTCCCAGCGAGTGACTGAGTCCTGTGCTGTGTCTTAGCCTATGCATGATGGAGATTAAATCTTTAAATCAGGCTCAGGAAGAGCTCAACAGCAAGCAAAAATAAAGCAAGTATAACAATATGCTACAATAAAAGTGATGTGAATGTGAAGACTTTGCTTTTTAAAAAAATTTGAAAGAGAACCCCTTTGGTAGACAATAGACTTACCAAACGAAACCCCTGTTTGGACTAGATACTAGTGTATGTGTTTTATGTAAAAAAACGATTTTCATGATAGCATTATAAAATACCATTTTTCCATAAGGAGCAGCTGTAAATATTTCTGAATTGTTTCCAATTTTTTTGGAAGTTTCAAACATTTCTCTACAAGATTGTATGAGGAAAAAATTAATGCATGTAGGAAGAAACAAGATAGATTCACTTGAACACCTCATTTCCTATATCTGCTGGCACTGTTTCCCAACACATTTCTAATGGTGCTATTAAATGCCACACCATTGAAACAAAGGATATAAATTAATATAGAAATCAAAATGTTAAAGACATAATGTTTCACATATATATTTTATTTGAAGAAGTTTTTATCAATTTCAACTACCCTTAAGTATTTACAGCAGTAAACATAAGTTCAGGGATTTCATCAATCAGTTTTGAAATGATGTTACTCACAAATAATAATCAATAGTTTCTGACTGACAGGTAAATTATCAGCTTAAATCTTTGTAATTTCTTTTGATATAACTTCATGCATCAACCTGCTTTTCACTGCATGCATATGGGGAAGTTCTCACCGGAATGAATTTGATTCCGAGGACTTGTGGCCACATTTGAGGTACTGGTGAGTCTCAGCTGGAGGCTCATGGGGACTTTCCTTAACCCTCCCAAGCAGCAAGGGAAACACTGCTGCTGGGCAACCTTCTACACATCAGGGGAATTGGGTTTGCTTTCTTCTTGAATTAAAAAAAGAATTCTACACAAGTAATTCCCATTTTAAGTTAAGAACACTATTTATATATATTGACTTTAGGAAAAAAGGAATTCCAAATACCTGACAGTGTTTTTAAAATTTGAAAGCAATCCAACCCCTGTTTTCTAATTAAAAACATCACACCCTATAAGAGAAAGTGAGTTGGCCCTGGAGTCATAGGCTTGTTGTTAGCTTGGTGTCCACCCTATCTTCCCCCAGCTGGATGGAACTTGAGTACTGAAGCCATCATGGAGCACAAGCCACCCAGGGGATTGCTTGCTGATGGTGGAGAGCAGCCTCCCGTCCTTATCTGCACAAGCTTCTCATCTCCACTGCTGAGCTGTTGCAACTCTGGAACTCCAGGGTCCGCACAGATGTCATTTCCAAAGCCAACTGCTTTTGCCTTGGACAACTTTTTCAGTAGATCATGGGTATGTGCACAAAGCCTAAAGGTTACAACTATTCAAATAAAAAAATGTAATAGAGCAAGAGTGAAACTCACTGTAACCCAGGGGAAATTTTTACTGCATGTTGATATAAACCAGGAGCAAGATGTGGTCATTGTAAACCTCATACATGTTCTTTCTGCAAGGCGATGGGGAACGCTTCTTTGCTGTGTGTTTCTATGTCCAGATTTTCCCTTGGCAAAAAGTAGGCATAGGATTTAGCAAAAGTCTTTGGCACAAAAGTGATACCTCTCATGGAATATGGTACATTTTATAATAATGGAAACGTCCTTCAATAAACCCCAGCCACTCCACATTTCTGAGGACACAGTTCACATTAATTGAAAATTTCCTCTGTCCTCACCCACATCCGTGGTGAACTGTAAGAATATCTCAACAATATCTTCATTTGGTCAGAGAAACACATGTGATGTTGCCTGTATGCCACTTTCTCATGTTTGATTTCTTTAAAATTCTCCATTTAGAAGAAGTGCCATTTTAATTTTGTTTCCCCCATTTCCTATTCCTTGTCCCCATCAGTTTTTCTTTAACCTTAAAAAACCTTGCCCTTTTATCTTTCTGTTCTTGTGTATGACATCTGCTAGCGGTTGTCCTATACGTTACCTCATTGAGCCAAGTGTTCATTTTTAATATTGCCTAATCAACCCTCCACTGCATTCCAGTAACACAAGCATTCTATAATGTCGCTTTGCACTATGATCCACACTCCCAGCCTCACATTGTACCTGAAAGCACAGAGCACCTCAATCCTGGGTAGCAGACGCCCTCTGAAAGCAGGCAGTGTTCCTGTGATTCGTGAGCCCTTCCCCTCTGTGGGCCACGCTGCTCCCCATCACCCTCTTGGGCGGCCTTCTCAGTGCCCAGCAGAGATGACATTAGCAGCAGCTCAAACCGTTCCACCATTTCCCAGCCAGGTGACTGCTGATGCCAATTGTCTGGTAATGAGCAGCTCGGAGCACAGCCCGACGGAGACCAGCTGCCTCACCTGCACACAGCCAGGCAGGTGGGCGAGGGGCGGGCCTCACTCTGTGCGCCCTGCCAATAGCTGCTCAGAGAGGCCAGCAGATGCAATCTGGGTATGCACAGGAGTGAAACCCGTGGGCAGGTTCTGTCTGGTGGGGGTCAGGGAGCTGAAGGGAGGCAGGCTGACAGTTCTCCTCCTTCCAGTCCCCGGAGGGAATGTCCTGAGATGCAGTCATTTGCATTTCATGGAGCAGATAATTTCTGAACAAGCCAGGATGCTTTGTGAGACTTAAAGGGGAGCTATTAAAAATTGCTTATGACAAAGGTCTGGACTGCGCTGTCCTGCCAGGCGAAACCTGGGTGAGGGGGCACATCCTACCTTTAAGGAGTCCTCTCAGGTCCAGGCTGTCAACAGTTGCTTTCCCTTTGCCCTCGACTCATTCTTCCCCTGACCCCTCCGTCCCTGGTGCTGAGTGTGCGTGCGGGTGGCCTCAGGGATGCTTGGACGAAGTCCTAGACTCGATCGCGGGTGAGAATTCTGGATCCAGGAGGCCCATCCTGGGTGGAAAGTGGGCGGCGACACCCTGAAATGCTGAACAAGCACCCTGGCCCCAGAAGACTCGGGGACCCCTGAGGACGAGGAGCCTCCCCATGGTGCTTCCTTTACCAGCCTGCTGCCCGTGGCCCTGTGGGTCTCATCCTGTGGGCAGGTGGCTGCCCATTGCTCTCCACCTCCTCCCAGTCAGGAGGACTTAGCTGAGTTGCTGTGTGGATCTGAGAGTCCCTACACCTGGGAGTTCTGCTCCAAGGTGGTGGTCAGCACTGGGTGGGGTCCTCCAGTAGGTTCAGACTGTGCACGTTCTTCTGGAATTCAAGTCATTTGGTCTAAATCTCCTGGCACTACACAATTCAGATAAGGAGGACTCAGTATGAGGTTTCTGATGGGACCAGAAAGTGACCCCACAAAGCAGGTCCCCGTCACAGAGGATTGTGCTCCATTTTACTTTATTTTTAATTTTTTTCTGATTAACATGTGCTCCCTGTACCTATTCCTGGGGTCAGTATGGCACTTCAACATGTGCGCACACCTAGTTGAATCGGCCTGCCTTCATCCTCCCCTACACACACCCTCCCAGCCTCTCAGAATCACTATTCCACCCTCAGGGCAGCGTGTTTCTAGCTTTCACGTTTGACAGAGAACGTGCTGTAGTTGCCTTTCTGATCTGTGTCTGGCTGACCACACTTATCATAGGGGCCTCAGGTTCTGTCCATCATACCATAATGCCAAGACCTCATTCTTCTTTAGGGCTAGGTGGTACTCCATTGTTTATATATACCACATTTCATTTGTCCATTAATGAGCACTTAGGTTGATTCTGTACCCTAGCTATTGTACAAAGTGCCACCGTGAACATGGGCATGCAGGTGTCTCTGTAGTATGTTGGTTCTGTTTCCCTTGGACAGATACTCAGGAGTGGGATACCTGGAGAATATGGCAGATCTCCTTTTAGCTTTTTGAGTAACTTCTGTGCTTTTCTATATAATGCTTATATTAATTTCATTCTCACCAATGGTGTATGAAAGTCCCTTTTTCTCCACATCCTTGCTAAAATTTTCTCCCTATATTAGCCATTCTAACTAGGGTGAATGATATCTCACTGGTTTTTATTTGCATTTCTCTGCTGGCTAATGACATTGAACATTTTCTCATGCATTTATTGGTCATGCGTATTTCTTATTTGAGAAGCATTCATTCAGATGATTAGATTATTTTTTTTTTGTTTTTTGTTTTTTTTAGTTCCTTATGTATTCTGGATATTAATCATCTGTCAGATGGACAGTTGGCAAATATTTTTCCCATTCTTTAAGTTGTATCTTCACTTTGAAGATTGTTTCCTTAGCTGTGAAGAAATTTCTGGTTTTGTATGGAAATATCAGAAAGATCAAATAGCCAAAGTAATCTGGAACAAAAAGGAAAAAAGTTTGAGATATCACAATATCTGATTTTAAGAAATACTGCAGAGTCTTGGTAACCAAAGCAACATAGAACTGTTGTAGAAGCAGACAAATAAACCAGTGGAGCAGAATACAGAACCCAGAAATCACCTACTCATCTACTGGCAATTGACTCGACAAAGGCACCAAAAACAGGCACTGGAGAAAAGACAGCCTTTAAATAATTGGGGCTGGGAAAGTGGAGTCCACATGCAGGAGGTTGAATGAGAACCCCATCTCTCATGGTGTTCCTAAATCTACTCAAAAATGATCAAAATGTAAAGACCCCAATTTAAGAAACTACTAGAAGGAAACGGGTGAAGCAGTTGAAAACCTTGATATGGCCAATGGTTTTCTTGATATAATTCCCAAAACACAGAAACAATAGAAAAAATAAACAAACGACATTACAGCATTCTCCATTCTAAAAATGATTCCCAAGCCCCCTGGAGGTTGAGAACCTGACTGTGACTCCATGAGACCCTCAACTGGAAATGCCCATCAAGAGGTGAGTGTTGTGAGGTTTACCTCTTGGTTGGTTTGGACAGTAACAGCATAAAATCATGAGAAGAGAAAAGAAAAGAACCATCTAGGATGAGACCAGAGGAAGGCCAGACACTCAATCAAATTAAATGAAGAAATAAACTGACTCCATTCACTGCCAGTGCTACTCCTGCTGCTCTTTCCTGAAGCCGCCAGTTTCCTAGTGAGCAACTTAGAGAAAGAATTTGCATTTCCATTACAGGCTGATAAAGTGGGGGGCAGTGTCGGTGCAGCCCCACTGAAGGATGACCGCAGAAGACACTCCTGAATAGAAAGCCTGCTATTCAGCAGAACTCCAAGCATGCACTTCATTGTTCAGAGAGTAGATGTCCCCTTAGACGGAATGCCTATGGGTTCTGGGAAGCACCAAGTGGCTTGGCGGGCTGCTCAGCACCTCTGCACAGCAGGAGTGGAATGATAGCAAACAAAGATGCTAGAACACACGGGTGGGGTGGCTTTGAGAAGTAGCAACCAGTCACGCTGCTCCCAAGTCTCATGCTAGTCCTAATCAGACCCCTTACTTTAGAGGAGACGCTGGGCAACATTGTGTGAGGATAGTTCTTCCAGCTGAGGTCAGCCAGGACTGTCTGATCCTGAGCAGCACAAATCCATGCACACAGTCACAGCAATGGAGTGCTCCATGCAGCAGCCTGGAGCACTCTCACCTTGCTGACCTACCACTGCAAGAGCTCAGTTGGCTGGAAGCACTGACTGACTCGTAGCTGTGGGTGTGGTGGTATCTTTGCAGGACTATCAGTAGAGTAGTCTCACGGTAACCGATGACACCTTGGAGGTGACTGTTTCCCATCCTTGTGGAAATAGATCCATGCTCCAGGAATAGGCTTGCCTCTCCTGCCCACAGTGTCTCCGTCAGCTGCAGCACCCAAGGCCTCACAGAATGCATGGGGTGCTGTCATAATATTGGACATATTTACCTTAGAACCAGGAGCCTATTTTATGGCAAAGAAGAGAAAGAGATCGGTAGGACAAATTTACTGATAATTGCCAATAATATCTTAGAGTGACAGGATATTGCATCTTTGAAAGAGCAGAAACCTATAAAAATGACAAAATAAAATAATAAGGCCTTACAAATAGAATGTGATAGCAATAATGCAAAACTAAACAGGAGAATTGGAAGATAAAGTTTCAGAACTCCTAGAGAAGGAAACCAAAGCACAGAGATGGAAACTAATGATAACCTACAGGAATAATGCTGGAAATTTGGCATGCCATTAATCAAACTTCCAAAGAGAATAGAGAAAGCAAAGGGAGCAAGTTACCAAATTATTCAAATAAATTTTTAGTACTAGTAGGGGATACATGTTAAGAAATCGCCAACTGATTTCTCATGGCTGAATGTAGGTCCACAGAAGGTTTAGAAAATTTCAAAATATTGCAGGGTAGGGGAGAATGCTACAGACTTCTAGAGAAAGGATTGTACAAAAGGTGTTTTCAGAATCATCATAGTTTAAACCCTGAAAACGGATGAACTCTGATCAGATCAAACTCATGTCATAGCACCATTGAGAGGTTGAGACACCATGTTTGTCTGGAGTGTAAGGAGGAGGGAGTTGGGGAGACTGAGAGAGACCTAAACAGGAACTTCTGACTTTGGAGTCAACAGAAAATAATGTGGTACCATATGTATGTTATTTAGAAATATGGGGAAAAAAATCAAAATAATCAGCCACGATGAACCATGGCTCTCAAAAAGACTGTGAGAAAAGCGTGTCTCCTGGGTATAACCAAGGTCCTTAGATCTAAGAAGTAAGGGAAAACTTGGAAGTAGTCTCAGTAGGATGAAGTGAGAAGACATTCCTAGACTCCAGGCTTGGGGTAAATGAATCTGGGCTGCATTTGTAAGGTATGGCTGGATTTGGGCAAAGTCTATAGACCACAGATCTGTGTTGATGGGCAGCAAGGCTGGGATCCTGAAACCCTGTGATGAGGAAGCAGTGAGTCTGCGTGTGAAAATGCCTCAGTGGGGTCCTGGTCTTCTCTAGTGCCAGGATTTCCTAAATCAGGGCCTCGGGTGTTGCTATGCGGTAGTGAGCGTATTTACTGTGTGTTTCATTTTGTTGGTTTTTGTACTGTATTTCATCATTGTTATTGGTGTATCATAATCAAGCGTAGCAGTGGGATTCCTTATGCCTTCCTCACTCATTCACATAACTAGATCAGTTCCATTCCCACCACCTACGCCTCCCTTCCCCTCTCCTCTCCCCTGCTCTGCTTGCTCTGCTCTCCTGATCCCCACGCCATGATTATTATTTGTAGTCATGCATTATGATTCTATAAAGGCAGGACTCCTGGTAATTGATAGATTTGCTCCTGCCCTCTTCCCCTCTTCCCTTCTTCTACTCTGTTGGTCTCCCTTCTGTTTTCCTGGGATCCTCATTGTTTTAATTCTTTTTGTTTTCCTGTCTCTCGCTTCCACATACAAGAGAAAAGATTCAGCCCTGCACTGTCTGAGTGTGGCTTATTTACATTCAGCATGACATTCTGATGCTTGTTGCATTTGTCACCTCAAAAGATCACGAGATACTTGAGGTGAGACTTATTTCTATTCTTTGTCACATGCAGGTATTTTGTTCCATATGTATTTTTAAATGATCAACTAGTTCATGTGTATTTTGCCTTTGCTTTCTATGA
This sequence comes from Sciurus carolinensis, assembly GCF_902686445.1. Taxonomy (NCBI): domain Eukaryota; kingdom Metazoa; phylum Chordata; class Mammalia; order Rodentia; family Sciuridae; genus Sciurus; species Sciurus carolinensis. The sequence goes on along the minus strand of NC_062227.1, from coordinate 77,592,898 downwards.
TCATTTCTTTAATGTGTTCGCTGTAAGCTTTTCACTTGTTTTTCTTCACCCTTTTTTCCTGAGGAATTTTTTTTTGTCTTTCCACTACTTCTCCCCTCTGGTGTCTCTGCTTCTCCTGATGCTATTCTTCCTTTTCTTTCTCATTTTTCCTTCATACACTTCCTGGAAGACAACTTTCAAAGATAACCCATAAAGTTAAAGTTGGACATTTGAGGCTACAAAGATCAAGTGTGAGCAAGCTCTTCTGAGCAAAGGCAGGTAATAACCTTTAAAATAAGGTCATGTCTTTGTAAGTGCTGCATTAACAGTTAAGTAATTGAAAATGTAAACCTAATGAAACACAGTTTGTATCATCGCTCATTTCCATAAATCTTATTTGAACTAATGTTTTTAAGCTTGGAACAAAATTTATAGTCATTGAAGATAATGATATTGTCACTGACATTCCAGTAAATCTAACTGGTGATCATTTGAAATTTTCACACATTGACACTGCAGGTTAAAGGGACAGAAAGCAATGTAAAATCCTGAACAAGGTTAGCAGTGAGCTAATTCTGGGAGGAAGGACAATGGGATGGCCAAGCTTTCATCAGAGGACACTCATGGGCTCACTGGGGATGAGGGACTTCGCCAGGGTATGTGATGGTCAGTCCAACAGGCTTCACTTCTGCGAGAGACTGTTTCTCCTCGCCGATCAGCAGGACATGCTGTTTGCTTGGCATTGTCACTGGTCCTTAAGCCTCAGCATCACTCTGCACGAGTGGCTTGGTCCCCAGGATCCATCCACAGTGGCCTTCACAGCCCACTTGGTGAGAAGCCAAGTTAAGATTTTTGTACTTCAGTTTTAGGTCTCTCATGAACATGTCATTTTCTATCCTAACATAGTGAGTTTAAATCTAGAAATAATTTAGAAGTGCTGGGCATGGTGGCACATGACTGTCATCCGAGTGACCTGGGAGCCTGAGGCAGGAGGACGGCAAGTCGAATTCCATCCTCTGCCATTTGGTGAGATACTATTTCAGAAGGAAAAATAAAAGCTGGGAATGTGGCTGAGTGGTGAAGTACCCCCAGGCTCAATGCTCAGCACCATGGAAAAAGGGGAAAAAAAATATAAGATATTTTGGAAGTGACAAAAACCTGAATTGAGTTTGAATCTTCTGCTCCATTTTAATTCTAGTATGAAGTTTAAAGTTCAGGATTTTTAAAAAACAAGATAATCGTAGGCTTTGTATTACAATTCATTTTATTTGCTTTCTTGTTTTTGAGGTTTGATCTCTTATTTTTTATTCATGAGAATAACATTTCTTTTTCTCGATTGTCCTTAATTTGTATTTTTAAATTTTTCCTTTCACTGACTCATTCTGTATTTTTAAATTTTGATTAGCTCCTGTTAATTCTCCGTATTCCAAATATCACTGTCTAAATTATTTCAACTAATTTTTTAAAATATTGAAAATGCATTCTTGCTTCAAATCCATGTGTTTTTTTTAGCTATCCAAGCACAGCAGTTCTCAAGTTTGTCAGTGGACTAAAATCATTACGGGGACATTTAAACACTACCAGTTTCTGAGCCCACAGATTGATTTAATTCACAGAGATATACTCAAGTCATCTCCGGAGATTTCATGGACATTTAAGGCTGAGAACCACTACAAATCCCTGGCTTTGCACATTATTTTCCATGACTGTGTGAGGAGTCACTCACAGGCCTTGGCCGGGGAGAAACAGCTGCTCTTGGCAACTCCCCCATTAGGGGTGTGGCCTCTTGCTGGCTCCCCTCTCCTTCCTCCCTCCCATTCCCAGCTTCCTCCTTCTCTCCATCTGCTCTTCCTTCTCTTTCCGCTTTTTCCCCTCCCATAGCTATTGAGGAAATGTAGTTGATATTCAGCAGTTAGTTCATCCATCTACCAAGTGTACACTGAAATTTCCATTTCCTTCAAGAAGTATGTGTAACAGTCATTATCATCCACAGAAAGCTTTGAGTAATTCAGGAGAGGAAAAAAGACATAAATAAGAAGCTTAGAACTATCTTGGAGCCTGTTAGTCTTTATTTCCCACTCGGTTTGCAATAGAGGTCTCCACTTTTCACTTCCTATGCTGCCGTCTGGCTGTGGGGCTCCATTAGGAGGGATTTGCTAATTCTCTCTGTGACTTGTCTGGACACCATACACCCGTGTCCCCACAAAAGAAGGCAGGAAAGATATCTACCAGCCTGAGAGTCAATGGTTTTATTTGGCTAATAATTACTTCCACTTTTCTCTTTTTATTAATTCTATTAAAATATAATTGCAATTTATAAATCTGAAATCTTCATGTCTTTACATAGCTGATAAGATAATGAAGCATGCTACATATTTGCCAAGTGTACAGAAAAAGGGAAATACCATTTTTACACATAAGGGTTCACGAATTTGCTCCCACACATCCCTTGATAAACAGAGGAGGAAGACATGATCTAAAAAAAGGGGGTTCGTCTGAGTGGAGCAGGAAGAAATCAAGGAAAAGTAAGAACAGGAGGGAAAACTAAAGCCTCTAGCTTTCAGAGAGAGGTCTTTGTGGTCGTACAGCAGATGGGTGGAAAACTTAACTTTTAAACCGCAGGTGTGTCATGTGGTTTACACTTGCAGTTGGTTAGGAAGCAAACATGGTGATAGCAATAAGCCGAGCGCAGAGATGTGGGTGCAGGGCCTGGAGGCGCGTCTCCACGGCAGCACCACCCTGGCCTGTGCGCTGTGATGGATTACCATTGAAACTGCCCCGGGTTAGGGGTCCCATGAAAGTAGGCGCCTCAGTTGGGAGCAAGACAAGGGAGAGCTACTTAGGCTAGAGGTCATTTGCTTCATCAAAGCAACCTTGATATGTTACCGTCTAACTTACCTATGCATTATTAAGTCTGCTAGTTATGTAAGTAATTCCAGTGTGCAGGGCAATTTTATTATACCTTTTCTTTTCCTATTATTCCTTTTCTTACTGTTTCTCTTTACACATTGGAACACACGTCTGCCATTGTTTTCATTTTGTGCTTTGTTTTTTCCCTACAGGAAAATCTTGAATACAAGGGACCTAGTTGCATAGTTACTGGTTTATGTGGCATATAGCATTATAAAAAGTTATGCTTCCCACAGAAAACGTTTTTCTAAAGATACACGTTCCCTTTCTGAATTTTTAAGTCTATTATGAAATACATTACAAATATAGAAAGTATATGGAATATGTATTGATGTTTACTTACTAATAATTTAGAACTAAATAATTATGTAACAACCAGATTATGCAACAAAATCCAGCTGCTGATTTTAACTACTGGTTTTATTTTATTGGCATTTCTTTGATTTGTAATGAGGTTGAGTGCATTGTTATATGATTATTGATCAATCCTCTTTAGCAAGCTGCCTGATTAAGTTTTTGGACCCTTATCTGACTCACTTATCTTTTTCTTATAAATCCATTACTTGTTTTTATATTCTTTATAATAGTTGCTTATCATCTACTCAACTTATAAATAGATCTATATTTACCTTTTATTTTCAAGTTTATGGCTTGTATTTTCAATTTCTTATTGATTTCATTGAATAAATAATATTCATAATTTCAAAATATTTTTCATAATTAGTTTTTATTGGTGAATTATAACTATGCATAATAGTGGGGAATTTATTGTGACATATTCAAATCTAACCTAATTTGGTCAATATAATCTATATGCTTTGCCAAACCACTTTATTCTTATTTCAACACTGGATTTACACTAAATATCCATAAATGTGATTTTGTATTTGTAAACACTATATGGAAGGGCAAAAGATTAATGATAGCCAAAATGCATTTGAAACAACTGGGTGTAGGAGTATAGACAAGGACTGTGGTCCATTTGGTGCAAGAATAGACAAACTGATGAATGGAACAGACTAGAAAGTTCAGACACAGAGGTATATATTGGCCCTTGCTATTCAACAGAACTCACATTAAGAGAACAGTCCATTGTGTATATATGTCACATTTTCTTTATCTATTCATCTGTAGAAGGACACCAAAGTTGGTTCCATAGCTTGGCTATTGTGAATTGAGCTGCTATAAACACTGATGTGGCTGTGTCACTGTATATGCTGACTTTTATGTGCTTCTGGTATAGACCAAGGAGTGGGATAACTAATGGATGGAACTAGAGAATATCATGCTAAGTGAAACAAGTCAGTCTCAAGAAACCAAAGGAAGAATGTTTGCTCTGATATGTGGATGCTAACTCACTATGAGGGAGGGTGGGGAGGGGGAGAATAGAAGTACATTGGGACAGCAAAGGGGAATGAAGGGAAGGGAGGGGGAGGGGAATAGGAAGGACAGCAGAATTAAGCAGACCTAACTTTCTTATCCTTGTATTTAAATAAAAGACCAGGATAACTCCACATCATGTACAACCACAAGAATGGATACTAATTAGCACAAGTTATACTTCATGTATGTATAATATACCAAAATACATTCTACTGTCATGCATGTCTAAAATAACAAATAAAATAAAAATAAAAAATACAGTAGATTAAACAGGCAAAAAGAGAGAGAGAGAAAGAGAGAGAGAGAGAGAGAGAGAGAGATCACTCTGAAAAGGACCAATTTTCCAACAAAAATGGTGGAAAAATAGGGTATTGATATTCAAATTAATTTTCATTGAGGTAGAAGTATTCATTTTGTATATATCACAATTTTATTCAGATTTTAACTTTGCCCCATAATTCAAAGAATTACACAGGTTGAAGTTAAACTAATAGACCATCTCAGTATCTGCAAGTGTTTTACTAAATACGGCAATACTGATGTTTCTAAATGTGGTATCTTGCAGTTATTCATTCAGTCAGGTCACATTGGCCATATGTGAAGCAAGGTAGGTAAAAAAGAATTGACATGGGCTTCCTATGGACAAAGCATTAAAATATTAGGTAAATCAGAGACAAAACATTTTTTCTCTCTGTTAAGAAGAGAAAAAGGGACAAGAACTTTCTTTACAATAGCTCAAAAATAATATGACTGTAACTGAATAGGATCAGTTCCTGTTATCTGCAAGGTTAAGACCACAGCGAAGTATCTAATACCGAACCATCACGTCTCAGGACAATACAGAATGAGGATCTCAAAAAACTTCTGGTGTCATTTCCACAAGTCGACCAGAACCTTGCTCTGTGTGTGCTTCTGTGTAAATGTACCGCACTGAAGATGTTCTTATTGATTCATTAACATCACACTCCTGGCCAACAGCCCTGAGCTCAGGACGGAAGGAAGCTGGTCCGACACCTGTTAAGGCATTCACAGCCTCCTCGGCTGGGGGCCTGGACCACACAGCAGCACTCTGCTTAGGAGCGACTTTTAACCTTGAAATCACCAGCGGAAAGCACAGAAAAGTGAAAATCTGGTAGAAAGTTTGCCCTGGGAAAGGCAATTACGGCACAGAAATAGGGCAGCTGAGGGGGCGCGACATCAGCTGGGACCATGCATGCTGGCTGCTCAGAAGGTTTCACTGTTGAGCACCTGTCCACAAACTGATCTAGAATGTACCAGTCATGTCATTTATGGTTACAAATAAATTTTGGTGAGTGGGAAAATCAACAAATGCTGAATCTACGACTCTATTTTCATAGGTTGAAAAATGCAAGTTTATCTTTCTATATGAAACCTCATCTGAACACAAGTTATTTCCTAAGAGCTGGCCTACACAGGGAGACAAAGGAAAAAAATTCATAAAGCGAATGGTGCTGGGTCATTATCAACCGTGGACTCCAGTGCCTTAGTCAGAAGTGCAGACCACACACTGCAGGGTGCTCTCCCCCCATCCTCTTCCATCGCAGAGCAAGCATCCTTCGACTGTTTACCCTTAATCTTTAGCACGAATCTTATTGTAGAATCATGGTCACACATTTCCCATTGGGAGAAAAAAGCCTCATTGAAAAAAATACACAAACCCTCATCTTCAGGACATGTTCCTGACCGAGGGGACCATGCCTGGGACTGCCTTGTAACAAAGCGACATCCGAGAGGCACTTCTCTGCTCCCAGCCAGGGTCAAGTGCCATCTGCACTCTTGTGCCATGACTTGGGGTCACCGGAGGAGCCAACGAGGAACAGAGAGAGCGAACACGGGCTCCCCAGTGATGCTGGGTGTTCAGGTGGTATTATGATTTGATCCGAAGTTTTATCATTCTTCACAGAACCACATTCAAGTGATACAAAGTGAAAATTAGTTATATAATTACGAGAGTCATCTTTTTTGAACTCATCAACACGAATAATTAGTTGAGATCGAGCAGTATATGTATATGCTTTCTTTTGTTTTTTAAATTATGAGATAAAAATCAAAGATCAAGGGTAAGAAAACTGTTCCTCAGTCTAGACTGTGGCTTGTTGGAGGATTTCTTCATTTTCATTATTGATTTATTGACTCAACAGGGATACACAAAGTGCCAACTGCTTGGGGGTATGTGTATGCTTCAAACAGATAATGTCACTGCCATTATGAAGTTCCTATCCTGCTCTGTGGAAGGAAGATAATTCACTGATTTGCTGATAGAGCAGCAGTGAAGATATGTTTACTTTCCAGTTTCATTGTCTCTCATTTTCAGGAAACAAATCCACATCCGAGACTAGAGTGCTCACTGCCCATGTTGCCAATTTCTTTCAAGTAGTCTTGGTAAGATTCACCATGACATGTGACAATATATTTATTACTTCCTGTGATAATTTTTTAATTAACCGTGACTGTAGATTACGTGTAAGCAGAGTAAGATTCAGTACTACCCATTATTTCAGAGAGTGTGTTCAGTAATTTTAAAAAATAGTGCTTGTTTATTGTCAAGCTAGCAAGGAACATGACATGTATTGAGGAATTGAAAACCTTGCAGCCCTGTCGTAAGACTGGCTGGCAGCCCTTCTGCTACAGAAATGGAAACCGAGATATTGCAGCCTTACTATTAAACGGCGGGGCAAGCCCTGGGGAGCGTGGAGTTTTTGTTTGTACAAGAAAATTGCTTGGTAGTGACAGAGATTCATTTCAGACTTCTCAGAAAGCTTTGTATGATTTCCCAAGAGGTCTCTCGAGGGGACACGGAAGAATGGGGAACACGAACCGGGCCCTTCTCTTCCTACTGGTGGGAGGACAGTTAATAAGGGGAATTTGAGCTGCATCCATTGCACTCCTGAAAACACGCACTTACATTATGAAGTGTTGTTCTCAGACTCCTCTCTCCACCCCTGCGTCTGTGCGACTCCAGGGGGCCAATCGGAACACATCCTTTGGTCCTTCATACAATATCAGTATGTGTTTGGTTAATCACAGGAATCAGTAATATCTCCAGTATCTACCAGAGGGCCTGCACCAAGTAAATCGTCAAATAATTCCTGGTATAATTTTAAATTATTTTTAATAAAAGTTAATAAAAACTCATACAGTAATTTCATAGTTGTTTAAAGGAAGTAAAACTGCAATTTAAAAAATCTATTAAGGCGATTTATAGTTTACTCATGGAGGGATAATATAATGTGGTTTCTATGGAAGGCAATTCAATTAAAAAGGCAAATGTCTCCACCCAGGAATCATGTTTCTAAGAATCTGTTCTTAGGATATTTGTTGCAGCATTTTAAAAGTGTTAATGATACAAATACTTGAATACTCAATAAAAAGCAATCAACAAAGGAGCTACGAGGCTATGATTTTGTGGAATACCATACAGCTATTAAAGAGCTATTAGGGACTCTGAGCCCACACCCTTGTAGACTCTCCTGATATACTGACAAATAAGACAAAAGGTAAGAGTTTGCTGAATCTTGTGAAAAGTAACAAGTGTGTTTGTGTGTATGCATGCAAATGTGTGTGAACACAGTCACACACATACAAAAATATCCATTTACACAGAGACTCCCTGGGTACCAGGGAGGGGCTGCCCCGGGAGGTAGCTGAAGGGAAGGGTGCCCGCAGAGTTCCTTCTAAAATCTGCACCTTGGGAATGCATTACATTAAGGAAAATGTTCAAATTTGAATTTAAAATCATTATGAGTGAAAATATAAATTCACCAATGTAACAAATGCCTTCTTCATGTGTTTGTGTACACATTTTGTAATTAAATATATAGGAATCACTTTACTATCCATATTTTCTGTTCTATCAGAATCATTTCAGGAAGTTTCTGAATATTTATACCATTAAGTTGGAAAATTAATATTCAGAAAGGACATTATTGGAAATAATGAAAGTAATTTAGTGAGTGAAATGTTCTGATCAATGTACTTAAACAGAATGAGCCATTAGATTAACATTTTGAATTGTTTAAGTAATGTTTGCTCCTATTTTAACAACTCATGATTCATACCCATTTAAAAAGGTCCATCTAAGTTTGTTTAAAAATTTCCCTTAAATTACTAGATACAACCAGTAATTTGTGATCTTTTTATTTACACCCTTGAGCACACTGCCAAGTGCCACATGATCACATCAGTTAGACCATTTCAAGTAAAACGACTTAAGTGTTGGAAAATAAAATGCATATTTACTTGAAGCAGAATATAATTTAGATTACACAGGAATTTATGTATCATGAGAACAGAAAAAGAACAAAAATAAAACAATTCCTTATACAATAATTTCTTCTGTTAAATATGCAAACAATGATAGAATAGGAAAATCTTAACTTTGTAGCCACCAATATAATGATTGATTCAGGTGAATCAATCATGGTTTAGTTACCATCACCTGGTACTAAACAGGTAAAGACATCTGCACATGGTTTAGTACCATCACCTGGTACTAAACAGGTAAAGATATCTGCACAAGGCATTACTGAAATGGGACCTAAATGTCACCTCCACTTGTGTCCTACCATGGGAAGAACTGCAGTCCACTCGACCAAGCCAGCAAACAGCCTGACCAGAGTTTCCTCTGATATTCTACCTGATGTGATGCAATGGAAAGAACCATCTCTCCCCTCGCACTGTGGATGGAAGAAGTTTGGCTAACAGAAAACTACACCTAAGTAAGATATCAGACAAACCCAGAAATTCAGAAGAAAACAAATGAAAGAGGAAGTCCTTGATTTTTAAAAAATCTATGTGACTCTTCTAGATTAAAATACAGTAATTAGAGTATACCATGTGGCTCTTAATTATATTGTGCATTAAATAGGAACAGTTTCACAAATACAATAGGCAACAGATAAAATTTCAAGGGGACTGATTCGAGATGCTATTTTGAGATTCTTGTTAATCGTCTTGTATCTGGTAATAGTGCTGCGGGTTTATAAAGAAGATTTTTATGCCTAGAAGGTGAAATGCTAAAGAAAATGTATAGGGTAAGTATGATTCTGTTTGCAAATTACTACCAAATAATTATAAGCGGTATTGGGTTACACACATGTATGCACGCTTGTATTCCTATGTTGATTTTGTACATTTATATTTATACATATGGAAATAAGATAAATATGATTGTAAACATATATCCCTTCCTATAAATCATCATAGACCTGTGTGTGTGCCTGAATGTATAGGGTGTGTGTGTGTATGTGTGTGTGTCTGTGCATCCATATACACACACATATATTGGGGATCTCAAAGACTGTTTTCTCTGGCTGTAACTCTGCATACACAAACTCCATGGCTTACTTCTTCATGGATTAAAAATCATCTGCGTTTATAGCAAAAGTGCAGATGCAATGGCACTTTGATCCAGCATGGTGCTCGTTCCCTTTGTTCCTCTTCCCGGGCCTTGCCAATCTTCCGTGCTTGTCCGCACCCTGCCTGGGAGGCTGCCTTTGGAGACTGTATCACTAGAATCCTTTGCCCTGGTATTTTGAGAGGTTGATATCTGGAGTATCACATAGCACAGGGGGTCTTGATCATACTCGTGTCAGCACTTCTGTGAAAGCTTTGTGTGGCACACCTTGCCACGTGTTTGCATACACCTGGCTGACTAGGGTAACTGCAGCCACCAGCTCTCTAAAGACCACATAAGGAAACACTGAGGTGAACGAATCTCCAGAAGAAATAAAAAGCACAGGTCTTTTGCTTAACACCGACTCTGACATGACTATGTCTACTATAAAATGTGTGGATTGGGATTCTGAAATAAAGTACTAGTTCTCCCTAAAGGCATGATCAGCCTGCTGACCTGTGTGAGCAGGCCTCTGCAGGAGACCTGCGTGTGTGTGTGTGTGTGTGTGTGTGTGTGTGTGTGTCCCTTGCTGGGTGCCTGTGGGCTGCCACACTCCACGCGGTCATTGACTGTACCCACGCTTGGGAGTGACACTCAAGGCTCCCTGTGAATGCTGGTTGTGGATTAAAGACAGTCCAACTCTGCTTTTTAAACAAATCCTTAATCTCGTTGCCCTCTCTTGACATGCCTCAGGAATGGCCACTTGCCATAGAACATCTTCCCACCTCTCACCTGTGACCGGCCGCCAGGATGCTGACGAGACCATCTTATTGGGCAGTTCTGAAGAGCGTGCAGGCTGAGTGGGGTGCCCCTGGTCGTTTGGTTGGGGCAAGGTATCCGTGGGCTGCGTGCTTCCATTCTGCATCCGCCAAGCTGGAACGACGTCGCCTCCTCGTAGGCCACTGAGCAGAGGAAATGGAGGAAGCCCGCAGAGGCGGCACAGCACCTGGCACTTGTTGGTCACCTGATAAATGGCCACGCCCTTGCTGACAGCCCAGCGCTGTGGCCATTCTCACCATTCCTCATGCTGATTTCTGCATGAAGTCCAAGGTGAACATGGATTTATTGTAGAAGAAACGTGGTCTCTTTGTTAAGACCCCAACTCACACCGTGAGTGCGTCCCTGCTGAACCACACTGTGGTGTCAGGATGCCCATGTGGCACAGGGTGCCTCTCCCCTTGCTAAGACAGGAAGCTTTCTTCTGTAAATGCAAAATTATTTAAACACGCATCCTTTTAAAAACTGATACTACTTCACTAAATGCATTAAAAGATTGCTTATTAGTATTGAGATAATTTTAAGGGGAAAATATTTCACAGAGTGCTTCATTAGACATCCTGCTGGCTGTATTTGAAAGAATCTAGTGGACTAGTAACTGCATGCAGGGGTATTTTGAAAAAAAAAAATAATATTCATGAGCTTGTTTGAAACAATTGATGTTGTAGAGATTTTACTGTTTTCTTGAACAAAATAACACACACCCTTGAGTTCATTTGCTACATGAAGTGAGACCATTTAAGCTACTAATTAACAAAAAGGTCAGTGCACAATGAATGAATCTGCTTCCATCACTGAAAGATGTTTCTCAATCCATCTGTTGAAATTAAACCTTTTGGGTCTTCAAAGCATTTTTCCAAGTGTTTCTTTCTAATCCAAGTAAAAATGTTATTAATTTCTAGAATGTGATGCCAAAAAGATCACATCTCAATATCGAATATCACTCTAATTCTTCACAGCTGAAATTTGTAAAGCTAATCATGCTGGGGAAAAATAAAATCACTAGACAACAGCATGTCCTACTTTGAACCCAGCAAGAGCAAGTCTTGCCTGTTTGACATCCAGGGCAGACCATCTGAGTACCTTCTGTTCCACATGACAAAAGTATTCTGGTTAATAGTCACAAAATGTGCTGTGTGTTTCAAAAGAGCTACAAACATGACTTTGTCCCCACTTTTCCCTTACTTATCAGCTTATTTGTTCCTTGAGCTCTATTCCATCAATAACTTGCATGTCAGTAAGGATACCTCACTTCAAATTCTCATGAAATTTAGAATAATGAAATGTTAGTGACTGGTTTTACAAATATGTTGAGAAAACTACAAGTTTCTCCAAATCCCTGCAAGATAAGAAGTTTAACTCTGTTCAAGGGTTGCTATTGCTACCTAAAAATTTGAACTTTGATCTTTTGGTTACAAGTATGCTGTTATATTAGTTTATGTAAATAATCATCAAGTAATTACTACTTTTATCTAATGAACCATCTGCACAAGTCAGGATGTTGTCATCTAACTGCCACAAATATAATTTTTTATGTTTTTGAGTCCTTCTTTTGTTTTAAACTAGCAGCTCAGAATAGAAAAATGAATATCAAACTCAAGAAAGGTAGTAGAAGTCAGTCAAATCTTTTGTATGAGTTGTACCAATTGCACATTATAGAACCTGACAGCTCACACTCCTCTAAGTACTAGAGTCAGGTAAGAAGTGGCCACATGGATGCTGGACTCTTACAGGCAAACTTTGCTCCCAAGGTGAGCGCTGTCTTCTCAGGGGTTGAATATCGCTCTGGGCGAATGGTCCAATAGAAACTTCCCAAAGTAAAATCAATCAAAGGTACTCGTTGCTTTGTAGGCTGTTCTTCCTGCACGTCCTAGAAGAGTGGTCGCTGAGCTTGGACCTGGCACTGGGGTCTGTGGGCACAGGTGCCCTCAGTTCCCACTGCGTTCCCATTCCTGGGGTGCCGCATAGTGTGTCTGGCTCACCTTCCTCACCCCACTCCTCTCCTCAGTGCACAGATCCAGCCGAAACTCCCAGACCCTACAAACGGTAGGAGAGTGGTATTTCCCCTGATCCTCTAATCAAACTTTACAAAGTGGAGCAAAAGAAATAAGGAAAGCACTGGCTGTGACCTGAGTTATTTTTTAATGTAAATTATCAACATCATGAAATAATCAAGCAATGGGGATATAGGGGGAAATATTCCCTCCAAAGAACAATTTGCAATAGAAAAACATGACAGAGCCCCTTAACAGCCCACCTTCCCCAGCTGTGATGTCTGTTTACAGACCTGCTTTCACTGTAGGTCTGAGAGAAGCTCACATCACAACACAGACAGGCAGGACCCGAAGACCTTCCTCCTCATTTTGAGGATTAGCTTCTGCTTTGGTTTAATTGTCACTCGGTTGTGATGATTTAGATGCATTTTAGTGAAAAAAAATTAAATGTCTTTAATATTGCAAAGAAGAGTGAAAGAAAAGGGATATTGATAGGAATTATGAAAATTGCCACCAATGACAGATCATTAAGTGAGGAAAAAAGGATTTGGATGTTTGAAGCTCCACAGTGAATACTATACAACAATAAGGTTTATTTAACATTCATTAATATACAACTTTCCCGCATAAATAAAATACAACATTCAAAGTAAAAAACTGAATACTTCATGAAATAAATATCCTTGACTAGTGAACACTGATCATGGGTTATTATGGGGGAATCAACAATAGCAAATGTGCCTGAACTCCTAAAAGTGAATAATATACTTAAGACCATTAGGAAAATCGCAATATTCCATGTGATGAGTGCATGTTTAAGTGAAAGACCTGCGAGTTACACATCACTTCCCAAGAAACTCCTTCCTAGAAGATACCAGCAGGGCAAATACTCCCTGCTAGAATTGTGGGAGAGAGGAAAACTCAGCAGCTGCCTCACGAGTCATATTTCAAATCAAGTAGAACATTTCAAAACGTTCCCTCTTGATGATGGAAGGAAGGTCGAGGCTGCTGATATCCTGAGGCAAAAAAACAATATGAAGCTCAACCTTTTGAGGACAAGGAGCAAAGAATTGATAAAGATAGACTTTATTGATAGCAATACATGCTGTTCTGTATAGACATCAATACTTATGCCTAATTCATGAAGCTGTAACAACAATAATAATGTAAGAAATATTTGGGCAAAGTGGAGCAAGATCATTTTAATAATATTATATGATTTAGAGGTTACAAATGAAGATTAATATTAGTCTTCAATAATTTAGGGTGATTAAATTTTGTATTGAATAATTGAAGAATGCATAAAACTTCAAGGGTAACTAAGAATCTGTGTAGAATTTATAAGTTATGAACTATATGAACATGAAATAAAAAAATAAAATTGTAAACTCATCCAATCAGGGGAGAAAGAAACAAGAAGGAGGAACATGTAGAATAAGACATCATTAATTAAATTATCTAGAACTACCATCTCCGTTAGAAGAAAATGACAAATTGATCATTCAGAATAGCTTATTCAAGTGAACAAAAATACTTGAGGTTTAAAGGAGATTTAAATAGTACACATAAATCTAATTGAACAAACATATGTAGAAATGTGTACTGCATGACTTTTTCCAAACCAAAAACATTACGAAATTCGAATGTGCAACCGGACACAAATATTAACAATTTTGAAGATTAGTGTCATACAAGTTAGTCCTTTGATCAGAATGCAGTAGTCAGAAGTCAGTAACCCAAAGGTAAGTGACAAGTGAACTTCAGAGAGAAACCTTACGTGAAAGCATTTCATGGATCGGGTTGTAAGTAAAATGGAAATTATTTCATACACACCACTAGAACTCCAAATCCAGCTGATCCCAGCTTCAAAGAGTTCCCTGATTCATCCAGACTGGCTTCTAAATCCTGGTAAACCTCTTCCTTCATTTCCTCAATGTGATACACTATTAAGATTCTGTCAAGGTCGTTTTCTCAGTTACTGCACTAAATCTAATAAATGTAGTTTTGCTTGATTAATGTGTTTTTCTGAAGCCTTCTGGGGAGTCAACATTTGACAGAAGGCATTTCATCTGAAATTACGTTAAGGCATCTTAATAGATGAGCATTACCTGAACCCTGGCTTTCTGTGTATTCAGTGAATTAGAGAGAATGAGATTCGCATGGTTAATATTTTTCTACTTATTTATAAGAAATGGAGCTCGAATCTTTTCCCACAAAAGGAAACAAAAAGTAACAATGCTACATAGCAAAACATCAGTGATGTTGATAAATATATTATGGAAATTTATAACTTTGGTTGCATACACTGAAATAATTGATAATTCAGGCTGAAAAGGAGTTATGAAAATATCCAAGCAAAGAAGTTAGAAAAAGATAGAAAAATGTGTTCAGTGGAAAAATGGTGATGAGCAAAAAGAAATAAAATTGAAATCAAAGGAGATGTTAGAATCAAAAGATGGCTGCATACACTAAAATACTTTAAAAGCCGAAAAAATGTTTTTATAAATTGATAAGTAACTCATAAATTTGAAATATGACTGTTGAAAAGAAGTTGAAGTCAGTGAGCCTGAAATTGAGGTCTGTCAGATAGTTGTCCTCATTCATCAGTGGTCTCCAAAATATAAGACACAATCGAACTTGTCTTCTTAGAGACCAGAGAATGTCCTTTAGAGACTTAAGAGATAGGAAGTCCCTATTCCAAAAGAATTCGTAATGGCAAAACTTGTATGATGCCTATTTACCATTACATCTTTTCCTGATAGTTTTAAGTCTTTCCCCAGTTTTAGCTGTTAATTCTCTGCTCCTAGCTTTGGGCCTGGAAACTCACGATTAGCCATAATAGCACCGGGTTTAATTTAGTAGACACAGGTATGTGCATGTGTGGGGTGCATTGTTTATCTTACATGCCTGCTTCCACCTCCATTCATCCATCCATCCATCCATCCATCAATTAACACATTTCTTTCTGTGTTATGGAACCCAAGAGTATTAACACCAAAGAAACAAATAACAAAAGCATGCTTTGGTATCTGATATTCCAAGTAACAATAAAGAAAACTGCCATGAACTCAATTAAAAGTAAAAAGAGAGAGGCTGTTCTTAGTATTCATCTAAATTTTATATTGAAATCAGAGTATTCTGCTGTCCTGAGCAAACTCAGCATTCTTCTTCATTATTGACATAAGTAGTCAAATCTTGACCTGCTCTCATTGAGATGGAGTCCTAATGTCTGAAAGTGGTTCAATTTTGGGGGGAGGCCAAATATTTTCTATTCAGCTATAGAAATATGACTTAGATTATGCCTACTAGAATTTGGTGATTTAAATATTCATCATCTCTTCATCAAGCATCTAATCAAGCCTTAACTTTGTATATTGATGCTATGGGAATTTTTATGGATTGGGTGTGTGGTGTCCTCCAAAAGCTCATGTCTGAGATGATGCAAGAATGAAATTCACTGAACATGCACTGAACCTGTGAAACCATGAGCCCCACATACGCTTTTCTTCCACCAAATGTTCTTTTCAGATTAATTGATCACAGCAACACAAAACCTAAAAAAAAGAGCAATATTGAGTATTCTTTTCTATGGCATAAACTGTCACCCAGGGAAAAGCATTTGAAAGAAAAACCATGGTCTTATGAATATGTGCATAAATATTATACAACAGAGCTAAAATTATTCCTGCTTCTTAAGCAATATGTGTAAAGAAGTATACCTAGCCAATTATAGCCCTTGATTTTGACAGGCATTTTTAAAAATGAAGAAGAATAGTATCTTAAATAATAAATGATATTTTCCCTTTATTTTTTGGAAATTTCCTTTTTGTCCTGTGTTCTATAAAATACTTTTTCATATTCTTACAACATTTTGTATTGGATTTTTCTTTTTATTATTTTTTCTGAGCACTTCACGAATAAAGCATTTGCCTTAGGATCGTAAAACTTTTTTGAGTCCTGTTTTATTTTGTGTAGGCAATTGAATTTTTTTTCTCAATGAGATTTAGATTCTATGGAGACAATTTTTATTTTTTCCTTTATAATTTCATGTCTTTCTGGGAAACTATTAGACATTTGAAAATTAGACATAAATTTATCCAAGTTATTTCTAGTATTTTTAAGTTTTTATTTCATTTCATATTAAATATTTGAAAGATGAGAACATGATTCTACTGAGGTAACCCAATCTTATTTAGACTTACTTATGAATAAAAAGCTACATGTTTTTGTGGTGACAAATATCTATTGTTGAATATTCACCTTTCTTAATTTTTTCTAACATCTTTATTTTTATTGATTTATTTTTACAATTGCATGTTGATTAATGATAATCATATAAATTTATGGGGTGCAATTTGACGTGTTGTTACATGTTTACATTGTAGAATGATTTAAATCAAGCTACTTAAATCCTTTACCTCATATACTTTTGCGTATGTGGAAGCATTTAAAATCCACCTTTTTAAAGCTTCAAAATATGCATGACAGTTTGGAACTTGATTGTCCCCACAAAGGCCCGATAAAGGCTGAGTCATCCGCTTTGCACTATGTAGAGGCTGTGGAACCTGTAAAAGCTAGTACCCAGTGGGAGGTAGCAGGTGATTAGGGGCATGTCCTTGGAGGGACTGGGGGACACATTCTCTTGCTCCTTCCTTTTTTGCTTCCTGGCCACCATGAGGTAAGCAGTTTGCTCTAGCACACATTCCCTACCATCATGTCTGCCTGACCACTGACCCAAGAGAAATAGGGCCAATCAACCATGGACTGAAACATTCAAAACTGTGAGCTAAAATAAACCTTTTCTCTTATTAAGTTGATTTTTCTTTTGTTATAGTATTGAAAAGCTGACTAACAACAGGCAATGCATAATTATTTATTATGGCACCAATTTGAAATTCTACCATAGTCAAGGATACATTTCTGTACCAGGACATATTTTCCAACATTGACCACACAAATCTATGTGCATTCCACTACTTGAACATTTTTAATGTTCCTTTGACTCTTTGCTCTTTGAACCTGGGCAGATCTTTGTATCCACCTTGGCCGTTAGACTAGGGTAGAAGGGATGCTGTGTGACTTCTGAAGCTGGGTCATGAAGGGCACTGAAGTTTCTGCCCTGATTCTCTCTCTTCAGCTTGCTCATTTGGAATCAGGTACACTAAGAACACCGGTGGAGAAGAGCTGCAGGGATTACCATCTCTGGAAGTCTGAGTCTTCCTGTCCCAGGGAGCAGGCAGGTCAGAGGCCCTGGAGAAGTCTCCACAGGTCTAGTCATTCCTGATCACACAAAGGGGAGCCCAGAGAAGTCGCCCTCGGAGCCTATGTTGCGAATCTCTCATTTGAAATCGTGAAGTGCTATAGTCTATGGCAATGAAACTGGAACAAGTCCTCTATATCTTTCATTTCATATTTTCTGCTATAACTTATTGATCTGCATTTTCATTTCTTTAGAGATACTAGTTTTTAAAATGACTCTACCTTTAAAAAAACTAAAACCTCACAAGAAAAAGAATTTTCCACATTACTAAAACTATCCTTTAATTTTTGCTTTTTCTTGTTTATTTTTTCTTTCAGAGAAGCAAATTAACTTGATGCCTCCAAGCAAAACAAAAACACAAAACAAGCAGACACATGCCTGGGAAAAATTGTTACCCTGTTGATGCTAAAAACAATCACAGATAATTGTCAGTACCGTTCTAGAAGCTCCGAGAGTACGCTAAGCTTTGAAATTTGTTTACAACATTTTTTTATTTAAATGGAAGGTTTTAAAAATGTGTTTATGTAAATTGTTTTAGGGTAGACTATTTCCTGGCAGTAAGAATGCTCAATAAATTTAGCTATTATTATAGGCTTGTGACTTTTCACTTTGCCTTGTGTGTGACAATATTTCTTTAACTGTTCTAAGTGGTAGATTTATTTCCATTATATTTAAATGGTTATTTCATTTTAACTATTAATTTTGTTAACTAATTCCTTGTTGCATTCTCTTTCTACTTATAAGATTTTAGATGATTCTTTATAGGTTTGCAGTTATAAAATCAAAACATCTGAAACAAAATATTTTTGTGCTTGCTTTATCAATTTTACTGACTTGGTAAAGGCAAGTAAGTTTTTTTGTTTTTCCTTTTCATATTCTCACTTAAAAAAAAAAAAAAAACTTTCATTTTTTTCTACTGTAAGGCTACGACTTGAGCAACATGCAAGTTCCCATTAAGCTCATTAATCTGAGCAACTGTTCTTCCTGCTTCTGAGGTCAGCCCTGACAGAGATCTCCAGGGTTTAGTAAAGAAAGTCCTGATTTCTTTATGTATATAGAATCATGATGCTTGTGTATGTGTGTGTGTGTGTGTGTGTGTGGTATAATGATAAAAGTAACTACCTTAATTTTTAAAAAACAACTTCCAAAATGTAGCTATGAAATTTACTTAAACCTAATGAAAGTGTTGTGAAGATATAAAATATTTAACACAGAAACAGATGTATAATAAGCAGTAAGTGTAAATATTAGTTAATATTCATTTATTGGTAAGTATGTATTTTAGTTTATTTTACAGGACTGATATTCACCTACATGCTTTCTTTTTGGATATTTTCAAATTTTTGGTTGCTTTATGATTCATCACTTAATCATGGTGGACCACATTCAAACTGTGGTTATTTAGATGGTTCCGTTTAAGACTTGAATCTAGGAATGTCACTGAGAGCTCATGGGTTAGGCAGTGCAGGTGGGGAGACCTGCCCTTGGGAATTGGCTCCTCCCTCTCTCTGCCCCCTGGCGGCCATCACGACAGCAGCTTTCCTCTGCCGTAGTCCACGTTCTTACCTCAGGCCTAGCAATGGAGTCAGCCATCCATGGACTGAACCTCTGAACCGTGAACCCACTGTCTGACAGCTGACCATCACACTGTTATAGGTGGGTTTACATTTAAAAATCATTAGAAAATGTTTGTAAGACCCTAGATTGTTTCGAACTTTGACATACTGAAGAAAATCCTTCCTTAATAGGGCAGAAATAGTGCTTTTTATGAATCATTTGTGAAAGGGTGTGTCATTTTAAACTCACATCACTTCCTTGAGATGACTTGTGAATTTCATATCAGGGAATAACATACACAGTAAATTATGTAAAGTCCCAATATATACCTTAAAAATATTTGAACAATAAATATTTGTTTCATAGAATAATTCTACTTTGGCTAAACTTAATGTACAAGTTTATTTTTTTCATTTTGTGGAATGGATGCCAAGTAATACATTAACTTGTTTGCATGTGGTAATGGTATTTGCATGTTCATTATACAATTTTCTGGTGTAGCTGTACTACATTTTATTTCCACCAGCAATGTGTGAGCATCCAGTTCCCCTGCATCATGACTACTAACATTTTGTGATGTCAATATTTTTCATTCTGACAATTCTGATAGACATAGAATGATAATTCACTGTGATTTGAACTTTCCTTTTTCTACTAGGTAATAGTTTTAAATACTCTTCATGTATTTATTTGCCATCTTTATTTTCCATGAAATTGTTTTCATGACTTTGGCCCATTTCCTAATTCAATTATTTGGATATTTTACTGTTGCATTTTGAAAGATGATTTTACTTATTCCAGGTACCAGTCTTGTCAGGTACATAATTTTCAAATACATTCTCCAATTGAGTAATTTTTTCTTTATCTTCTTCATATGCACTCTCACAGAGAATTAGGGATTAATTTTGATGTGGTACAATTTATCAAGTGTTCATTTTATGGATCATCACAAAGGTGTCAAGCATACAGAATTATTTTCTTTGCCATAGATCTCAAAATTTTCCTATGTATTTTTTCTGAAACCTTTACTCTGTAAGTTTGCCCTTTATTTCATCATTCATTTTGACTTAAATTTTTTATAAGGTGTGAAATAGAGAAAGGTCTATTTTTTTTGTCTGTGGATATTTAATTGCTACAACAGCATTATTGAAAAAAGCTATAATTTCTCCAATGAATTGCTTTTGTGTCTTTGAAATAAATATTTGTATGCATTTACTTCTTAGTCTTTTACTATGTTCCATTGAAATACACACATATCTCTCCACCAATATTACTCAGTCTTTATTACTATATATGGATATTGAAATCAGGTAGAAAATTTGTTCCTCTTCATTCTTCTTTCTTAAAATGATTTTAGCTACTCTAGTTTGTTTCATTTTCATAAAAATTTTATGTAAACTCAGCTATATCTACAAATAATATTTTTGGAATTTTTATCTGAGGAGAAACAATATATTTACTATACTGAATCAATGAACATAGTGTATTTCTTGATTGATTTAGACTTCAGTGTGTTTTTTAAATAAGGGTTTTCTTTTCCTTATATGGATTTTTATATATTTTCTTAGATTATAGGAAATGAAGTCCTTTTTCTCTTTGTAGTGAGTATAAATAGTATTATATCAAATTTTAGTTCCCATATGTTCATTTTTAGCATTCATGTATTAGAATAATGTTCATGTTGATTTTTTCTTTCATCCTGTTCATTCAGGTTACAAACATGTTACTAATTTCTACTGTTGATGTAGACTTCTTTTCCTGCCTCTCATGAGTTAAAAATTTCCTCCTATGTATTTTTTCTGAAACCTTTACTCTGTAAGTTTACCCTTTACTTCATCATTCATTTTGACTTAAATTTTTTTATAAGGTGTGAAGTAGAGAAAAACTACTTTTTGAACGTGTTATAAGATTTCATTTTGTTGTCCCTCTTACTGTGCCAATTTTATTTCTTTTAAATATTTTCACACTAATTATCCTAGAGTGTGTGTCACATATTTTGGCCTAATCAAATATCTACCATGCTCGTAACTTGGCTTCTACTGATGCATCCCAGTGGGATGAGGACATAAGCTCCTTATTAATTCTGGGTGGGGTAGAAGTTTAGGCCTCTCTTTGGTATCTACTGAGATCGTGGAGGTGGGATGGGAGGTGTGAGTCTTGTCTCCCTACCTGGCCTGTGGGGTTGGGAAATGACTGTCAAGGTCTTTGCTGACAAGTGTGAGTTGAGGCACAGCTTCTTCTGTCTTGCCTGCCTGGGGTAGAATAGTTATTGCCTAAAAGTCTTCTGTCATCCTCGGCTAAACCTTCTCCCCTTTAGTAAAGAGACATGACTTTTATTGGGGTCCCTAAATTGCTGGTTTCTTCATCCCCAATTCTGGAACTCATGAGCTGTGATGTTTTGGATCTGAAACATCTCCCAAAGGCTTATGTGTTGAAGGCTTGATCTCCAATGCAGAAGTGTTCAGAGGTGGGTCATTGGAAATAGGTTGGATCATGAGGGCTCCTACCTCATCATCAATGGGTTAATCCATTGATGAATTAATAACTTAATGTGCTATTGGATCCTATTAGAAAATTAGAGAAGTGGTGCCTTTTAGAAGAAGCATTGTATATTTTGTTCATGACCAATTATCTATCTATCTATCTATCTATCTATCTATCTATCTATCTCCCTCCCTCCCTCCCTTCTGGATTCCATGAACTGAGCAACCTTGCTCCAACACATGCTTCCCACCATGTTCTGCCTCACCACATGACCAGAAACGACAGATCCATGTGACATGGCCTGAAACCTCTGAATCCATAAGCCAAAATAAGCATTTTCTCCTTTAAGTTGATTGCTCTCAGGTATTTTGTTGCAGCAATAGAAATCTGACTAACACATGAGCCAAAAAGAAAACCCAAGGTTATCACTATTAAAAAGACAGTGCCACTTTGTTAATTGGCCAACTTAATTCTTTTGGCTGCTAGTGAACTGAGTGCAGGGGGTGAGGTTCCATGCTTTCTGAGAGGGAGAAAGATATTTACAAGAATGTTTTATTTAAACACAGTGAGAGCTTTCTGTAATGGGAAGTGCTAAGTCAATATTGCTAATGTTCAGAGGTAGTTGTTATTTCCTGAAATATCTGTGCACATTCTGATACTATCAGAAGTCAAATCATTTCATGTTTCATTATATTAAATTACCAAATTTCTCTCTACATCATGCAGATATCTAGAGCAGAAGTTATGAAAAGCATAAAACTAAATTTGGTTGTGATTTAGAACTCATTATCCATGTCTTAATTATCACATTTTTGTTTTTTGGTTATGGATAATTAATGGTGAAGAGTTTATTCTCTTTTTTTTCCTTCTTCTGGTTTTGTTTTTATATTCTGATAGTCAGAATGCCTTTTCCTAAAAAAAGACAGGAAATCTTGACTTTTTCCTATTAAAATGATCCTTAAAATGTGTCAAAAATACCCGTCTTTTAATTGCCATCTTATATCAGATCATAGGACAACATAAGTCACTCAATTTGAAAACTAATAATGAGTTTCAAGTAACATTTCTCAAAGCATATTTGTATATTTAACTCAGAGACATTTTTAAATGGCAAAGTTGATGTTTATTTTGATAAGATCTATGTGTATCTGCTATCCTGCAGCTTGTAAGCATCTACTCACACAATGCTCTGTGACCAGCTACACGGGTATCATAAAACCAACCTAGGATTAAAGCAAGACACTCAGGATATTCTAACTGACGGTTTGCCAATGAATTTTGAAGCAAACATTACAAATACCATTGTTGGGTTGTCAACAATTATGAAGTTTTGATTGAATACTGCATTAAAATGTCATCACATAAGAAATATCTGCTGACAGCCATTGACTTGAGGTGGGTCTGAATTTGGAGGTGAGCTCTGCTTTTTAAAAGGCAGCATGACTAGGAATACTTTACATGTCAGGATTGTTGTTCCAGCAGGTTCCCCAGGGATTATTGGCTATTGCATGGTCTGAGGCATGTATCCTGAAAAGCATACTGATGTCCAATTAGGATTCCTTCCCATGTTAACATAGACTAGCTTCACCTTTGAAAATGGTATATTGACTGCCTAATTTTTCTCCTCCCACTAGAGCATTCTCTCCTTGTGTTCAGAGCAGTCTCCCTTGCTCTGAAGCATGGAGTCCCTTCCTCACATTTCCTACATCTAATTGATGACTGAGTGATCTGCCATGGTATCCAGTGGTCAGGGTGCATTCGCCCCTGACCTGTACAGACCTGATCTCCTACACTTGGGTGATGTTCTCGTCATCTGCAACTTGACTCCCACAGCAGAGGCACCATAGCTGTCCCTTCTTCATGCCATCCTCTGAGTTCTCACTCTTGGCAACCTCCCTTCCCATCGTCTGCTTCTCTACTTTAATGATGACCTTTTGTCAGCTGTTCAGAAAATCTGCATTTGAGACTGACATTGAATCTCTTCTTTTCTTCAATTCTTTATTGCCAACCATAATCACACAGTGTCCCTCTGACATGAGATCCTTAGCAGACCAAAATTGAAGTTTTTTTTTTTTTTCATCAAATTTCATCTCTCTTAAAAAGCCTTGTAAGGAATGTGGATTTCTTCCAAACTCCAAGTCTCAGCACTTCACACTTGCATTTGTTTTTAATTTTTTTTTTTTTTTTATTCTGGGGATTAAACTCAGAGGCACTTTAACCCTGGAGCCACAGCCCTATTTTGTATTTTATTTAGAGACAGGGTCTCCCTGAGTTGCTTAGTAACTAACCATTGCTGA
This sequence comes from Sciurus carolinensis, assembly GCF_902686445.1. NCBI lineage: Eukaryota > Metazoa > Chordata > Mammalia > Rodentia > Sciuridae > Sciurus > Sciurus carolinensis. The sequence goes on along the minus strand of NC_062227.1, from coordinate 77,568,841 downwards.
GGCTGACTTTGAACTCACAATCTTCCTACCTCAGCCTCCCAAGCCACTGGCATCATAGGCGTGCGCCACCCACCCGGCCCACACTCCTGCATTTTCTGCAGCGCCTGCTGTTCCATGTTTCAGAACATGGAGAGTGCCTCAGTGGTGCTTATCTTTAATCACACACACACACACACCCTCTCACTCACCAAACCCTGTGGCCGCATCTATTCCATCTGCAATGGTTTTCCATCTGTCATTCTCTGACCATCACTAGGGACCCTATACTTTCCATTCTTTTAGCAATTCTTTTTCATGTAGTTCTCCCTGCAAGACTCACACTGCATGCACTAGCTCTGTTGTGTCTGAAAGTCTGAGTGTGTGCATGGGTATGCATGTATGTGCATATGTGCGTACCTAGAGTACCAGGAGAAATAGAGAAATCACTATGGGAACTTTGCTTCCCTCTATTATCCACCACAGACTTTTGAACAAATTACCCAAATATGTACTTTCGAGTCATTGATAGGAAACATTTGGTTGCTTTAAGGAAATAAGATTTAGTTGTATAGATGCACCATGCTCAATAAGCCTGAGAGGAAAAAAGCAATACTTGGGGATACTTTGAAATACTATAGTTTTTTTTCGTACTGTGCTTACAAATTACTAATTATATCTGTTAGGAGACCTTTAAGAGTGTTTTTGTCTGATGTCTTGGTTGTTCCATTGAATATTTGTATTTTGGTAGTTATGTGTCCTTGAGAGCACATTTTTCTTTCTCAATATCAGTTATAATCATGTTAGCTCTTATGTTCACCTGTCATTTCTTAGCTTCTCCTGACTGATGTGATTAGACTAAATCCTCCTTTTCAAAATTTATTTGTAATCTTTCATTTATTGTGTGATGATTATTTCATCATATCTGTCCCTTCTACTAAACTATCAAATCAGTAAGGGAAAAGACACATCAACATCTACCTGTTCTTAGGTCCCAGAAGCAGGCATCCATGAATCAATACAATTTTTTTTTTCTGGTACCAGGAAATGAACCCACAGGTGGTTAATAACTGAGCCACATCCCCAGCACTTCTTTTTTTATTTTTAAATTTTGATACAGGGCCTCGCTAAGTTGCTGAAGCTGGCCTTGAACTTGCAATCCTCCTGCCTCAGTTTCCTGAGCCACTGGGATTAGAAGCGTGCACCACAGCACCCAGAACAAAATATTTTTGAAGGCATTATTTTGCAATTATCAATCCTATAAGGAGCAGCTGGTATGTTTATAAAATCCAGACATATTTACTCTATAAATGAAAATCATTTCCAATAATTTCAGAATTCAGATGATTTAACACTTTAACTTTTACACTTGTACCCTTCCTGTGAGATTAATTTTGACCCCAATATACATTAATTAAAGGACTGGTACTTTCATTTATATATAGCCATGGTTGTAAAAACCAAAGCTCTTTCACTGCAAATGGTAGAAAATCAAGCTCAATGAATAGGATGAAAATTTACTAACTTGAGAAAACAATAATTGAAGGAATAGGGGTGACTATAGTAAGACTCTAGTAATATCTGCACCCAAAGTAACAGAGATCAGGAATAAAATCTACCATCTCTCTGTCTACTATTTATCTATTACCTATCTATCTGATTGTTTTCCCTCTCCTTTCTCTATTTATTTTCCCTCTCTCTCGACTTTATTCTCCTCAGGACTGGCTTTCTCCAGAGTGATGTAAAAGAAGCCTACTGGCAATGGCCATCTAACATCTTTCCCAGTGAGCAGCTAAAGAGCAATAAAGCACTTCTCACTAGTCGTTGTAGAATGCTCTGTTGCAAGTCTCCTTGATCCATGAGGTGCCCCATGCAGACCCCTGCTTTGGTCACCAGAGTAGACTCAGCCTTCCCACCAAGGCTGAGGCCAGCCTCCCGTAAGCAGGACCTCAGCACTGGAGGCCTGGTTTCGGAACCCGTTGCTGATCAGCAGAGGCCAAATTGATTACTGCAAGCCCTGGAGGGAGTGGCAGGTGGGCTCCGGTGGCCCTGAGTGCTTCCACCCCTGCTCCTGTAGTGCGAGTTAATAGCCTCACTCTTTCACAAGGGTAGCAGGAAGGAGGCTCATCAACTGACTCCTTTCATTCTTCCGTCTTTGGAATGTTTTCATTATAAAATATCTTGTTTCTTTCTCAGCAAGGGAACTAATATTCAGCCGCAACTTTTAGTTAGCATTGTCTGAATTCGATGCAGAATCCGGAGCCTGGTTTTGAATTCAGCAAACAATTGGTTCACAGCTTCCTGTCTGCTTCTGGTGCACACCCCTCAGAAGTGGTCCTTACAAGGACAACCTGCCCTCACCTGGAGTCAATGCCAACATCCAGATCAGTGCCCTTCCAGCCCCTTCTGACAACAGAGCATGCCTGGGGGGCACGGTGCCTTTGTAACTGTGGCACAGCATTAATGACTGATTTACTTTTGCTCATTAATTGGTACTTGTATTTTAAAACAAGACATCTTCTGAAAGCACATGATGTGAAAAGTGTACAAAGAAGCAGGAAACATATCTTTGTCCTCCCAGGAAGCGTGAGAGGGAAGGGCATAGCCATGACAGCCTTGTCAATAGACAGCGCTGCAAACCCAAACCGGCCAGGCACAGGAAGCTGCAGACTAGGACTCCACAGGAGTGCGGAGCATCTGGGGAGAGGGCTCTCTGAGGTTTATGTGAGGGAGAACCTTAAAAACGATTTTATGTATTTTAGAAGGTAATGGGAAGCAGGAGGGAATTTTCCACAACTTTCCCTGATTCCTAATAAATGGAAAATATCTCGCTACAGGGAAATTTAATCTGATGAGAGCAGAAAGTAGTGGTCTGTTTGACCTTATGCTTCGCTTGGCTGACCTGGTGGTGTCCATGGCCAGATTGCTAAATGCACCCGGTGACCCAGTTTGGGGGCAATAGTAACAAATGATTAAAGAAACCACCCTCTATGCTTCAGACACAGAGTCAAACCAGTGCAGTGTTGTTGAATTTACTCAAGTCCAGGTAACAATCAGTTTAGATGCAGTGTTGTTGAATTTACTCAAGTCCAGGTAACAATCAGTTTAGATCATAATTGGTAGTCATGGTGATGATAAAAACAGTAGCTAATATCTATTGAATGTTTAATATGATAGGCATTATTTTCAAGTTTTTATTTGTATTCACTTAATCACTATGAAACTACTATTTACTTTCAAATTGTGAAGAATGGTAACATTTTGTTGGACTATTGATTCGAACATGCTGTTTCATTCTAGAATATCTTCATTTTTATCATACAATTTCCATTTCTATAAAGCATTTTCACTTCTGTTTTGAGTAAAATTATTTCATACTTTGTGGCATAGAAACTGCTCAGTCTTCAATATAAGGTTAAAAACAAAAACTTGATTTCTCTTTAAACCTTGACATTAAAGATACTTTTTCTCCCTAACTGATGTGGGGAGAATTCAGTGCTACATCATTTGCTTCAGTTTCAAAATATATTAAATATTTCACTTTTCAAAGATAATTTATAATAGATATTTCTATAAATGAGTGTGGGTTTGCTAAATAATATCTATTACATGAAAGCTTATAGGACCATTAGAAATTGCTTTTTATGACTTCTTTGAAGATCTTGCCATAAACTGTGTCAAAATGTGATAATCATATTCTAACAAATCACATTAACTTACATTCATTTATCATTGTTTCTGAGTTTATACTTTTTGAACAAAATAATTTTTGTGTATCAATTTCATAAAAAGAAATCAATGTAAATTATGTGAAATAAATTATGCAAAATAGACATATTTTGTTCTATATAAGGAAATTCTTAATATTTGTTTCCTACTAATTTATCAGTTTTCCCTCTATATATAGCATTAGTAAATTACACATTGAGTTCATAAGATAAACATATTTATCATATGTGAATGAGATTGATAAAGACACCTAATCTCTTTTTTCCTTTCCAGGGATTAAAGGAGGTTATATTGAAGGTCAATAAGGAAATGCCTTCATGTGATTAGATGCTATGGAAGGATCTGTACTAGCATGTGTGGTAATAATGAGTATTGACACACAACTTGTTTGATACAGGTTTTAACTAGACTTTAGACATTTACTTAAGGACCCATGTTGTCAGGTAATACATACACGTTAAACTTCCATATATGTCCATGGTTACTTCTTTGATGTATAAGCTAACTAACATCACCTCTGAATCTTGAATTCCAGAAATTTCTTTTTTGGAAATTTGCTATGAAAATATAGAACAAACTTCACACAAACTAGGGATGTTGGAACCTATGTGATCTTAGATAAAACAGAAATAATATGTCCCATTATTGTATTATTTATTTGATAATGTGTAAGGCTTTTTCTTACAAATGATTTTGAAATGTGTTTCTAACATACTGCCTCATAAATTTTGTGTAACTTTATCCATTAATGCAAAGAAATAAGACCTTTAAATACATCATCTCTGGACACAACATTAGTGAGTAGTCCTTGAAGAAGACAAATTGGGGAAACATGACAACTAATTAAGATAATATGTGAAAAATAAGGGACATGCTGTCATCAATATTACAACACAGGTTATTCTCTTAAGACCCTGAAGCATTTCCTATCAGTCCACCACATGAACAGAACCTAAGGAGTCGGGGGTCAGGCTATCCTCAGATTGCCCTGGAAATCTGTGCTTTCCTTCTTTCCAGATGAATCCTTTCTGTCCATGTGCACTCACCCAGAATGTCCTAACATTCTGTTGACTGCACTTGAGTTTGACAGGTTTCTTCCTGATTCCAGGATCTTGACCTCCCTTTTCTTAGAGCATTTCCTTTAGAAAATTTCTGTCTGTAAATTGTTCCCTTTCCCCTTTAAGATTCTAAACTTCTTAAAAATCTCTTCTTAAAAATCAGTTCTGCTAAGGAGTAGGGGTTAGTCTCTTTGAAAGGCAATCATGGAGAAAAAACACCTATGTCCACCCACCTCATGGAAGGGTAGGTACCTAGCTTCAACTTCAGGGGACACCTTATTCCACATTATAAAAATGCCTATTATAGAAGTACAAGAAGACCGACTTTTCCTCTGGGTAAAGTCCAGTAGGCAACAGAGTGACCGCTAGTTCTTAGCAAATCTCCAGAACCAGGTTTCAGGAAGTTCAGCTCAGAATGAGTTCTGAGCTCCTTACCCTATTAACAACAGTCTTGAAAAGTCTTCATCACTTGTCTTAATTTTTCAGGGCAACTTCCACTTTGACGAGACTTCTGTCATCCATCTCCTGTCTCTTGTCTCTCTTTTGCTGTCTCTGCAGCCGTCCACACATCTATTTGCATTAGCACGTGGCTTGGAGCATACCAAATGAGTAACAAGAACATTTGCCATCTGTTAAAATATTTGGTCAATTGGGTGATATTAAAAGGCAGAAAGTGGCCTATAATTTACATGTCCTTAGTGTTTTCAAAGAGTCCTTTATGTATAAGAAAATAATAGTCTAATTCTTCTTTAAAAGCATGCTAATTTTAGAAGAGTGAATTTTCTTTTATAATCACTCATTACATGGATCATTAGGTTTTTGATGTGAGTTCTAAGACTCCATATACACAGTGTTGTTATTGGAACAGGACATTTATAAAGACAAATTTTTATTTATCTAAAATTTTAGATTGTATTTTAGAAACATTTTCCAACTAATAAAAATACAGTATAGAAAGAGGGTAAAAAAACTTGTACATTTGTCCTGCAATTCACCTATTTTAATCTTCTGCCTATTGCTTTGTCATTTACTCTCTTTTTGTGTATTTTGGTTCCCAGTTTGTCACTGGTCTTTGGGTTTCTTTATGGTATTTTTCTTGGACAGGCAGTGACTATGTAAAACCCATCAGTCATTTTTAGAAGTCTGTGTTGATTCCATACAATTCTTAGAATGCTTTACCTACTGCAACTTTCTATAGAAAAAAAGTTAACCTATTTTTTTTGTAATACTATTGTCATATTTTACACTGGTATTATTGGTGAATTTCAAGTTCATGTGTGTGGGGTGTGAAGAATGAACAGTTCTATAGCTTTTCCCAAATAGAGACCCACTTTGCCAGGACCACTTGGCCAGAAATCTGCCTCTGGCACAGTCCCTAAGATGCCACACCCAGGATCCTGTGTCTATCTCTGGAATGTTCCATCTGCTCCATGACCTGGTGTCTGTGCCCCAGGGCTGAGCACTGTCTTTTGGTTTTGCTTTTGTTTTGTTTGCCAAGTGCTTTCTCAGGAAGCTTTGAAGTACATTTTAACATCTGGTAGGATTACTCATTTCACAAGATCTTCCTTTTTAGTGTTCATAAATCCTGATATATCATTATTATTATTTATTGTTCCACATGGACCCTACTAGTACCTTGTGTTATTCCATCAAATCATTAGTATGTTTCTTGGGACTTCACTGAATTTATAAATTAACTTATGATGATGGTACTATGTATTGATCTTGAGACCTGTCTTCAATTTAGAAAGGGCAAAACTTAGACAAGATTCAAAATAAATTAAAAAAGGAGTTTGGGTCATAGGAACCAGACTGAAAAATGGACACGAAGATATAACCCACCTGTGGCGTGGTCCTTGTGTTAGACAGCCTCTCTGGACAAACTGCAAGTGCTCAAACTCTTTCTCTTCTTTTATTTCTGAGTCTCACAGTAAACCTGGCTGAAAGCAGCCAGCAATACCCAGACCCTGCCTTGAAATTCCCTCTGTCAGAGTAATTAGTCCATCACTTTTAAATTCAGCCTCAGACAGAGTCCCGGGACACAGGCGAAGGTAGACAGAGGGCCTGCCTGAGTGCTGACGTGTGGCCCGGCTCCAGTCCTCATCAGTCCAGCTTCCCTGGAAGCTTCCAGAGCCCAGTCTCAGTGGCTCACATCCCCATCAGCGTCCTGGTCTCTGGATTCCCACTAGCATCCCCCACTAAGCTCAGCGTACAGCATTCTAAGGCTTCTCCAGCCTGCATCTCCAAACTTTTCCAAATCCTGCTGGAAACAGGTGCAAGGGCTTTTGAACCACAGGGTCAAGTATGATCATAACAATGACCCCACTTCTCAGTATCAGTTTCTGTGTTTGTCAGTATCTCATACTTTCAAAAAAATAACTGATCAGAACAGCTTAGAAGAGAAAAGACTTATCTTGTCTTGGTTTCAGAGGTTCAGTTCATGCTCAACTGACTCTAAGACATAAACATGGTAGAAGGTCATGGTAGAGGAAAGTGACTCAGTTCATGGAAGCAGGAAAGGAGAAAGAGATGGCGGGGACCAGGGATATATATAGTCCCCAAGGTCATGACTGTGGTGACCTATTTGCTCTATCACTCCCTACCTGCCTGCAGTTATCAGCCAGGGGTTCACTCAAACTATTGTTCTATCAACTGGATTAATCCATTGGTGAGGCTACAGCCCACATGATTCATTCTTTCCCTAAAAAGCCCCCACTTTTAACCTTACTGCTTTGGAGACCATGCTTTCAATATGTGAGCTTTTTGGGAAAACATTCCAGATCCAAATCATAACAACCTCTAAGAACCCCTAATAGTATAATAACCAATTATGAAATTGTCGTTAGAAGCAGTTCACTAGCTTTCCTTAATCCTGTGTGAGCGGAAATACCATCCTCTGATTATGATGAAATTCTAACTAGTAAAGCTTGCATCTATTTCAGTATGTCCCCATGAGCAAAGGAAGCCTGGAGCACACACTCATTCACAGGTACATACGTGCATACGTGTGTGGTGTGTGTGTGTGTGTAGTAGATGCCAGAGTCTGCACTAACCCTACACAGAGGATAAATGGTGCACATAAACAGAAAAGGTAAATCCTTACAGGAAGAATATTCTAGAAAGTGAGGTATACAATAATTACATAAGTGTAAAATTGTGACTGTTGAGGAAGTCGCTCTTGCACTAAAATGTGACAGAGAAGAAGATAAAATGGTTGGTGAAAGCAGAGTCGTGGCCAGAATGTCTGGGGTGCAGAGACTCAAGAGATCATGCAAGAGCTGTGCTGAAAGTCAGCAGCAGCCTGACTACCCTGGGTCTGGGTCTGCAATGGTAAGGTCCTTCCTGAAGACCAAGGAGTCTCTAAACAGACCAGGTTCAGGAGGGGAGAGAAGATCACAGCTCCAGATTTAAGTTTTGAAGTAATTGCTTTGGTCACATTGTACAGAATGGCTTGGAAGAGGGCACAGCTGCGTGTGAAGAGTGTCAATAGGTGGTTCCTACAGGTGTCTGGGGAGAGCTGCGGGCCTAAAGTAGGTGAGGGAAACGGCACGATCTTATAATAGACACGATTCTGGTGAAGTAGAAATGGTGGGGAATGGCCCTAAGCTTCATCTTATGAAATGAAAAGATCTATATGTCTGTTACTAATGCAGGGGACTCTGGGAGAGAGCCAGGTTAGGTACCCAGGGAGCAAGGGTCATGATTGAGAGAGATTGCAAGTGGGAGGTTGGATGTGTGTTCAGAACTCAGAGTTGATGTCTAGGCTGTTTTTAAATATACATGTCTCAAATTCATGCCATTTATAGTTCTGTTTCTTTTCATTATTAATGGAGTTTTTAGAAAGAATGATTCTATCCATAGGAATTCCATCTTCTATCTGGAGACCTGCATTCTTAGGTCAATTATGACAATATGGGAACAATCACATGGAGATTCACAGGAAGATGCTTCAGTTAGATTTCTCCTGCAGCCTAAAGATGCGAGAGTTAGAGCAGAACTGGAGGGAAAAGAAGAATCGGTTCTGTAATAAAAGCAAGACGCATGCTGTTTTTCAGGAGGACAGGTGCCCAACTGTGTGGCACCTCTGTGAAGAACTGGGTGCTGGACCCTTTGGCAATCAGCCACCCTGGCAGAGTCACAGATGCTACATGGAGCTGGACAAGAAGGCCTGGATGAACCAGCAGCTGAGACCTCTTCACGCTGCTGTAGCCATATTTGTGCAGGTACTCTTTATTTGTACAGCTCTTCAAATGACACCCCCCACACACTTGTCCCCTAATTTTCGACTTAATGTGTGGCATCATTTAGCACAGCAACTTACAGAACAATCTTCTAAGACTTTCTGACATATTAATTTGCATAAAATGGAAATTGTTAAGCTTGTTTCTGAGCCCCAGTTTTCCCCACAAAGGCGTGGAGTTCAACATTCTCCAAGGTAAGCTTCCCAAGGGGACAGTGTCTCCTCAGTGCTCTTTCAAATCCCAGCGGACTTGATGATACATGAAGTGTGATTCAAATGAGAAGAGGCGATGCTAGGGTTTTCTTTGTAGGTGATAATTTGCTTTAAGTCATATCAAATTATTATTTTTGTTATTCATATTGGGTCACCTAAGCTAAATTAATAAAACATTTAATAAATTTAAATTCTATTTATTGTATTTCTACAAGATTAGTGGCAACACTGACAGACCAATGATCCCAAAGTATTACAAAGTGATACCTCATGCAAAAACATGAATTAAAAAATTGATTTTGAAGAAACTTTTCTTAATCAGAAATTAGTTAATTTTTCCCACATATTACAGATATTACTTTGGGCCTAAGCATCATTAAGCCTCATCAATGTTTGTTACTAGTCCTAAATATATTTACAAATAGCATTTGTTTTAATATACCCAAAAAAAAGTACCTCAGAATTTAGTTTATGCACCATGTTTGCCCTGGTTGTCTAGGACGGATGGTCATTGCTTGTCCTCAAATATCACCTTTACTAGCTGATCAGCTCATTTTAATTCTCCTCTGTTGAACTTCATGTTCTACCATTTCTACCTTCAGTAGGTGCACAATGAAACAGACATGGATAAACAACCCTGGGACCAAGCACACTTTCCTGTCCCTCTTGAACACTCCTGGGCCTGGGTGACACTTTTGATTGCCTGCTTTAGGACGTACTTACTCCTAGAAAGGACAGCTGCCAATGAGCCCTTACTGCTTGCTCTCAGGTCCCCTGAAGATGTCTGCCTTCCTGTGCCCACAGCTCAGAGTTACTAGGTTGGGAACACTGTCCCATCCCAAGCTGCTTTAAAATCACCCAGATGAGACCTAGATGTGCGTGTCCAGTTCCTGGCAGCTGCGTTGGGCCTGCCGCGTACAGTCTCCGAAGGCTGTGTTGGGCCTGATCTGGAGACAGTGTTCTGCGTGAGTAGCTCGGCAGCAGTTGCTGTTTTCCTGCGTGGTTCGCTGGCCCTAGAATTCGGAGTCCCGCTCTTGTCACATGCACACCCTGAGCAGGATTAGAATCAGCTGGGTGAGCACCTCTGGAAACTACCAGGCGTGGGAGGAGCCTCCGCATGAATGGCACGTGGCTTCAGAAGCAGGGGCAAGACAGTCGCTGTGCTTCACATCCCTGAAATCCCCCCTCCACTCTCCCTGCGACCCCTTCCCTCTCCTTTATTGTTTCTGCCTTTGGGAAAAGGATGAAGATTGATTACGACCTGGGTCGTGGTTTAGGCCTCTATGTAGGAAGAGAAGTAACAAACTTAAAGCTTAAATCCAAGTATCCTTCAACATTTTCTGATATTGAACTCATAGTTTAGTTATGCTGAAAATATTCACACACATTTTCAAAAATAGGAGAGTATTTGGGCAGATAAAAGTGATTTGACTTTAGCATAGAAACAACTCTGTTTTATTCTCTGACTTTAACACCAGGTAAAAGTAATGTTAGACCAATGTAAAAGACTTCAGTTTTATTTTTTATGATTTAAGCTTATTAAAATTCATGCTTATGGATCAAGTGAATTACTTTTCCAAAAATTGCTCAACATTATAAAAAGTTACAAACTGTTCTTAATTGCATTAAACTGTAAAGTCAAATACTTTTTCAAAGATTTGATCTTATAAATTTTATGATCCTTCATATAAAAGGAAAAAGACATTGGATTAATTTTAATTTCCAGATCTTTATTTAACTTTAGAAATACAAACTAATGTTAAATTAAGGTAGTAAAGTACTCATAAATCTATACACATTCTAATAAAGGAAAAGATATACAAAAATTAGTGCCTAAACATGATTTTAATACCTTGTCACTTCTTATCCTATGTGGATAGGTTAACAAAACAGTTAAAATAATGTCTCTAAACAGGCATCACTCCCACCTGTAATTCCAGTACTCAGGAGGCTGAGGCAGGAGGATCACAAGTTTGAGGACAGCCTCAGCAACTTAGAAAGATCCTGTCCTAAAGTAAAAAATAAAAAGACTGGGAATCTACCACATGGCAAAGTACCACTGGGTTCAATCCCCAGTGCTGAAAAAATTATTTAAATGACACTGTGCTCACAAGCAGACCCACATGTATAAAATGTCATTAGTCACTGCCATGTCCACATGCAAGATATGCATGTATGAATTGTCTTTAAAAGGTTTTGTGCCCACATGCAGACACACTTATGAAGTGTCTGAATGATGTTGTCTTCATGGGTTGACGCATGTGTTCATTTGTTAATGACCTTAAATTCGGTGAGAGTGATATAAAATGTACGCTCATGTAGGAACAATTTCCATCTTCTCTTCCAGATTTCACTTATGCATATTTTAAGAACAAAAGTTTTTTAATTGGTCAAAGTTGATAAAATTACAATTGGTTAAAGCAACATTACATTTGTCAGTTGATTAACTATGAACATGAATGCAAGAAAATCAATACAATTGTTTAAAAAAATTTTAGTTTAAGTGATAAATTCAAGGAACTATATTTATTTAATATGCCAACATTTAGTGTTTTATACCAAAATTCAAACTTACCTAATTGAATTATTATAGTGTGCTTGTGTGTATGTCAAACACATGCATGTTAGGACATCAATATTATACTCAAATGATTGACTGATTTCCTCAAGAAATATTTGCTCCTGGTAAGAATGTGACCAATTAAAACAAGTAAGCTGAGTTTGCTCAGAAGAGCCCCTTTCAGATACCAGTCTGAGCTCCCCTGCAAAGTGAGGTTGCCCTATGTGCACTGTACTGACATGGTCACACTTCCAGGGGTACATCAGAAACACCAGCCCCAGACATCAAACCACAGGAATATCTTACCCATTTGCTCATTTTTGGAAACTACCAAGACTCTTTCAAGGCAGCGTTCTCTATTGTAATATGCCCAATAATCTTACTTTTTGTTTGCCCTGTAATTTTGTCTGGTAGTCTCATGTGGATTCAAAAAGTCAGTTGTATTAGTAATAATTAGTAAAACAAAAGTAAATAATGCTTTAAAATGGATAATTTTATGGGAGACTGTGCTAATTAGAATTCTTTAAAAAGTCAGATTCTTGCTGGGTGTGGTGGAGCATGCCTATAATCCCAGCGACTCGGGAGGCTGGGGAAGGAGTATCGAGAGTTCAAAGCCAGCCTCAGCAAAGTCAAGGTGCTAAACAACTCAGTGAGACCCTGTCCCTAGATAAAATACAAAACAGGGGTGGGGATGTGACTCAGTGGTTGAGTGCCCTTCAGTTCAATTCCTGGTGCAAATAAAAAAAGATTATAGTCTTGAAATTTAAGCTTTATCAGATGTTTCAATTCAATGAAATATTTACAAAATCTTGGGGAAGTTTAGGAAGTACTATAATATACATTATCTCTTTTTAATTATCTTAAGACATATGATTATGTATGAAATGATATGATCTTGTCCCTTGTCTTGAAGATGGTCAGTTTATTTATGTCATGAATTCTGACCAAGTGCTACTACATGTCAGACATTTTTCTCAGCATTAGGATACATCTGCAAGCGAAACAGTGTTCTGTTCTAATGGAGGCTTACAATAATTATAATTTATACCATAAGCAAACCAATTCATTTACCTAGATATATACTTCAGTCAAAAGAAATAAGTACAGGTTAGAGTTTGCCTGAAAATGTGATTTTAAAAATATAATGTGACTTCTCTGTTATTGACAGATAGATTAGCTGTGTATGTAAGAAATTCAACTTTTTCTTCTTAAAAGGATTGAACTGAAAGCTAGGTCATCCAACAGTGCATCTGCTGTATGTCGGTCGGGTGTGAAGAATGAGAACACTTACAGCCCAAATTAAAATGTCTCACGGTAGTCTCCCAACTGATTCAGAAATGGGAAAAAAATAAAAGCCAAGGTCAAAAGATGTCACCATTTCAGCAAGCTGTCAAGTCGCCCCCAAGGAGACGTGTCCAGATGACTTCTGCATGAGCAAAGTGAGTCATCTAGCCGGAAGGAGGGTAGGTGCCTTTGTGAAGTCAACCAGGGACTGAGGAGCTGCACTGGTCTGTTATCTCTGGGAAGAAAGAATACACCTCTTTTTCCTTCCCATCCTCACTACACTTCTGAACTTCTGTGGTAGGGTCAAGATTGTTAACATCTTACAATTTTAAAAAATTTTGATAATTTGGCTGAGGCGCTGGGGATGTGGGGCATTATAGAATGGTACGTGATGAGGTAGGTCCCTCCAGGGACTGTGATGTGAGCCAGGCAGAGACCTCTAAGCAAAACCAGCTCCCCTGCCGGGTGCAGTGGCTCACACCTGTAATCCCAGTGATTCCCGGGGTTAAGACAGGAGAACTGCAAGTTCAAGACCAGCCTCAGCAAGTTAGTGAGGTCCTAAGTAACTTAGTGAAACACAGTCTCAACAAAAGGATGGGAGAGCCCTGAGGATGTGACTCACAGGTAAAGTGTCCCTGGGTTCAAATCCCGGTACTATATATACACAGTATATATACACCATATATATATATGGTATATATGTGTGTATATGTACACACAGCTCCCCTGCTGATAGGCTTCTTTGTCCATAATATGATGTGGATTTCCAGGAATTTCATTGATGCCAAATGTTTTCTTCTAGGCTGGTGACTATTATGGGCACTGCAGATAAAATAAACATGTGGTACCAGCGATCCTCAGATCACAAAGCTGGAATTCTCAAAAAATGGAACAACAAAGGAAACCTGACATGGTTGTGGTGTTACACAAGGTGACAGAAAAGCCAAGTTGCAGTCTGCTCCTTTCTGAGTGAGGTCTTCAAATTGGGTGGTCAAGAGAGACGCCTTGGGGAATTGACATTTTAATACAAATGTCAAAGAAAAATAAAATCCAGTGGGGCCTGGGGTTGTGGCTCAGTGGTGGAGCGCTTGCCTCACAGGTGCGAGGCACTGGGTTCGATCCTCAGCACCACATATAAGGAAATAAAATAAAGGTATGTGTCCATCTACAACTAAAAATATTTCTTAAAAAGCATCCAGGAGGTGGAAACCTGGAAATGTAGGGTGAGAGCAACCCCAGTCCAGGAGGAGCCTGTTCCTGAAGAAGAATAAAGCACCCGAGAGGGCAGGAAGCCCGTAGGAATAAGGACACGTGGGGCCACACATGGAGCCAGGGGACGGGTCGGAGTTGAGGTCATTGGGTGATGGAAGCTTTTGTGGGTTTTAAGAGAAAGATTTAGAAATCAGGTGCCAAGTCCAAAAGTGCTCCGGCTTTATGAACAGCACAGAGATCAAAAGGGGTCCTGAGAAAGCCTCGTACATCATTTCGCCTGCTCAGTAAAGATGGCGCCTTGGGCCTGGAGGAGGCAAGGAGCAGGAATTCAGGGAACTGATTTGTGACAGTCTTTGGAGGTCAAGTGACAGAATTGCACAATAAATTGGACAGGAGTGGTGAAGGAATGAGAGGAACAAAATATAACCATCTATATGATTTGATATTTAGTATATGAAACTAGCCACAGAATATGTGGTTGGTTTCTCAAGAAGATTTCATTGTGTATATGTCAGGCATATGATGTTTTATTTTAAAAATGAACATCTACTTTGTATGCTGAAAGTAGTGGTAGCATGTTAGAATTTTATTAAGAAAGTGTTGGGTATGCCCCTTATTTTCAGCAATTCACCTTCAAGTCGTACTAGTAACGTATCAATGACAATTGCCACGTAGCCATGTGTGTCTGTCTCACATCTTGATGTTCTTACATTGTTTTGACCAATATATTGTTGACTGAAGATAATATATGTGTTCATGAATGTCTCTTGGTTGACTGAAATTTAGATTTGGTCCCTAAAATGGAAAATACAAGGATCTTAAAAATATATTTTATTTGTGCATGAATGTGTGCATTTTCAAACTGATGGGTACTGGAGAGAAAACGAAGGGACCAGCCTGTAATTTACTCTGTAGGGATCATTTATCTCTGTGGGTGATGAGGGCGTGTGGTCCAAGGTGTGGGTGGCAATGCTCCACACCAAACAATGCTAATGACAGCCCATGAGTGGGGAGCAGGACGGTTCCATGTCATTATAGAGCCCAAGCCACCGTGACACGTGGCTGAAAGGTTAAAACCTACCAAGTGAGAAGAACGCAGCAGCCTTTTATTAACCAAAATGCCACATGTTAAAATAAATACTGGGCATTCCCAGTGGGTATTTTAAGTGACTCTCGGTGACTATTGTGCATCAGCTCCACCTCACTTAAAATGAGAAAAGGATGTGGCTTTCCCATTGTTAGTATTCATTTTCAGTTTCTAGGAAAAGATGTTTCAGAAATGGTCACAGGAAGCCAGACAGCTGGCAGCATGTGTGTGCCCAGATCCCATAAAGAAAACATCCTTCCCATTATGCTGGGCACAAAAACTGAGCTTCATAGTATTTACATGCATGTTATGCTAGCCTGGAAAGACAGGTGGGGTTATGTTAACATGTTTTATATCCTTCTATATTTCACATAACAATAACCTAAAACTCAAACACACGTCTATCACAAAAGAAAAAAGATAAATACATGTAGATCCCATGTGGTTGAGTGTACTGGCATCTTTCTGTGGCACAAACCATGCAAAATTTGGAGTCTAACAAAAGATTTTTGAGTTCTTGCTTTTAGAGTTAATTGTAAATAGCAGGTATAAAAGGTAAGTTACTCATGAAGTCTAGTAAAGGTCTACATAGTTGTTGACATGCTTAGAGGAAAAAATGGTGTTTTGAAGAAAAGAGAGGTTGCTTAAGGGGAAGAGCGTATGTTTTTTTTTTCTTTATACATTTATAATTTGTACAAAGCTATAAGTTTATGAGGTACAGTATGATGTCAAGATGTATGAATTGTGGAATAATTGAATCAAACTAATTAACATGTCCCTGACTTCACATATTTATAATTTTGGGGTGACGAGAACATGTATAACCTACCATCTTGACAATTTTCAAATATACAATATGTTGTCATTAATTGTAGTCACAGTGCTGTGCAATGGAGCTCCAGAACTTATTCCAACAGTCTCACAAGTCTCCCAACAGTCTCACAACGGTCTCACCAAATGGGATCTGGTACAGACACCATGTGACCAAATCTTCCCTGGTCCCTGGGAACCCACATTCTGCTGGCTGCTTCTGTGAATCGACTGTTTCCGACTATGCACATAAGAGAAGTTGCGCAGTGTGTCTTTCTGTCCCTGGCTTATTTAACTCATCATGGTTACCTTCAGGCTCATTGGACTGCTATATGTGACAGTGTTGTGCCTTCCATTTGAGCCGAACACCATTCCAGTCTGTGTACACGCCATGCTTTCTTTTCCTGTTTGAGATGCAATTTCCAACTCGCCTGTTGTGGATGATGTCATAATGGACTTGGGAATCCAGAACCAGAAAACTTCAGCACAGCCAAGGAGCAAGCCATGGAGTGGAGAGAGAATCTATAGAACCAAAGAAGGTGTCTGCAAGCTGTACATCTGCAGAGCTAAAATTAAAAAATATATACACATGTGTGATTACACTACTGGTGTGACTCAGCACCATGGGGAGCCAGAGGAATGAGAAGTTGTGTTCCATTTGTGTACAATGTGTCAAAATGCATTCTACTGTCATGTATAACTAATTAGAAAAAATAAAATAATTTAAAATATATATGTATATATTCATAGACATCAATAACAAGAAAACAAATGATTCAATTTACAAATAGGCAGAGAATCTGAAGAAACATTTCTCACAACATACAGATGGCCAGTAGTTGCCTGGAAAGTGCTCAACGTCACTCATCTTTGGGGAAACACATATCAAAACCACGACGAGATGACATCTCATACTAGTTTGAATTATTGTCATCATAAAGAGAAAAAGCACATGTTTTTGAGGATGTGGAGGAAAGGGATCCCTTGCACACCAATAGTGAGAAAGCACATTAGTACAGCCATTCTGGAAAACAGCATGGAAGTTTCTCAAAAAATTAAAAATAGAGCTACCATATGACCCAGGAATCCCACTACTGGGCATATTACAAAGGAAATGAAATTCATGTATTGAAGACACATTCATTTTATAGTTGGATAATGTATCTAAAGAACTAGGTCATTTATTTGCAAAGACGAAGATCTTCATAGGCAATAGATACCATTTTTTTCCTTAAAGGCACAATTTACTGTTACACTACACAACTGCATATCATATGCACATCTGAATTTTTTTTTTTTAGATGGAGATACTGACAAGACAGAAATAAAAAGGAGGATCTGATGTGGAAAAAGAGACTTTTTTTTCAAGATTGTGCCAACTGGGTGTCCTAAAGACAACTAGGCAGAGAGAATTTCACACCACAGGGTGACCAAGGGACTCTCTACATCTTCTACATCTGAATTGTGGTCCTCACTTGTCAGTAGACTGCTTTTTAGAACCATTGTAGGTTTACACCACCCATGAGTGGAAGGCAGAGAGATTTCCCATGTACCGCCTGCCCACCCCATGCCCACGGGCACACAGCCTCCCACACTATCCACACCGCGCCTCTGGAAGCTCATCACTCAGAGTCCACTTGGACATGAGGGATCGTGCTTGGACTCTGGGTTCTGCCAAAGGTGTCAGGACACGGCTCAATAAACACAGTACTGTACAGAGTATCTGCTCTTTGCTGAGCTTGCTCATCTCTCGTTCTCTCTCTCCTAACACTGGATGCCAGTAATGTTTTTACTGTCCCGGCAGGCTGGCCTACCCTGACACGTCCTATAATTGGCCTTGTAACAGTATGTAGCCTCTTCAGGTGGGCTTCTTGCACTTGGTAATGTGCATAGAAGTTTTCTCCATATTTCTTCGAGGTCCAGTAGATCATTTCTTATTGGCATTGAATATTTTTCTATTACCCAGATGTACCACATTTTATTTACACAGTCACCTAATGAAGGACGTTCTAGTTCTTTCCAAGTTTTGGCAGTGATAACTAAAGTTGCTATAAACATCCATGTGCAGCTTTTTGTGTGGACATAAGTTTTCAATTCATTTGGGTAAATACCAAAAAGTGCAATTGCTGTATCATATGGGAAGAGTATGTTTAGTTTTGTAAGAAACTGCCAAATTGTACTGCGAAGTGGCTGTACCACGCTGCATTCCCACCAGCAACATGGTTTTCGATTTTAAGTTTCTTTACTGGCTTGTCCCGTAAAACAATCCCTATTAACAGCGCCTTCAGGAAACATCCGCCGCTTCCCGGGGCCTTGTGTCGGCATTGGTTTTGGAGAACGCAAGAGAGGCAGTGATTAGCATGGATCAAAGCCGTGCAGAAAGCAGATGGTGTCCACAGGAGACGAAAATGAGGAGGGTGTGTCTCACTGGAAGCAAGAAATAAGAGCTAATGGGAACCAAGGGAAGCACACATGCCATGGGAATCTTCAGAAGCACTTCAAAACTTCCCAGTCACACATCTGCTTTAGGACCTGCCCCCAGGATAAACCTGGCCCCCACAGAGGGCCCAGGAAGTCTCATGGCACCCTTGGAACTCAATGATTTCAGACATTTTATTGCTAATAGTTTGTCTGTGTCTTCACTTATGCTGTTTAGGTTGTTTGGAAATAACTAGTATGCTTTGAATAACTTTAGGCTGAATAACAAAGGAAAAAATCAATGATTATTTGTCCAATGAGTAAATGCCCCCCCCCTCTGTTTTATTTGGGCGCATACCAAAGACTGAAGAATTAATAGGTAATGTGATTGCTAGATTGTCAAATGGTTCTATTTATGTTTAAAAATATTAGGAAAAACTCACAATAAGATCTGTAGTGCATTCCAGTATTATATTATTGATTCAGTGTAAAAATTAGCTGATTATTTTAGGCTCAGCTTAGAGAAATCTTCACATATGTATAGTGTATTACACTGATTTTAGTACCTTGAGGAAAAACATCAGCTTTTCTCACTAATTGTGTGATAATAGGCTTGATCCATTCCCTCATGGTGGGTGACATGTATTTTCATAGACTTTTTGCTCGCACTTCCAGTTTAATTCTTTTAATAATAACTACTTACTACCTGGCGAAGATTTGACTTTTTACAAGTATTTTTATCATTCATGTATCTCATATAAAATATTTGATTTTTTTCTAGCTGGGAACTCATGACTCCTTTGAATATTTATTTAACTCTTATTCATATTCCAGGTCAAAGCAGGATATTGAAGCCAATGAAAATAAGATTTGAATAACACATGTTTGAACAGCAGACCAGAGAATCTGAAATAACTGTAAGGAAGCAATCTAAATGTATCAATAGCTTATGCAATTTAAAGGGCAGTTTTGAAATTTCTTAATATAAATGAGCAGAGTAATCGCTGATGCAGAAAGAAACCGACGCTGGATCCGGTCCCTGCAGGAACCACAGGCTTCCAGGGCATTTGTCTTCATTGTCTCGTTCTTGGTTCCACAGTGACAGCTCCTAGAAAATCCACTCCTGATGTTGCAGTGTCCTCTCAAATCTCTGCAATAAGGCTTCTTTGGAAAGGTTTTTACTGTGACTATTTCCAGATAGCACGTTGTCTAGCAGGAATTAGACTTAGAATCCACCGAGTTTAATCACAGGGAAACCTTTTAGGAGTTCCTTTTTCCTTGGCAAAATATTCATTTAACCATACCGGCATCTACCTTAATCCCATTAACATAATGTGATCTAAAGACTTCTCCTTATAGAGGCAGATCTGTATTCTTAGTAAGACATCAATATTCCTAGCTTTGAACATGACTTTAGAAAAATATTATTCTACCTTACTGCTATAGTCCCTGTGTTTGGCAGAAGGCCCGATTGGTACAGTAAGTCAACAAGACATTCAGCACATAGCCTAATTAGTGGTGATATTTTGTGCACATATGTAGGTATGAACATATAGTGTGTAACGTGCCACACATGAGCACATCTAACACCTGTGTCTTTGGTTGACACAGCTCCAGCTATGGAATAAAATAGGTACATGTCTGAAAATGATAGAAGTTCATGGAGGTATCAACTGCAAAGTCAGTCTGCAGTGGAAGAAATACAGATGAACAGATTTGTGAATTCTATCATTTTGGTATGCTTGCTTCAGGTAGTGAGTAAAGAAGGACCTAAGGAATATTAAAAATGCCTTATACCTTAATGCAATTCTCAGTTAATTTATTAAATAGCAGTTCATGTAATTTTTAGAGATTTATGTTTATCTTGGTTATCTACATGGATGTATCCACACCTATGTCTATGATTGAGCAACATAGTCTAAGAACTTAACATGAAGTAGCCTTACTGAAGCAATAAGACCACCAAAAGCCCTCAGGAGAAAACCAAAAGATGAACAGCGTTTTAAAGAACATGTCAGAATAGAAACTGCTTTTGATAACTGTTTTCTACCATTCAGTAAACTTTGAGTTATGTTATACAATACAAAAGTGGAGTACTTTTGCACTAAGCTACTGTTTTTCATCCATGGGCAGAGGACAGCAGGTACAGACAGAGGTCGGAGGGCATCCTGGGGATCCTGCTGATCATGAGAGTACTTGTGTATGCAAGGATGGGATAACTGATTCTTGACTACGAAATTGTCAAATTGCTCAACTGATCTTTAAAAAATATTGGAAACAACTCTGGAGACAGAATCTGCAGCATTGCAATATTTCTAAATGTAAAATAAATTACTGTTTAGACGTCTTCAAGTACTTGAGATTTTATAAAATGCATAGACATAAGGAGGTGTGTTCTTCAGTCTGAGAGAAATAAAGCACAATCTATTTTATTTTATTGTAATTTTCACACCTTTGTTTCTGTTGCAGCTGTTAAAAATCATAACTTAATTTTCTGGGATGATAGTTATGTGTTTAAGTGCTTAAGTGTTCTCTAAAAATATGAAAATACACATCTGTTTACTAAATTTGCAAAGTGACAATGATATTTGTTAGTATGTTAACATCAACTGTAATTTCATACATAAAATGTTTTCAAAATGTTTCTAAGACTTTAAACTTTAAATTTTATTATCAATATGTTCAATTTCCTGTGTATGAAAGTTAAATTTATGCAATCTTAATATAAATTATTTAAAACTGAATAATCACAAAAGTAATACTATAGTTAGGATATTATCCAACTCATGTTTAAAATAGTTACATAAAAGAGGGAAAGAGAAATTGACAGTAAAGTGTTCTAAGGTCCTAGCATCATTAAAAATAATTAAATAAGAATTTATATGAGACTCAGTTGATTTAAGGATGCAGTCTGTGGTATATCAAGGATACCATGGTGCTGTTGAAAGTAGGATAGAACATAAAATTAGTTTAATGAATAACAGAATAAAGCATGTATATGTGTTTGTAGCTATGCACTATATACATGATATATATATGTATATATATACATGATATATATATATATATCATACATTGAAATTATGAATAGTCCATGATAGGTTATATTGTATGTAATGCAACCAAAATATTAATAAATAAATGAAAATGATAACTACATATCAAAAATACAGAGAACATTAGTGTTTCTGTATAGCATCAGAGACATGGAAATATAATAAGATTGGAAAACAATATAATTTTAATAGATATTAAATAACATTTTAGTATCTGATAATTATAAGACATTACTAATAATTGTCATAAGACACTGAAGCAAATTAAAAATGCAAAAGATCTCCATGAAAGGATATGCGCCCTGCTTTGCAGATCTTAATCTACCAAGTGAGAAAACCATGTGACTAAAAAGTGAAAGTGCTTTTCAGTTGGTGTGCTGATACAAGCCCAGTTATGTGACCACATGGGGACGAGGCAAAGGAAGAGGGAGAGGAGGAGAGAGAGATGTGACGTTTGAGTAGAGGGCTGATGAACCGAGCTTTTGTCCTCTTTCATTTTGTTTTGCGTACACAGGGTCTTGATAGGTTGCCTAGGCTGGCCTGGAACTCCTGAGCTCAGGTGAACCTCCTGCCTCAGTCTCCCAAGCAGCTGGGACTGCAGGTGTGCTCACCCAGCTGAACAGGAATCTTCCAGGTTGGCACAGAGGGGCTTTTGAGGAATTTCTGAGGTCATGATACCAAGATGTTCAAGGAAGGGGAACAGAAATTACTAATTAGGGAGCTACTAAGAATTTGACATCAAAAGTACTGAGCAATGGAAGTAATAAACATAAAATTATTAATAATATTAATCATAATGAACAACATTCATCGAGGGTTTTATATGTGCCAGTAACATCGAGTTATGTATTACAGGTAAGGTTAAATTTTTTCTTCTTAACAAAACTTTATGGTATTTTATTCTTGTTTTACCATGAAGTAATTAGACTAGAATAAAGGAGGTAAAGATAATAATCTGGTGTCCTTTTAAACAAACATTTATTCATTCAATATGCACTTAGTTGGATCAGGATGAAATGTATCATTGAAATTAATATTGTATATTCATCTCTTTGTGTTTCAAACAAGAGTTATGTGTAATTTTCCCCTAAAATGCATCTGCATTAGGAACTTTTTGCCACTTTGAACAAAATACATGACAGGAACACCTTAGAGGAGGAAAAATTCATCTGGGGCTGATGGTTTCAGAGGTTTGTTCCATATTAGCCAATCCCAACTCTGAGCTCATGGGACACAGAACATCAGGGTGAAAGGGTGTGGAGGAAAACTGCTCAGGAAGGAGAGAGACAGAGAGGGAGAGAGAGAGAAAGAGAGAGAGAGAGAGAGAAAAGGGAAGGAGGGAGAGAGAGAGAGAGAGAGAGAGAGAGAGAGAGAGAGAGAGAAAAGGGAAGGAGGGAGAGAGAGAGAGAGAGAGAGAGAGAGAGAGAGAGAGAGAGATAGATAGATAGATGAGGGAGAGAGAGAGAGAAAGATGAGGGAGAGAGAGAGAGGAAGTGCTCCCCAGTAAGCCCCAGGGCTTACACAGTGTAAGCCCCAGGGTACATCCCCAGTGAACTGCCGCCCCTATCCAGGCCCCACCTGCCTACAGTTACCACTCAGTAGTCCATTTATGTTATCAATCCATCAAATGGATTACCCCTTCATTAGGAATAAGCGCTCATAATCTAATCATTTACCCTTGAGCATTCCTGCATTGCCACATGAACGTTTTGGGCAACACCACAGATTAAAACCTACCAGCATCTCTAATATCCACATCTTTGTATTTTTCACTTTTCTCGTAGTTCCTTGCTAGAAAATATAAGAACTGACTCCTCCCTGGGGAGAAAAAAAAAGGAAAGAAACAAAGAAAGCCCCTGATGCCTGGTATTTACTGACTTTTGTTGAACAAATTCTTCCACTTCCATAAATTCAGCTCACCAAAACCTGGGTCACTAATCCCAAAGGAGGAAGTGCTGTGTGTGCTCCTGAGGAGTTCCACTCTCACACGGCAGCCCGTGCTTTTTGGCCCATTCGTCTATGTAAATATATCTGCAGTAGTACTTTCCACATTGTGTAATGATTTGATTTGACTGCACGCATCGGTTTTTTCCTCTTCCTGTTGGAATGGGAGGTGTCTCCCCCCCACCTCTCGCCCTCAGTATTCCAAGAGCATCTCAGCATATGGACTTAATGCAGTAAATAGGCGACTCATTATAGAATAAAATGTCAGACAACATGGCAGGCTATTCCTTGACCACTTAACAACTCAGTAGGTCGTTAATGAGTAGGAGTACGATTGATGATAGAGTTTGATAAATAATTACAAAATTTGGAGACTTACATCATCTTTATCGGACTAGTTTCTTTAAAGCAAACATGAAATATGATTCTGCTCTTTCAGAGGGAGTTGTCAGTTGGAAAACATAGGGTCATATTCTGCTAGACTAAACCAAGATTTTGTCTTTTGTGCCTTATTACAGCCCCTGAGAGTGAGTTGGAGGAGGTAGAGCCATAGTTAGGGGTGGGAAACAAGACCGAGGGTCCTATAATTTAGGACAGTTTCCTTAGTCACCAAGTCTTCTTCAATTGTGTATCTCTAATATGGAGTGTGGGGTCGGGACTATAATAGACATTGTGTCAGTGTTTATAGAGTTACAATTAACAAGAAGATATTTAAAGTTGCAGAGTAATGTGATAAAGGGTTTTCTAGTTTCTCTTGAGTTAATATTGATAGTATAGCGCTAACATTGCTTTCCAATTTTATTTTTAAGTTTATTAGCAAGAAGTATATTAAAATACTGTCATTTTTCAAGGTCCAATACAAATTATTTGGTGATTTCTTTTTTATTTCATGAGCTGTGCCCTTCATTATTTTAAGTAATTTAGGAACAAAAGCTCATTATCTTTGGAGGATGTTGTTGGATGTGCACAGGTATACCCTTTGATAGTCTTATCACTTAAGAATAAATACAACCAACTTGGATGGGTATATTTTCTCCTTGTTTCCAATAGAAAATCAGTGTGCACCCTTGTCTTAATGTCAATATTAATTGTGTTTTATATGCAAAGAATATTAAGTAATATTAAGTAAAGAATATTATATGAAAGTAAAGAATATTCAAGATAACCAAAATAAACTGCACAGAAGAATTGTAAATTCCATCCTGTAATCAAATTTTGTCTTACTACAATGATGAAGAAATTTATTCCAAAAAAGACATTGATTTTTAAAATATTTGTTAATGAAAGCATTAGGCTTATGGGCTCCAGCTGTCTGTTAATACCATTCTGACGTTGGCAACATATTTTGAGCTACGTGGCGTACACATCACACAACTATAATGCAGCAGTGACTAGAGAAATGGTATTGACCTCTTAAATCCCTGCATTTTCAGGGATTTGTTTTGCAAAAGAGAGCATGAGGAAGGATAGCTACATTAAATCATTGAAAATGACGTGCTGTCTTCTTTAGCTGCCTTTATCCCATTAATCTCACTTTCTGCCTTGGGCGTGGCCTTCTTTCTTCTTTCCTGGGTTCAACCTCACCATCCCTGCAAAGCTGTGAAAAATTTTTATTACCGTGTATTCCTGATGACTTCATATAAGAATAAGCATTTTCTCTCGATGTCGTTCTGCTTGTCTCAACAACGCATGCTTCCCACTTGGAGGCTTGCGATCCCCCATTTTCATAAGGCTCTCTAGTTGGAGCCCTGTCTGCCTGGTTTCTGTTCTTCAAAGCGCGGTGCAGTTTGGAACTTTTGCCTCTGTATCCCCAGTTGGCACAAAACCACAGGCTCATTGATTCCGGGAACACAATACTCATTCACATCGTTGTCGAGCCTGTTCTTCATTCATGGTTTTCCTACATCCCCATGTTTTAGACCCATTTCCTGGCTCAGCCTCAATGCCCCAGAAGGCAAGGGTGCATCATCTTCACAGGATGCGAATTTCTCTGGCACAAGGAAACACATTTTTTTGTGGATGTGATAACTGTCTGGGTTCATGTTTTAACTACGTATACACGTCTCATTCCTCAATTACATTATTTTTTCTCTCTCCTATACTTTTTAAAATATTCCATTTACCTCTGCATTTGGAAAGAGAATGGAATTCAATTCAATATATGGAGTGATTTGAATTGTCTCTCTCTGGCTAGATTTTAGAACTGTAATAAGGGGTTTCATGGCATGAACTTATTTTGGAATCCCAAACTCATTTGCATCCATATTGTATTTTGTGTCAAGGATTGTGGAAGGTCATACACCATCACTGAGATCATATAATAGAGGTCACTTCTCAGGAGACAAAAGTCCTTGATGATATTTATTCATGAACTGAGACAATTGCAACAGTAAAATAACTCCTAGTCCAAATGTCTTTACTGAAAAATTCAAATAGCCATATGGTGTTTCTGCAGTCTCATATCCTTTAAAATACGCTGTAGTCAACAGATTATAAGTTGGTAAGAGGAGTCAATATTCAGTGTAAGTACAATATGGTGAATGACCATGCATCTCCTGTCTGCAGGTCTGCAGTAGGGCATGATGATAGAATAACGGTATTTTCCCTTCAAGTTATTTCGTGCTAAAAACAAATATACTAAACTTCAAATCCTACTCAGTTATTTAATTGTTGAAGAAAGTACAGGACATCCATTCTCATTAAGTATCATTCTTACATTTCTTCTACCATGTAGAAAGCCCTAATATATCATAAAATTCAAGAACCTAGTTCATGATTATTATTTAATATTTAGTGCAAATCTATCAAATCTTTTCTCTTACATTGTTAAAATGCATTAAATGTTATTTTTCATTGAACCCCCAATTAGCAGCCAACTAGCTCCTAAGGCAACAATACTCTGTCCATCTTACCTGTGGCTTCCTTTGATGCCATTTCTGCAATTCATATAGAATTGGGGCTTAAGATATTTCTTACAATTAGGAATATAATTTTTCCAGTTGTAATAATTTGATAATTATAATTGTTTTTAGTAGGTTGCATTCTTTTTAAAAATTTTCTCAATATAGAAAGAACTTTCACATATTTGAGAAATATAGTAGAAGAGAATTATAATTTCCTCCAGATATCTGGTTAGACAGAACTTTGAAGAAGCAATTATATAAACAATCAGTGTTCCATTTTAGAGTAAATGTATTCTATAAAAAATGTCCAATGGTATGGAATGTCATTAAATAGGTGGTCATAACAATAAAAGGGTCTAGATCAGCTTGGTTCCCACAACAAGAGCCAAGATCCTGCCCTCTACCAGAATCAGCAACCCCTGGTTATCATGATATGGAAACCATAGAAAGCTAACTGACCTACACACATATACTCAAAAAGACAAAAATAACAATGAATTATAATAAACCACTCAACACATAAGCATAACAAACATGAACAATAACTGGAGATACAAACATGCTTTGCATTTTAAAGACAGTGATCGAGAGGGAGTGTCAGAGGTTCTGGTAATATCCTTGATGTGGATGGTTAAGGAAATCCATCAAGTTACCAAGTAGGTGATCTGTTGAACCACAGAGAGCAAAATAGTTCAGAATGGCCAAAGTAAAGATTATTACAGATAAAAGTAATGAACAAATTAAAGCCACTAGGATAATTTAATTCTTTACTTCTTTATCATTTCTTCTTTTCTCTTCTCTTGTTAATCTTCAAATTGCTTCATATTTCCACACAAATAAATGTTATTTTCTATAGTTCTTCTGATGTATAGAATTTTGCATTCCCAACATAGTACAAGACATCATTTAGGACTATTATAAAATCAGAAAATCAATTACACATTAAAGTATAATTTGAAGTCATTTTAAAAACAGTATAAACTAAACCTTTTCAAAAACTGAAAATTCTATGTATCACACCAAGATTTCACTCACATCTTAATAATGCCATGCAATTGCACAGAAAGAAATATTTGTGAATAGGCTTTAAAATTAGGAAAGGGGAATTTCCATCAATTAATTAGCATTTGCAAAGCATTTCTCCTAAATGGATCCGTAGGGACACATTTTATTCCTGCCCAGGACTACAGCTGTGTCTAAATACATAAGGGGGTTATTTAGCTAACTGAATGGGAACATAAAAGCAAAAGGATTTAGGAACCTAACAGAAGCTAGTTCTGACTGGGTTCCACAGCTACTGTCTCCATGTTAGAATGACCACATTAAAGCACCTTCTCCCAAACGGGCACACCGTTTGAGACAAAGAACTGTCCCTAGAACTTGTCTGTAGAAAAGACTGGGTGTTATTTCAGTAAATTTCAGTAAGAACCAAATGAATATCCACCATGTGTGAAAAAATGTACAAGAAATTTCTAAGACGTGGTCGCAGAACATGGGATTTGCTCATGGAGAGGGAGCCACATTTCATCAGCTCCCAGAGCTTGACTGATGTGGATTCATAGTCTGCATCTCCACCAGTCCCCTCTTCAGCCCACGTCCCTGTCACCCGTCCACCCACTCAGGTTTTCCAGGTGAGTATCTCACAAACGCCCCAAACCCTTCTTCTTTTCCAACTCCATTCCATGTTGAAGGGCCTTTGAACACGAATCTTCCCAGGACTCCTCATATGACTAGATGGATGCTTTCCCACCTCCCAGGATCAGCCCAATCTCCTCAACACTTTTTCCAAAACCCTTGTGATTTAGATGCATCTGCACCACCTCGGCCAGAACCCAGGTCTTCTGCGCTGAAGAGCCAACCTTCTCTTCAGTGTGGAAGACACCACCTCTACCTCCAGAGGCTCTTCACAGTGCAAAGACCACTGGAAAGGGAGTCTGGAGAAAACACTGCGCGCAACTGAGGCTCCCGGGAAGAACTTACTCCACACTCCTTACGTCAGGCAGTTCTCCCTCTTACACTCCCAGTTACACAGTGTGTTTTAAACTTTCTCATTTTTACTATACTTCCTTTTGGCTCTAAGGGGTCGACCTCACTATCCCTCCTGACTGGAGCCTCTATTCCTCTGCACAGTTAACCCATATCCACTCCTGAATCTCAGCTTCACTATAAGCTCCCTTAGGAGCATTAGCCTGACCCCCATCCAACTTTCCCTTTCCTGGGATCCAGCACACTTGGAATTAGGTAGTGACCCTTATAATGCCGGCTCCCTTCTAAGCTCTGGAAGTGATATCCTAAAGTAGCTTGCATCCTCAGGACCTAGCCAAATGGGCCACACGATTGCTACTCAACACACAAACTCTGAAGGGTAGCACAATGGATAGGACATGGAAAGGTAGGAAAGCAGGAAGGCAGGAAGGCAGGCAGGAAGGAAGGAAGGAAGGTAGGAAGGCAGGAAGGAAGGAAGGAAGGAAGGAAGGAAGGAAGGAAGGAAGGAAGGAAGAGAAAAAGGGGGAGAGGAGAGCATGGGGAGGAAAGAAGTAAAAAAAACCCAGCACTTTAAAAAAAGAAAAGAAAAAGGAACCTCTGCTCGAACGCGTCTGTCAGGGGAGCCAGGAGAAAGAGGCACTTGAGGGGAAGGACGAGGCTCTGGAAATGATCATAAGTGAACAGAAGGTGGACGTGTAGCGCATCGCTGTGCAGGAGAGGTGCAGACAGGCGGGGCTGGGCGCTGAGGGGCAGTGATGGAGCTCCAGGACCACCCTGCAAGTCCGCAAGGAGACCCCAGTGTGGACCCACAAAGCAAGGGTGGAAAGGAGGCTGGGCCGGGAGGCGAGCATGGCTGGCTCAGTTCTGAGTTCAGTGACTCAACGGACCTTGAAAGAGCCAAACTCCTCTCACTTCCAACTGCTCTTCCACATTTCCTGCCTTCTCTTCCATTCCCTGTGTGTGTGTGTGTGTGTGTGTGTGTGTGTGCGTGTGCATGTGTGTGTGAGCTGACATTACTCCCATGATGGGCCCTTTTGCTTTGCTTATTTGTTTTGAATTCAGGCTCACTTAAGGGACCCAAAGTGAGCATCCTTTATTCCCGACTGCAGATGACTCTCTGCACTTCCTGTGAGCCGTCCACCACATTTCCTCACTTCTGAAATATACTTACAGCTCAT
This sequence comes from Sciurus carolinensis, assembly GCF_902686445.1. Taxonomy (NCBI): domain Eukaryota; kingdom Metazoa; phylum Chordata; class Mammalia; order Rodentia; family Sciuridae; genus Sciurus; species Sciurus carolinensis. The sequence continues at coordinate 77,539,187 of NC_062227.1, read as the reverse complement.
AATTGCATCAAATTTCATACCGACTGTATAATGAATATGATTAGGAAAAGGATGGCAGTTTTCATTGCTCTCAAGTAAACTTCCAAATAAAATACTAAAAATAACATTATACTGAACAGAATATTTGTTCAGGCCTCATTTGCTTCCCAGTTCAAATGAGGTCTGAGATGATCTCCTGTAACATATTCTTGTCTAGATAGAACTGAGTTTCGTGACTGAACAGGTAGGTTCCTAACAGTTCTTAATCTAGTTTATATGATTCTTTTCAATTAGAGTAAACAGGGAAGCAGTGTCACAGAAAAGGTGCCACTGTCACTGTGTATTCAAAGCCATTCAGATAATATTGAAAAGATAAAGGCAATAGCAGCAGCCAAAGTTTCACTCGTCATCATTAAAAATAAAACAAACAGAAACAAAAACTGATTTTGATTTTGCTCAGCATAGTCTTGTGGCCATTTCCTTCTTCCAGTGCCTCTAAAATGAGCAGCCTGGTTCCACTAGGGATCTCCATCTCTGCTGCCATGTGCAGAGATGACTTCCACTACAGTTGAACATCCCCCAGTTATACACGAGGCTGTTCCTCAAAGTTGGGTATGCAGATTAATTTTGTAATTCTAGCACTCTAAATGTGCAAGATGCACACCAAACTGAGTTTGAATGTCCTTTGTGAGATGGTTTTTAAGGGAAAAAGATCTGAAAATTACATGATGATTTTTAAAGTAGAGCTGACATTGATCTTGCCTATATATACAGTAAAATAATGTGATGTAAGTTGGTTAAAATGAAAAAATATTCAGGATATGCTACTCGATATAAAACAGAATATAAAACAGTGCTTCTAAAAATAGAAAGAGTAAGAAAAATTCAATATGGCCGTTACTGCTTTTGTTGAAATATGGTTCAAAACCTCAGAAATCTTACAAATTTTGAAATAATTGTTGCAAATGTATGTATACATAAATGCATATATATGCATGTAAGCTGAAAACTTCACAAGAATATACACCAATGTTAGAAGTTGTTATTGCCAGAAAGTAAAATTATGGTGATTTCATGTTATCTAATTAAATCTTCTGCAGTTTGGGGATATTTAATATTGGGCTTGTATTGTGTTTCCATTGGATTTGGTGACAAAAGATTTGTGTGGTTTTCTAAGCTTTCAGCATTTGTGTTCTTAAGTTACTAGTGCTGTAGGGGATTGACATCTAAGGAACTGGTACATGGCAGAGTTACCCAGGGAGGCAACAGCGACCCTGGACCGTGTTGGCTGACGTGAACTTTGAACATAGATGTTCTTCAAAATATAAAGACTTAAGGTACTATTTTCTCTGCTGCCATGTGGTTCAAATAGTTTGAAGATAAAGCTAGTGTACAAAAAGCACACTATCTTACTATTAATCCCTTTGGTTCCATACAACTAAATTTCCATACAAAGCTATTTAACTAATCACCATTCTACCAGCTTTCGTTGAACGTTCATTATGTAGACTTAAAGGAAGCACTTGTAAACTCAGATAGGAAGGAAGAGTCCCCATCTAAAGGACAAACCACATGGTTTAATAGACACCTCCATAGATGGTGGGTATAGGTGAAATAGCCTCATGAATAGTGAGTATGTGCATGTGTGTGTGCAGGTGCTTTGGGGAGCTGTGTTTGGAAAGCTGTGTTACCATAGTTTTATTAGAGAACATAGTATTATAAAAGGAATCCGAGAGGAAGTGACATCAGAGTGCTAAAGGACAAAATACAATAAATCTTTCAAACGAAGCAGAAATATGTTCTAGGCAGAGGAGGCAATTGATGCTAATTGTTGTGAATATAGACTGGCATGTCCTAAGACTTGCAACCTGAGCAACATTGTAATATGTGGTGTTCTTGAGGGTGGGCATCCTGGGGAGGGGTGGCCAACATGAGACTGGGGATGTGAGCAGAGTTGTATTTATGAAAGGCTCGTGCACCAAGCTTAGGAATTCACATAAAGACCAAAATTAAAAGTTACATTATCTTTTCCACTTGTGAGAAATTTCTAAAAGCTGTGTCAGAAAATAACTGACCATGAGGCAGGAAATGTAATTATGGGAAATGGTTGAAAATTTCTAATTTACTCTTTCCACTTTTCATGTTCCTCATTCCCCTCTCCCTCAAACCTCAAGGATTCTGATGAAAGAAACTGCTTCCCAAAGAGGAAAGCAAATTTTCGTGAGAAGTTTGATGACTTTCAGTTCAGGACTTAAGCCACATATGTGGGGGAGTCAGAGGCAGTAATATATAATTGACCTTAAGCTGTATAAAATCAATAGAGCATGTGTTTAAAATACATTCTGAACTAAAATCAGCCTTCAATGCCCTGTTGAGTATTTAATTTGCTAGTATGTGTATGCCTTTATCTCAGGACTTAGTTATATGACAAACTGAGTAGCAGATCAGATTTACTTTTACCTGTCTTTAAGGTCATGGTAAGAAATTATAATGCCACCTTAGGGATGTATACTTGATCATAGGCACAGAATTTAATATCCATTGTTATAAAAGATCACGAACTTCTTTTAAAACATAATAATCACTGCCAAACATATATATGTTCCCTTAAATTATTTCTTAATTGCCACTCTTTATAAAGAGCAATTAGCCTGTCAGAAATTTTTACTACCTCCACCTCCACAGTGGCTAATACAAGAGAAGTATAAAAAATGATCTTTATCTCTAGCAGCTTGTTATGTGTTTAATGAGACAGAATTAATGCCTATAAAATATTTTTAAAAGAATACAACATAGAGTATAATTAAGTGCTAAAATCTTTGTGAATTGTATCTACGCTGTGGAAGATTTGAAGCAGATGAGATCCTTATAAACCGATGTGATCTAGGAAGAATCCATTAGGAAAATGGTCAATCGTTGGACCTTAAAGTGGGAGAAAATGTTTGACAACATTGGCAGTAGTTATTTACTGAAGAGCCGACACATGTGAGGCTGGGCTGAGGGTATCATGTGCTTTCCGTTGCTGGTCTGCAAGGACGTGAAGCCGCGTCGCACGTGTTTGGCAAGCAGAGGAAATGAAGCCCGGGAGAGCCCAGGGCGCGCCGGCCACAAGGCCAGGAGAGCAGAGCTCTGGCCTGAGTCAGGGCTGTCAGTCTGGCTCTGCGGATTCTCAGCAAGGAAAAGCGTGGGCTGTAGGAGAAGGACACACCGGGTGCCCTGGACGGCTGGCCTGAAGCCACCAGTTCTGTTCTGGCCAGCGTTTATGAATGACAAAGGGATGGCCCTGCACTGCCCATTTTGTCTCCGTTGTAGCTCATGACAAAGGCTTGGCGATGACATATTTTAATCCTGAATCTGAGTGATTATTACTCCAAAACCAAATGACTGTTAAGAAAATAAAATGAACCTGGTGGTCAACTAAACTAGCAAACATAAATAATATGCAAACATTTGAAACCTTTGGATCTGTAAATACTCTTTCTAAACTCAAATTAACATCAATAAGGTTTATTAAGTAAATATCTCTGAATTTCTGAGAGACAGAAAATGTCATAAGTAGAATTACCCAATGTCATCTGTCAAATCTCGTGCATATGATATTACTAATGTCACTAAATGAAGCTACTTAAACTTTCTAATGCTAAGATATTTCATTTTTGGCAGACTGACAATACAGGCTATTATTTTTCTACATGAGGTATCAAGAAAATTTGCTTAAAACTAAAAATATCCTTATTCAGTATAAGAAAACACAACTGCAATGTAGTCACATCTAAGTAATGCATTTCTTCATAATTATAATTACATTAGCTAGTTTCTAATGCAGGATAATGTTAACATTTATAATATTCTCAAATAATGCTTTGAGTCTCTTTGTAATCATAGGATAATTTGGAGAAAGATATTTGCAATTCCTAAAATCACATAAAAACACCTACTTATAGGGATATTAGAAATCATTAGGATAGGAATCTCTATGGAAGAACTGTCAAAAGATAAAAGGAGATAATTTATATATTGGAAACCTTGGATAATAACAAGTATATGCAAAAATACCAATACTTTTTATTTAGAAAAGCACAAAATTAAAAATAATATAATATTGCTTATACTTTTCACATTGATGTGCAAAACTGCCACAGCCGTTGAAAAGCAGTCTGGGACCATGTAGTTAAACTAAGTTCTTACGTACGATCTGACCCAGACACCCTGCTCCCAGAATGACCTTAGAAGTTCTAACATGATTCTGTAGTGGGCATGTAGCAAATGTTTGTTTCAGGAAGAGTGGGGATCCTGTGAAAGTCTGTCACTAAGAAATGCGAATCCAAGGCATAAGATCCACACTACCAAGGACCAACCAGGCAATGATCCTGAGTGACGCTTTCACTGTACAACTAGAATCAAGAGGGACTTAAAAAGACAGAGTGAAAACAAATCAGATACAAAATTGCATACATCTAATGCATTAAAGGAAATTGAAGTAGTCTTCAAATACATGCATTTGTAAGAAAACATGAAAATGTATACCAAATTAATTAGAATGACTGTCTCCGAGGAGTAAGGGGTGTAGACACTGAAGACTAGAAAGGATTTTTAAAGGATTATTTTAAGCCTAATTGGTTTAGCTAATACTATTTGCTGTAAAAAACAAATCCCTGATGTCTGCATTTTAGCTCATTAAAGTTTTGTTAGGATTCACATTACAGTGCAATGATCATACTGATGGGCAGGCAGTCCACATAGTGATTCAAGGGTCCCATGCACCTGTGAGGCACCCATAACTCCAGAGGTCACTTGTGAATCATTTCCATCCAGTCGTTTTTTTTCTGTTTTGATGCTGGTATTGAACCCAGAGCCTTGAGCATGCAAGGCAAGCACTCTACCAACTGTGCTCTATCCCAGCCCCAGTCGGGTTTCAATGGTCCATACCTGGGAGGCACTTGCTAACCACTGCTCCCATTCCTTGTCTATGCTCTCTCAAGGACTGTTAGCAAGCGAACCAGAGCTGGGTCCCAGTCGTGCACTCAGCAGGAAGAGGAATGAGCTCTATTAACAGGGAGCCAGCATTGCCCACACATGTAGACTGATAATGTGACACAGATTGAGCTGTTGGATCAAAGCAGTCATGTGTGCTGAAGGTCAAATGTCCCTAACTAAATATGCAAATACTCTACACTTTATATTAAAGTCATGAATGAGGAAGCAAAATTGTGAGCAAACATAATATTATTCCAGACATTATTACTATGAAAGCATTAGAGTTATGGGGATAACCATGATCAGTAGAAAAATATGATTTTAAAATGGAGACATACTGCAGTTAGGATTTTTTTTTTTTTTCACATCTTGGCATTTCTGAAAATTTTCATTTTCTTTCTGCACACTGCCCCCCTTGGATTCCATTCCTGTGAACATTTGAGGCTTGTTTCTTTCTTCTAGTTTATAATCTAGTCCCCTAAATTTGTTTCATCCACAGATTTGGTAAGAAAGCCTCCTATACCCCAAAGTCTTAAAAATTACAAAACAGGTCAAATATAAACACATAGCCTGTGCTGCTCTCTTAACATCTCTCCATTTTAAACTAGACTACAATTTCTTGTTGTCTTTATTTTAAGATTTTAATTTATTTTTATTGTAAACAAATGGGATTGTAAACAAATGTTATTTCTCTTTGTACATGGAGTAATAGCATACCATTTGCGTAATCAACGTTTACATCGGGTAATAGATTTTTGATTCATTCTGTTATTTTTTCCTTCCCCCCACCCCTCCCACCACTCTTTCCCTCTATACAGTCCCTCCTTCCTCCATTCTTGCCCCCCTCCTCCCCCCCATTATGTGTCATCATCTGCTTATCAGCAAAATCATTCAACCTTTAGTTTTTTGAGATTGGCTTATCTCACTTAGCATGATATTCTCCAATTTCATCCATTTGCCTGCAAATGCCATAATTTTATTATTCTTTATGGCTGAGTAATATTCCATTGTATATATATACCACTGTTTCTTTATCCATTCACCAATTGAAGGACATCTATGTTGGTTCCATAATCTGGTTATTGTGAATTGAGTAGCTATGAACATTGGTGAGGCTGTATCTCTGTAGTAGGCTAGTTTTAAGTCCTTTGGGTATAGGCCAAGGAGTGGGATAGCTGGGTCAAATAGTGGTTCCATTCCAAGTTCTCTAAGGAATCTCCACACTGCTTTCCAGAGTGGCTGCATTAATTTGCAGCCCCACCAGCGATGTATGAGTGTACCTTTTCCCCACATCCTCCCCAACACCTATTGTTGCTTGTATTCCTGATAATTGCCATTCTAATTGGGGTGAGGTGGAATCTTAGTGTAGTATTGATTTGCATTTCTCTTATTACTAGAGATGTTGAACATTTTTCATATGTTTCTTGATTGCTTGTAGATCTTCTTCTGTGAAGTGTCTGTTCATATCCTTAGCCCATTTGCTTTTATTTCTTGTGCTATGGGAGTCCTGTTAAGGTAGTCTGATCCTAAGTCAACAAGTTGAAGATTTGGACCTACTTTTTCTTGTATAAGATGAAGGGTCTCTGGTCTGATTTCAAGGTCCTTGATCCATTGTGAGTTGATCTTTGTGCAGGGTGAGAGATAGGGGTTTAGTTTCATTCTGTTGCATATGGATTTCCAGTTTTCCCAGCATCATTTGTTGAAGAGGCTATCTTTTCTCCATTGCATATTTTTGGCCCCTTTGTCTAGCATGAGAAAATTGTATTTATTTGGGTTTGTGTCCATGTCCTCTATTTTGTACCATTGATCTACCTGTCTATTTTGGTGCCAATAACATGCCGTTTTTGTTATTATTGCTTCGTAGTATAGTTGAAGTTCTGGTATTGCAATACCTTCCTGCTAAGGATTGCTTTAGCTATTCTGGGTTTCTTATTCTTCCAGATGAATTTCATGATTGCTTGCTCTATTTCTGTAAGGTACATGATTGGGATTTTAATTGGAATTGCATTGAATATGTATAGCACTTTTGGTAGTATGGCCATTTGGACAATATTAATTCTGCCTATCCAAGAACATGGGAGATCTTTCCATCTTCTAAGGTCTTCCTCAATTTCTTTCTTCAATGTTTTGTAGTTTTCATTGTAGAGATCTTTTACCTCTTTGGTTAGATTGATTCCCAAGTATTTTTTTTTGAGGTTATTGCAAATGGAGTTGTGTTCCTCATTTCCCTTTCAGCTGTTTCATTGCTTGCATATAAAAATGCTTTAGATTTATGTGTGTTGATTTTATAGCCTGCTATATTGCTGAATTCATTGATGAGGTCTAGAAGTTTTCTGGAGGAGTTTTTTGGATCCTCTAAATATAGAATCATGTCATCAGCAAATAGTGATAGCTTAAGTTCCTCTTTTCCTATTCATATCCCTTTAATTTCTTTAGTCTGTCTAATTGCTCTGGCTAGAGTTTCGAGGACAATGTTGAATAGAAGTGGTGAAAGAGGACATCCCTGCCTTGTTCCCATTTTTAAAGGGAATGGTTTCAATTTTTCTCCATTAAGAATGATGTTGGCCATGGGCTTAGCATAAATAGCCTGTATAATGTTCAGGTATCTTCCTACTATCCCTATTTTTTCTAATGTTTGAGCATGAAGGGGTGTTGTATTTTGTCCAACGTTTTTTCTGCATCAATTGAAATAACCATATGAATCTTATCCTTAAGTCTATTGACATGATGGATTACTTATATTGATTTACAGATGTTAAACCATCCTTCCATCCCAGGGATGAACCCCACTTGATCGTGGTGCACGATTTTCTTAATATGTTTTTGGATACGGTTTGCCAATATTTTGTTAAGGATCTTTGCATCTATATTCATCAAAGATATTGGTCTAAAATTTTCTTTCCTTGATGTGTCTTTTCCTGGTTTGGGTATGAGGGTGATATTAGCTTCATAGAATGAGTTTGGTAGGGTACCATCTTTTTCTACTTCCTGGAATACTTTGAGAAGTATAGGAATGAGTTCTTCGTTGAAGGTCTTGTAGAACTTGACTGAGAATCCGTCTGGTCCTGGGCTTTTCTTGGATGGTAGGTTTTTAATGGCTTCTTCTATTTCATTGCTTGATAGTGCTTGATATTGATCATTGCTTGATTAAATTGTGTATGTCCTCCTGGTTCAGTTTGGGAGGATCATATGTCTCTAGAAATTTGTCAATGTCTTCAGTAGTTTCTATTTTGTTGGAATAAGATTTTTGAAGTAGCTTCTCAAAATGTTCTGTATCTCAGTGGTGTCTGTCGTGATATTTCCTTTTTCATCACAAATTTTAGTAATTTGAGTTTTCTTTGTTAGTGTGGCTAAGGTTTTTTCTATTTTGTTTACTTTTTCAAAGAACCAACTTTTTGTTTTTACAATTTTTTGAATTGTTTCTTTTGTTTTAATTTCATTGATGTCAGCTCTGATTTTAATTATTTCCTGTCTTCTACTACTTTTGTTATTATTCTGTTCTTCTTTTTTTAGGGCTTTGAGCTGTAATGTTAGGACATTTAGTTGTTGACTTTTCATTCTTTTCTGGAATGTGCTCCATGCAATGAATTTTCCTCTTAGTACCACTTTCATAGTGTCCAAGAGATTTTGATATGTTGTATCATCATTCTCATTGACCTCTAAGAAATTTTTTATCTCCTCCCTGATGTTTTCTGTTATCCATGTTTCATTCAATAGCATATTATTTAGTCTCCAGGTGTTGGAGTAATTTCTCTTTTTTATTTTGTCATTGATTTCTACTCTCAGTCCATTTTGATCTGATAGAATACAAGGCAGTATCTCTATTTTTTTGCATTTCCTAAGGGCTGCTTTGTGGCATAACATATGGTCTATTTTTGAGAAGGTTCCATGTGCTGCTGAGAAGAAAGTGAATCTGCTCATTGATGGAGGGAATATTCTATATATGTCTATTAAGTCTACGTTATTGATTGTGTTGTTGAGTTCTATTGTTTCTTTGTTTGGTTCTTGTTTGGAAGATCTATCTAGCGGTGACAGCGGTGTGTTAAAGTCACCCAGAATTATTGTGTTGTGGTCTATTTGATCCCTGAAATTGAGAAAGATTTGTTTGATGTACAGTGATGCACCATTGTTTGGGGCATAAATATTTACTATTGTTATATCAACTGAAATCCTTGAAATGAAGGAAACTATAAACCAAATAAAAAACTCAATGGAAAGCATCACCAACAGACTAGACCACTTGGAAGACAGAACCTCAGACAATGAAGACAAAATATTTAATCTTGAAAATAAAGTTGCCCAAACAGAGAAGATGGTAAGAAATCATGAACAGAATCTCCAAGAACTGTGGGACTTCATGAAAAGACCACATTTAAGAATTATTTGGAGCAAGGAAGGCACAGTGATACAAACCAAAGGAATGAACAACCTATTCAATGAAATAATATCAGAAAATTTCCCAATCCTGAAGAATAAAATGGAAAATCAAATACAAGAGGCTTACAGAACACCAAATGCACAAAAGCACAGCAGATCCACACCAAGGCACATTATAATGAAAATGCCTAACATTCAAAATAAAGATAGGATTTTGAAGGCTGCGAGAGATTACATATAGGGGGAAACCAATATGGATAGTAGCCGACTTCTCTACCTAGACTCTAAGAGCTAGAAGGGCCTGGAACAACATATTTCAAGCTCTGAAAGGACATGGTTGCCAACCAAGAATCCTATGCCCAGCAAAACTAACCTTCAGATTTGAAGATGAAATAAAACCCTTCCATGATAAACAAAAGGTAAAAGAATTTACAAATAGAAAGCCTGGGCTACAGAATGTTCTCAACAAAATATTCCATGAGGAGGAAATGAAAAACAACAATGGAGGTCAGCAAAGGGAGAAACTACCTTAGAGAAAAACCACTCAAAGGAGAAACCAAGCAAAGTTAAAAACCAAAAATAAGCCCAAATGACTGGGAATAGAAATCATATCTCAATAATAACCCTGAATGTTAATGGCCTAAACTCATCAATCAAAAGACATAGACTGGCAGAATGGATTAAAAGAAAGACCCAACAATATGCTGCCTGGAAGAGACTCATTTCATAGAAAAAGACATCCAAGACTAAAGGTGAAAGGATGGGGAAAAACCTACCATGCACATGGACTCAGTAAAAAAGCAGGGGTTTCCATCCTTATATCAGATAAAGTGGACTTCAAGCCAAAGTTAGTCAGAAGAGATAAAGAAGGACATTTCATACTGCTTAAGGTAACTACAAATCAGGAATTATTCTTATTGTAAAACTTATATTATGTACTAGAATAATTTAAGAATTGTTAAATATGTATAATGGCATCATGGAATGACACTGGTATCACTACATATTTTCTTAGAAGCAGAATTTGGGAAAATAACAGAAAATAGATATTAGGGAAAGTCATTATGACTCAGCTGAGGCATTTTTTGATAATTATGTGATATTAAGATCTTATGCAAACCCCAGTCTCCTATAATTAAAATATAGGCTTTTTTTTTTTTTTCACAAGCATCCAGAAGTAGATTTTTGAGCTGTACAGTATTGATTGGAAAGTGCATCTGGGTCTGAAGGACATGATTAGAAGGGGTTACAAAATTTAACATTGATGTTTTTGTCAGTTGTTCTGTCGCTGTGAACAAAAGACCTGAGGAATAACTGGAGGAGGAAAGTTTATTTGGGGTTCCTGCTTTCAGAGGTCTCAGTCCATAAATGGCTGACTCTGTTGCTCTGGGCTTGAGGTGTGGCAGAACATGGTGGAAGGGCATCCTGGAAGAGGAAAGCAGCTCCAGACCTGCGAATCAGGAAGCACACAGAGAGCTTCGCCTACCAAGGACCAGATATAAGCCCGAAAGGCATGCCTCCAGTGACCTGCTTCCTGCAGGCACACCCCACCTGCCTGCAGCTAGACACAGTTGATACCCGTCTATGGATTAACTCACTGATTAGGTCACGCCCCTCCTCCTCTAACCCCTTCACCTCTGAACTTTCTTGTATCAACTCACACTGAACTTTTGGGGACACCATAGATCCAAACCATAACAATTGACTAATGTGGGGCAAAGGAAAAATAAATGTGATTGTTAGTTTTTATTTTCTGTAAAATATGCTGTATTTTTGGTACATGAAATAACATCTGAAAACAAAATGATAAGGCCATGGTCCCAAAGCCTTACCAACATGCAGACATTGTTACAAAAGCATGTAGTCTTCCCTTTTATTTCAGAAAATACTACTTTCAAGCCTTAGGATGAACAATCTTTCAGCTTTGCTGAGATGCTATCTGCATTTTCTTTCCTTTCTTCCTGATTATGATTCAATGACAGAAGTCAAGTGATTGATTCTGAGTGACCATGACAAGGACAAATTCCAGGGATTTCTTTGTGTTTCAGAAAAGGTGACTGACTAAATTCCCAAGACTGGTGTCACACAGACTTGGATAAACTTTCCTTCATATTCAAATGTGAATTTGAAGAATTGACTCCATATAGCTACAACCTCATTAATTTGACTTTCATTGATTCCTTCCAGGCATTTAAAATTACAGCTCATAATTAGATTTGCAATTAATTGATGCCTAAAAAAATTGAACTGAAATACCCACAAATATCAGAGAGTTTGGGCCTTGTTTTAGTCAGCTTTTTCACTGCTGTGACTAAATGATCTGACCAGCACAATTATAGAGGAGGAAAGGTTTATTTAAGTGTTCATGGTTTCAGAGGTCTTAGTCCATAGAAGGCTGGCTCCATTCCTTGGGGCTCCAGGTGAGGCAGAACATCATGAAGGAAAAGTGTGGCAGAGGGAAGCAGCTCACATCATCAGGAAGCAAAGAGAGAGAGAGAGACTGCACTCTCCAGATAGAAAATATATACATACCCCAAAAGCCATGCCCCAATTCCAATCTCCTATGACCACACCCTATCACTTCAATTAATCCCATCTGGGATTAATTAACTGATTGGGTTATGACTCTTACAACCCAATCATTTCTCCTCTGAAATGTCCTGCGTTGTCTCACATGTGAGCTTTTGGGGGACACCTCACAGCCAAACCATAACAGACCTGTTTCCTATTGCATTTTGTCAAATGGAGAGTCAAGCCTGTCCCCACACAACCACTTCAATTTATGTGGTGGGATACAGTTTGGCTCTGAGGACTGTACTGTTCATTGCCTTCTGTTTGTTAATGTAACTTTGTAATTTTCAATGATTTGGTAATATGCATCTTTTCCTTCCAACTATTCCTGTGCAATAAACAAGGATAGAGATTCCACCATTCTGCTATGTTTATTGTTGCATTTTTCTATTTCCTCTAAGTCCACCTCCTCTTCCCCACTTTAGATGGCTCTGGGAGACTTTTAAATAACTTTGCAGCTGTGGTCCAGATAGTGTCTGCTGAAGGTGGGGGACAAAAGTCAGGGTTTGTGCATCTGGCAATGCATTCCACAAGCTAGTTCAGTGAGATGCTACTGGCCATTCAGCTCTCTTAATTTAGTGCCTTTTGAAGGTACACATAGCCAAAATAGAAACTCAGATTAATGGCTCATGTAAATATGTGAAATATTTTACCAGTCAAGTGCACATTCAGACATATGAGATAATAGAAAGTTACTTGCTGGGATATAGGAAGTTCCTGAACACCCTGGGAGATCGTTAAAAAGAGTATGTTTAATTACTTGAAAAAAGTTGATGTAAATTAAGATGATCAGCTACATTTCAGGAAGAGCATCCAGACTGGCTTTTTTCTACCACAGATAGTAGCTTTTCTGATATGCTTTGTCTCTGAGGTTGCCAAGCTCGGGTGTCTACCAGAGCTCTGGTGGGTGTGATAGGTTCTATGAGACCCATGGAAGCATTTACACTCTGAGCACATTTTAGCACTATTGTATGCTATTGTCACGTATACTGTTGTATTTCAATGTCTATGAATATATTTTTATGTTTCAACAAGCAACAACTTTTCTGGTATTTTTTTAAAGACAACGTTTATATAAGCAAATTGAATAATTTTTATTTTCGGACAAACATGAACAGTAGTTTTGTTGCTTACCTAAGCTTATGAATAGCTGATCTCAATTTCAGAAACTGAAAGTATTTCATGATAACTAATAAAATAAAATAATACAGAAGATATTAATTATTGGTGTGGATATGTATATTGATGACTTCCAGACCAAGAATGCCCCATGCCTAGAATGTTTTCTGGGAGAAGTTTCAAACACGCTAACATCATGGTTGTCACAATCACAGGACTTATTCCATCCTTACAAAGATACTCTCTGATGGGCCCACAGAGAAGCACAAAGGCATTCAGATATACATTACCATCCAGGAAAATACTGACATACGAAGTGAACTATTTACAATCGTAAACTACCTTAAAGACATGGTGCTTAATTATCAAAATTCCTTTGCTCCAGAGTCAAAGGGATAGGAAACAACTATGCAGGTGCTGTGTGCTATTTGGCTTTCATGTAGAAGTGTATCTTTCTGAAAATCAAAGGAACTTCCTGTGCCTCTCGGGTGGACATTATATCTATGACATCCAACTCATGATTAAGACAGTCTGTGCAAATATTCAGGTTTTTTGGTTAAATTTTCTGGCTTCATTGGCTGAAATCTCTCCTTAAAAAGTAAGCTTATATCATCATTCCCTCTGCAAGAGAAAATGTATAGGGTGATCGCAAACCTGGAATCAAGAATAATGATGGTGAACTGGCTTTCAATTCATATGGTGGGCACCCTGAGGATAGTTTTAACATTAATAAGAAATGCTTAAAAGATTCGCTAAAGGTCTCCATACGTATTTTCCTAAGCATGCAGACAGTTGCAATAGCACAATAAATTATTTTTTCATTTTTCAGACATTACTAAATCCTCTTACATTCTCAGAGGAACAGAACTTAGACATCACTTCATGTGGCTTCTACACAGGGAAAAAAATGGCACGGAGTACACTTACATCATTTTGTTTAGGAACCAGTTCTCAGCATCTGAACCTCTTAGTAGATGATAAACACATTCTTCTCTGTCTACAACATGCATATGCAAATAAAGACACTTGCTGCTGATTAACATTCAGACAAAAGAGCTCATTCTCCATGCCCTGGCCATCTCATCCACAGCTAGGGGGTTCCACAGGTTCCTTTCCCCTTGTTTTAACCACTGCTCCCTCCCCTCCACCTGTGCCTGCCGGCGATGTGTGTGTGTGGAGCTGGAGACAATGCAAATGTTCTGCACAGTCACCCGGATGATGAAACCCACCCACCAAGGAGAGTATAGCAACGCGAGGGGTGCCTGAGGCAGGCAGGGCATCGAGGGCCTCCTGATGGAACCCCAACTTCATCCCTAGACTCGCTGTGATTCCTCGCAAGCATTCAGTGAAGTGTAATGGGCTATATTCCTATTTCATGGAGTTAAAGACACTCAAAGGTTTTAGGGGGCAAGTGGTTACCATGGAAACTCATGACTATCTTCAAACAGGATATTGAGAGACATTAGGAGGATATTCCTTTTTTTTTTTTTTTCCTTCAGTAAACAAAAACCTGACAGTTTATTATGTAGACTTCTGACAAGGAATTATAATTATTTTGATAAAGAGAAGATGACCTAGATGAAGGACTGATGTGTACATAGAAAAAGTGGCCAGAGGTGCTGATAATAAGTAAATAAGAAGAAAATATTAGAAGCACATAATAATAATGCCATCTAACAATTGTGTTTTCAAGGTGCAGGTTGGCAGTGGATTCGTTTGATATTAAACGTGCCATTAAAAATGTACTGTTTTGCATTAGAATGAATAATAAATCAGAGTCCATATTGCAGTTCTTTCAAAAAAAAATGAATTTGCTAACTCAGCCTGTGAAACTCCCCATCACATCAGCACCGCGCTCTCCCTTGGTATCTACCCTCAGTGACTGACCAGGGGTGAGCCCTCGGAAAGGATCACGATGCCATGGGTAAGAACCAGCGGCTGGTGTGCAGTTCCAGCAGAGCTGGGCACCTCTGCCACAGTCTGCCTCCATCCCCAAGGGTGGACATTAACATTACTAAACATGATTTCATGCTCTACCTTCTTAGAGAGGCAAGTTTAATTTTTTGAAATATTAAATTTAGTCTTCTCAAAAAATACACTATATGAGAAGATTTTATGTGAGTTTTACCATAATCTGTAACTCAATCCCGTATTAACTTATTAAGAAATATATTAGGAAAGTCACAAGATGATTTATGATTGGCATGTTCTGAATTGCTGTTTCAATGCTTCCAACCTGATAGTTATGCAATTAACTTGAAGCAAAACACAGATTCTCTTCTCATGCTATTAGTATTACCTATTGACAATGTATTAGTATCTTTTTAAGATTTAAGTTAAACTTGTTCTTAACCGATACATAGAAACTGTGCCTATTTATAGGATACAGCATTTATTTACACATAGGTATATGTACATTACAAAATGCTTAGTTTTAAGAATATCATATCTTCAAACTCTTATTATTTCTTTATAGTGGAAACACCCAATATCCTTACTTTTAGTTTTTTGAACTATGCAGTACATAACTGTTCTCTCTAGTCACCCTTGCCTGCAACAGTACCACAGAGCTTCAGCTCCTACCTGGCCAACACTCAGCACCCATAGGTCGCCCCCCCCCCCAAGATTCCCCAGCCTCTGGGAACTACCACCCTGCTCCCAGCTTTTGTGGAATCACTGTGAGTGACCTCATGTGGTATTTGTCTTTCTGTGCCTGGCTTATTCCAGTAAACCTATACCCTTAAAAGTTAAATTCTGCAGCAAGAAATCCTAAACACATAATAAATTCAACCTGGTTAAATCAGATACCACACATCATCTATTTTAAAATTGTAATTACATTTCCTTTCCCCCCAAAAATACCAATACCAACAACAATGGCAACATTTTGTTATAGAACAAAAATGTTAAAATTTTCTTATACACAGCTAAGTAGCTGACAGATAAGTCCATATTTTTCTTTTCTTGAAAAATAGATTGACTTGAAATGAACTTTTAAAAATGACATTTTCATGAGTTTAGTCATTTGTGACTAATAAACAATAAATAATCAGTTTATTTAAAGACTAAGGAGTAGTTCTGCCTACAAAAAGAAAAAAATATACACAGAGTTTTACTGGATTTATCAGGAAATCACATTACTTAAGAGAATTTCTCCCATTTGCATTTAAGAAAGTTTCTAAAAATAGCTGTGATCCTTATTTATTAATAACCACCTTGACATTTTTTGGTCCTTAATTGCTCCACTAGTCTACACTGGAGCAAACTCAAAATGATTTAAACTTCTCATATCTTAAAAGGGATATGAAGAATTTCCCTGCTGTACTGTGAATACACATGGATTTTACTTAAAGAATCATATGCTATATGCTTCTAAAGAAGAATTTGCTAAGAACACTAAATTCTAACTCCCTGTTTGCCTTGCATTATGGCCTCACGTCCTGTGTTGTGTTCTCTGTAACTAACTCTCATTCCTCGTCAGACCATGTACTATAGAAGGCAGAGGTTGCATCTCATTCTGTTTTCATGTTACTAGGGTCATGGCACCTGGTAGGCACCAGACTAGCTAGTGGGTGTATAAATGAACAGATGGATTCAATAGGGTGTCTTTCGTTGGAGCATGAACATGTGTACATGGTTATTCAGTCAGAGGCACGGTTTCAAGGGGTCGGAAAGATCAGATAGCAAACAAAGACCAACACCGAGAGTGAAGGGATGAACGGTTTTCATCGATTCCTATCTTATACATCAATTATCAATGTAACCCTTGTTCATTACAAGAATTGAAGACAAATCACTCAATCATTGAGAGGCCGTTTTACTGAAGAAGCTCTGCTAAACCTTGTAAAAAGTCATCTTTTAAGGAAATCTGTCTCAACTAACTTTATTATCGCTGTTGGGAATAATGGTTTAGTTTTAATGGTCGATTTGCCAGTTTTGAAATCTCCGTGCTAGCCTGTGAGCTATATTTTATGCAGTGGGATTTGATTAGCCCATGTGTAAAATGGGCCCACTGGCCGCACCGCCTGACTCCCTCTAGCAGAACACACGTGTGTGCTGAGTACACTCGCAGAGTGCGGCGCCGGCTCCCCAGCACATTCCGCGCTGCTGGCTTTGCTAATGAAGTAGCAAACCTATATTTTTGTGAACGGAATGTGGAAGCTATAAAAGTAGGTGTGAAGCGTATTCAGTGACTAACCTGGAAATCAAGCGCGCATTTGTGAGAAACATGTTTTCTAGAAAGCAGCAGATGAAGGAGCCTCTGCATGAGGGGATAACTCAAGGAAACAGGAGGGCAATGAGCCCAGGGCTTCCCGAGGTTGTATCCTCTGGCCTGCGGGGGCCTGTGGTTTATAAAAGGATAGGACAGTTGGTGTTATCTTGAGGGGCATAATCTGTAAGTCCCTAGTGGCCTTGGAGTTTCATAAAGAACCAATCAAACAAGGCTGATTTTGTTTCTAGAATCTTGACCACAGAACAACACAGTCTCCTATCCACGCTCTCTCTTCTGGAATTATTTTATTCACCCCTGTTAATCAATTGTCCCACCCATCCCTGGGTTCTTATCATTTTCTTTCTTTCTTTGTTTCTGTCTTTGTAATGGAGAGTGAACCCAGGGGTGCTTTACCACTGAGCTACCTCACCAGCCCTTTTGTATTTTTTAATTCTGAAACCTGCCTTAATCCTGCATTTAACACTTTTGGATTTCTAGCTATCCTAGCCCTTACTTATATAGCTTTCAGGAATTCAATCTGATGGCTTTCTTTCTCTTTTTAATCTTGTCCTTGATAGAATACTTGTGGTTTTTTTGATAAGATTCTATATGACAGCCCTTTTTAAAAAGAATCATGCAGGGGTAAGATCAGACTGGGGTAACCTGATCAGAGGTGGTATGAGAGCAGGCAGGCCAGATATAAATCAAGACTTTATTGGGACGGCTCTCGGTGAGGTTCCCGGTCTGGCAGGATAAGAGCCAGAGAGGCATGTGCCCCATGGGGTGGTGTCCAGGAGGGACCGGGAAGCTTGAGGACTTCGTGTCCTCCTGGGATTGGCCAGGAGCTCCGCGGGTGATTGCGAGGCACCACTGGGGGTCGTTTGTCAGCACCTGGCTGGTTGCTCCTTTGCGCATGCGCAGGCTGCTCGATGCCCTGCCCCCTTCCAGCTGCCTGAGAAGGCCCGAACAGTAGGGTCTGTGTCTGCTCTAAATTTAAGTAGATAGGCATTAAACAACTGTTGAATTGCAGTGGACAAAAACATGTAAAGGATGTGTGGGCAGTTGCATAAAATTTCACGTTGGGGGCTGAAAACACAAATGCATTCAGAGTGTGGGCAACTAACAGATGTGTGCACCCAGCGGGCAGGAGGCGGCCAAGCGGGGAACTTGTCTGGAAATGAAGCCTGTCTCCTGCATGAGCAGTGTCTGAGCAAGTCAGGGGTCAGACAGAGGAGGGGTAGCCTGTGCACCCTATAGGGGCATAATAGTAAAATTTTGACTTTATGTGAAATCAGAGAGATTATTGTTGGAGAGATGATGGCATGTGCTGTGGAAAAGGTTTTGAACTACAGTGAGATCTGTACCATCAGCAATGGAAAAGCAAATAAATGAAACAAATGCTCCAACTAAGGCAAGGTCATGTACCAAGACTTCGAGTTAAGAAACTTCAGTGCACCATGCAGGGCAGTGAGTGGCTCCTTCTAGTTGGATACTTGGTGCTCAGAAAACAATGTTGTGAGGAACTGAATTCATGTCCAAGGGTAGAGGCTGTAGGCAATGAGGATGTTTTGGTTTGGATGTGAGGTATCCCCCAAAAGCTCACACATGAGACAATGCAAGAAGGTTCCGAGGAGAAATGATTGGGTTTTGAAAGTCTTAATCAGTGAATTAATCCCTGATGGGATTAACTGATTGGTAGCTGGAGGCAAGTAGGCTGTGACTGAGGAAGTGGGAATTGGGGCATGGCTTTAGGGTACATATTTGTATGTGGGGAGTGGAGTCTCTCTCTCTCTCTCTCTCTCTCTCTCTCTCTCTCTCTCTACTTCCTAATCAACATGTGAGCTGTTTCCTTCTCCACACTCTTCCATGATGATATTCTGCCTCACCTGGAGCCTGGAGGAATGGAGCCTGCCCTCTGTGAACTAAGACCTCTGAAACCATGAGCCTTCAAATAAACTTCTCTTCCTCTATCATTGTGCTGGTCAGATCATTTAGTCAGAGCCGGAAATTGCTACCAGCGGTGAATATGGTAGCTGTGTGTACAAAAGAATAGTGCAGGTAAAAAATAATGAGGCATAAAAATTAGAGCAGTCACACTAGAATAACTGCTTCACTGAGAATTAATGATATTTGGCAATTGACTGAATTCAAGGGACAAAAAAATCATAAAATTATTTCATGAATTTAAACTTACATCCATCTAATATCTTGATGTATTTTTAAAAATAAGAAAAAGAATAGAGTCAACAATGGGGATTGGTGTATTTGAGATTCTGAAGAGATTGTTAATCAGGCACAAGTTATGATAAATATTCATTTGGAAATTTAGGATGAAACTTATGAAAACTGAACCCCAGAACTACCATTTACTGGTACATGTGTTCCCCGTGGCACATGTTCCCGCCAGCTCTCCTACCAGTCCTACATGGTATTTCTCATTACAGTACTCCCTCCTTATTTGTGGGGGATGAGTTTCAAGACCCCTGGAATATCTAAAATCAGGCTCACCCTCACGCCTGAGGTGCAGCTCTATCCTGTCAAGACTGAGCTATCCTACACTTTCACCTTTCCTCTCAGAGGAAGCAGTCACAGCTTCTCCTTGGCATATCCACACTGCCAGAGCTGTCACTCGTGACTTTTGGGAACTTATTAAGTAAATAATGGAGCACAAGTACCACCAAACCTTGAAGGCTGCTCAGAGTGACTGATGGGCTGGTGGGGTATGAGCGCACCAGGATGATTTGCTTCTTGGGCGGAACTGGGTGGGACATTTAGGTTTCATCATGCTACTTGGAACGGTGCACAATTTAATATTTATGCTTTGCTCATTTCTGAAATGTTCTACTTCATATTTTCAGTCCACAGTGGCTTTGGAATAACCAAAGCTGCTGGGAGTGAAGCTGGGAACAAGGGCATACTACCGCATTGTCTTTCCAGAGATTAGAAAGTCAATGGTGGATGGATAAGTTACTTCATCAAAGAGGCTAAATACAGAGCCTGTGTTCTTGAAACTTCACAAAACTTTTCCATACAATGACATAGTCAAATTCATGAATTAAATATTCACCCAAATATAATAGTGGAGAAAATAGAGATGACAGAGAAGATAAGAGAGCAGCAAGTGGAATATTTGTCTTCTTGGTAAGGAAAGAACTCCATGAACACAAGGTCAATGAATCCAGGAGGATAAAACTAAGAAGAAATAGGAAGGAAGAGTGGTATCATCAGCCCATACGCACACCTGAGCCCGAGTGGGCAAACTAACCTGCACAAGTTAGCACTGTTGCCACCTCGTATCTGAACAGAAGAGGAATTTTTTTTGAATTTATGGAAAAACATCTCCTCTCAAAGAACATCAGGAAGAGGGGATAGTTGTGAAAGAAGCAGGGGCTGCTGAGGTTTTCCTGTGGGTCTAAAGACCTTCACACCCGTTGGTTTCTAACACACACAACTGGGAGACACACATCTTACAGACGAGGAAACTGATGTTGAAAAAGCTCAATTTTCTTCCCTGATGCAACAAACTCATTTAGAGAAATCACGTAAGCAAACAGATTCCATTAATACGTCTCAGAAAATTTCCTCCCCACCTTCCATGAAGCCTCCCACTCCACCTTTCCTATTTAACATATTCTCCTGCACTAACCTCTCCTGCCATCGTAGGAGCACACTGGTACTGACTGGGAAGCCCTGCCTTACAGGTTCCTAGAATCAAATGTACATTTCAATGTGACTTATATAGAATTTGTGAAGCATTTGATGGTGGCTCTCAGCTCCCTATGAGACCAGAGCTTATAAACCAACTTGATGGGTCTTGCTTTGTCCTTAAGGGGATTTAATTTTAGAAGGGAATTGAGATTTGGAGGACTTTAGCCTTGAAGACTTAGTAGGTTTGAAATTTTACTTTCTTTCAGGTCTAAGTTTATTCTCAGATGACTTTTTTTTTTCTGAACATTAACCAAAGTGACAGGTTGTCTTCAGGATTGACAGTATAAATATCTATAAAGAGCGAGGACCTGGGAGGCGGGAGGCAGGTACTTCAGCTTAGACTGCAAAAAGCTCAGGAGTCTGCCCAGGGCCAGTAGGAAGCTATGCTTTCGCACCCTGTGCCTTGGACCCATCTAATGCTCCTGATTCCTGTTCACAGGGCAGTTTGGGAAGGCACTCCTCACAGGGACCAACTCTCATTAGCAAAGCACAGCTGAAATGATGTGCAACTCTTTGATCATTGGCCTGAAATATTATTTGACCAAAAGATGCCAGTGTAAGAGAAACTTTCTGAGCTCCCCAGCCTCTGGATAAAAGTCAAGAACAGATTTATCAATCTGTGTGCTTCTCTCTTCCCAGTAAAAGTACTCTTAGAAGTTTTCCAAAATCATGATGAGGATCAATAAACAGCAGAAAGTTTTCCGCTGACAGTAAAACTTTCAAATCTGACCAGATAATCAAAGGATTCCTAAAATAGGTTTTAATTTCCAGGAGACACCCTAAATTCAGGATTGGAGAACTCAAGGAAAGAGCTCCATGCTGAGAACTAATGTCTGACTTCCCCAATCATCATCAGGGAATCCCTGGCTGGGGCCTCAGGGGGATGCTGACCACCATAGCAAGGGCATCCAGAGTAGAAACCGGTGAAACCACCGGAGAACTCAAGTCGTTAAAACACCGCTAGAAAAACTGCTAATGAAGCAAAGCTAAATTTTCGAGAATGTCTGCTTACAAGAGTGAACACCACCTTGACAGTTTCGACAGCGCTGCAGATGTAAAAATGAGTACTCTAAGGCATTTCTTGAAGGCAAGGAACGGATAATGGTTTGGCAGATTCATAATATTTAGTTTAGGATTAGTAGGAGCTGCCAAGTGAGAATCCTGAAGCAAGTCTTGATCAGGGAACAGTTAACTAAGTTGGCAGACTGTTCTCTTTGACAAATGCATCAGGAGAAATTTCCTGAAGCAAGCAGTGCAGTTACTTAATTAAGATTGGGTCTTGTCTTTTCCAGGTAAATTCTCTGCAACAGCTTTAAAGGCACAGTGAGACTGGTGGGCTTTCCTTGCATCTAGGCCAAGTTCCCGTGCATGTCCTCCACCATCAGCCGGAGAGGGGGTTCCTTCTCCAGCCTAGGTGCTTCCAGTTCTGATCTGCTCAACACTCAACCCCATTCTATGCCCAGCTTCTGTCTTCTTTCTTCCTTGGATCACTTCCTCTTTGGCCCTCTCTGGTTTTGACATTGATCCCAGCATTTTGCCCAGCTAGACTCTGCAAAGTCTTCCTTCTTCTAAACTCTCCCCCCACCCCACTCTCAATCCCAGGCTTGCAACAGCTCGTCCCATCCCCCTACTAGTTGTGGTAGTGAAGTTGAGTTGGAAGTGGTTCCTTCCACCAGTGAGCACAGCTGGGGAAGTGATACCATGAGGTATCACCTGCATGTGCCTCCTGTCCCTGAGATTACCTTAAGATAAACCAGGCTCTCCATCTTGGATGAAAGTCACTTTTGTCCTGACCACGGCACAAGTCCTGTCCCTCCAAACCAGATCATGGTATCCGCCAGGCTTGCTGCTTCTCTTGAGCTCACGTCTATCAGACAGTTCCCAGTGAATTCAGCTCCATGTGGTTCTGCATCTGTGATCCTCTTTCTTCAGTCTCAGGGCAACTTACAGCAGATCCTCCCTGCACGAAGTAAAACCAGGTTTTCCGGAACACACAGTGGGAGAGGAGAGAATTCAGTGAATAGGAGTCCTTCCCAGGAGTTAATCTGGTGGTCAGAAGTTGGCTTGGGTGCCATGTCCACACAGAAGGGAAGAAGCAAAGGCAGAGTGAGGTAGTGAGGAGAAAAGGCCACTTCAGAAACTAGTGCCACTGGGAAGCCATTGAGGAGTTATGGCAAGAGGACGACCTTTAGAAGTGAGGCTGCTGCTTGCAGTGAGGAGACAGAGCCAGGCTGCAGGGTCACTGGGGACACAGTGGTGGACTGGCCCTCTGAGTCCTCCAGCAAGAGATGGTGACTCGCACCTGGGCCAGACCGGCAACTCTAGAACAGCAGGCAAAGCCCAGAGAAGTAATGGTCTGTGAAAGGGAGTTCAGTCAACTGTTTAATGTGGGTCCTGGAGACTCCAAGCAGACCTCTCCTTCACTCACCTGCCTGACTGGGATTGGAGCACCTGGGAGAGGTGGGCTTGGCTGTCCAAGGGCAAACTTCAGGAAGCCCCTTGACTTTAGGCATCTTCATACATTTCAGAAGGAGGTCTACTGAAGAGGCAGACGGAATGTGTGCAAGAGAAAGAGCAAGCTCAGGACTGCAGGTCGCTGGAGGGCCCTTTGATGGGGGGAAAGGAAACAGGAAGTCGCCATGTCCCTGCAGTTGCGGGCAGGTGAAGCATGGGCAGGAGTCGTGGGGATGCACGGCCTGGAGGTCCATGGTCAGAGTCCTCCTAAGGGCGTTCTTCTGCTGCGACCGAACCGTCACAAGTGAGAACGTCACCCAGGAGAGAGGTCCTCAGAGCCAGGCCGCCGCGGGGAGACGGGGCGAGGCCTGCCGGGCTCCCACCGCACCGCCGCTGGTCCTCTAGCAGAGCAGCAGGGACACCGCCGGGACCCCCAGGCACCGCCCAGAGTGAAGCTTGGCACGATCCTTGCGGGTCCTAGTGATCTCCTTAAATAACGCACCGGACAGGGACACCGTGGTTGTTCATTGATCAAACGCAACATAGAATTTAAACGAACCGTTTTGCGAAAGTTAGAATAACAATAGATGATAGAGGATGGAGGTGAAAATAACTTCCTAAATCTTTGGGGTCAGAAAGTAGTACCTGAAGGGAACAAGGTCCCAAAACAGGAACAACGCCCTGATTCAGATCCCTGAGAGCAGGGGACCGGTGCGGAAGTACCTTCAGGAACTCGCAGTCATCGGTGGGGACTTTCGATTTCTAGAAACACACTTGTGCCAAAATTATCCACTTCTGCGAGGGGTACAGGGTTGATATTTACATTACTTAGAAAAATTCCCTGTCCCAGTCTCACCTGAGAGTAGAATAATGTTTCTATTATTGACTGTGCAGTGGAAACAAACCGAATCAATCATCTTAAACAATATAATGTAAACATTACAAGAATACATCAAAATTCAATCGTGTGAACATGCGCTAAAATGTTAAGGGTATTTGTTTCTAGATGGAATTCTTGTTCTTGAATAATCTACCACTTTGCAAATACAAAAAGTCCTTCCAGCAATTCCATTGTTGCACAGCTCATAGTTTCTTCTGAGGTTGACTTTGGACATGGTTTCTGGGATGCAGGTTGTCAAGGTAAATAATTTTAATACTTACTCAGAAAGGGGTGCTACAAGAGTCAATATATCTGCTGTATGTAGACTGATTCTTTTTTGATTGGCAGTTGAAGAAGCAAATTTAATTGACTTTCCACAAATGAATCAAGGAAACAAAATTGAATTGCATCCAAGAAGGGAGAGAACTGAGGAATAAACATAACTCACACTGACATGTTTCCAAAAGCTTCCAAAGTAATGGAATCCACCCTAAGTTCTTGCCATGAAAGGGTTAAGGAGCCTCCAAAATAGTAAGAATTCATTAATTTGAGGGATAGAGTTAGGCCTGTTAAATGTGATACAAATGAAACGGTTGCTTCTCATTTTCTGGAGTCAACCAACTGTGTTACATGCCACCATTAATAGGACCAACACTTAAGCACTTTTCCAGACAGAAATTCCTTTCTTAGGGAACAGAGATGAATGCTCTTTCTTTAAAGTGGAATAGGAAATTTCCTGACTATGAGCCATTCAATCTGGTATTATTAACCAAAGAGAGAATCTCGTGATTCAATGGCATTCAGATGGCCCTGCAAGACACATTGTGATTTAGTAACATGCTGACAATTAGTGAAGGCAAGTATCCTGTGTAATTCACCTGTGTTTCTAGACATCAGCCTCTGGAACACTCAGAGTGTGGAGAATGCAAGTATTTGTCAGGCATTTTCTAGTGCAACAAACATCTTCTTTATTGGAAGACATAAAGCACTTTCTGTGATGTACTTATTATTGTATCACTGCACATGAAAAATGCTTTTAATTAGATTAGAGGAATTACATTGTCAAAACCTGGCACTCTCTGTTAAGAGGAGAGGATGATGCTTAGTAGCCTTCAGGTCTTCAGGTGACATTGATAATGCCATGCAAATCTGGTAATGGATCCAGAACTTTATATTCACTGGGAGTATAAAACCACGTCCTAACCTAAATGTCCATATTCCTGTATTAACTCTAAAAGAAACACTTTCCCTCTTGACTCTAGCAGAAAAGTCCCAGGGGGTGCCATACACCAGGCTCCATCTTTCGTTCGTGCCTAAGTCCGTCTTTCTGACTAAAGGGTGGTAAATGCTGTTGAACATTGCCAGGAGAGGGTTTTCCTGTGGCTTCCTTAACAAAGACTCTCGCCATCGCCGGAATGACTGGAAACACAGAAATCCATTCCGTCATAGTTCTGGAGGGTAGAACTCCAAAATCCAGGTGCCAGCAGGCCATGCTTTCTCTGAAGTCCTGAGGACAGAGTTCACTCCGTTCCTCTTCTTTGCCCGAGGTCCTTGACGGGTTTTGGCTCAAAGTCACGTCACAGGCACCCTCCCTGTGTTCGTGTCACTTCTGGACTTCCTCTGAGGATCCCTGGCATCTTCTATTTACTTATGAGAAACAATATGAGGAGTTTCACATTTCTGAATAGTCAAGAGTGAGTGAAGAAAGTTCAAACCCTAGGTGAAGGAAGGGCAAGCCCTGGGCATTGAAGGGCATCAGACCCGGAGCCTCCTACTCAGGACCCCAAGGATCCCCTTGCAAGGGAGAGGGCTGGGTTGCTCCCTCTCTCCCTGGGGAAACCGGTTCCGGGACCGAGGGTGAGATGCCGCAGCCAGGAGCCAGTGCTCATGCTCCAACCAGCAGGGACGGTTCCTTGAGCCCTCGCGGAACGGGTTGGTGACAGCTCAGGAAACCCCTCTGCCTCGAGGCCCAGGTTCCCAATTGCAGGGTCCCCCTTGCACAGCACGCCTCTCCCATGGGTGATGTCCGGCTCCACCACACTGCCCCAGGGCGTTGGCGGTCACTGAGGAAGATATTCCTGTAGGTGTTGCCAACCTGCCTGGCCCACACGCCTTGTGCTCATATTAAGGACAGCACAAATATGTATCATGATTCA
The DNA here is from genome assembly GCF_902686445.1 of Sciurus carolinensis. Taxonomy (NCBI): domain Eukaryota; kingdom Metazoa; phylum Chordata; class Mammalia; order Rodentia; family Sciuridae; genus Sciurus; species Sciurus carolinensis. The sequence continues at coordinate 77,512,753 of NC_062227.1, read as the reverse complement.
TCATTGACAGAACAAATGCTTTTACATGCATCAAAAGTAAAATATCCTCACCCATGCAGTGGAGAAAACATGTTTAGTTATTTTCTCTTATTCCCACTTCGTGGCTAGGGCTTTTCTTCCAGTGGGTGCCTTCCCTTCTGAGAAAGTGTACTTTCTCGAGGTTCAGCTGCCTGTGGCTAAATAATCAATCTAATCGCCTTAAGTAACTTTTCTGCAAAAGTAAAGGTAAAATGGGAAACATTATAACAAAACCTCCAGTTAGAAAAGAGGGTAGAAAGATGAACTCCAATGGTTGGACCTCGTGGAACACAGAAGTTTTCACTTTCTTGGAATGAACTGTGCTCCTCAGACAGACAGAGAAGAGTTCTTCTGAGTTTCTCCCCCGGGAGGATTCCCATCACCTCCATGGGGTCTGCGAGAAGCACTCTGGGAGCCTCCTGCCTAGCAGCTCCTGCTTTTCTTTCATGCAGTGCAGTGGATCTGAGGTTCCTTAATGTTGGAGCAGTTACAACCTCCCCTTGCCAACCTCGTATTTCTCCTGAAAAAATGAATTTAGTGCTCAGTTATTGATAATGGATTTGACATTGAAAGCTGAGGTGGAGCTTAAACCAAAATCAGAATAGTTTCACATCATATATTTTTCTCTGTGATTCTCAGGATTGATCCCAGGACTTTGGACATGCTAGGCAGGTGCTCCACCATTAAGCTGGATATCCCAATCCCTGACTCATATTATTTTTACTGGAAATCTTCCATCGTGGTTTCCATTTAGAGTAAAATCCCCATATGCTACCATCCTACTGGACCACAGTCTGATGCACTATCAGCCTCAGGATAAGGAAAGGAGGCCTCAACCCCAGACCCCAGGCCACATCCGGGGAGAGAAAACCAGATCTACATTACAAATGATTCAGGGGAGCACCCCGATTAACCACATGGGCACTGGGAATAGGCACAGGGCCATTCCTTCCGGAAGAAGGAGACCACGGGACCAGCTAAGCATGCAGAGAACCTGCAATGGATGAAAACAGAGTTTTGAGACTCAGCCCCCATCATCCCAAGAGCCAATGCACGCGAATATATTCTGTAATGGAAAGACGATCCCTCTGAGAGCTGCATCAGGCTATCTTGAAACTGTAGTTTAAACCTTGGGAACAGCTTCTAAAGTTTTATGCCCACCAAACCTGTCATGAGTGTGATCTGAATACGGAGAGAAATTTCCCTAAAGAGTGAGAAAATATTAATCTTTTAATCTTTTATTCTTTCAGTGGTTTATAGGGTCACATATCAGTTTTGTGAGTTAGTTTTTCTTTTGCATAGGGATATGCAATCATTCCAATACAGTTTGTGTTTCCAATACAGACTAAACTCTCTCTCCATTTAATTGCATTAACTTTTGTCAACAACCAATCTGTCCTATCTGTGTGGACAGACTTTGTACTCTGCTCTACCTTATTAATGTATATTTTCTCCCTTTACCAATACCATTTCATCTTGATCACCATAGCCTTACAGAAAGACTTAGAATTAAATATTGTGTTTCCTCCAACTTCCTCCTATTTCCAAACTACTCTCCTCTATTCCACTCCCTCTGCCTCACCATGTAAGTTTTCAGGCCAGGATGTGCAATTCTTCCATAAAGAATTCACAGTTTGCACTGCTGTGATAAATCCCCTGGCCTTGCGGGCCGTAGCTCCTTTTATGTCAGGCCATTAGGAATTTGTTGAATATATTTTGTCTAGGTTTATGAGCTATTCCAGTCTTCAACTTTTTCTCTCTTCTTTTTTTTTAATAGTACTTTTCTTGCTTTGGTATTGGGATTATGTTTGTTCTACAGTATGATTTGGGAAGTATTCTTTTTCTACTTTCTAGAGGAGATTGAGTACTATTAGTGTTAATTCTTGTTTGATAAATTGTTCAATAAAATTCAGCACAGAAACTGAATCAAATTCATAGGAGGGAACAAGGAAGCTGAGACTAGCCAAACATGCACAGTGACAACATTTACAATCATCTCATCCACCACATAGGCACAATTGGAGGCAGCACGTTTCTCAGTTGGGGATTATGCCATATGAGCCTTAGCCTGCGCTGGTCCTTTCATTCTGCCATTTCCTCAGTGTGAGCGACTTCCACCATGCTTGCAAGAAGACCTCCACAGTGCAGGCAGTCTGTCCTCCTTCTTCCTTTGAAACACCCCACTGAGATTGAGAGAGCCCATCCAGCTCCCGTCAGACCAGGGATGTGCCTCTGAAGCCCCCCTCACACCTTGCAGGGTGAAACTCCTATGCTGCAGGCCTAAGGTGTTACTGCCTCCATTGGACTGGGCTGAACTAGAGGAACCTCAGGTCTGAGGTGACTCCCAGAAGCCTGCAGGCAGCATATGGTGACATTCCTCCGGGAGAGTGGGGAAGACTTTTGACTGTTGAATCAGCACTCTGAGTAGCATCAACGTTGCTGAGGGCAAATACTCCAAAATGGCAGGACTCAGCACTGGCCTGTTCCCTGAGGAATTAGAAAAGGTGGGAGTCCACAAGACCAAACCATTAGAAGAAAAATAAACCCAAGTCTTAGCATTGTGTCGCAAAGAGTTATGATTTAACAGGTTAATTTACATTAACACTAAGTTGTAACATTAAACTGGATTTTAACTGATCCTTCACAGACACCTGTGTGATTTTTTTTAATATCTCATTTAATAGAACTTTGCTTCTATTCATGTACGAATGATGGTAACTGTTGTAATGGAGTTATGGGTATTAGATATAATTGAACATTAAAGTTTAACATTACAACTTAATATTTTACACAGTCTTATTTGATCCTCATAATACATAGTTACATAACTCATATAGTTACATGTGGAGATATATCTATATATATGTGTGTGTGCATCTATATTACATATGATTACATATAATTTAATCCTGGTACGTTAGTGTTTAAATATTTATATAATCATAGCAGGGATTTGAAGAGCATGGATCTATTTCACTGAGATTTCGTTATTTCCACTAGGAAGGCAGATGCACTCCTACCCTACACACGGGCGGGTGCCCTCCACCTGCCAGCACGTGGGCCAGGTGAGGTTCCTGCCTCGTGTGGCCAGATCTGCTTCCAGCCCTGGTTGCTGGCAGCCCCGCTCCCTGCCTGTCTCAGCTGGTTTCTTAGCAACGCCCAGCTCCGCTCATTGCTGGGCATGTGCCCCAGTGGGTCTGCACAGCGCTTTCCACACCCCGGTGTGCTCTGCACCTTCGTCAGGTACCTTTGACTCACGCAACTAGGCGTCGCTCACCGCAGGGAACATGTTTTCCTTGGATGGGGCCTGTTGTCCAGCCCTCCCCTTGTGGCTGCTGCTGCTGTTCCCATCTGTGACAGTGCAGAAAAAATGGGTGTTGACACAATAGCAACCTTGGGGCCTTCACCTGGTGCTCCGCCATTGACCAAGGTGGATCCTTTCCAGTTAGAGATACTGGGGCCTACGACAACTGAATGAATTTCCCCAGGCCTCCATTGCCTTCTCTAATGTGTTCAGTATATTTTCATGTTATCATGAAAGTAAAAAGAAAGCATAATTTCATTATTACCACGAATATTTCATTATTACTACAAATACTACTATTACTCTTCTAGTTAATATTAGTACTTTTTACACCAACTACATTGGAGTGATTTTCAAGGCACTTGGGACTATACGGTTCAAAGAAAATACACAAAATAGATGGTGAAAAGAATGAGCAAGGTGGGTATTCTGGCAGAAAAGTAATTCATAAAATTATTCTCCTAAAGCAAGAAGGAAGCATGAAGAATGGACGGCCTTAGGATTTATGAGCCATGGTGTGATTTTGTGTGTAAGAGTAGGCTCCTGGTGTCTTCCTGCCTCCTAACCAATCACCAGCCTCCCTCTTGCAGAGAGGCGGGGCTCACCTCTGGCCCTGTCAATCACGGTTAAGCTTGCAGTGCCAATTGAATTTATCTTGCCAGTGATTGTGGGTAAAATGTTTCTGCATCTGATCCTTGGGGCTTGGGACTTAATTCTGGAACATGTTCTTCACTCTTGTGTGTGTGTGTGTGTGTGTGTGTGTGTGTGAGAGAGAGAGAGAGAGAGAGAGAGAGAGAGAGAGAGAGAGAGAGAGAGAGGGAGAGAGAGAGAGAGAGAAGGAAAGTAAAATGGATACAAAGAAATGATATTCTCTTTTCTGACTTTTGGAAGTTGTAGGAGAATAGAGTGTGTGGATTCTTGTAGCCATTTTGTAACTGAGAAGACAGGTCTGCCAGCGGCAGGAGGCACACCTGGAGTGACAGTAGAAGAATGGAAAGATCCCTTCCTGCCAAGGTTACTTTGCAGCCAAGTTACCAACCTGGAAACTTCTTTTCCAGCGCTGTTCTTCACAAGGTGATCATCCTCTCAGTACGGGGAGCATCCTTACAGGGAAAAAGCTTAAGTGGGGAAATTAAGGTTGAATGAGAATTTCTTGGCTAAATGATGAAAAAATGGAAAATTCTTTAGAAAGAAAAAAGCTCTGCTCCCGAAAATAATAAGGCCAGCCAGTTGCTTTCTCATTGGTATTTTTGTAGTTGGTTCACCTACTGCATTCCCCAGTGTTTTACATTGCTGTTAAAATTCCATTTATCTCAAAATAAATATAAAGTATGTTTTACTGGTAGATGCTTTGGGGTGGCCAGGAAGAGACTGCAGTCATGTAGCAACAGCAGAGCAGTACCTGCAGCAGAGTAACCACATTTCCAAAACACGGGGAACCTCTTTCTGCTGTTCGTCATTTTAATGCTATCTTTCTTAGAGATTTTTATCCACTGATTCTCAAATATTTTGGATAATTGCCTTAGGATGGTGGAAATGTCTAATGAGATCATGCTTCTCCCTAACATTTTCCAGTTCCCTTTTGCAAGCTGTTAGTTATCTGAGTCTTTGTAAATGCATCTGATTGATTTTTTGATGGTGATGGAGAAGGAGATGACATGCAGCATTTATTTATTCCTGTTAGGCACTGCTGCCACAGAGCTGGTGAGTTGTTCTTCAAACTACCTCATCCTGGAAAAACATCTTAACACCTATCACAGGCAGGATGACTGAATGGCTGGGCATTTTCATTTTGGGGTCAGACCAGCAGGTGTTTAACTTACAGCTCAGCTACTATCTTAGACTTCTCAGGATGCTTTAAAAAAGGTCATAAACTAGGTGGCTTAGCTACAACAGAAATTTGTTCTTCACAATAATTGAGTCTGGGAAGTTCAAGGTCAAGGCACTGGCAGATTCCGTGTCTGGCAAAGGCAGTTTCCTGGTTCATGAATGGAATCCTTTTATGCATGTGGGGCAGGATGAGGCAGCTCTCTGGGGTCTTTTCTGTAAGGGCACTAACTCCATTGACAAGGGCTCTATCCTCAGGACCCAATCACCGCCCAAAAGCCCCTCATCTTGATAGAATCACAAGAGTTAGGCTTCAACATAAGAATTTGGCGGGGGAGGGCACAATCAGACCACAGCATCTGCTTGTTTTTACTGTGGGCATGAACAAGTAATTTAGCTGTTCTCAAGTTAAAGTTCAGAAACTACCTTCTGGAGTATTTGTAAGGATGAAGTAGATAATGCTTATAAATTGCCTTGCCCAGAACCTGGCATGTAATTTCTGTTGATGAAAATCTCCAGTATTACTACCTAACCTTTAATATAAAGGGTTATACTATCGTCAGTCTCCATGTGACCTTAAAAATACCTTAGGACCATAAGTCCTAAGCCCACTGCCTATGTGACTGTAAGTACCTCAGGCAAGCAGGGACACTGATAACCCATCTGCAATATCAGCTGCTCATGAGAAGAGTTATTCAGCTCTGTTATGTGAAGAAGCAGGAGTATCCAAATAATTCTAAAAAGGGAGCAGAACTTTTGACTGAGTCCCCAGAAGTTTTAACTCTCAAATCGTCCATATTCAGCCCCGGCGATTTGCCAAGGTTAGCATTTAAGTGTTCCTACCAGTCCCTTGCTCTGGGGGCTTCTGCTCTGGGTAAGCTGGTCTGCACTCTGTTCCTGTCTCTTCAGTTCTCATGGTGATTGTTTATCTGCGACCTCAGTGCTCTGATGGACTTAGGTTAGTTGGTTCACTTCCATTTTTTATTCTTGTTGTGAGGGCAAACGTGACAACTTCCAAGCTTGCTACACATCAGTAAAGAAGTCAGTCAGTGAATTCATTAGAAACATGAGACTTCAAGTTTTTTAAAAGTGTATCATCTACAATGACTATTTTCAGCACTTAAAATGATTAGTCTTATTCTTTCTTTTTGGCATTCACTAAAACCTCTAAAACTATCCAATAATCATATTTATCTTAGTATTTTGATTTTAAACAACAGAAATACTCTGGTAAATTGAAGAATCATGTTGAGAAACTCACATAATGAAAAAGAACCCAGATCAATATGTAATGTTCAGCAAAGGAGCCAGATTGTGCTGCAGGAAGTGTTTTGTCCGAGTTTGAGTACAACAGCAACTGATGAAACTCTGAGACCATAAATTCCTTAACAGTCTCTAAAATCCCCTTTACCTTTGCATCAGCTACCTGATGTTTATGGTTCTTACGGGATCATGAATTAAGAGTGCATTGTAGGGCTGGGGAGATAGCTCAGTTGGTAGAGTACTTGTCTCACAAGTATAAGGCCTGGGTTCAATTCCAGCACCACACACAAAAAAAAAAGAGTGCATTGTAAAACTGGTTCACTGGGTTTGGGGTGAGCACTGAGCATGACTAGGTTGCACTGCTGGCTTTGATTCAGCTTACCATCCCACTGAGATCCTCTCTTATCTGGCAGGTCTCATGAAAAACTGTGTAGGCATGCACTTGTTGGCATATTTGCTCTAAGCAGAGGAAATACCTTTTTAAGGAAAGAAGCTTTGATTTTCACCAGTAGATGCCAATACAAGAATGGTTGGTGTGAACTTTCTGCATGGCAGCAGTGCAGCCAATTTTAATAGGGTCAGCACACACATCCCTAAAATGCACACAGAGAACTAGCGTGGAATGTCGCCGCTGCCCCCGTGATATTGCCTAATAATATAATAATTTGGTGCTGACATTATTTCTATAAATGCAATGGGCCAAGTCTAAGGCTAAAAGAAATACCACTATCAAAAATGATTTTCGGTTATTTTCAGACCAAAGGATTGTCCTTTTCTGTATTGCTTGTATGGATTGTCCCTTTCCTGTATCGCTTTTTTCACTTACGTGAAGCTTTCTCTCATCCACGTACCTCCAGAGCTCCCCTTCATCTTCTGCAATTTACTTGCATGCATTTATTTTCTATGTTATTAGCTACACTTTATGAATCTTTTCTAATAGGCTCACATAAATGAACAATCACTTTTTCTCTAATAGTGTCTTCTAGTTCCTCAAGGAGAATTTAAAATGTAGTAAGAGACAATAAAAAAGTAGATAATGCAGAATAGTCAAAACTTGAGTTAAATTTCAAGGAATGTCAAAAAGTATTGCTAACGTTTGATGAGAAATATAGTTGGGAGTTTTGTGTGATATTTGTAAAAGAGTATTTTTCTAATTTTAAAGTCTCCTTTATGAGTTTAATTGCCTAAGTAATCACTTTTATCAAATTATTTAAATAAGAGAATAAATCACTAAAAATTACATTCAAACTTTATACACTTGTCACTCTGCTGAGTCACTAGCATTGTTTAAATAGTCTAATTTTTCTTTTTATTAGAAATTTCCCAAGAAGAGAGGAGATAATGAGAAGATAATAGCAGGTTGTGTTCACTGGCTTTGATTGACAAAGACTCACCATGAAAATGCCAGCAAACCATTAGGAAAAGCAAATTGGCAAAAATAATACTCAGTCATGCTCTGAGGCCAGAAACTGAACTTTTTGTTCAAACTGTACTTAGTATTCAATAAACATTTCACCACACTGCTGTCTCCTTGGGAATGCAGAGGCAACTGAGAAAGTACAGCTGGAAAAAATCTGATGACTCAGATGCTACTTTGATTACAACCATTATTATGTATTTTTTGTAAATCTCATAAAGGCATCATGTGTTGGCAGTCTGTTTTTAATATTTGCATAGTTACAAACAGCATGTAAATTTTAATCTGTGTATTTTATATCATCAACTTATGCTAAAAGTCAGCATAGCAATTTCCCAAACAAATTATAATAGTTCTGAGCCCCATCAGGCTTACATTAAGACAAAAAGTTTGAAGATTTCTCTTCTCTGTTTTTCTGAAGGTCTGAGAGGTTCTCCAGTGGCGTATGAATGGAGCCTCGAAGGTAAAACTGTAGCTTCGGCATAATGAGGCCAAAGCTGAAGGTGAGTCCAGGTTATAAAGTTTCGACTCCAGAGTCCAAATGTCATGATAGATTGGTCTTTCTTTTAGGCTGGTGCAGCTGAAGATCAGCACACATTCAGAGGGAAGACAGGAAAACAATGGTCCAGAATATTCTCTGCCATGTCTTTTGGGATCCCCAAATTAGCAGGGGCAGATTGGTTTCCCTCATCCCCAAACCATGCAGCTTGTCTCCCTGGCTGTCTCCATTCTCAGACCACATGCTTTCTTTGTTCAGAGTTTCTGTTTGTCTACTCCTCTAATAAATTTTATTGAAAGCTTTCTTGAGATATAAATCATATAACATAAAATTCACATTTGAAATGTAAAAGTCAATGTTTTTCAAAGTAGTCACCGACTAGAGAAACTATCAAAATATCTAGTTTTAGAATACTGCTGTCACACCTTGAAAAACTCCACAGCAAACTCCTTTCATGAATCCTTGGATACCAACCAATCTATTTTCTGTTTCTAGCAATTTTCCAATTCTAAATATTTAACCTAATTGGAAGCATTCAGTATGTGATCTTTTCAACTGCTTTCTTTTGTCTAGTGTAATGTTTTTATTCATGCTATAGCAGGCACTAATATTTAATTCCTATGTGTGGCTGAGTGATATTTCATGGTATGTCAATTTGAATGAATTAGCGTAGGCAATTTTTAATTTTCATGAGGTATATATCTAGATGTGGAATTGCTAAGTCATATCACTCTATGTAAATTTTTGAAAATCACTCTGTGGATGGTCTTTTTGGATCACAAAAGATCTTAATTCCATTGAACATCAATGTATCTGGTGTGTGTATATTGTGTGTATAATGTAGTTATGCTGCCATTTCTTCCAGACAACATATTTATTCTTATATTTTCTTCTAACTCTTTTGTAATCTTATCTCTTACATTTTATTCTGATACACTTAGTTAATTCTTGTATCTGGTATGAGACAGGAATCTAACTCCATTCTTTTCTGATTATTCAGTTGTCACAGTACCATTTATTGAAAAGTATATCATTTCACCAGTAGCTCATGTTGGCACCTGTGTCAAAAATCTGTTGACCTTAAAGGTAAGGGTCTAGTTGGGGAATTTTAATTCTCTTCCATTAGTCAGTATGTCTCTCCTTTCTTGTGTTATTAAAGAGGATATTACCAATTTCTGAAATAAATGTCAGGTGGAAATTAGAAAGTTGTTTATTTTATACATAGTTGAGTTTGGTGAGAATTGTTATCTTTCCTCCATGAATGTATATGTCTTGTAGTCGCAGCATCTCTTATAACAAATAGCCTCCCTGCTTTGCCATGAAAATTGTCACTGTTCAGTGCAGCCCAGCATCTTCACCGAAGCCAAGGAGAAGGAAACCCTCACACATCACACCAAGATCCCCAGCAAGTTTCCAGCGAGAGCTCTGAATTCCCTTCACAGTACAGCCCTGGATGAAATGTGTGTTGCTCAGGCAAAGCCACCTTCAAGACCTCAACAACCACTCAGCCCACGTGTGCCTGATCCCACAAGAAATGTGGCTGTGTTTGTGATTTCATTCATTTAATATGTGCACTCAATCCATTTTCTCAATAAAGACCTTGTTTTCAATAAGAATATTTGACCATCTACTTCTAGTAAGAAATTCAGACTGTAGTTCATAGTCTTCCAAATTTCTGTATATCCAGGGCTCAAAATGTTGATCCTATTTTCAAATATAAAAATACAAAAAGTACCTAAAAAAATGTATAAACCTTTCTGTGACACGTAAGGATCATAAGTACTACATACCAATGTAGTAGCGTAACCACTGATAACATTGGAGGAAATTCATGACATAATCATTTCACACTCTTCTCTTCCATACCATAATGAATAGAAGGTACATTCCTTTCAACCAGCTTGATTCTATTATATAAAGAAAATCATTAAGTAAATTAAATACTAAAAGTAGGCAATGGAGATGCATCTTTTGTTTCTTCATCTTTTCATTCATAGATGACACAATGCAGAAAACTTGATGCAAATAAGATTAATTTTGCTTGAGAGCAAAACAGGAATTTTATTTCAGAATAAATTTGGGTGTGTTCCAATATGAAAACGGCTGCTTACTTGAATGCTCTGAGTTTGTTTGCATTTTACCATAGAACAAGGCAGAGTAGCCTTAAGCTTAGGAAACTATTATAACAGATGTAAAAATTGTCAGTAATTTTCCCACAAAGCAACTAAAGTAGATCAACGTGGTTTTCTAGTGAACCTGCCAGAATACATTAGGAACAAAGTGTACCCTTCAGATACCTAAACAAATTAACATGCTGTATGGAATTATTTGACAGAAACCAATTACATTTTGTGAATCTTCTGCCAAACATAATAACTTCAGTTTTAGAATGGTTCATATAAAGCCATTTTTGAGGCAATAATTAAATACCTAGCTAATTGCCTATTAAGACCATATTTTGCTTGTGATAATAAAACCAAATCATCAGTTTAGATCTAGCAGGAGATTCTTCTGGATTTTCTTTTGTTATTCACAGTTAGTTTTAATAAAACCCTGAAGGGCAAATATTTCCTTCATAGCAAACACTGAATAAATATAAGGTGAGTGACTGATTAATGAACAGATAAATGCATATCGATACACAGAAACATTTACTGAGGTTATCATTTCATCTGACCCTACCCACACAGCAAGCTATTAATCAACAAAAGATTTGTATTCTTCAGTATTTTCATAATGCAGTCCTCTAGCATTTTTTCTACTTTTTAAAAATTTCTCTGGTGCTTTCTGTCAGAGAAATAATTATAAAAATAAAGAAAATTTTTCAATATGTTTTGGGAAATCTGATTAGAAAGCTCACATATCAGTTGCTTGTCTTTGGCAATCAGACTCACCAAAACTTTGGGTTTTCATCTTTAAAATAAGATTAACATTCATACTTAAAGTTGTCATTAGAATTACTGAGACAATGCAGGTAAATCACTTGGCATCATAACTGGCATAAATTAAATATTCAATCAAGTTGGGATATAAATTTTCTTGTTCTTTCAGAACTTAATCAAAATGCGGTCTGTAAAAATAAAAAACAAACATAAGGTACAAAATAAAATAAAATACATACTATGTGAAAAAACCATATTATTCCAAATAAATGGCACAGCAAACTGTACAGAAAAAAAAAAGAAAATATATTTTGCCTCAGTGGGTAAATTTAAATTTCACTGGTTGTGAACACTGGTTTAACATACTATAAAAACTGAATACCTTTTTGAAATAGATGTTCTAGGAGTATTTTTCTTCCCTCTTGCTTTACACCCTCATCAAATTATTGCAAATTTAATTTGTTACTGTCCATTTATCCATCTGGCATTTTATTTCCTCCACTCTCATTTAGTTGAAATGAATGGTCATATTACACTATGCTGTCAGGATTACACATGCAAATATCTGACTTCTATTAGCAAAACTAACGATTTTGATTCCATATTGCTTTGATAATAAAACCAAACAAAATCCCCAACAATATTATGGATAGTTGCTTTGGGAGAAACACCTGCGAGGTTGTAACAGAATTTAAATGATAAGTAAAAAATGCTTTCATGACTTATGCAATATCACAAAGCAAAACAAAGGCAAGCATTTTAGCAGTGCAAACTCTAATTAAGGTTATGTATGTTAGCTCTTTCCATCACGTAGAGTAGCATACTTGTGAGCATATTGACCTGTGAACAAAGCTTTGTCACTCTGTTTTCCCCAGATGTCTGCAGAATGGTGTGGTGTGCAGAAGTACTGAATTGTATATAGAACTAAACTTCAGTACCTCAAACACAGGAGATTTTATATGTTATGAATAATCATACTACCTTTCCTGAGTTTTCTATCTTAGGAAGTGTTTACTAATTTTCTTGTTTATTCTTCACAATAATTTTTTCAGACTTGCAGGAATATTCATTCTATCACCCTTTTATAAAGAATGATGCAAGACTATACACTCATACAAGTCAAAAAAGGAAAGGTGTGACCAGAACCCACTTACTCTACTCTTTCCATGGTATCTCATTGCCCCTCTGATCAAAAAGAATTTGAAATTAAATATATTTGTTAAGAAACATTTTTCTTACAGCACATATAAAATACGTTTCCCATTCCTATGAAGTACATCTGTACAGTTAACTTATTTTAACAATGTATGCATCATTGTGATTAAAACATCAGAGCAAGAAGACCAACAAGAAAAGTTGAGATAAATTTGCTCACTAAGAGTAAAAGCAACAATAATTACTCCATTGATTACATTGGAACTGTATAGATTGACTCATCCCCTGCTATAGTGGCTGAATTTCTAACTTGATGCTAATAACTGATTTGCTCTCTCTAGCCCTAAGAATTCCTCTTAAGTTCACATCTGTAGATTTAAGTAGAAAACAAATTTCTGTGGTGTTTCTCACAGGCGTGCTCTCTCAACATTTCCAAAACTGAAATAGTTTTTATGATCTCTCATTCAGAGGCTGATTTATTTCTGTAGAGTTTAACTTGATGCCAAGACCGTGCCACCTGTGATTCAAGTCAGACACTGTGTGACCACCAGGTCAGGACAGTGGGGCACTTTGACACTCACAGTTATTCCCCACGCACAAGACATGATCTGCAGATTATTTTTTCATCTGTCCTCTTTTTCCCATGTTCAGGATACTGACTTTATCCAGATTCTTGTCACTGAATTACTGAGTCTTTTAATTGGTCATTTCTGGGTACGAATGACAACTTTAGAGAATGGCGAGCCCCACTTGCTACCACAACTCTGATCAAGGCACAGAGAGAAAGCAATAACACAGTAATGTTTTGATGTTTGTGTTCAACCAATTTTATTGATTCTAGAATACGGGTCACATGTCAGTCAGTCAAGCTTGAGAATTAATCCTACAAGTTGCTGTATCACCACATAAATCCAAGTCATGACTTTGCCAAGTCTCAGGAACGCAGGGCATGGATTTGGAAGTAACAGTGACCTGACAATAGGATGGACATATGGCAATTTAGGATGACTCAAGTACCCCAATCTCTAAAAGCACTTTCAGCTTGGCAGAGCACACAGTCTCCATCCTGACCAGTGGCCTGCCATTACTGTGTGAAAACCTGACACTACATAAAGGGCGACAGCTTTCCAATAAAACTTTATTTATAAAAGCCGTCTGCAGGCTGGGTTTGGGCCAGCAGTTCGCTATTTTGAGAACCCTGGAATGTTGCCTTTTTGTGAGAAAAAGCAGGTTTTGATGTACTTTTTTCTCAAATCTTTGTAGCTTAAGTTTTCAATTTTAAAAAATGGGGAAAAAAAGAAAAAAAATTTTAAAAAAACACCCTGAAACAACACAAAGGTAAGAAAGTGCAGTCTGTTCTCCACGCTGTCAACCTCCCCTGAGGCTGCAGTGCATGCTGCAGACTGAAGGGCCGAGGGCAGAGCCTGCAGAGCAGCCAGGGACACCCAGGGGCAACCTGTAAATATTTCGGGGTCTGTCTTCGTCTGCACATTCTTTTCCTCTCACTTCGTTCTTTCTTTCTGCAAACTCCTTATGCGATAACTCTGCCTTGCATTTTTGGGGAGCATTTCTGGCTCCTTCCCAAGCCCTGAGGCAGCCCCTTAGAGTCCATCTCATCTCCCGACGCAGGATTTCCTTGTCTCGGCAGAGTCGGCCACACTGAGACCCTTCCCACGTTGTGTCAGACACCTAGATGGAAACCCTGTCATGGGCTTTTCTCCCTGTTGCTTCGCAGGCCCCGTCTTGAAATGCATCTCCCTCATCAAGAAACCACCAGAGCACAACGAAAGCACCCCGTAGTGAATTCAAACATGTTTTGCTCTCATGGTGTTTTAGGAATTAAAACGCCTATCTTGTCACCACTTAGTTAGACTATAAAGTCATTTGAAAGGTCACCTTCACTTAGGTTCTATATCAATTATAACAATTACGAAAGTAATGATTATAAATGAGACAGACACGCCTCAATCACACTTCTCAAGCAATCGATGTTTCCCCAAGTTATGCATTAGGATGAAGTAACATTTTCCTGATTATTTAAAACATGTTGATGACTTGTCATGCTTGATTTTAAACTAAGGAAAATTACAAAGGGCATGAGAAGCTTCCTTACGGTTTTCACAGAGCACTTTCTCACCTCCACTAAAAGAGGAGCGGGGCTTGGCATCGTCTCTCTCTCAAGCTACACCTTAAGCTTCCTGTTGATCAACAGGAAGAATTCCTACAACATTATACGTAGCCAATAATGTTGCTGAGAGTGCAAATCATGCAGATAAATAAATGATATTCCACAGCAAATAATGTTGCTTTCAACCTTATTCAAAATTTAAAATTGAAATTTCGGAAGCTTTTCAGGTATTAGTAAAGAGAAGTTCCGGGGTTGACTTTTGTTTAGGTTTCCATTTCTACATAAAGTGTATGGACATTGATTTCCATTTCCAGCTCTTATTTATTTATCATTTATTTAGTGCTGGGGATGGAACCCAGGAGCGTTGGACCACTGAGCTACATCCTCATCCATTTGTTTTTGTTGTTGTTGTTGTTCTTTATTTTGAGACAGGGTCTTCTTAGTTGCCCAGGTTGGCCTTTCAGCTCTCCTGCCTCAGCCTGCATAGTTACAGCCAGTGCCACAGGTCCAGCACCCATTTCCGTTTCTTTAAAGAAGAGTGAGAACTCAAGGGAGTTTATGAAACAATCTGAATATTTTAACTTTATTTCTTCATGTTGAATTTAATGACAAAGTTAATACCTTAATCTAATACTTTTTCCTAGATCATTTAATGTATATTCACAGAACCATTTTTGTTCTTCTATTACGACATATAATTGATATAAATAAGTACAGTTGGTATAAGTGGATGAGGGGAAATATAATGGCTGGGGAGAAGAGGATAATTCACCTTCTGGGGGTAGAAATGTGAAAGGTCTTAGAAATGATCCTTCAAGTCTTGAGAATTTCATGTCGGGAAATGAAAAGCCTTGGTTTACTCAAAATATCCATTAAAAAGGGATTGACTGAGGTTGTGCTGTTGACAAGGTAGGTAGTTTATAACAGATGATCAAACAAAAACCAAAAACCAAGAAACCTTTGATTTACCAATAAGAAATGATTCATAAGCCATGTTTATTTGGATTTGAAATTTTTCTAAATGCTCAAGAGATAAAATTTTAAAAGCTTATTTAAATCTTGGCAGTGAACATGATGGTATATAGTCTTGTACCTATTGGAAAACTGATTCGACTGTAATTCAAGACCAACTTATGAACTCTCATCCTATAGATTTCAGGAGATGAATGAGGAAAATGCATGTGGTCTCTGAAAGACTCGACTTGAAATGGAATGTGCGGTGAGCGTGGTACTGGACGGCCCTGGGCTCTGGGCTGTGGGCCACAGACACCACTTCCTCACCCGCCAGCCTGTGAGGTTGGTGGCATTTGCAGTTGCAAAAACAATCAGAGATAATTGTTTTGCACTCTACCAATGCCAAGAGTGCGGTTCATCAACTTGAAGAAATTGCTTTAAACTTCTCCCAAGTAAAATAATACTGACATGTTAAATTAGTTTTATTGCTGTTTTACTATCTCTAGTATTATGTTCCCCTTGAAATCTCACTAGTCATTTCTGGATTACAAAGGACTGTAATTGTTGCCCATAAGAAAACAGAAAAGAAAAAAAAACTAGATGTTAGGAAAGCACAATTAAGCTCATTATTATTTTAAATCATTTTCTCAAATGCTTTATTTTCTCTTCTCAATTTTCACCCAAAATAAAGAGATGCTACAATATTGAATCCTGTTCCTTCCAGATTTTAATTTAATTTTATTTCCTTGGCAGATTCATTTTATACAAAGAATTCAAATAATATAATTTGTAAGTAATCAAGTTTGATTAAAAACTGTATTACAATTGTTTTGTGGCAACCAATCCAATATGTTATGAGGGTGTGAAAAAGTCGTATTACTCTGTGTGGAATGTTCAGTCTCCCTGATGTCACTTTGCTGTCACTGCCCCACATGGAAGTTCAGGGCTGATGACTTATTTCTAAATCATCAAGGCAGCTTTGGCAGGTGATCTCAGGCTTCAGCTCCCTGCCTTCCTATTTTTGATAATTTGTTAGAAAAATTAAAAAAAAAAAATGTGTTGGTCTGTTGTCCACAGGCAGGGAATACTATTTTCTATCTCTACTTTAATGCATAATACCCAGTATGTTTTTCTCTGGGGAAGAATTTTATTGTACCTTACTTAAATATTACAGTTTTTAGGATTCTGTGACTTTTGATCAAAACTTGAAGTGACTGAACATTCAGTAATTTGCATTTATTAAAAACATACAATAGTTGGTTTCATAATGATGAGAATTCAAACAATATCCACTTCATTTGAATGAAATTGCTTTGTATTTAAAAAAGTGTTTTTCCCTTTTTTGGGGGTGTTTTGTCTTCAATTCAGAAACTCTTCATATTTATTTGGATTTGTGTCCATGTCCTCTATTCTGTACCATTGATCTACCTGTCTATTTTGGTACCAATACCATGCCATTTTTGTTACTATTGCTTTGTAGTAGAGTTGAAGATCTGGTATTGTGATACCCCCTGCTTCACTCTTGCTACTGAGGATTGCTTTAGCTATTCTAGGTTTTTTATTCTTCCAGATGAATTTCATAATTACTTGCTCTATTTCTGCAAGGTACATCATTGGGATTTTAATTGGAATTGCATTGAATCTGTATAGCACTTTTGGTAGTATGGCCATTTTGACAATATTAATTCTGCCTATCCAGGAACATGGGAGATCTTTCCATCTTCTAAGGTGTTCTTTAATTTCTTTCTTTAGTGTTCTGTAGTTCTCATTGTAGAGGTCTTTCACCTCTTTTGTGAGATTGATTCCCAAGTATTTTATTTTTTTCGATGCTATTGTGAATGGGGTAGATTTCCTAATTTCTCTTTCTGAAGATTCATCACTTATGTATAAAAATGCATTGGATTTATGAGCATTGATCTTGTAACCTGCTACTTTACTGAATTCACTTATGAGTTCTAAAAGTTTTCTGGTGGAATTTCCAGGTTCCTTTAAATATATAATTATGTCATCAGTGAACAGGGATAGTTTGAGTTCTTCTTTTCCAATTCGTATCCCTTTAATTTCTTTGGTTTGTCTAATTGCTCTGGCTAGAGTCTCAAGGACGATGTTGAATAGAAGTGGTGAAAGAGGGCATCCCTGCCTTGTTCCAGTTTTTAGGGGGAACGCTTTCAGTTTTTCAATTTTCTCATACTAGACAAAGGGGCCAAAAATATGCAATGGAGAAAAGATAGCCTCTTCAACAAATGGTGCTGGGAAAACTGGAAAACCATATGCAACAGAATGAAATTGAACCCCTATCTCTCACCCTACACAAAACTCAACTCAAAATGGATCAAGGACCTCAGAATCAGACCAGAGACCCTGCATCTTATAGAAGAAAAAGTAGGTCCAAATCTTCAACTTGTTGGCTTAGGATCAGACTTCCTTAACAGGACTCCCATAGCACAAGAAATAAAAGCAAGAATCAATAACTGGGATAGATTCAAACTAAAAAGCTTTCTCTCAGCAAAGGAAACTATCAGCAATGTGAATAGAGTGCCTACAGAGTGGGAGAATATCTTTACCACTCATACTTCAGATAGAGCGCTAATTTCCAGAATCTATAAAGAACTTAAAAACTCTACACCAAGAATACAAATAATCCAATCAACAAATGGGCTAAGGAAATGGACACTTCACAGAAGAAGATGTACAAGCAATCAACAGATATATGAAAAAATGTTCAACATCTCTAGTAATAAGGGAAATGCCAATCAAAACTACCCTAAGATTTCATCTCACCCCAATTAGAATGGCGATTATCAAGAACACAAACAACAATAGGTGTTGGCGAGGATGTGGTGAAAAAGGAACACTCATACATTGCTGGTGGGGTTGCAAATTAGTGCAGCCACTCTGGAAAGCAGTATGGAGATTCCTCAGAAAGTTTGGAATGGAACCACCATTTGACCCAGCTATCCCACTCCTTGGCCTATACCCAAAGGACTTAAAATCAGCATACTACAGAGATACAGCCACATCAATGTTCATTGCTGCTCAATTCACCATAGCCAGATTGTGGAACCAACCTAGATGCCCTTCAATTGATGAATGGATAAAGAAACTGTGGCATATATATACAATGGAATATTACTCCGCAATGAAGAATGATAAAATTATGGCATTTGCAGGCAAATGGATGAAATTGGAGAATATCATGCTAAGTGAGATAAGGCAATCTCAAAAAACTAAAGGACGAATGATCTTGCTGATAAGCGGAAGCGGACATATAATGGGGGGTGGGAGGAGTTAGCATTAGGGTTAGGGTTAGGTTTAGGGTTAGGGATAAGGAGTGTGGTAAGAATGAAGGAAAGAAGGACTGTATAGAGGGAAAAGAGGGGTGGGAAGGGTGGGGGGGAAGGGAAAAAAAATAATGAATCAAACATCATTGCCCTGTGTAAACGTATGATTACACAAATGGTATGCCTTGACTCCATGTACAAATAGAGAAACAACATGTATCCCATTTGTATATAATAATAAAAAAAAGAAATGCTTCATAACTAAACTTATTTAACATACTCATAGCTTTTACTGAAGTCCCAGATACCTTCAAGCTGGACTTTCCACTAGTGTCCAGACACATGACTGTTGAAATGTATTTAAATACGGTAGTGCTTGCCAACCACCAACCAGTCTCTGTGTCCTTCCTCCTTTCTGGGCCTGGTTTTCAAAATGTCCATTGAACCATATTTAGGGGCAAACTTCATTGAAGCCATTGCCATTGAATAAAGCACTTGCGTGGACACTATCACACACGCTCAAAATCACAAAAATCACTGAATGAACAGAACTGGAAGACTTTCAAGAACTGAAAGGAGAAATGGAAAATCCACTACTGTAGTTCAGGACTTTAGCACTCCTCTGGCCATGATTGATGTATAGATATATCAGACAGAAAAATCAGGAAGAATATGAAGAGTACTAGCTACCAATTTCCTATAATTGACATTTACAGAACACTTCACTGAAAAACAGTAGAATATGCATCCCTTTTAGTGTCACCTGTATTCACCAAGACAGGAGACGTTGGTTCCTGCAAATCTTGACATCTCTACAAATTTAAAAGCATTGAAGTCATACAAATTATAACTTCAGATCATCCCTCAGCCCACCAATCACCTGCGCTGGGCCATCAGGTACCCTTTAAAACCCCCAGGCAACTGGCACCCACGGGCACCCTCGCTCAGGGCCCCTCGCCGTGGGAGCGCTGCTTTCCAAAAAGCTCTTTTACTTTGCTCTCACATTTGGGCCTGTGGATTTGATTCCTCAAACTCACAGGACAGAGGACCTGACTGCCTCACTCCACGTCACAATAGGCTTACCTTACTATCCTGCAGTTACACCATTAGGAACACGTGCCACTGACTTGAGATCTATGTTCACACAAAACCTGCAGCTGAACACTTAGCAGCTTTGTTCTGAATCACCCAAAACTGTAAATCGACGTGACCTTCTAAGTAAATGGACACAAACTGTCACATCCATATGACCAAATATTACTCATCAATATGAAAGAAATTAACTATTGCTTTGTTCTGTGAGTGTCCCCAAAGGCCCATGTGCTACAGGCTTGGTTGCCAGCTTGTGGCACTATCAGGAGAACCGGAACTTCTAGAAGCTAGGGACTAGCTAGAGGAAGTTAGCATATTGAGGACATGCCTTCAGGGGGTTGGGGGACCTCAGCCCCTTCCTGCCCTGTGCTTTGCTTTTCTGTCACCATGATTGATCATGTACTATGCCAGCACAGCCCAGAGCAACAGGGCCAAGGGACCATGCACTGAAACCTCTGAAACCCTGAGCCAAAATAAACCTTTCCTCCTGTTCAGCTGATTCTTTCAGGTATGGGTTCATAGAAATAGCAAGATGACAAACACAGTTATTGAGTCATAAAAGACATGGAGGAACCCTGAATGTATATTGCTATGTGAAATAAGTCAACCTGAAAATTTTTTGTAATATGTGGCTCCAAATTTATGACATTTGGAAAATGTCACACAATTAAAAAAATAAGTAGTGTCCAAGCAGGAAGTGGGGACGGAATGAATAGATGAAGCATAGGGACATTTTGGAGCAGCCAAACCCTTCTGTATGATGCTGTGAAGGTAGATATGTGGCATTAACATTGACCCAATTGTGTCTTCACAGCAGAAAGACTGTCACATTATACGTAATTTAAAAAATCATTGAGGAGGCCTGAGGATCCCAGGAAAGAATCAGGAATTTGGATTGTCACAAGATAATGTAACAGTTTCCCCAAAGAAGGTGGATGGAAAGATGCTGATTAGGTGATCTTAAAAATGAATGAATAGACAGAAGGCAAAGGCATACTCGTAAGCTCTCTGTTGGTTTGGAAAGGTTGCATCTGACAGGAGCAAGGATAATGGCTGCTGTGGTTTGGATATGAGGTATTCCCCAAAAGCTCACGTGTGAAACAGTGCAATAAGGTTCAAAGGACAAATGATTGGGTTGTGAGCACCTTAACCCAATTTAATCCCCTGATAAGGATTAACTGAGGGGTAGCTGAAGTGGTGGGTGTGGCTGGAGGAGGTGGGAATTGGGGTGTGGCTTTGGGTATATGTATCTGGTTAGTGGAGTCTCTCTGCTTCCTGATGATGCCAGTTGCTTCCCTCTGCCATGCTATTCCACCATGATGTTCTGCCTCACCTCGGGCCTTGAGGAATGGAGCTGGCCTTCTATGGACAAAGACCTCTGAAACTGTGAGCCCCCTAATAAACTTTTCCTCCTCTATGATTGTGTGGGTCAGATCATTTAGTCAAACCAGCGAAAAAGCTAACTAAAGCAACGGTTCCGGTTCATGCATACTGGAAGTAAGGCTGGTGTGTGGCGGGAGCTGGACCACATCTGGAAAAGGAATTTACATATTAGCCTGGTGAGGAGGCACAGGGGCAAAGCACTGCGGTTGAAGATATCACTACACACGTGAGGGTGACGTGACACAGATATGCATGGTTAAATATAAACACACTTACAGAGATGTGTACACACATGGGATGGAATACCCATACACCTATATTTAATATATATATATATATATATATTTTTTTTTTTTTTTACATTTTTATATATATATATTTTTGTCTTGACAATCAAGCAGGCCTAATGGATTCTCAGCAGTAACAAGTACACTTAGTACCTAGGTTTTGGTTACAAATGTGTTTTCAATAAAAGGGACCAGAGCTCATGGGAGAAATGACGGATGGTCATGCTGTGGCAGAGAATGCAAAAGAGCAGCCTGGACAATCTTGTGGTGCTGGAAACAGAGGAGGCACAATGCAGACACAATGGAAGCAACAGGATCTCACCACACTGGAACCAGATGAGCAGCATGACCAACAGTGAGCATCCCTGTCTCCACCTAAAGTGCACAACTAGTATTTCTGAGCACATCTGCT
The DNA here is from genome assembly GCF_902686445.1 of Sciurus carolinensis. Lineage (NCBI taxonomy): Eukaryota > Metazoa > Chordata > Mammalia > Rodentia > Sciuridae > Sciurus > Sciurus carolinensis. The sequence continues at coordinate 77,490,851 of NC_062227.1, read as the reverse complement.
AGAAGTACCTGATTGGATACATTACTAAGTGTGGAGGTAGTGGTGAATTTCCCTTGTAGAAGAATTCCAAGTAACTTATATAGATGCTTCATCTTCAAGGGATAAGATAGCATAAAGGCCAACAAAAAGGAGACAGTTACAGTAGAGAAGGCTGACACCTGCCCTCCCAGCCAAGGCCGACAGGGACAGTCCCGAATCACCTTTACAGCAGGTACCCTGGAGGCAGTGTGGTCAAACGGTACTTCACCTGTGTGGTCTTTCTCCCCAGATCCATAAGCTCAGTCTTATTGTGGGAACAATATCAGACACTTCCAGTTGTGACTCATTCTGAAATTACTGACCGGTACCCTCAAAACTGCTCAGGACTCGGAAACAAGAGGAATCTGAGGCAGCATCAAGGCCCAGAAGGGGCCAAGGGACATGGTCACTGTGTGTACAATGGAAACCCAGGTGGCAGCTGGAACAGGAGAAGAGAAGCAGCAGTCGGAGATGTGAGGGACGCTCTCTCCTTCCTCACCAAGACCTCCAATCGGGATTGAAGGAGAAAGACTGGATTTAATGGAAAACGGATTGAAACCTAAATGAGATTAAATAAAATTAATATCATCTCTGAATTCAAGCCAGAAAAGGGGTCACTTCAAGCTTCAAAAGTAAGGTACAAAACATCTGATTTCATCTCAAGAGAACAAAATCAGATCAGTTTTAGACTTTATAGGCACAACAATATGAATATATCCAGAGTGAAAGAATTCTGGTTCAAGAATTATACATTTAACTAGGGTAAAATTATTGAAAAATTTGTTTACATATGAAAATTTTGAAGCCTTGTATTCACACTGAAAATCATCACTCCAAGATCAGTTTCAGTTCAACGACTGCATAATCAAATTTAATAAAGCAAAAATCACATAGCAAAAATACTAACAGTAAGAAATCGAAATCAACTACACATGTAGAAAAGTACAGTATGGATAGGTGGTAGTAAATGAAAGACAAATGACCAAAATATTTCTAAGAATGTATCTACATAGGCTAATAGAAGAAAGTTGCAGTGCTAAATGTTAAATTTTATAGCAATATAAACTAGAAGAAAAACTGAGAAGAAAGCACTAAAGATCTCTATATATTTAGGAGGACCTGGATTCATTTATTTTCCTTCAGAGTTTACCTTACAGAATAGTAAGTATATACTCCAGAAACTATCTGAAAAAAAAATAAGGAAACTATCTCAATATGAGAGAATAAATGGAAAAATGCTTCATATCTTGTGTTAGTGGGTTACAAGGACTAATATTATTAAAATGAGCATGTTATCCAAAATGACAGACAGATCCAATGTGATTCCTATCAAAACTTCAATGACATTTTTCACAGAAGTTGAAAAAATTTTTTAAAAATTTATATGGAAACACAAAAGATCCCAAAGAGTCAAAGCAGTCTTGAGAAAGAACAAAACTGAAGGTATTTCATATCCTGATTTCAAATTAAATTATCCAGCTATAGTAATCAAAAGAGACTATATTAACATAAAAACAGACACAAGTCAGTGGAACAGAATGGAAAGCCCTGAAATAAATACATAAGTGCACAATCCATTGATCTCCATAAAGTCACCAAAAGTACACAAAGAGTGAAGAACAGTCTCTTCAGTAGGTGATGCAGGGAAAGAGGGATAACCATATGCAGATGAATGCAGCTGGACCCTTACCTTGACCACATGCAAAAAGCAACTAAAAAAAGATTCAAGACATAACGGTAAGACCTGAAACTGTAAATTCCAGAAGAAAGTACAGGGCAAAATCTCTTTGACATTGGTCTTGCAAATAAGGTTTTGTAGATGACACCAGAAGTACAGACAACTAAACCAAAATTGAGTAAGTAGAACTATATCAAACTAAGTTTCTGCATAGCCAAGAAAGCTATCAACAAACTAACAACAACAACAAAAAAAATACATCTACAGAGTGAGAGGACAAATGTGCAAACCATACATCCATCCTGTAGGGAGATAACACCCGAATACATGTGGAACCCATACAGCTTAATAGCAAAAGAGTAAGTAACCCAATTAAAGAGTGGGACAGAGGACCCAAGCAGACATTTTTCAAAGCAGTCATATAGATGACCAAGAGGGACAAGAAAAGATGCTCAACATCGGTACCAACTACAGCTCTGCCCCAGCCCCAACATCTCTCCTAAGTCCAGTTTGTGTGTGTGTGGGTGACATGGTACAGGGAACCCAGGAGTGCTCTACCCCTGAGCTACATCCCCAAGCCTTTCATTTTTAATTTTTAATTTTTTTAAATTACAGCTTAATAACAAGACAGGGTTTTGCCAAATTATCCAGGATGGCCTCAAATTTGCCATCCTCCTGTCTTGGCCTCCTGAGTTTCTGGGCTTTTAAGGCCTATCCCTCCATACCTGGCTTAGTCCAACTCTATAATGTTAAACTTTATCTTTAAACTATTTACCAGAATATTTCAAGCAAAATATGTTCTAAGCCAAATTAGTAATTTTATCAAATGTTGATGTCTCTTTATTTCCTTCTCTACATGTGGCCTTGCACTCTCTAGTGATCGTAAATCAATATGGACTCTTGTTGATATACTGTCAACCTTGCACAAAGACTTCATTATCATTCTTCTTTATTCTTTGATCACAGTATTTTTTTGTATCTATTTCTTAAGAGCATAGATCAAAATCTCTTTTTTTAATTGATTAAAATCAGTAAACTTTTATTCTGGCTTTTCCTTCAGTTCCAAGTTTCATATTCTTTTCTGACTCTGTAAATGTTCCATTAACCCAAATCATTTCTTCACTTTCATATAAAAAAATCATGTCATGTAGGGTGGAAAAGGTGGAATAGGAAAGGTATAAGAGAAGTTATATCAAGTTAAAATTTATTTAAATCATTGTTGAAATTATTACAAGAGACTGCACACATCTTAGATGCTGCAACTCCTCAATCCCAAGAGGTTTACTGATAATATGCAGCCTTTATTCAGCTCAATTAGTTTTCTAAATATTTTATAATCATGACTGAATGCTGTCATCCCACATTGATAACTGCAACATTAAATTAGAGTTTACAGACAAACATTGCAATCTGCTCCAAATCACAGAGCAAATCTAAAGCTTTGAACTCTTCAGATATTTATTCTGGGGTCACTGTTTAATGCAACTCCTGGGAAATGTCTCCTGCTGTCAATCAACACTATCACACTAAATTATGACAGTAAAACAAAAACTAATCATTTTTTCTAACAATAAAATCATAATGGATCATAAAAACTAAAAGAAGCATGTATCATTAAAATTCAATGCTTTTATTTATATAATATCTTGCCAACCAATTCCCATAACATGATTCAAATAGGAGCTATTTAAATGATACCCCAATGTGTTTTGGCAAGGCACAAAGCATGTGGCAGACCATTAAAGAGACCAACTCTGTTGATACATTGCAGGTGGACTCCACGGATAAAGCAGTAATTGCGTCTTAAAAATTCACTTTTCTTCCAAATCCAAACTGTTGTTATGCCAAGTCTGTTCCTATTGCCTATATAATGAGTTTGCTGTGACAAGTCTTCTTTTTCGCCGAGTCCACAATGCATTAACTGGCTATGGCACGGAAGTTACTTAACTTTCCCAGCACTTCTTCTTATTAAAGTGAACATTAGTCTATGGATCCTGCTGGGTCCCATGATTTATGAATATGATTCTCACAGATGACTATATTGTATTTATATTTGAAAATGAATTAGCAGTAAGAATAATTATAATGTTAGCATAATTGCAACCTGTGTCTGTTGAATAAAATTCCACTTTGAAAATCACTGTTTGAGCTTCACCTCAGAGAGTCTATCTCTGCAAGGAGCCATTAAAAAATCACAGCATACTTGACTTTGTTAATGTGGTGTCATTCCTAGAAGTCTTCCAGACCTGCCGATTCTTCCATGTTACAATGTCCTGCCCCAGGGCTTTGCTCTGCAACCAGACTCCCAGGACAGAGACCTCTCCTTTTCGTGGTACCCTAGAGGGTGTGCCTATGGCCTGCAGTCCTGGGCGTCACTTTAGCAGGTTGGCCGTCCTCTTCAAAAAAGGAAGCAAAGTGAAAACATACGTGTAAGAATGTTCCCAAAACTCAGGATGAGGCCACTAAACTGTTGCATAAACACAGTGCGTATTGCGGATAGCCACCTCCCCCAAATCAAAAATGAATAAAGAAAAAAAAATAAGACTTGAATTATTCTGCTCTACTTATCATAAGATAATGCAGGATTAGTGAAAGATTATGGGGAAAATTGGAAAATAATCACACATATTGACTTAGAAAGTTGGAAGCAAGCATGAGACATCACTTTTTAAAATAACTGCCTTATGCTAAGGAGAAAAACTGTTTAACAACTTAATTTTTCTTTGCCATTCATAATTTATAAGCAAACTTGAATTATTAGTATAGTTCATTGTGTTTTCTTTCTTTTATATTCTTACTTCAAAATGTATTTATTCTCCTAAATCTGTATCCTTAATTTTTTCCAGTAATATATTTAGGAAGAATGCACTGGACTAAGATGGCCTGATGAGAGATAATATTTTTTTAAAATTACCTTCAGAGAAATAATAGAGAGATAGAAGGTAGAAAGTTTAAGCTTTACAGTATAACACAGCCATAAAAACAGAATGACCTTCTAAATGTAAAGTTGAAGGTATGATGGATGATAAGTGTAAAATAAGTTAAAGGGAATGCATTTGGCCTTGGGCTTGGATATTTTTCTGCTTTTGAATGTATGTGCTAACAAAAACCAACCAGAGACATAATCTCAAATGCATTTTCTGAGCACACATATGTCTGATATTTGGAGAACTCCTTGCAAACACGAGAATATCAACTGTCATGAAATTCCCACTTACATTGTTTCTTTGAATTTTCAAGGTCTTTTCCTTTATGTACCCTCAAGAAGTATATGCTCTGCCACTAGATGGTGATATAAAATTATAGCAGCTACACTGGCTCTGAAAGAAAGAAATCCTGAATAAAATTTTATAGGTAATGAAGCTATTTTTAAATGAAAAACTTCATTAATTTAATTTAATTTGACTGAATCTCTCAAAGTCTCAAATGACAATTCAGATGAATTCCAAAAGTGTATTTACTAACTTTTAATATGAAACTTAGAATGCATTTTCTTGTAAAAAGTATTTTAGAATATTACTTGGATTGCATGTCAATATTCATACAAGATTTATACTACAGTTGAAGTACTCTATCAAAATACTGTACACAATTTACTTAATACCAAGAAAGAAACGTCTTCAATATGAACCATTTGTAATTACAAAGGGAAACAGATCAAATTTCATCTAGAATGACAAAATTGTCCCAATGACAGATTGTGGTCAAAATCACCTATGAAAAGTCCCTTTCCATCATAGCCTTTCCAATGCACAAATCCCATTCGGATTCCTCAGATCTCTTCATGTTTAATCTAGGGGACTAAGAAAAAAATCAAACTGTGAAAAAGAGAAAAAAGATGAACTATGTAAATATTAAAACCACTAGAATTAAAAAAAAAAAACTCAGTTTGTATTAATGCTATTGAAAACCCCAGACTGTGAAATTGTTTTTCAGACACACAAAGTTTAACACCATTAACTTTAGTTTTCACAAAGAAGAGGAAGGAGGAGGGGGAGCGGGAAGGGGAAAACCTGCAAAAGAAAAATTGAACCAAGTAAATGAACAGGCAATTTGCTAAATCATAGTTGACTAATCAACATATAAAATGATGTTAGTACTCACTAGTAACCAGGTAAATTGAAAAATAAAATAGCTATCTCATTTTACCCTTTAGATTAATAATATACTAGACATGACTATTGAAAAGGCTTTGGAAGATTAATTTGGTTGTATTTATTTATAAAAATTTGCTTAGTTAGTACACATCTGTGTAAAGATTGCTGTAGAAACGCTAATACCTCTGCACACAAAGACCTGCATATGGATATTTTGCAGCATTATTCTAATGATGAAACATAAGTACCAACATATCATGTAACAAAATAGGACACTGTGGCAAGCGCCTGTAATCCCAGCAACTTGGGAGGCTGAGGCAGGAGGATCTCCAGTTCAAAGACATGCCTCAGCAAAAGTGAGACACTAAGCAACTCAGTAAGACTGTCTCTAAATAATATACAAAATAGGGCTGGGAGTGTGGCTCAGTGGTCAAGTGCCCCTGAGTTCAATTCCCAGCACCCCCAAAAATATAAACTTTAAAAAGTTTTTAAAAAAATATTGCATAACAGAGAAGCAGCTATAGAAACATTCAGTGGCATGCCTTGCCAAAATTAAATAGAATGGATTAGTAATAAAATGGCCAAAAGAACACATAATGAATAAGAAGACGAATAATGAGTTTAGAATCATATTTGCAGCCCAATCTTATTCAGGTAACAATAAACAGCAAATCTAAATTGGAATTTTGAATTGACCATTCTAGGTTAAAGGTACAGTAAGGATCTGGAGTGATCCACGCCACTTCCACAGAGGGAAAGAAATAAGGCCGGGCTGAGGAGGGACTTGCATTGCTCACTCTGAGGAGTGACTTCCATCAGTTTACAGTGTAGAAATGCTTCCTTGTAGAAATATTAACCTTGTGAAAATGTTTTCCTTCATTTTTATATGTTTATTTTTCTATTAGCAAGAAATTGTTTAACTTGTTATAGGGCATGACAGACTAACATTCAACAGAGATCATGTCTCAGAACCTGGGAAATAGTTTGCCTTTTCATAGATTTATAATAAACCACCTGTTTCATAGATCGTTAATAAATTCCTTCGGGCTATGCAAGAACAGGTAAGGAGAAGTTTGGTCTGCAAAGGAGCCTAGAATGGCACTTTGTACTCCTACCAATAAAGCCTTTTAATTGTAACCATGTTCTGGGATGCAAATGAACTCACTTAAAATGTTTGAGTTATGGTCATTTCAGGTTTTGGGTACATTGACATGAAAATTGTTTTATAAAGCATTGGCTAAAAACAAAATATTTTTTGTGAAATTAGAAAATATTCAAGATACAGACATCATTGCCTTGGTCATATAAGATTGACCATTTCAAACGTGCAATGTGGAGACATTTGTTAACTTCACAACGTTTTGCAACTATCCACTCTATTAAGTTTCAAATACTTTTATTACCTCTGAAGGTGACATGATACTCATTGAACAATCACTCCCTACTATTCAGGATATTTCATATTAATGGACTCATATGATGTGTGATCTGTGTGTCACTTAGCAGGGGTTTCTGAGGTTCATTAATGTTATAGTGTTTATCAGTACTTCATTCCTCTTAGTGGTCAATTTTGGTGTGTCCCCTGATGTAGATATGGGAAAGATGCACACTCTCACAGTCCCAAAAATGCTTTCTTTCCCCTCATTCTTTAAATGATACAAACATTTTCTGATATGTTTGGAGGAAATTCTTGGTAAAGTAATCTGATAAAAGGGTGTTTGCATTTGCTTTTGTTTTTTATGAATTAGGAATTTCTAAATCAATCTCCTTGACAGAATAGGATGAGTAGGATTTTCTGTTTCCTTCTTGAAACTAGTTTGTGGTTTTTGAAAAATTTGTCTGCTTTACCCAATGTGATTGCCATTTTACATAAATTATTACTATTATTCTGTTAGTGTCTGTAGATTCTGTGGTGATATATTCCTTTTCATTTCTATAATTGATAGGCAATTATTTTTGCTTTCTTTAACTGATCTGATTTGGGAAAAATAAAAGGAAATTATTCTATCTTTTTTAAAACCATCTGGCCATTAAATCAATATATTACCCTTCTTTGTCTTGCGACTTGAAGTAAAAATTTCTTTTATTGTCAATTATTCTTTTGATATATCCACTTAAATTTATATATTTTATAAATATCTCCATCTCACACTTTTTTAGTATGCTGCATTTTCATTATAATTTGTGATAAATATTTTATTAAATTCATCATCTATATGAATTATTTAGAAGTATATTGTTTAATATACAAATATTTGTGGGTTTTCTACTTTCTGTTTTGGCTTTGATTTATTGTTTAAATTTATAATGAACAAGGATGAAATTTTGAATGACTTGAATCCTTTGAACTTTATGGGAAACTATTTTTATATCCCAGTGTATGTTTTAGTTTAGTGACTGTTCCATGACCTCTTGCAAAAAAAAAAAAAAAATCATTGTGAATTAGTTTTTTATATATTTCAGATATACAAAATCAATTACAGTAATTTTGAACTCTCTTTCAAATATTTATATTCTTGTCCTTCCATTTTTTAGTTGAATTAAGAATACAGTAGTTTTACTCATTTCTAAAGTCCTAATGACTTTACAAAGGTTTCTTGATATTTGTTTTTATTATCTGTTTTTCCACCTTTGTTCAGCATGTGGTTATTTTCTGAGATAATAATATTCAAATTTGACACCACTTTTCTATTTAAATTTTGTAAAATCATTTAAATTTCACTGAACACATTTCATTCAGATTCAAATTTTCTTTTTACTTGTTATATTTAATTTGATTAACATTTGATTTTTCTGAAACATATTTATATATATGTGCATATTAAAGGAAGAGGATATCTGTCCTATATTTTGTGAATCTTAATATTTCTCTCTTACAAACCTTAAAGGCAATGGTTATAGTTACATATGGGATTCTGTATCCCAAATGATTACTTTTTTAAAGCTCCAAACTATGTATTTTGTTTAGATTGCATTTCATGTTTTGCTTCATTAACACCTGTCTCTATGGATAACTCTTGATTACAGAATATGCTGCATATTAATGGATGAAAAATAATATCTTTATAGATTCTAAAGTGATGGATTGCAGGAACAATGTTTCAAAGAAAGAAATTAAGAAACTGAAACACAATTATCTAGGCAATATTTCAAATTTCACTAGAGTAAGTATAATTTCCTTGAGTACACATACACAAATATGTGTTTCAATATATGCAAATTATGAAGTTTTCTTCTACATATAATTTCAAAACATCTGCTAGATTCTATCTGTTGATTAGTCATTTACATAGCTCCATGAGTACCATGATTCACTATAAGTCTCCTTGTATTTTTTACCATATTCTTTGGCTGATATGTGTTTAATGCATGTTTTTCATTATCCTATTGATTCTCTTTATCATAATGGTAAAATCCAATTAAAATACAAAATCATACAACAAATACAATTATGCATAGCTGGGGGTGTTGACCAGTGACAATATACCAGTGTATGCTCAGCATGTGTGATACCAAGTTCAACCCCTGGCACCTCATAAAGAAGTGGGAGTAGGGAATTGCTTCTGATTTAACAGTTCATAGTTCTATAGTATTCACAAGACTAATTGATGAATAACTCATATAGAATGAATACCAAATGTAGGACTTGATGTATCAATTTCTAAAATGTTTTTCCCCTTCTGCAAAAAAAAATTATGCAAAATTTAAATGTCAGTGACAATAAAAAAGGGTCTTCTTGGAAATGGTGGTGCAGTGAAAGTTTCTCTCCATTCAGAATCATAAAATTGACCCTTCAGATTGAATTTCTGTGCATGGTTTGACTACCTGAAATATCAAATCTAAACTACTTCTTTTAATTTAGGTTATCAATCATAGCTTGGCATGGGGCACATAGAGTCTCCATTTAAAATATTTTTAGAAAAGATGTCAGTCTTTAATTTATAGTTTTAGTAATTATATGTCAATTGATACTGAAAACAACTGATATTTATAATCCATTATGAACTATTCCTTAGAAGTTATTTTATCATTCTCCATCAGGAAATCAGAAGTTATCAATATTCCTCTTTCATTAATTCATCATAAAGATATAAACATTAAAGGTATGAACTCAAATGGTGCTGAGACTTCTGCCTGGATTTGACACTAAATCCAATACTTAAGAAAATGCTTAAGTTCAAAATTTCCTTTTTTTTTTTTTTTTTTTTTTTTTGTGGTGCTGGGAATCGAACCCATGGTCTTATGCTTGCAAGGCAAGCACTTTACCGACTGAGCTATCTCCCCAGCCCCAAAATTACCTTTTGAGATTTTGTTTCCCAAGTGCAGTATATATTTTTCTTGTTCCTATAGTCCAATACAGCAAATGTGTATAAATAAGTACATTCCATACAATAAGTGCAAATTTCATGATTACATATTTAAAATGAAAATAAACCGTTTCTTTGTTTAGAATAATCATCATTTCTCAATGTTCGAATTTAAATACCTCCAATTAGAGGTACATTTGTTCTGTGAATGGCGGTGTTCGTCTCCGAACTTCGCCTTATTCTGTCTCTCCATGGCATCTAGTTAACTTTTTCAACTTCATCTGAAGCCATGACGATCTCCTTGTCTGTCCTTCCCAGCAAGGTGCTTTACTTCTTTGCTAATAACCAGAAATTCTTAAAACTGTCCACACCTCCTTGAAGCTGCAGTCTTTTGTTCAAGTCTCTCTGAAGGAGAGGAGCACCTCCAGAGCGCCACTGATCCACGAGGGATAATGAGAAGACAGAGGGGGAGGAGCCGGCAATTTCTTTGTGCGGATTCTCTGTGTATACCACTGTGGTGGGTGATTAAAGCTCAACTCTTCGTTTTGTGTTGGGCTTGTTGCTTTAAATGGCTCCTCCAACAGCTGATAGCTCAGTTCTCAGCTCAGATAAGCTCCTGCCATATGTCATTTCATTCAATTTTGTCAGCGTTGTCACATTTAAGCTATCTAGCCACACATTTGATGGGCTACAAACTGAAACTTACAAGGATCGTGGAACTCTTCAGGGCCAAGTTAGTGGCATCACTGGAAATAGGTATGGACTGCCTCATGCACTTCAGTACCACATTACCAAAGATTTAGAAATGTCAGCATGCCTTGAAGGAAATAAAGGGATAACAGAAAGTAGAGGAAGGATGGCATGTCTGCATTTTCTTTCTCCATTACAGGCAACTCTTTGTTTACATGGATATGTTTTGTGTCTGCACATATGTGTTTTTGCCTATATAAACTTGATTTTAAAAAAGAACTGCAAATGTCTCAATAAGTGTCTATTTTAAACTTTTTTACCATAATACTTGGCAAAATCATTTACATCTTAAAATTCTGTCTGTTTTTCAGTTTACTTTTATTTCCTTGATTTTTGTCTCTTTTTTCTTATGCAATTCATATTACGTGCAAATGTCTATTATACATGTCTTAAATGACTATTATGTGTATCTCTTACATTGTCGGTTTCTTTTTTCAATGCATTCTTGGGAAAATCCTTGTAAACTGCTTGTATTCTTACTAATCCAGTTTTCTTACTGACTGTTGAATTCTCACGCTGTGCACTGAGTTTTAAAGTTTGATAATTGTGATTTTCAGTTGCAAGCTTTTCCTCTGAACACTCTTTTTTGTTGCATGCAACTTTCCCATTTTTATGAACGGTAAAACAAGTACAGAAGGTTGTGTCAAGAAAATGCAGTAGCACTCATTGCAAATGAAAATAGCAAGCTGACAGACTGCCCTGCACCCCTGAGTGTGTTTTCCCGACCTCTGCCCCTTGATAGCTTGCGTTTCCCCCACCACCACTGCCATTTTGAATTCTGCTGGGCGTCTTGTCCCTTGGGGTCTCATGAAGACTTTCCTTTTTTATGCACTTAAAATTGGGCTGACCAACCCTTTCCTCACTGAAAACACGTAAGCAACAATTTCTTACATTTCTGAACTTTGGATTTTACCAATGCTCATTTTACACCCTTCGCCCATTTTTTATTTATCGCGTCAGTATTGTGATAATGTGGAAGGCAGAGTAGTTAAGAAGGAAATATCCAATGGTTTGTTTTCTTGAAAGTGAACAGCTGAATGTATTATTAAATTTTGTACTCTTAATGATTGGGATGGCAGATATGAATATGATTTGTGAATTAGAAATTACGATGTTGTAAAAATACCAGTTCAGTAAAATTAATATGCATTTAACACAATTCCTGCCAAAATCCCAGCAAGATGTTAGTCAATAAAGGCAAAATTATTCTTAAATTTATGTTTGGAGGATATATGTAAAAAGATGTTCAAAATCACTAGCCACTAAAACCATGCAAATTAAAACAAAATGATATATTATATCAGTTCTATTAGAACAGATAAATTAGAAATTAGTGACAACCAACAGTGCTGGTAATAATGTGGGGAGGCAATCTCATACATTGCTGTTGGGAATAAAAATGATGCGACTACTCTATAAACTGGGAAAACAGTAAACATGCACCTACTACACAAAGCACAACCCAACAATTATATTGCCAGACATTTATTGCAAAGAAGCAAAAGCTTATGTTTGCACAAACCCTGTACATAAATGAATATTGATACATTTACCAGTAATGGCCTCAAACTAGTAGCCACAAAAATGCCTATTAAGATAGGTACATTATTAAACAAACTGTGGTTCACCCATTCCATAGGACAATGCACAGCAACAAAACAGAATAAACTCTTGATTCACAAGCTATATGTCAGTTGTCTAAAGCATCAGTCTCAGGTCGTATACTGTAGGAGTCCATTTATATAGAACTCCCAAACCAATAAAACTGTAAAAATAGGTTTGCCATTGACTGGCGTGAGCCAAGTGCAGGAGAGGAGAAGCAGCAGGTCTGCTTTGCAGGGTGGTCACAGAGGAGCTCTCCATGGTGACGAAGTTGTGTTAAATCTCACTTGTGTAGCGGTGGCACAAATCTGTACATGTGATACACAGATTGCCACCCTACTCCCACAGCGTGGAACTTAACTCTCAGTTTAGTTACCGCACCCTAACCACAGAGGATGTAATCATTTGGGGAAAGTTTGTCAAGGTGCAGCACCTCTCTTTACTATCTTTGAAATTTTCAGTGATCTATAATCATTTCAAAATGAAAACTCGATGCCATCATATGACATCCAGGGTGAAGTGCCTGGCCTACCATCAGCCCATAAGCAAGGCTGAGGCATGGTGAAATGGAATACAGGACGTAGTTAAGCTCACCCAGTAAAAAGAAGCATAACCTTAAACATTTTTATTTAACAAATTCATACAATTATCTTAAAGTTATTATAACATACAGAATAATTTATTTTAATTTTTTTAAAATACTGCGCATCTCTTCTGTACTCCTAGAACCCAGCTTCCATTATATAATAGTGTTTATGCACAGTGTAGTAATTGAAAATTCTTTTAAGTGTGTTTACACAGAAATCTCTGTATCTTTAAAATAGTTAATTCTATCCAAATCAAATCCCCAAATAAAATGTTTCTGTTATATAATGGTATTCCATTAAAAAACAATAAACAATATTTATTATCAAAATATGCTATCTCAAAAGTTAAAACCTGAGGAAATTAGAAAGATTCTTAGACTGGCATTTCCCAAATGCTTATAGATATTTCCTACACAATGTTAATGAAAATATTTTTGTAATAACAATAGAAATACATTCTATCTCCTTTTAGTTTTAGTGTGCTTATTTTAAACTGTACATATTTCTTAAAGGAAATTAAGTGGATGTTCAATGTATTAATCTAAAGAAACATAGATTTAAAAGGAATAATCAAAATAACAGAATGAATCAAACACTATTATCCTATGTAAAAGTATGACTACACAAATGGTATGCCTTTACTTCATGTACAGAGAAACAGTATGTATCCCATTTGTGTACAATAAAAATAAATTTTAAAAAAGTTTATAATGTGAAAAAATAAAAAAAGAAAGATTAAATTTTTGTTGTCATTGAAAATGTATTGTTACTTCAAGAAACTTATTCTAGAATTTGGCACTCTGTCTTGCATTTAATTGGTGCTTAAATGTTTAGATTCTATGGAAATTGATCACTGTAGTGATTGGGCATAGTTCAATAATGAAGGAGTTGACATACGCAAAATGATTTAAAAGCAATGGTTTTAAAAAAGAATATTTACACAGATGTTGTACTATGGTGTAGTGATATACAGAGGCACTGGAGAATGTGGGAAACCATCATCCCACCCCATCCCAGCTGGAGGCTGAGGTGCTGAGGACCTGGGGTGGGGCGGGGTAAAATCAGCATGCATGTGAGGCTTGGAGGAGGATTGGTCACTTTCCACCAGGAGCCACGGAGGGCGGAAGGCAACTGAGGACAAATGTAACATGCGGAAATAAAAATGAACAAAACTCATTGGAGAATTTACATCTGGCAAAGTATCCTTCAAAAATGAAGCAGATATGAAGAAATTTGTCAGATGGGTAAACTTCAAAGAGTTCACCGCCAGCATACCTGCAGTACAAGAAATACTAAAGAGAGACCCTCAGTCTGAAGGATATTTATGAATAACTTGAATTCATAGGAAGAAATAAAGGCTCCTGTAAGGGTAATATAAGTGAATATAAACTGTACAAATGTACTTTGGAAGTTCTTTCATTTTTTTTCCTAACATTTAAAACACAACTGCATAATGTCCTAATCATTCATCTGTGTTGATGGGCAACAATCTGTACAGATGCACTGTGTGATGTTAAAGACTAAAAGTCAAAGGTTGGGGAATGGAGATATAGGAGCAAAGTCTGTGTGCACTGTTGAATGTGAATTGCTGTTAATATGAACTACATTGTTAAATGAAGGTGTTGATCATAATTCCCAAGGCAACCCAAAAAATAAGAAGGCACAGTAAGAAAGAGAATAAGGGAATCAAAATAGCACACTAGAAAACATTTACTTCTGGAGGAACTTTAGTTTACGTAGAGGGAAATCAGAGGGAGGCAGGTATGAAAGATGGTGGAATGGGACAGACATCATTACCCTATGTATGTGTATGATTACACGAATGGTGTGAATCTACATGGTGCACAACCACAGAAATGAAAAGATGTACCCATTTGTGTACAGTGAATCAAAATACAGGCTGTAGAAATAAAAAAAATATATATTTTTTTTTAAAAAAGAAAATACTTAACAAAAAAAGAAGACTGTGATGGGGGATTGAGCAGCAAAAAGGACATAAAACCTATGGAAAGAAAATGTCACACTGGAAGATGTGAATCCTATCTTGTCCACTGCATTACACAGAAATGGATTCAACTTTCCAGTGACGAGGCAGGGATTGGTAAAGTGAACACCCCAACTACATGCAGTCTGTGGGATGATCACTTACGAGTCAAAGATAAACCGAGCTGAAGTTTGGAGCTAGTAAATGAGTTAAGGCTAAAGAGTGACCGAGGGAGCTGGTGCAACTGTGCTGACAGCAGAGAAAATGTAACAAGGTAAAGTTGTAAGAAGGGCATTTTTATAAGGATAAAGTGATGATTCAGCAAAAGATGCTATTTTAAATACATATTCAACTCACATAACTTCAAAAACATATGAAGCCAAACCTGATTGAAATGAAAGGAGAAATAAACAAATTAGCAAAAATAGTTATATTAGTACGTCAGTTGTGATAATGGACAGAATATCTAAATCCAAGATCAGTGAAAAATTTAGAGCTACACAACACCATTACCTAGTCAACCTAATATTTAGGGCACTCTGCAGTCACAAAGGAAGACCATACGCTCTTCCCAAATGCACTTGAAACATTATCTGGACTGGAAGATACATCTGCCGATCAAACTAGTTTATAATAGGAATTATGAGAATTATGTTCTCTGACCACGCTCAAAGTTGCAAGTCAGTAACAGAATGAAAACTTGAAAATTCATAAACATGTAAAAATTAAATAACTTCCTTAAATAACAAATGGATAAAATAAATCATAAGGAGAATCACAAAACATTTTGATGTAAATTAAAATGAAGCAGAAGCTACCTAAACTGATGGGATACAGTGAAAGGAGTTCTCATGAGAAAATTGTAAGCTACAAGTAGATACATTAAACAAAAAGTAAGTTTCCAAATCCATAACTTATTACATCCACTTTAAGAAACTAAATAAATAGCTAAATCCAAAGCAGCAAAAGGACGGACATAATGAAGATTAGAGAGGAATCAGATGGAACAGAATAAAGATAGTAGATAAAATCAGTGATAACTAACATTGCTTATTTGAAAAGATTATTGCAATCTACATACCTTCTGCCACACTAAGAAAAAAGAGAAGGTAAGAGGACTCAAATAACTAAAATCAAGAATGAAAAGGTAAGACCACAGGCCTTTTATGAATAAGAATGCTATAAGGGAATATTATGAACAGTTGTACCACAGAAATTTGAGGTGACCTACATGAAGTGGACAAAAGCCCAGAAAGATACGAATTTGCCTGGAGGAGAAGAGAACTTGAGCTGTGGGGAGGGGCCTGGACGCAGCAAGCTACCATCGGGCAGGCTGAGTCAGGGACACCTGCAGGAGAGGGAGAGACCCGGCAGGTCTTACCAGGGTTCCCTTGGTCAAGTCCAACAGAGGCAGAGTGGTGGAGCAGTCACCCAGCCCTCCTCCAGGAGCAGCACGGGCGGGGAGATGGAAGGGGGGAGGCACAGAGGTGCCATCGTTCCTCTTCATCTCTCAAAGTCTCCTGTCCTTCAGAACGCGGGTGAAATCCCAAGTGCTGGCCACTCCGTGCTCGCTCAGTCACATTCCTTCCATGAACACAGGTTCTACCTTTCCGCACCTCCAGTCTTCTAATGTAAATGAGGAGGAAAAGGTTGGGTTGTCGTTTAACACCCAAGGCAGTTGCTGTAGTCTTCACGGGTGGCAGGTCAGGACGTCTGAGTTGACAGTGACCACAGCGTTCTTCTGCCAACCACATCATCAGTTTTGCTTCCCAACTGAATAGTTGGCTTTATTATGGAGGAGGTGGCCCAAGCCTTCTTGTCCTTGGTGTTGCTCTTCACCTTTGCTTGCCAGTGTCTCGCTGATAGGAATTGTGGAATGTGGGATTTGCAGAGGATGTGGAGTCTTGAGAGTTCTTCTTGGTGCTATAGCATGGCAGGGATCCACTGCCCTCCTATGAAAGGATCAACAACTCTGGCCAGATAATAACCCCTTTGTCTGTATGTTTCCTCAGAGTAAGAGGAGAATATAGTTGGCCACTGGGGTTTCCAACTGAATGAACACCTGAAGGCTAAGACAGCCTTGTGGCTACTTCTCCCTGGCCCCAGGGATGTCCCTGCCCTGCAAGCACAGGGCACGGGTAGATGAAGTTCAGCTCCATAGGTGGTATTGGGTGTGTAATGAGCAGGCCTCTTCCAGTCTACTCTGGATTCCAATCAAGGAGTCCTGGCCAGGAAGAAACAGCACCACAGACTTCCCACCAAGCGGAACCATGAGCCTCACCCTCTAAAAGCCTCCTGGCGTGTTGTGCATGTTTTCAGCTGGAAGCCGCATTTCCACCAGGTGCTGCAGCGAGGAGCGCGTGGGGGAGCTGTGGTTCCACTCAGCTGTGCCCAGTGCAGCCTCTCTCTCCACACATGTCCCTCCACATCTGTGGGTGACAGTCAACTATGGAACATTTATAAGGCGGTAAACAAGTCTAAACTACTGTGATGCTTTTGTGTGGGCCTTGGTGTCCTAGTCTCAGTAGGTGACTTAAAAACTTAAATTGTGGGGCTTGCTGTAGAGGGCAATGTGGAATTTCATTTAAGGGATTAACATGAGTAAGTAGAGTCTTACAAGGCAACTCATCAAAACTGGGGGAACATTTTACCTTGTTTGCTTAATTTAGCATCTTAAGTTAGCTTTGTATAGATTCAAGAATTTATTAAAATACACCACTCTATAGGACTTGTACAATTTTTTTTCTTCTTATTATTTATTTATTTTGATACTGGGGATTGAACCCAAGAGTACTTTAACACTGAGCCACATCCCCAGCCTTTTTAAATTTAATTAATTAATTATTTTTTTTTATATTGAAGCAGGATCACTAAGTTGCATAGGGCCTCACTAAATTGCTGAGACTAGCTTTAAATCTGTACTTCTCCTGCCTCAGCCTCCTGCATCAGTGGGATTACAGGAGTGCCCAGCACAATTGTTCTTCTTAAGACAAAGCAATTTCTTTCAAATTTGCCAGGAGGATACAATTCCTTTATTTGGAGAAAGAATGACTTGGTAGATATTCATGAAGAATAAGTGTAGGTTATTCCACTCTTCAAAGTAAACTAATTAATTAAATAATTGTTAGAAAATCATCTCTAGTGAGGTTTTTAAGATGGCAGAATAGAGCAGACCCTCAAAGCTCAGAGGTCTTGGAATAATACATAACAAACTCTGAAAAAAATGGATGCCAGCCAAGAATACCCAGTAAACTTAGGCTTCAGAATTCAAGGTGAGATAAAAACCCTTCATGATAAACAAAAGTTAAAAGAATTTATGACTAGAAAGCCTGCTCTACTAAATAGTCTCAAAAAAAAATATTATATGAAGAAGAAATGAAAAATAAAAGTGAAAACCAAAGGGTCCACTTCACTAGAAGAGTAGTCAAGAGAGCAGACAGACAGCTACTCAGCAAGGTGAATGAACCAAAAAAAGGTGGTGGAGGGGCCTTACTGGAATTTAATACTGGACACTCAAAGCAAATCAGGGACTCAGGAGGTTGGGTATAATAAAATAAGGAAGAAATTTCCAGCACCACAACTACTCCTGTGGCCAGAGGAACTGACCAAAACAGTCCCTTCTCCAGCACAGTGGAGGGATAAGGGGATTAAAGGAAACAGCATTTTTAGGAGGACTGAGGTGTGTCTGGGTACAAAGAATATAGAGATCAAAGACACTGCCAACTTAACAGAAAGGAGCACTGCAGAGTAGCCTTGTACAGGAAAGACGCCACACATCTCCCACCAGAGTGTGGAGGAGAGAGGAAAGAAACATTCTGCAGCTGTGGTGTGGGGAGAAGACGCTGAGGGAGCCAAGTCCTGGCACACTCGAGTCTGGCCTGAAATACAGGCCTGGCAAACCCACACTGCATGGCATAGAATGTGCCTAAGTGACTGGGAGAAAATCAAATGTGGAGAGAGGTTTCCACAGGGAACAACTGGTCATGGAAATCCACCTGGCTCTCCTCTTCTCCCTCCAACCTGCATGCTTGTAGGATGAGCTGAGAAAGTCAAATCTGGGCCAGGAATTGGGAAGGGTAGAAACAGGAAAGACTGAGTGTGGAGACTGAATCCTAGACTAGGAAACTTGAGGACCATGGGTGATGTAATAGGCCAAAAATTGGCTCCTCCACCTCATGAGTGGAAAATGGGGGAGATTCTGGGGTGCAATCTTCCAGTATGGACCAGCAATTGGTGGTGCCTAGAGGTGCACTGATTTAAAATTTCCAGACCTATTGGCATCCAGGGAAGAGCCTGGAGCCCAGGAGTTCTACCTACAGGATTACCACTCTCACTCTAGAACCCCATCCTGAGAGTGGAGCAAGCATCACATCCAGACAATCCCACCTAACACTGTTGAGAAGGGAAGATGAGACTCTTCTGATATCCAACAGAAATGGGTCTTTAACATTTCATAGAAATTTTTTTCCCTTTTATCTGTTGTCTACTTAATTGTGATCTTAATGGTTCATGAACATTTATCATATTCATGTTCCTTTCTTTTCTCATTTCTAGCACTTTTGAAACCAATTATTTTTCACATATCTCTTTTTTTTTGAGTATAGAAAGTTTGATTAGTATATTTCAGTTTCATATTGTTTTCTTTTATTTTTTATTTTTAATATTTAAATTTTTACTTTTTATATATTTTATCTCACTTGTTTCCTTGATTCTTTTTCATTCTTTTTCTTCTACTAACAGCTGATTGCTATTATTCTCTTTCACTCTTTAACTTTTTACTTCTATCCTCTCTCCCCCTCCCTTGTAATCATGGCATCCTACATCACTTCTGTTCTATCCTTGCCCACCATTCATATTTGTAAACCATAGCAAGCATACTGTTTTTATTGTATACAGTAACTGATCATATAATTTCTGTTTATTGTGACAGCACCATAGATATCATAGTAGGAACTATTTGGTTTAATGCTCTATATTGTTTGCATTGGTTGTTGCTGTTATTCTGTCTCCCCCTAAATGGTGAGGTATTAGAAACCTTCAGGGACATTATAAGTTAACAGGTAGAAACTCTACTGCCTCACATCCATACCGTTAGATGGGCAGACACAAAAACAACATGAAAAAGCAAAGGAACAAATTTCCCCAAACAAACCAGGATACTTCAATAAAAGGATTCATTGCCACCACAGTGGAAGAAATGTCAGAGAAGGAGTTTAAAATGTACATAATTAAAGTAATAGTCAAGGTAAATTAAGAGGTAGGGAGTGATATCAAAGAGATAAATACAAGAAGGGAAAGTCACTGCAATAAGGAGATAGAGATTTTGGAAAAAAAAAATCAAGCAGAAATCCTCAAGAGGGAATTAACAAATCAAATTAAAAATTCAGTGAAAAGCATTACTGATAGATTAGATGATTTGGAAGACAGAGTTTCAGGCAGTGAAGACAAAACATATAATTTTGAAAATAAAGATGACCATGGAGCAAAGATGTTAAGAGACTATGAACACAAACTCTAAGAAATATGGAATAACTGAAGAGAAAAAAATTAAGATTTATTGGGATAAATAATAAATGAAGACTCAAAGATATAAACCATGGGAATGCATAATCTTTTCAATAAAATAATATCAGAAAATTACCAAACCAAAAGAATAAAATGAAAACTCAGGTATAGAAGACTTACAGGACCTCAAATATACAAAACTACCACAAACCCACAAGGCATTTCGTTATAAAAATGCCTAATATACAGAATAGAATTTTAAAGACTACCAGAGAACAATGACAAGTCACTTTTAGAGAGAAACCATCCAGAGCTCAGCTGATTTATCAGTCCAGACCCTCAAAGCTAGGAGGTCTTGGAATAATATGTAACAAGCTCTGAAAAAAATGGATGCCAGCCAAGAATACCCAGCAAATTTAGGCTTCAGAATTCAAGGTGAAATAAAACCTTCCATGATAAACAAAAATTAAAAGAATTCATGACTAGAAAGTCTGTTCCACCAAACATTCTCAACAAAATATTACATGAAGAAGGAATGAAAAATAAAAGTGAAAACCAAAGGGAGGAACTACACTAGAAGAACAGTCAATTAAGAGAGAAACTAATTTAAATGAAAAATTAGAAATAAATCTAAACCACAGAAACAAAAATCATATCTCAATAATAACAATGAATGTAAGTGACCTAAACTCATCAATCAAAAGTCATAGACTAGCAGATTGGATTAAAAACAAGGCCCAACATTATGCTGTTTCTAAGGGACTCACCTCAATGGCAAAGACATCCACAGACTGAAAGAGAAAGGATGGGAAAAAACATAACATTCACATGGATCTTGTAAACAAGCATAGATTTCTATCCTCAGATAAAGTGGACATCAAGCCAGAATTAACTGGAGGGACAAAAAGTGACATTTCATACTGCTTGAAAGAATTATATATTAATAAGACATGACAGTCATAAATATTTATGCCCCAAACAATGCAGCATCTATGTAAATCAAATAAGCCCTTCTGAATTTCAAGAATCAAAGACACCACAACACAATGATATTTGGTGACTTTAACATGCCTCCCTCAACACTAAATTGATCTTCCAACAAAAACTAAATATAGAAGCTATAGAACTAAAAAATACAATTAATAATTAATAACTTAGACTTAACAAACATATATAGTATATTTCATTCATCAATGAACACACAAAACAGCACACAAATCCTTCTCTAAAATAGACCATATCAGAACACAAAACAACTCTTAGTAAATGAAAAAATAGAGATAATACTTTGCCCTCTATCATATCATAATGCAATGAAATTATAAATCAATGATAAAATAAAAACTTGAAGCTAGTAACACTTGTAGACTAAATAATACATCATTGAATGACCAACCAAGGAATAGCAGAAGAAATCAAGAATGAAGTAAATAAATACTTTGAGATAAATAAGAAAAGTAATAAAACATCAAAATTTCTGGAACACTATGAAGGCAATACTACAAGGAAAGTTAATTGCATTGAGCTCATTTATTGAAAGAATAGAAAGTCACCAAATGAATTACCTAACATTATATATCTCAAAGCCCTAGATAAAGAAGAACAAGTCAATACCAAAAGAAGTAGAAGACAGGAAATAATTAAAATCAGAGCTGAAATCAATGAAGTTAAAACAAAAGAAACAATCCAAAAAATTGACAAAAATTTGGTTCATTGACCAAATAAATAAAATTCATAAGGCCAAGATAATGAAGAGAAAGAACTCAAATTACTAAAATTCATGATGAAAAAGCAATTATCATAGTGAACACTTCTGAAATACACAAGGTAATCAGGAACCATTTTGAAAATTTATACACTAGTAGAATAGAAAATCTTGAAGATATCAACAAATTTACATACAGAGACATATGACCTACCCAAATTGAATCAGAAGGACATAGAAAATTTAAACAGATCAATTTCAAGCAATGAAATAGAGGACAACATCAAAACCCTACCAACAAAGAAAGTGAAGGACCAGATGAATTCTTAGTTGACTTCTACCAGATTTTCAAAGAAGAATTAACACCAAGCCTCCTCAAATTATTCCATGAAAGAGAAAAGGAGGGAACCCTTCCAAACTCATTCCATGAAGCTAGTATTACCCTGATACCCAAACCAGACAGACACAAGAAAGAAAGAAAATTTCAGACCAATATCACTGTTGAACATAGATGCAAAATTCTTTAAAAAATACTGGCAAATCACACACAAAAATGTATTAAAAAGATAATGTACCATGATCAAATGGAGTTCACCCCAGGGATGAAAGATTGGTTCAATATATAGAAATCAATAGACATAATTCATTACATCAATAGCCCTAAAGACAAGAATCACATGATCACCTCCATAGAGGCAGTAAAAGCATTTGACAAAATACAGCACCCCTTCATGCTCAAAACACTAGAAAAACTAGGGATAGTAGGAACATACTTCAACATTTTAAAGAAACATACTTCAACATTTTAAAGCTATCTATGCTAAGCCCATGGCCAGCATCATTCTAAATGGAGAAAAAGTGAAAGCATAACTTCTAAAACTGGAACAAGACACAGATGCCCTCTTTCACCAGGTCTATTCAACATAGTTCTGGAAAGTCTAGCTAGAGCAATGAGACTGAAGAATTAAATTAAAGGGATAAAAATAGGAAAAGAAGAGTTTGCACTATCCCTATTTGCCAATGACATGATACTATATTTGCAAGGCCCAAAAATCTCCACTAGAAAACTTCCAGAACTCATAAATGAATTCAGTAAAGTAGAAGGATATAAAATTAGCACACAAAAATCAATTGCTTTTCTGTACATCAGTAATGAATCAACTGAAAGAGAAATTAGGAAAATTATCCAATTCATAATAGCCTCAAAAATAAAATATTTGGGAATCAATCTAACAAAAGAGTTGAAAAACCTCTACAATGAAAACTACAGAAATATAAAGAAAGAAATTAAGAAGATCTTAGAAGATGGAAGATTTCCCATGTTCTTGCATAGGCAGAAATAATATTATAAAATGACTATCCTACCAAAAGTGCTGTACAGATTTAACGCAATTCCTATTAAGGTTGTTATGATGTTCTTGATAGAAAAAGCAGTCATGAAATTCATGTGGAAAAATAAGAGGCCCAGAATAGCCAAAGTAATCCTTAGCAAGAAAAGTGAAGCAGAAGGCATCACAATACCAGAACTTAAATTATATTACAGAGCTACAGTAACAAAAATGGCAAGGTATTGGCACCAAAGTGGACATGAAGAGAAATGGTACAGAACAGAAGACACAGAGATAAACCCCAATTTTTTCTCATACCAGACAAAGGCACCAAAAACATACATGGGAGAAAAGATAGCCTCTTCAACAAATGGTGCTGGGAAAGCTGGAAATCTATATGTAACAAAATAAAATTAGACCCTTATATCTAACCCTACACAAAAATCAACTCGAAGTGCATCAAAGACCTAGGAATCAGACCAGAGATCTTGCACCTAACAGAAGAAAATGTAGGCCCAACTCTCAATCATGTCAGTTAGGAACCAAATTCCTCAATAAGACTCCTAAAGCACAAGAAGCAAAATCAAGAATCAATAAATGCAGTGGAGTCAAACTAAAAAGCTTCTTCATAACAAAAGAAACAGTCAAGAATGCAAAGAATGTGAAGAGAGAGCCTACAGAATTGGAAATCTCCACCTGCACCTCAGAGAGTGAATTCATCTTCAGGATATATAAAGAATTCAATTCACTTAACACCCCCCAAAAAATAACCCAATCAATAGGCAAAGGAACCAAACAGACACTCACAGAAGAAGAAATATAATGTCAAGAAATATATGAAAATATGTTCAACATCACTAGCAATTAGAGATATGCAATTGAAAACTATACAGATTTCATCTCACTCTTGTCATAATGGCAATTATCAAGAATACAAGCAACAATAAAAACTGTTGAGGAAGTGGGGGAAGAGGTACTGTTATACATGGCTGGTGGAACAAAAGATTGGTGCAACCACTCTGGAAAGCAGTAAAGAGAGCCCTCAGAAAACTTGGAATTGTAGCACAATTTGACTCAGTTATCCCACTCCTCGGCATATATCCTGAGGACTTAAAAATCAGCATACTTCGGTGATGCAGCCACATCAATCTTCATAGCAGCTCAATTCACAAAAGCTAAACTATGGAACCAGCCTCGGTTCCCTTCAACAGATAAATGGATGAAGAAAATGATACATATACACAATGAAATATCAGTCATAAAGAAGAATGAATCATAACATTTATATTTTAGTGGATGGAACTAGAGGTATCATACTAAGTGAAATAAGCCAATCCCAAAAAACCAGAGGTCAATTGTTCTGATATGTGGACTCACAATAGGAATGTGTGTGTGTGTGTGTGTGTGTGTGTGTGTGTGTGTGTGCGCGCGCGCGCGCGCATGTGTGAGTGAAGGGGGGGTTTCCGAGACTGGACAGTGCAGAGTGAAGGGAAGGGAGTGGGGATGGGGAGCGGAAGACAGTAGAAAGAACTGGACGTAACATTCCCCAGTTCATATACGGATACACGACCAGTGTAACTCAACATCGTGTACAACCACAAAAATGGAAAGTTAAACTGCATGGACACATGATATGTCAAAATATATTCTACTGTCATGTATAACTAAAAAGAACAAATAAAAAAATTTTAAAAGCAATCAAGTAGCTCTCTAAAAATTCATAGCTATTTTTGGCTTATAGATGTTTTTGCATGCTAATTTAAAATGCATTTTGTCTCTGTGAACAAAGAGATTTCTGTGCCCCAAACAACAGAAATAATTGGAAATTGAAAAAATACCACTAGCAACAACATTTTTTTAAATAGGGGAATCATTATTTTGCCTCCACTGAAAATGTCAACTTTGGAATGCATGCTGTTGAGCTGTGAATGAGGTATTTGTAGTGTACTTTTTAAGGTAGTGTTCAAGGGAATTTGGGGAGTATTTTTTGTTCTGTTTGGATATGAGGTGTCGTGTCCCCTCAATGCTTCTTTGCTAATGCAGAAACATTCAAAGTTTAAACAATTATATTACAAGAGCTCTAACCTAATCAGTGAGTTAATCCTGTTGATGGATTAATAATTTGAAAGGAATCCTGCATTGAATGGTAACTGTGGCAGGTGGAGCACTGGTGGAGGGGTGGGTCACTGGGGTGTTTCCTTGGGCATCTTGTCCCCCATGATCTTCCTGTTTCTTCTTTGCTTTCAGCTGCCGTGAGCTGAGCAGCTTTCTCCACCATACCCTTCTGCCATGGTGTTCTGCCTCACCAAGCACCTAAAGCAAAGGAGTTAGCCCACCAGGAACAGAACCTCTGAAACTGTGAGCTGAAAACAACCTTTCACTCCTTCAAGTTGTTCTTGTGGAGTATTTTGTTCACAGCAATGGAAAGCTTTTTAGTCCTTTTGAAACATCTCAAGATTTCAGAAGGTTGTGAAGTCATCACAACCTTCATAGATTAATATTGCATGATGTTCCCTGAATATGAAAGAAAAGGAAGGTTTAGAAGACCCCTTTTTGGTCATTTTCTTTCTCATAGAATTGAAAACATATCACTGCCTCATAAACAAGACCAATTCATTAGGGCACAGAATTCTCTTAAAATGTCATATTAAAAACTCCTCTGAAAGAGTCCTACTGTAACAGCAGTCTTCCACTTTAAAATTGCATCGCATGCAACAGACGGGAACCCGTTTAATTTTGTGGATGCATCCTCACCATCAGGAAGACCTACAGGGTGGTAGCTGTTGAGTTGCATAGGAGTGGGATGCCAGCTAGAAGACAAGTGTATTTGGAAAGAAACACTAATCAAATGTTCAAGTAAAAAAAGTACGTGTGAGGCGCTTTAGGTGAATGTAAGAAAAGGAAGAGGTAACGTGATTGAGGACTGCCAATACTGACTTCAATCTCAGAATCCTTTTATTTATTTATTTATTTATTTTGTACAAAGACGTAAATCAGGGATAGGCTCTCTCTGAATAATTTATCTCTGTACTGAGACGTCACTGTCCACACCACAGCTGCCCCCGACTGGCGAAGACCCTCAGTAGGCTTCTGCTGTCCAAGAGCTCTTCAGCTGCAGTGGAAACTCAGGCCTCCCCTGATTTTTAGATCTGATGACTTAATAAATAGACTATGATTATTTTGATATGATTTGTGATTTAATCATCAATGATAAAAGATTGTAGATGTTGATGATTTTACTTTACATTTTCTCATCAAATTGTAAACTGAATTTTCAGAAACATTTGGTTTTCTAAGAGTAGTCTAAGTCCCTAGAATAAGACATTCACAGTACTGAACCCTGTAAATGTGAAGAAATCTTATGAGATTGGCACACACATATATAAAAATCATACGGCTATGTCTTTATAGATACATTCTATATTATGTGTGCGTATCAGTATACACATGCACACACACTCAAGGTAAACAAAGCCATATTCACATTCAAAAACAGTATCCCAAATCCTACTTAGCATTTTTGCACTGAACAGAATGCTCATATTATAATAATAAGAGGTCACCTTTTATTCAAAAAATAAATGCATTAATATACTTTTCAGATAGAAATGTATTAAATGAAAATATTTATGCAAAAAATACAAATATAGCGATTCTAATATTTGGGATAAGGAAGGTAGTGTTAGAACTAACCCGTCAGAATTGTCAATTTAATACATATTGCATCCTATAGATTCCATGATTTCCTCTGCTACATTAGTGATTTGGTGTTAAAAATTCTGTTCTATTTTTTTGCAGCCTTCCTGGCTTAAATATTTACATGCTCTGATGAAAATTTATTTTATTTCTGTGAAAGTTGAAGTAGTTAAACAATGATCAAAGACAAAAAGTAGATGAATTCTTAATGACGTGTTCATGAGAACGAACCCTCCAGAGATCTGGGAAGTTCTACAAAGCATCCAGCCAAAGCTCCCAGGTTCCAGTGGTGTGAAACAGAGGTAGGCACTGGGCAATGCTCAGTTTTAGTCATATTTTCAATGCTATGACCAAAGTATCTGACAAACACAATGTACAGGGGAGTGTTTATTTGGGGGTCATGGTTTCAGAGGTCTGAGTTCATAGAACAACCCCATAGCTCTGGGTCCGAGGTGATGCAGAACATCATGGTGGAAAGGAACAGTGGAGAAAAGCAGCTCAGGACATGAAATAAGGAAGCAGAGAGAAAGAGAGCTTGGCTCACCAGGGACAAAATATAACACTCCCAAAGTCACATCCCCAGTGACTTACCTCCTCCAGCCCCATCCTACCTGCCTACAACTACTGCACAGTTAATCCATATCAATGGATTAATCCAGTGATTAGGTTAAGATTCTCACAACCCAATCGTTCCACCTCTGAAAATCCTTGGAGTATCTCACACATGAGCTTTAGGGGGACACTTCACATCTCAATTGCAAATCCCTCCTTTCCTTCATACTGGCAATGGAAAAGAATAGAAATCTATTGTAAAGAGAGTGTTTAAACCTCATCAGGGTATTGAAAGAAAATCCAAGAGCAGAACTGGAGCTCTGGAAAAAACATTGACTGGAAGCAACTCAGAAGAAGCGGCTCATGGGTGTTCAGCCTGGAATGGTATCTACCAGACCTCGAGGTGGTCACAGCATCAGCGCAGGGGGAGTCAGGAACTGGCCCCGGTGAGCATGGAAGGCTTTTTGGACCTTCTCAGATATCCCCACACACTTGTTACTAAGGACATATATCCCGCTGGACTTCACTTGCCAGTAAACTCCATGCCTTCAGCATGCGGGTGGCGGACGCTCCTCCTGGGGTTCCACAGGTCCTTATTAGCATCACTGCTGCTCCCACGTCTGAACCTGATTAAAGCTGCCTCATCTACCAACATCCTGACCCATCACCCTGGCGCCCTGGTGACCAACCATAACATAACACATGCCAACAGGTGATCAATTACTTTTATTCAGTGACGTCTAGACATAGCCCTACTTTCCCATTCCCCACCTCATGGTAGTCCACCTTGAGAAAGTGACAAATAATTAGAGCAACAGGAAAACCTTCAGCAGGATAATGGCTCACAGCATGGTGCCTCTGCTTTGCCCCCTCCCTCTGTCCCCATCTGAATCTCCTCTACCCAAAAGATAAATGAGGCCATGGCTTAGAAAGACAATTCTAGATACTGAGAAAAAATTGTGTTTTCTTTTCTTTTCCTTTTTTTTTTTTTTTTGTTGCTGATACAACAGAGACTTACATCAAATCAAATAAGATTCAAATGCCATCAACTAAGTAGAAAATTGTCCCCTGTCAAAAAATGTAATTACTCCTGAATTTGTTTTTGAATCTCCAGCAGGAGGTTGCTTGAATAATCAAAGCCAAGTATTAATTTATTTTATTATTTTTTCTTTTAGCTGAGACACCTTATGCCACAATAGCGGAAGCCAGATTTCCAGGGAAGAGTTGGAAGGACGATTGAGGAATTACGGGAGTGTCTCCAGCTCGACCCTCTTCTGCCTTTGCACATTTTATTGGCAAAATTATTACAGCATTAATTAGTGGTTAAATGTTGACTTTGGAGTGGAAGGACTGGATTCATCTCCATTCAAATTTTTCTTGCTTTTTGATTTTACATAATCGTTAAAGTCACTGTGACTCCTCATTTGCAAGGTAGATGATGATATTAACCACCCCTTAACATTTTTATAAGGATGAAATTTTTAGTATTGTACAGGATGTGGGACATTTGGTGGAATACCGTGAGGACCACAACAGTGTTAAATACTGGATGACTCAAATTTCACGGGCTTTGCGGTTTGTTATGCTACTACTTTTATTCACATTCCTCTTGCAAGTAGTCATTTTTAAAGATTTCACTTTTTAGAACAGTCCAGATTTGTACAAGATTCAAGGATGATATGGAGCACAACATATCCTCCCGTGCCATTTCACCTATTATCCATATTTCAATTCAGTATGGCGTGAACCCCTACTGATAGACTGCTGTTAATTGAAAGCTATACTATGGACAGGGCTTGTCACTGCCAATCTGACGTGGTCACCTGGCTGAGGTGTTGAGCATCCAACTGTGGAGTTGCTCTTCCTTGCTGCCTCGTCTACACTGCACTCCTTGGAAATAACCCACTGTGTGCAGCCCACTTTTATCACTCAGCTGCTGCTCCTCCTCACCCAGGACAGAGGATGTCTACAGATCATGGAGACTTCTTCCGCAGGGGATTTGTCTCCTGTCCTCATTTCTTAGTTCATTCTCTCATCTACTTGGACTAGTTTGGGATTGTGAATGCCTATTTCGTACTCCAGGCGTTCTGTCCACAGCGTTGCTGGGTTCCTGTCTAGTCCACTGGATGATCTTGTAGGTGGCTCTTGTGCTTCATGGACAAACTTTCACCATGGTCTGGGGTTGGTTTTGTATATTTCTCATGGTCTGTCATTGTGACACATCCCAGGCCCTTCTAACTTCTCTGTGCCTCATTTTTACAATCAACCATCTCTTCAAGGAGCCTTTATAAGAGATGGAAATGAAAATGAATTTCTTACGAATTTTATGAAAATAGTTTTGATGATGGGGACTTATTGAAAATCTTCAAGACCTCCAGGTCCTCTGGAAAACCCTTGCTAAGAAATGGGGAAGCAAACACATATGACTTACACACACTCCAAAACACATCCTTCCCTCTGGTTTTTGTGAAGTTATCTACAAACCATACATAAAAGATATGCACAAACCAGAACCTGAGATGAAGAATAGATGGTTATACCAAGGGAAGCTGAGTCCAGATGAACAAGGAAGTCAGGAGGAGTTCTCTCAAAGGGAGTACCTCTCTTCTCCCAGATCAAGAGTGGTGCTAAATGTGGCAGCAAGTCTTCTGAAGTCCACACCTTGTCTCAGGAAGGCTGATTTTTCCGAAGGAATTCTCAAAACTTCCTCAGTACGGCATCCAGTTAGTTGTATGTGCCAGGTTTTCTTCTAAATAGAAATCATGGCATGGCCCTACAATTATAAGTGATCCTCTTTCCACATTCCAATAATAGAGAAGAACTAGAATTGGATTAGAGATTTAAAAATGCCAGTCAAGTGATATGCTTTTCACTTCTGAGAATGTCATGCCAGATTGGATGATGGAGTGGGTAAAATTTTGCCACTTTCAGCTGGGGCTTTTCCAAATTCCATATTTAGAAGAAATCCATTGCCCAAATTCCCCCTTTGCCTATAGAGTAGGATAGCCTCACATCATGTTCACAGGGAGAATTTTAAGTAAGTATTTTAAGCTAATAAACAAAATGTATTTGTTTAGCTTTGTGACCTAGGTAGGGCCACTGTAAATCTAAGGGGCAATGACCACTAGGAAATCTCTTCAAATCATTCTTTGAGTGTAAAAAAAAAACTCAAGAGGCTTCTTTCCTATAATTGTGGAAGGAGATCAGAATCATCTCATAATCATCCTTCCCTTCATAACAGTGTAATAGCAAAATATGATTAAAGTGTCTTTGTGCAGTTTGGAACTTCCTGTTTTACTCGTTTCTCATGATTATTGCATTCCTATTTTGTAGGGAACAAGGATGTTTTACAGGAGGAAATGCAGTTTTCACGAGCGCTGTCTGCCTGCCTCTTGACACAGCGCTCTCGTGTTGCTTCGTCCTGGGCCTCACAAGCTTCTCAGCCAGCACAGGGCCAACCCCAGACTCCACTTTTCCCCAGGGGACTAGCCCCAGGCCTGCCCAAGCCGGGAAGCATTCTGTGGATGCCTGCAGCCCGTCCTCAACCATGCAGCCCAAGCCAGGCCTCACCTCTCTTGCTGCCTCCTCCTCCTGGTGCAGAGGACACCTGCTCTCCTCCCTCCCCTGTGGGCCACAGCTCCGGCTGCCCCTGAGACAAACAGAAGACGGCCCAGAGAAGCTGCAGCCGTGCACAGGAGCAGGCCGAGGAGGATGCTCAGCTTCCTGACCTGGAAGATGGTACCAGCCATGGCCGTCAGAGGCCTTCTTATTTCCAAACTTCTCTTGTGTGTCTCAATCTCTGACTTCACATCTCTGCACACTCCTCCAGGTGGGATCCAAGTGAGGAGGAGTCGGCCCTGCGGTTTTGCATTATTTCACAGATATGAAGTCATTCTTAAGTAACAGCCTGGACTGAGTCCCTTACATCTCTCGGCTTTGTACCTAACCAGACCCACGGCCCTGCTCTCACTAGAAGAAAAGACTCTCACAGCATCAGCTAGTTCTGAGCCGAGTCTGACCAGAGCTCCAGGTGAACTCTGGGCAACCTTCGCAGGTTTCCCTGGTACTGCATGATCTAATCGACTTCTTCGAACTGAGCCTCTCCATCTCAGACGGCAACCTCGATTGCATTTCTGACATTACTTTTCACTTCCAGATGCTCTTCACATTTAACAAATGCTTATTTAAAGAGCACAGACTTTTGACTTATCATTTGGTGATTGACTGAAGGGTGGATCTGCCAGCCTCAGCGAGGTTCTGGCAGTAGCATCTGCCAACTGATCAGCCTGGATAAGTCTGCCTTCTTCACACCTCACGAGTCTGCGCCACGGGGCCAGTTAGAGCAGACTTCTCGCTCAAAGTCAGTGAGATCCTGGGCTCTCTATTACCGGAGGGATGTCGCAGACTGACTTCTGCTCACCGTTTGATGACTAATGTCTGCCACAGTGCCTGCCACACAGCAGAGAACAGAGAATTGTTGACTGAATAAAGGAACAGATGTGTGGAATTTTTAATTCAACACTTGCTATCCTATAAATATCAATATTTAATATCTGCTATTAGTGATTATTACTGCATTCTATGACCATTAATGGGATTTATAGTCATTTACATAATTTTATGACCAATATTTAGACTTAATGCTCTTTTGTGAATATACCATATGCTCAAGGTCTTTTCTGATCTGTCAAAAAGTCCTCTTTACTACTCTGACCCTCTGCATGACCCACCTGACTAAATGGCCCGAAGGTTTCCACATTAGGAATCACTGTACTTTCTTGGAGGACTCACAACTTCTAATTGTACATAAACACTCAACAGTCCTCTGATTTGACAAAAATTTGTAGGCCAGACCTTTCTCCCTCAAATGGGCTGCGGCCAGGGGAAGGTCATACATGACAGCAATCTTCTCTTTTCTGCTGCATCCGGTTCACACGGGAGGATCTATCTGTTAGACCTGGGAGGAAGCTTGTGATTGAAACTGTCAGTCAGCCAGCTCCAGCTACCATGACGAACACCACTGACCGGGTGTATTGAGCAACAGACATTCATGCCTCACATTGCTGAATCGTTATAAAATCTTTATAATTCAAGGTTATCTTTATACCTATAGTATTCAAAAATTAGAAGCTTTTTTTGGATAGGGGATTTGACTACCTTTTATGGTGTAGTTTAATGTTTTGTGCAAGCCTGGGTCTTATAAAATAATACTTCTTGGTCTGGAGGACCTTTGCAGATGCCCCGTCTGAAGGTCACTGCCATTTCTGATTCCTGACCCTGTGAGCTACTTACTCTCTCCACTGGGAAATTTCTTTACTAATTTCACCTTTGTTGTTTCTTAGATCTCACAAACTTCTCCTTGGCTACTCTTTCTCTGCTTTTGGTGACTACTCCCATGCCTTTTCCCCTAGCTGTCCACGAGGTGGCTTTCTTAATACTGTGATTTTTCTTTCAATATATATACCTTCTCAGAGATTATATTGTGTGCTTTGATTAATCTGCTAATTTTATAAGAAATCATAGGGAAATGAAAGAAATAAAGACTTCTAAAAAGA
The DNA here is from genome assembly GCF_902686445.1 of Sciurus carolinensis. NCBI lineage: Eukaryota > Metazoa > Chordata > Mammalia > Rodentia > Sciuridae > Sciurus > Sciurus carolinensis. The sequence goes on along the minus strand of NC_062227.1, from coordinate 77,457,487 downwards.
TTGACTTTAATTCTGACTTGCTTATGCATAGATGGATATACACATACATATACATATACAAATATGCATATTTGCTGTTATTGACCAATTGGTTAGTCACTTTAATGGTACTTTAGCTTTTATATGATTTGAAAAGGTAGCAAAGGGCCAGAAATTTAGATCCACATAAAGGAAGGAAGAGCATTGAAGAAAGAATAAGTTAATATGAGAGAGGAACTTTACTTTTTCTTAATTTATATAAGAGAAAACAGCTTATTCAAACAAAGACTGACAATAATGTACTTAACTATGTATAATTATGTATGTGTGTGTGTATGTATACATACTTATATATGTTCCATTAATGACAACAAAGTTACAGGGGACACAAGAGAGGGATTAACATTATTTATTATTATAAGTTACTCACATCAACAATGAAATCATTGAAAATGGCATTGGATTAGATATGTGTGCATATTGCAAACTCTAGAAAAACTATTAGGAAAGTAAAATTTAGAAAGACACACACACAAAAGCAAGTGAAGCTGATACACTGAGAAAAGATAGAAAATGAAATCACACATGCTGATTATGGTGACCCATACCTGTAATCCCAGTGACTTGGGAAGGTTGAGGTAGGAGGATCCCAAGATTGAGGCCAGCCTCAGCAACTGAATGAGATCCTGTCTCAAAATGAAAAATAGAGAAGAAAGGGCTGGGTGTATGTGGGTGTGTAGCTTAGTGGTAAAGCTCCCCTGGTTCAATCTCCAGTCCCACCAAAGCAAAAAACAACAAAAACAGAGATCACATAAAATAATGAAAAACAGTGCAAGACAAATAGGAACAAAAAACAAGGGCAACAAATAGAAAGAAGTAGCAACTATGGCAGATGTTAGTCAAAATGAGTCAATAGCACCTTGTCAGCTGTATACATGCCTCAGTTAGAGGAAAGTTATGTCAAAGAGGAAGACCAACCATATGTGGTGGTGGGCTGGCATGAGAACCTACCTAGACATAAATGACAGGCAGGCTAAACGTAAGTAGAGAGAGAAATTTAAACCATGTCAACACAAATCAAAGAAAGCACAAATGGGGGAAAGATTGACCAATGAATAACAGAAGCAAGAATTTCTGGTGTGCCACTGTACAGTAGGGCCACTCTGCACAACAAGAATGTACTGCACATTTCTAAAAGCTTGAATGAAGGATCTTGATGTTTGTACATAAACAAATGACAAATTTAAAAAATAGATGGTTTTAACCGATACAAACATTATACAATGCTTACATGTAATGAATCATCACAATACCCCCATTAATATGTATAATTGTGGGGCTTTACATACTGATTAAAATAAGCTAAGTTGATTAAAATTATAGTGTATCATCAGAAAAAGAAAAAGACAAGAGGCATATCTGTATTTCAGGGAGATGTCAAACTAAGGAATTGTTAGGGATAGATAAGGGCATTGCACACTGATAATGGGATCAATTCTCAAAAGAAAGAAAGAAAGATAAAAAGAAAGAAAAAGTCCTTGATTCTATGCACCTAAAAAACATGAGGCAAAAAAGATAGAACTGAAAGAAGAAATTTAAGTATTCAGTGTCAAAGCCAGAGGACACCGCACTCTGTTCAGAAACCAACAGACATGATTGGTTATCATCAACCTTCATAGACTACTTCATCCAAAAACAGAAGAATGCACATTTTATTAAGCTCAGATGAAATGTTCACCAAAAGTAAACTACATTTTGAGCTATAAAGTACCCTGAACAAATCTGGAAGAATAAAATTCATATTGCCTTTGCTCTCAGGCCATAATTGATATAAAGCAGAAATCAATAACAGAAAGGTAACTGGAAAATATCAAAATACATGAAGACTAAATAACACAGATTTTGGTCAAAATTATTGGTCAAAAAATAAATCCTGGGAAATTTAACCAATATTTTTAACTAAATTTAATTGAAAACATTACCTATCAGTATTTATGGGATGGAGTGAAAGCAATTCTTGGTTGGAAATTTATATTTCAAATGCATATAATAGAGAGAGAAATATAAAGTCAATAATCTAAGATCCCACCTTAAGAAACTAGAAAAAGAAGAAATTAAATATATAAGTAAGCAAAAGAAAACAAATAATAAAAATAAGAGCACAAATGGATGCACTGAAAAATAGGAAAGCAATGGAGAAAAATTAATGAAACCAAAATCTAGTTCTTTGAAAAGATTAGTAACATCATTAAGACTCTAATCAGTCTAACAGAAAAAGCAGTGTTCACAAGATTTTAGTCTAAGAAATTAAACATGGAGATGTTTACAGTCTTTAATCATTAAAATAATAAAGTAGTGAAATGAATGCCTTCTTTTTTTATTTTTTTCATACAGGAGTACCAATGAGCTACATCCACAGTCCTTCGTTTCTATTTTTTATTTTGAAACAAGGTCTCTCTAAGTTGCTAAGAATGGGCCTCAAACTTGAGATCCTCCTGCCTCAGCCTCTCAAGTCATAGGGATTACAGGTATGCACCCCCACTCTGGGTCATGAACAACTCTTTACCCACAAATTCGATAACCTAGATAAAATAGAACAATTCTTTGAAGGATACACTGTGCCCAACCTCACAAAAGAAAAACAGATATTCTGTATAACCCTATGTTATTAAACACATTGAATGAATAATTCATAACCTTCTAAAGCAGACACACTAGCTTCAGATGGATTTGCTGTTGAAATCTACTGACTATTTAGGGAAGAAACTGTACCAATCTCTATGATCTCTTTCAGAAGCCAGTAGCATGGAATATTCCTATGAGAATACCATTACCTAATTTTAAAAAATGAGACAAAGACATTGCAAGAATACTCTATACCAATATCGCTCATGAACATAGATGCAATGATCCTCAAAAAAATTAGCAAATTGTATCTAACAATGGATAAACAGATCCTGATTCTAAACAGATTTCCACACCATGACTACCTGGGATTTGTGCCAGTTAATGTGAGACAGGTTCTACATTAAAAAATCAGTTAATGAGGACTATCACTCATTTTAGCTGAATAAGCTAAAAAAGAAAAATCTCAATCACCATAATAATAGATGTAGAAGAAGTATTTGAAAATGAATGCAGCAATGATTGTGGTAATAATAGGTTTCAGCTTTCACCACAGTTACAGACGAGAAATGAGAAGCTCACCCATAAAGATCAGGAGCACCGTCAGGAAGATCAGGAGCACCATCAGGAAGATCAAGAACACTGTCAGGAAGATCAGGAGCACCATCAGGAAGATCAGGAGCACCGTCAGGAAGATCAGGAGCACCATCAGGAGGATCAGGAGCAACGTCAGGAAGATCAGGAGCACCGTCAGGAAGACCAGGAGCACCAACAGGAAGATCAGGAGCACCGTCAGAAAGATCAAGAGCACCAACAGGAAGATCAACAGCACCGTCAGGAAGATCAAGAGCACTGACAGGAAGATCAAGAGCACCAACAGAAAGATCAAGATCACCATCAGAAAGATCAAGAGCACCAACAGGAAGATCAGGAGAACCATCAGGAAGATCAGGAGCACCATTAGGAAGATCAGGAGCACTGTCAGGAAGATCAGGAGCACCGTCTGGAAGATCAGGAACACCGTCAGGAAGCCCTCTCACCACTCCTTTCCAACATCTTATTGAAAGTCCCTGCCAAGCAGTAGGAGAAAGGGAGGGAAGGCAAGGAAGGAAACATGTACAGACAAGGAAGGAAGAAATTAGACTGTCTTTGCAGAGATATGATTGTTTACACAAAACATATGAACACACTGACCAAACAACTCCTGAATCTAGCAAGTGATTATAACAAGGTTTCAGGATACAAGGTTAAAATAACAAAGTCAATCACTTTACTACATATCAGCCATGAACAAGAGGAATTTGAAATTAAAAACCCAATACTATTTACATCAGCATATCTCAAAATAAAATACTTAGATATAAACCTAAGAAAACATACTAAATCTATAAAACCCAAACTACAACATTATGATTTAAAAAAATTAAAGAACTAGACAGGCATTCCTCATTCATAGATAGAATGACTCAATAATGTTAAAATATCAGTTTTTCCTAATTTGATCTACATACTAAATGCAAACTCACTCAAAACACAAGCAGGGTATTTTGCAGAAATTGCCAGCCCAATTCTAAAACGTATATGGAATGACAAAAAACCTAGAACAACCAATTGAAGAAACATGAAGTTGGAGAAATGGCACTATCCAACATCAAGACTTAGTATTAAGGCACATTAATTAATATAACATAGTATTGGTTAACAAATAGACAATTACAGCAGTGGTACAGAATAGAGGGCCCGGAGTTAAGCCTGTATAAATAGAGGCAATTGATCTGTGACAAAGTAGCAAAGGCAATACAATGGAACAGAGATTATCTTTTCAACAAATGGTACTAGAACAAATGTATATTCACCTGAGAAAATAATCGACACACAGACTTTATACTCTTTACAAACAACTCAATATGAATCACAGACCTACATGTAAAACACGACACTGCAATGCCTCTAGAGTGTAAGAGAAAACCTGGAAGGCCATGACGATGGCAATTTTTTTTTCTTAGATATAGTGTGTTAGCTTTCCCTCACTGTGACAAAATGCCTGAAATATACAACTTAAGTAGAAAAGGTTTATTTTGGCTTTTGGTTATAGAGGTTTCAGTCCAGGGTCATTTGGTTCCATTACTTTTGGGCCTGTGGAGAGTAATACGTAATTGTAGGAGTATTTACCTGTTGGCCACTGGAAAACTGAGAGAGAGGAGGAACCACTGTCCCAATATTGCTTCAAGGTCATTTCCCCGGTGACCTAACTCCCTCCCACTGGACCCCACTTCTTGAAGGTTCCACAGCCTCCCAAAAGCACCCCAAGTTGGTGACCAGGCCTTTAACACACAGGAGACACTCAAGATGTAAACCATAGTGCTCAGCATTGGCATCTTTGTGCTTTCTGAAGGTGTGGTTCTGGACCTGTGAAATATGCCCTGTGATACGGTTTCCTCAAGGTAAAGTGAAGGTATTGTAAAGTCTGCAGAATAAAGTGTGGAATTGACCTGAATGACCGGTTGTGAGGATCCAATATATACTTAGAACTCCTGAAATTCAATATGATTACTCAGTAGCACTCCAAATCACCATTTCAAAGGGTTGTGTTTTAAGAGTGTTACATTAAAAGTGTAAGAATTCTGCATGAACATGGGATTTGTTGCTTTCCTGTCCATGGCTCAGTAAGAAAATGGTTCTTCACATTCGTCTTATTGAGAAAGACCTTCCCATGACTCTGACAGTCCCTACTCCAGTGAACACCACCACCTGCTGGCCCTAAACCTCCCCCATCACTACCTCCCACGTGAATCCCCCCAAGTATTCCTGTCAGGAAATTTTACATTCATCTTGCCCTTTCCAATTTACTTCTATCCAGCAGTCTGTATCAATATTTCATTAACTGTATTTTAACATTTTAATCTACAATTTAAAGCATTTCAATTTTCCCTATTTCTCACAAAATAATGTACAAAATCATGTATGTGCTTTACAAGGATCCTCCATGAAATGCCACCTCCGTGACCCTTTTAGACTTAGCGACTGCTTCATGCTTCATTAAACTTACATATCAGTTTTACCTTAAAAGGACAATTCTCTCTTCCTTGCAGATTTGTCATGTTTTTTATGCTGCCTGGAGACCCATGCCTTTGCGATCATGTGAGTGTGAACAGGGCCCTCCCTACGCTGAGGAGCCCAACGTGGAGGAGCTCTGAGTCTGCGCAGGATGTGCACAGTCTCAGGCAGAGCCTCGGAGTGCAGAGTGACCTGCCTTCTCTGGAGAGGACTCGCCAAGAGTAACACAATGGGGCAGGATAGGGCAAAGGTGCCTGCATCTTATCAAATTTAATTTTCTATAAAAACCTTGTTTGAAAACAGGTCTATAGCCCTTTCAATAGAAAAAAAAACAGGACTCATTGGATTCCATTTACTGATTGGAAGTGCCAGTCAGGGGCACTGAAAAGCGAGAAGCTAAAATTCCAATGATAAATGAGATGACGGCTTCAATGAAATAAATGCATATTTGGCAAATACAGTTATGTTATAAAGATGCTATTGGGAGTTATTCATGTATGTGTGGACTAGAGTATTTTGCATTTGACAAGGGTCTTGACAATACTGTTATTGTGAGTTTTTTTATGATGGACAACTCTTTATACATATTGCTATCTGCAACAGTATGTAATTGAAAATGCAAATGAACTTATTGAACAATAGAAAGATGCACCTTCGGAAATAGCTTCCTTATATATCTCGCCACTAAAATTTTGCAGCTTGGGGAATTTGAAGCATATGTTCAATAACGAAAATGTTGAAGTAAAGTGGTTTGAAATAATTATCCCTTCATGTTAACACCCAATCAACAGTCAACTGCCTTCCCTCCTTGATGCAGCATTTCACTTGATAATTAGCAGCTGTATGCTAATGATGCTGGGAGCTCTTGACTTCCTGAGTATGCTGATTTCAAGTTGTGTTGAGTGGTGACTTGGTTTCATGGCAGCCTGGAACATCAGCCTCTAGAATATGCTACCAAGCCAGTCTTGCCCTTGGTTCCTGGGGATGAGCGCACCGAAGGCCCCCGAACAGCACCTCACATGAAAGACGAGAGTGCTTGGGATTCTGTGGCACTTGGGCAGAGATCAGAGCTCGAGAAGCAGGACTCTCCTGGGATCAGGATCCCCACTGTGAGCTGAGTGCCAGCAGGAAGGCGAGAGCCAGCCATTCCTCGCCAAGCTCCAGGCCACGCTTGGCTCTGTGGACGGAGCATCGAACTACAAACTGCGCATTTTGAAAACACATCATTAACTGATGTAAATATGCAGACAGGTAAGTGCCAAAGGCCCTTCTAATGGAAAAAGAAATGCATCGAGACTTTCCAAACAGGCGGGAGATGGCCATGGCTGAACCGGTGTCAAGAGGGGAGTGGAGTGGGTTGGGACGCCTTCCGGGACCTTCCGCAGCAGGATCTGATTTGGCCCATGGTTGTTGGGTGCTGCCTGGACCCCTGTGATGCCCTCTGCTTATGCAAAGAGAGAGTGAGAGCTTGGCAGAGCATCCCTTGAAGGGGTCTGTCCACGGGCAGCAGCAGACAACACAGCAGCCTGGCTGGCTCCACATCAAAGAGAGCAGCTGAGACACTGACGGGAAGACCTAGTCCATTTTTCCTTATGTTTTCTTCTTCCTCATACATGTAGACATTATTAGTTTTACTAACAGGAACTTCTCTCTAATAATAATTATACACATGATATGTATGTGTGTATGTACATACCTACAAGTTTAAAAATACTAGAGATTATTTCTCATTCTGGAAAAGAAAATTTAGAGTCACACACACACACAAAAATTAATTTTTGTGAGATCAGGGGGCAGATAGGTCATACCAAAAGCTTTAGATGTGAAACCTAGGATGTAAATTTAGCCACTATTCCCCTTGATTATGCAAATACACACACACACACACACACACACACACACACACACACGGGTGATCCAAACTGACTAACACTTTCTAACTGATGTTACTGTCTTCTAGGTGACTTGTGGGTATCAAAGGAAGAAGGGAATCTGCTACAGGGACTGGGTAGAGTAGAGTAAATTCCAGGGCCCTTTACTTCAAACAACCTCTTACTTGTTTATATAAGAAATATGAGAACTAAAATGCAAAGCATCATGTGTGTCACATGAAAGAAGGAAACGTTTAATGAATTCATGAAAATCTTGCTAATTTAACATCAAAAGGCGTGTTTCACTGCTTGGAAAGAATTCTGCATCAAATTTCTAAAATTACATTTAAATCAACCTTCATAGAACTACATCTACAGTGCTACTCTTCATCACGCAACTTTAAAAGCTAAGGGAATACCTCTACAATATCCTAACAAGGAAGCAAAGATGTTCTGCTCGCTAGCCTAGGAAGTGAAATAAAAAATCAAAAGAGAACAAATCCATGGGTCTTTGTCCTCTTCATCTAATACTTGGCATTTCCTGGATCTGTTTCCCAGACGTTGACGGCTTTGATTTCCCTTTTTGCACTTAAAGAAATAAAAGAAACAAAATCATATGAGGAGCACAGTGCTTCAGGAAACTCAAGTGATTTCACTGAGCACTGAAGGAAGCTCATGTCATATTAATGATTATATATAAGCACCAAGATATCCAGAGCTAAATATATGCTGGCTGCATCTTCAGGCATCCTCAGAATTGAGATTAAGTAATAGCCTTCATTTTAGGATGCGTCACATTGAACTATTCTGTTACAACAGCACTGGGCTTGTGTTTTATCTCAGTTTCAAGAAGGAAAACTTGTCTTCATCCCCCCAGATATTTAAGATTCATCAGAAATTGAGTGATATATGCCACGTCAGCCAGCAAACTTCCGTAGAATGCTGGCTGCACCCGGAGTGTGTAAGGCACAAGGATACACAGACTAGACATGACTTTTTTTCCCTTCAGAGATTAAAGTGAGGAAACAGAAAAGTGAAAGGACAGATGCAAATGCTGTGAGGAGTAGTTCAAGAGTGATTGACAGAAGCTCCTTAAAGGGACACCTCACCCGCCTGAAGGTTTAGATGATTCCCTGAGGAAGAAACATAAGCACGGAAATACAAGTAGGAATTAGTTACACAAAAGAGCAGGAATGGAGCTGGGTGTGGTTTGGTTGTGAAGTGCCCCCAGGTCTCCTGTGTTAATGCTGGAATGTTCAGTGGTGAAATGATCAGACCCTGGGAGCTGTAACCCAAGCAGTCGATTGATCCTTTGGATGGATTAATGATCTGAACACACTAACTGGATGGCGACTTTAGGCAGGTGGGGCATGGCTGAAGGAAGCAGGTCTCTGCGGTGGGGAGGCTGCGTTTTGGGTTTGCGTTTTGTCACTGGCATTTCACTTTCTGTCTGCTTCCTGGCTGCCTTGAGCTGAGCCGCTTTCTTCCAACAAACCCTTCCACCATAATGTTCTGCTTCACCTTAGGCTCAGAGCAATCAAATCAGCTGACAAGTCACTGAATCTCTGAATCTGTGAACCAAAATAATCTTTTCCTCCCCTAAGTTGTTCTTGCCAGCTTAGTAGGCAACAGAAAGCCTTCTAACAGAGTTAGAAGTGGGGAGGGAATTTTAGGCAGAAATATTCACATGCTCAAGCTGTTTAGGAGCAGAGTTTGACATCTTAAACTCAGTTTCCTCAAGTATTCTTGGAGATGACTCATGACTGAGGTGTTATGAAATATATCTGAGATAAACTGAAAAAAGTATTAAATTTCTATACATTCAAAAATGTAAGATATTTTTATTATCACCTTTTTACTTAGGGAAATTCCATGCAGGTATGTATTGTAAGCTTATTGCATAATGGTTGGAGAAGAAGGTGGAGAAATTGGCAAAAATAAGATCATGAAGGTCACAAATATCACGTCTCACAAAGAAGCAATCCCAGCTTTTGTTTCAAACTATCTTTCCAAGGATGTTTCTACAGAAAGCAGCCTTGGAAGACAGGGAATTTCTCCCTCCAATGTGGAGAGACTTGTTTCCAGACCAAAAGGAGGATGTTTCCCCGCAGGGCACAGGTTAGTCAGGTACGGCAGGAGTCAGCTCATAAGAGGAGAGTGCTGACCTGGGGCTCCTCAGCTTGACACGGACCTGCCGTGCGTGACACCCAGCTGCACCTGCCCAGCCGCCCTCAGTGGTTGGGACTTGTGAAGAAGAAGAGACCTGGACATGAGGAAGAGTCTGCCTGCCTCTTATGACTTGGAGAGACCTTTGTCTCTGACCAGGAGGGCCAAGTCTCCTGCCAGCATCCAGGAAACAGAGACAGGTTCATTTGTCAACTTTGAAATAGGGCAAAGTCACCAACCCCTCACCATCCTTGAAGTCATTATGGTACTAAGGATTCATTACACGCTTTAATATAGTGTGAAAACAGGTTATTCTAAAATCTCAATAATATAATTCAGTATGACTTTAAGACAAAAATGTTAGATTGCAACTTTATAAAAATTGTCACGCACAAGAAGATGTTTCGAAGAGCATAAATACTGAAATGAGTAAATCTAGCTAATCAGGATACACATTACCTCCCATCCTTATCACTCTTGGAGTGGAACCCTTAATATTCACTCCTCTAGCATTTTTCAAGAGTACGATCTGTTGTGATCAACTGTGGTTATAAGGTGCTGGGGGCGGTTACAGGAGAGTGAGATAAATAATGGTCAAAAGATACAGAATTCCAGTTGGATAGATGGCAAATTAAATAATGGTTAAAGTATTCATTATTTTCAAAATTATTTTGGTGTGTGCATAACGAGATACTTGAAAATCGCATGTCCGCAGCAACAAGGCATTGGCTATCTAAATTTCACTAGCGGCATCCACCAGAAATTTCTCCAGTGCCCTTTAAACTTCAGTTACCCTGAGCTGCACACGCAGAGCTTCCTTCACCTCTGTGATTCACAATGTCATTATCTCACCTCACTCTTGCATTATAATTTGGCTGGATATCAATTTCCAGATTGACAGTTATGTTTCCTCAGCACTTTTAAGTAAGTGTCCCTTCCTCTCGTTGCATGGGCCACTGCTGATGGAGCACTCACCGGCTCGGCCAGCTGTCCTTCCCCTCTCAGTGCCTTTCAGACTTTGTGCTCGTTTTTAGTGCTCTGCACTTTTACTGAGTTGTGTCTGAGAGTAGTGTTAGTTTTTATTCATCCTTTTTAAATTGAATGGGCTTTCCCATATGGTAACTCACCTGTTCTTTTTCTATTAAAACCTCACATGTTAATTTTTTTTCCTTTTTTCCATTTTTCATTGGTGCATGATAGCTGCACATAATGGCAGGATCTGCTGTTGCATATTCATACCTGCACACAACATAATAATATAATTTGGCCAATATCACTCCCCAGTATTTCCCCTTCACCTTCCCTACCCCTCCCCAGTCCCATTTTCCTATTCTACTGATCTGTTGATTTTCATGAGATACCTTTCTTTTCCTTTTTCCTCTGTAGCCTCCACATATGAGATAAAGTATATGACCCTTGACCTGAGTGTGGCTTATTTTGCTTAAAATAATAGTATCAAGTTTCATCCATTTTCCTACAAATGATATAATTTCATTTTTCTTTGTGGTTGAATAAAACTCTATTGTTACATGCATTTTTTAAATAATTCCCACTCACTGCAGTTTCTGTCCTTCTCTCTGGAATTCCTCTTGTAAAATAATCACACAAACAACAATCAGTTTTGAACACATTACATAATACCTAGATTAATTGTGAGGTGAAATATATACACAAATTCACACAAAAACACTAGAGACTTAAATTAAAAAGAAATTCTAAAAATGTCTCAAATAAGCCAAAAAAGAAACAAAAGTAAACAACAAATGAAAAACAGGAAAAATAAAGGAAAGAAAGTGGCAGATCAAAGCATTAATGTATTGATAATGACATTAAGTATAAGGGATCTAAATACATGAATTAAAGTCAGATCGGCAGGGTAGAATTTTATAAGTTCTACTATAAATTAAAGACAGAGATTGGCGGGGTAGAATTTTAGAGGTTCTACTATATTCTAGCCACAATAAATTATTTCAAATATGAAGATATAGTGGACTGAAAGTTAAAAATTGAAACTTACATTATGTAAATATTAATCAAAAGAAATAAGTGATAGTATTAACATCAAATGAATTAGACTTAAGAGCAAAACTAAAAAGTTAAGAAAAGGAGGAGCATTCTGCAATGATGAGAAGGTCAATTCACCAAGAAGACACAATAATTCTAAGTGCAAACACACCACGCAGCAGAGCTGCCAAATACACACAGAAAAATCTATGGGTTTCAAGGAAAGAATTCACACATCTACAACTAGTTGGAAGCTTGAACTCATCTCTCAACAACCGCTATGATAACTAGCCCCACACGAGTCAGGATCACACACTCAATGACATCATCCATCGAGAGTACCTACTCACAGTGACAGAACTGTCCATCCAGATCCGCAGGGGCACATTTTTATAGCACCCATGAACCGTATACAAAATAGACAATATCTAGGTACAAAAGTAGGTCTCAACACATACAAAATCACTGAAATTAGACAGCATGTCTTCTCTGGCTGGGAGGGAACCATTTTCTGAAATATTTGAACACTTGGAAAGCCAATGACAAGCTCCTGCATAAGCCAAAGGTCAAAGTGAAAAGTCTCAAGGAAATAATTTAAAAAATAATGAGAACACCACACTGACCTGAATGAAAATGAAAATATAGCACATGAGAAGTTGAGAGCACGAAGGAATTGTGAGAAGAGACTTTTGTAGCACTAGATAAATGCACTAGGAAAGTGTGGTCTGAGATTGATAATCCAAACTTTCACCTCAAGTTCCTAAAATAAGAACAAAATATACACAAGGATAAACAAGATCAACAAAATGGTAAATAGGAAAACACTGAAGTCAATGGAATATGTACTACTTCTTAAAATACCAGTAAGACTGATGACATTCTTACACTAAGAGAGGAAAAAGAGAGAGGAGATACCATCTTCCAGAATCAGCAACAAAATAAGGAATATCATTACAGACCTTGAAAGCACCAAAAGCATAAAAAGAAACACTATCAACAATTCTACACATATAGATTTGACAACTCAGATCACGTGGATCAAAACACAGATTACAAGAACTTGCCCAATTTGATCATCTTAAAGCCACCACAGCTGTTTAGAAATTGAATTAATAATTTTAAAATTCTCAACAAAAATATTCAGAAGGTTATACTGAAAAAAAAAAAAACTTCCAAATGTTTAAAAGGGTTAGCACCATTTCATCAGAATCTCCTCCAAAAATCAGAAGATAGAACACATGTCAATTATTTTATGGAGTTAATTTTGTTCTGATACCAAAACAAAACAGAAATACAAGAAAAGAAAATTACATTAGCAATGTAATATTTGAATAAAGTTAAAAATACCTAACAAAATACCAGCAAATAGAATCAATACAATAAAAAGTAGTACAACCCCTGACCAACAGATTTCTTCAAAGAATGCAAGAAAACTCAGCATTTGAAAATCAGTGAATGTAGTCTCCTATATTAGCAAGGTAAAAAGAAAACCTGATTATAACATGTGACCATATCAGCCAGTGGAGGAAAAGCTTTTAGCAAAAGTCAACATCCCTTCCTCTAAATATCTCCAGTCTAAAGGTACAGGAGGGAATTTCCTAACTTGGTTAAGAATAGCCACTAAACCTCAAGGATGGCATTATATTTTATGTTGAAAAACTGAAAGTTTTTGCCTCATGATTGAGAAAATGACATTGATATTTGTTTGCATTACTTTTATTCAAAAATGATGGACAATTTGTCCACTGAAATAAGAAATGAGAAAAGCATAGAGATGAGAAAAGGGAAATCAACTAAATTGCTGTTATTTGTAGATGTCATGGTTGTATAAATAAAAGATTACAAGGAAGCTGTGAAAATGCACATCAAAAATTCACGAATGAGATCAAGAAGTTTGCATGATACAAGATATGCATGAAAACTTTACTACAATTCTATGCATTAAGAGTGGACCAATATCAGATTCACCCTCCTCAGTTTTTGTTCTTGCTCAGCCCTGAATCAATTGGAAGATACCCACTCACATTGGTGGTGGTGAAAGGTCTTCCCTCAGCTTCCTCATTCGAATGCTAATCTCCTCTAAACACACACACACACACACACACACACACACACAAACACACCAACCCACACACTCAGAAATAATGTTTCACCAAGGTGGTGCATGAAATTAATCATCACATTAAGTATTTCTGAAATTTTCATAAAGCTAAAACAAGGAGTGTAATAAATTCTGGGTACTCCCCAGCCAGTCAAAACCTGTTTTCTACTTGCCTGGCACACTTAGTGGTAACCACTGTTCTGTTGTTGGTATTCATCAATTCCAAACGTAGTACATTTCCATCATGTACGTATGACATCATGTACTTCTGTAGACCTGACCTTGCTGGGTTTGTTCTTGGTATCAAGATTTTGTTCTTTTGGAACACAGTTTCTGCATGTGGTTTGCTATATTCGTTCCTGTTGATGCACTTGGCCCTCTCAATACTCTCTCAGTACTACACAGTACTACACTCTCTCAGTACTACACAGTATTTTGTTGTGCGACTCCATCAAAGTGTTGTCTACTCTTCCCTCGCCATGAATTGCACTGGTTCCAGTCAAGCCAGGGGTGAATGATATTGCCTATGCACATCTTACCTCCTTACACTGACCCAATAAACCTAGAAAGCAGCTGAAAAAACTCTACTGTGCATAGGACTGAAGCAATCCATTTTTTAAAAGTACTAATTACTTCCCGTGGGAAGGGAAACTGAATGACGTGCTGAGAAATAGAAAAACCAGGGTGATATTGCCCCTCTTTACATCAAGCTTTCCACTCTTCCGGAAAATCTTAGTAACATAAAGTGGCAGGTACACAGAAGAGGCAAAGTCAAGTATGCTGTCCATCTTGTGGGAATGAGTCAGTCTTCCTGGAAATGACCTTTGAAATGCATCCTGCAAGGTAAGTGGGCATTTTCAGACGCAGAGACTGCATTCCTGGAAGAGAAGGAAAAATGAATAAGTAAATTTGCAGAGATGGGAATGAACACAGCCAGTCGAGGAAATGAAAGCCTGAGGATTTGACATGCGTTAAAGCACCTGCACTTGGTATCCTGAAAAATAGAGTGGCTGTGAAATTATGTTCACTTGCATATATTTTGGAAAATGATATATTTTTTGCTGAAAATGAGCAATCACATGTTTAATTTTTTAAATAGGTTTAATCATTGTGTAATGGAAAAAAACTTACCTTCGCAGCAGTATTGGTTGATTTCCAAATTCCAAGGAATGATTTTTGGAAAAAAAAATCCAATTATCCCTCTCTTTATTTAATGGTCCTTTGAGCACTATCACATCTTGACATCTTATTAGACTCTGAAATTCTCTAATAGACTCCTGGCTCAGGAGAGGCAGGAAATGTGTCATATTCATCCTTGTATCCCAGACAGAGCACAGATTCTGGAACTTTGTAGTTGCTCAGGAAGTTTCTGCCAGAAAAGCATCCACAGGAAAATGCCTGGAAGATTGGTTTTGCAGGGTGACTAAAACAAGGATTGTTAGGTGCTGTAGATGGAACTCAGGGCCCCAGGTGTGCTGGACAAAGAGATCTGTCACTCACTAGTGAGGCATTTTGTATAAGTCTTTCAATTATCTCTCCATGATACACGTTTATGAAGATATTATATAATTGGAGACTCAAGTAGTCATATACTTGTCTT
The DNA here is from genome assembly GCF_902686445.1 of Sciurus carolinensis. NCBI lineage: Eukaryota > Metazoa > Chordata > Mammalia > Rodentia > Sciuridae > Sciurus > Sciurus carolinensis. Next base: position 77,442,084 of record NC_062227.1, on the reverse strand, counting down.
ATCAGAGGTATTAGTTCATCACAAATAGAAATAAGAACACATAAATTAATGTCCATGCTTCATGTCTTAAACTCCATTTTCTATTTCCTTGACATTATCTCTAATATATTATTAAGTTCTCTCTTCTAAAACATATTTACAAAATAATATGAAGATATGATGACCAACTTCTTGCACATACAACTTCTGATACAAGGTTGTCAATTTTAGAGACAAGTTTCAACACTAGAATTATATACTGAGTGAAAGTATTTGGGTGATAACTCACACAGGTTAAAATAACTTAAGTGCTAATAGCCATCATGCAAATAAAAACTTAGGTACATGATTTGATGCAAATAACAACCAGCTGAAAATAATTGTTTTCTAATAGTTAAAGATGCACAACACATAGCAAAAACATAAATGCAAGTTATAGCTTCCAATAAATGGACCAGTTTACCTGGTAAGTGGATGACAATATATATGGGGGTGGGGGTGGGGGTGAGAGAAGAATGGGGGAACTTTAGATTACCTAGAGGGAAATGAGAGGGAGTGGGATGTGAAAAATGGTGGAATGAGACAGACATCATTACCCTATGTACATGTATGATTACACGAATGGTATGAATATGAATCTACATGGTGCACAACCGTAGAAATGAAAAGATATACCCCAGTTGTGTACAATGAATCAAAATGCAGTCTATAAAAATTTTAAAAAATATGTAATTTTATTTAAATTTTCAAATTTAGTTGATGGCATTATTATTAAAAATGATTTCTTCATAAAAATGAAACCATTAATGTCCCATATTTCAAAATGACACTGAATTTTTGTATCAACAGAGGGTTCCACAATATGTGATAAAAACTTGAAAATTTAAATAAAGTAAAAATTGTTAGGTCAAAGACATCAGAGTGGCCAAAGTAAGAAGATCAAAAGGATTTAGGGGTCTTGTGGGGTTAAGCAGATACTTTGCAAGTGCTTTGTTCTTGTGTCTGCTTGACACCACTGGGTGGGGGGAGGGGCTGCGTTTCTGGCTTCTTATAGGAAGAAAACTCTCCAGAAGAGAAATTCAGGCAGCAGGTGCAGTATCAGGGTCTTAGAATGGTAGGAATGACCTCAAAGCACTGTCAGTTTTCCTTTCAAGACACTTTCTGAATTCTGAAGTTGTCCAAGGTGAGAGTCTAAAGAGCTTTGCTGAAAAGATGGAGAAATATTGACCAGTTCAGTTGTGGCAAGAAGAAAAAGACGAATGGTCACAGCTCTGTAGGAGCAGGAAACATACTGATCCCAACAGGCTCTGAGCTGAAAACATGATTGGACAGACTTTTAATATAAACACAACTTCAGGTGAGGCCAAAATTACCCAGACGGTCACTCAGTCTTGAATCAGTTCAATTATGTAATGCATGCTCGGAAGAAAACAAAACAAAAGCAACACACTTCAGCATGACCAAGAACCAATAAAACTAAACTGAGTAGTGACTCAGCTCTTGGAAACAGAGCTTAAATATATGAATAGCATGTTAAAGGCTCTAGTGGAAAATTGGACAACATGCATTAACTGATTTCAGCAGAATTGGAATTATAAAAAGAACTCAAATGGATAATCTAGAAGTAAAATAAGACTAACACAAAAACAGAAAAGTGTTTGTAACACTCACTGGACAGAACTAGTGATGTCTAACATCATTGGATTAGAAACAGCTGAACAAGGATCTGTTAACTTAAAGACAGACCTAGAAAATCACTTGAACTTAAAAAAAAATGCAAAAAGAATACAGGAGGAAGGTACCCTCATTTGCTGTAGAAAGAGATTAAAAGATCTAACATATCAGAACCCTAGAAGAAGAGAAAGGATAGGTAAGAAGAGATATTTGAAGAAATAATGGCTGATGATTTTCAAATATAATGGAAAATAACAATCCAAAGATTAAAGAACTTCAAGGAATTCAGGTAGGGTTAGCATGCATTGTATTCAATATATGGAAGCAAGTAATAAAAGAGAAAAATTTAGAGGCAACCCAAGAGAAAGGAAAACAATATTATTTCTAAGAGGGACCCAAGCCAGCATCTGACCAATTACCATGGCTTAATGCAATTGCTTCATCTGGACTCATAATCCTTAGTTTTTGCAACTCAATGCACTCACAACCATTAGTGTTTGGAATTGGCTTGGATAGGAGATTTATTTGTCCTGTGTGACTTGTTCCTTATGGAACACTTCCACAAGACCTTCAACAGCCACCCCAAACTGCATTATGTGACACAAAATAAATGTGCAGACAGAACAAGGAGAACAGCAGAAACCTGAAAAAGTTAACGAAAGTAGTAGTTACAGAATAGCAGAAATTCTGAACAGATAATGTGGCTAACAAATTCTCAGAGAAAGAAATTCAGCAACTGGATCCAGTGAAATTCAGGCTCTTCCTGGCAGTAGATTGATAGGACTTTTGATTGGGGGTACAGGGAACTTGAATAATGCTTCTGTTTAGGATTTTGTGTTTGTAAGACACACTGATTGAAAACAAGATGGAAAAGAGTAAGTATTTACTATTTGGAAGTCCTTGCACTAAGTGTTTGGAAGTCCCTGGCACTGAGTTTGGGACCCTAAGCTGGCAACAGTCTTGGAAACTCCCTGTCAGTATCTAGAAGCAGAGTTTCTACTGGTAGGCAGTCTTTCCTGCACCGAGCTCCGCATGAGCACAGTCCTCGGACCACTGATGTCTTTAACAGTCCTACACTAAGAACAGTGAAATGGTTGATCAAAGTTAGAATGAATAAATAAATCACAGAGGATTCATGTAGTAACCAACAGTGCTGTACTGCAACCCTTGGAAACAAAGATGCATTCCATAAATGTAATAGATCACACATAAGTGCACAAGCACCTATGATCTCAAAATTCCAAAGCTGATCAATTCTACCTACGATGTGGAAAGAAAACAGAGTATGTATGTTCCTCGTGTTCAGTGAGAGGGCCACAGATTGCTGCTAAGAGGTGGTTCATGTTCTCTTCCTCAATACTGGTGCTGCTTTCGTTGGGTGTGCTCACTTTTTCAGAAACTTTGATGTATATGTGCGTGGTTTGTGCTATGGTATGTCACATAACTCAATGAAAAGCTTTTAAAAACATAAAATTTGCATAAGATATGACTTCAGTGTGATGACTGCCTCTTAAGGTCTGGAGAAGATTAGGCAAAATTATCTATAAAACACTTAACTCCGTGTTTATACATTGTAAGTGCTCAATAAGATGTAATATACGTGTTTTATCTTTCCAGGCATCTTAAATTCCAGCTCTGTGGTATACTCATGCAATCAAATATAAAAACTCCAAATGTGTTAGTCCTGTCTTTCATAAACTGCTGTACTGTCGGATAAAGAAGCTACCGTCTTGTTTACAGGGATTGTATTAATCACCTACCACTTGTGCTCGCAGTTCATTGGGTCTTGTTGGTTTTACAGTTTAACACATATTCTCGAAGTTGCCTTTGATACTTTAGTTTTCAGGCCAAGACTTGTCACTCTGCTTACATTTTCTGCTCACTGAGCCTTGCCTCCTTCCACTGGGAGGCATAATGTGGAGATTGCTGCATGTGAAGACATCTGGGTTCCAAACTCAGATGGGTCATAGGCCACTCTGGGACTTTGAAAGAGCAATCCTAGCATTCGCCTTACTATTGAAGAGCTTATAGAGTTCATCTCCATGCCAACGGCAATGCCTGGCATTCTGTAAATCATCACAGATTACAATGGATTCTGAGCATTCAAAGAAACAGTGATCTGTAGGAGTTTAAGTAAAAGAAGTAAAATGCACCGCTGTGACAGTCTCGAAACTTTAAGACATAGATAACATTTCTTTGGAGGTTGTGGGTGTATTTTCTGCAAGACAGAGAGGTTGTTTTTTGCTTAGTTCTTCGACCATAAGGTGCTCACAGATGCCTAATTAGTGGCACGCATCCTGAAGGACATGCTTGGTGAGATTTCTGTGAAAATACCACACTCTTCTTTCTTGGCAAACCAAACTTTTAAATTCAGTCACCTTCTGAACAAATGGAATTTAATTTTTGTATCTCATCTAAAATATCACTCACTTTTGTTTTTAAAAGGTGACTTTTCTGTGTCTCTCCAAGTCACTCCAATAAACAAAAATTCCAACTTTTCCTGAAATACAGACCACAGCACTGTGAATCGTCATTTGAATGAACGTCATATTGACTTCTGGATATTTTAGAAAACATTCTTCTGTGAATTTTGTATTTCTCAATATCATATTTCACATAATATAGGCATAGGCGTCATTTTTTACCAAGCAGTTATGGTGGCCTTCATAATTCAAGATACTGCCCTACATCTGAGGAATATAAGCAGATTTAAGATGAAGTTCCTAATCATCAAAATGTCACTGTGTATACATGTGCAGTAAAAGAACACAAAACCTAAATATCAACTGAATAAAATAATATTTTGGGGAAACTAGAGAGTGAAGCTGGTTTTAACACATGTAGGAAAAACTAAGTCTGAATATACATCACAATTGGATGAGCAGAAAAGAAGAATGATCACACAAAATCATAACAGCAATATAGGTAATGGGAAAAGTTCAGTGTACACTAGGCACAACTGAGAAACAAAAATGGCATTGTTTGGCTGAATTAAACTGAATGATAGAAAGAAGTCATGGTAGGTCAGCAGGAAACTAGAAATGGTCATCAATATCGAACCTTGGATTTGGAAGTTTATTCCATAGACAATGTAAAGCTATTGAATATATGGGGGTTGGGGGAGATGAGAGAAGTGTTTTGGCATCATTTGGGGTTTATTAAAAGATACATGAAATGCACAAATCAAGGATGTTGCTTTGATACTGATATTGTCTTACAATATACAAATGTCTGATTTTCAGCATTCGACTTTTTGTAAATAAATGTGCTCATAAAATGATAATATGCATCTTAATGAGACCCAAGAAGATTCTCTATCTTTCTACAGAAGTTCCTACAGGGACACTCTTCTCTGCTGCAGCATCTGGCCTCCTTGTAAGAACTCAGTGATGGAGGCTGGACTCTGTTAAGTTCCTTTGCTCAAACCTTAGTTCTGCTTCTGACCTAGAGGCAAGGCTTGTCCACACACAGAGGCTGTGGGAAGAACACAGTGTCAGAGAGAAAATGCCCCCTTGTTCCCACTGGCCCAAACTCCTCAGTCAGAGGCAAAGGTCACATCAGCATCTGCAACAGAGGAAGCCGGTTCCAAGGAAGGGAAGGAAAGGACAGCCAGCTGGAGAGGAACTACTCTCCTCCTCACAAGAAAGAAGCCCGACACTGTGACCTGGAGCTGCAGTGGACCTGGCCAACCCTGAGTCCTGCTCAGGAGCAGGGAACTTCCACCTCCCTTAACTGTTTCTACCTATCTTTTATCATGTTTCTTGAACAGACTTTTGAAAACCGGGAGTCTTTTTATTCTCTTCTCCCATGGGAAGACATCAAGAAAGAACTGAGAAGGACACACCCTGCCTCCCTGGGCTGCAAGGTGTGTGCACATGACTCTTCCGTGCTTGCAGAATTGACTGCAGATTGATTGAGAATGGTGAAGAGGAATAAAAGAGGTGGGTAAGAGATTGGAGGCTGGAGCTTCATGGCCGTAGGTTTGAGTCCGTTCTGCTCCTCGCTGTTTGGGAAATTAATCAGCCTCTTGAAGTCTGCGTCTTCATCTGTAAAATGCAACCACTACACATCAACTCTCTGAGGGGCCTGTGGAAAACTCAGAGGGCAGCGCCTTTCCTCGGGTTCTCACCGATGATCCTCCTACCGACTGCCACACTTGCTCCACCAGGGAGTGAAAGGAAAGGCCGAGTCTAATGCCTGTAAACTGGAAACCACACAGTGGTCACGCGTCTACGTCGTGGCTTTATTATTACTCAGGAAGAACAGCTGCAGACATGCCCCCTTTGAAACACAAGTGGATTGTTGCCAGCTATCAAGCGCTGGCTTGCTGCAGACGGATCTGACCTATGATTTATGGACATCTCCGCCGCTGCGCATTTTACTAAGACTTGTTTCAACCAGTGCAATACATCACATCTTATTAAATTTCATTTGAAGATCAAAATATAGGTTTCTGCTTTAAAATCTTTCTTAAATTTCTACAATCATTATGTTCATATAATAAATCCTGCATATTCAAGGAGTCTTCTTCCGTAGGAATTCTAATGCAGTACTGCTCTTGACTTGGTATTTTATTTGATGACTTTGTATCCACTTTAAAAAATGGGTATGAGATTTTTTTCATTTAGAAAAAAAGCACAGTATTTTAAGTATTTTTAATTGCTTTTATTAGCATACTATAGTTTTACATAATGGGGGCTCATTTAGATATATTTATAAATGCATATATGGCATTTCCTATTTCCTCCTCTCTTACCTTCCTCCAACCTCCTAATTTTTTTTTTTAATTGGTGGATTATAGTTACATACAAAGATGGAATTCACTGAAATTCATTTGCACATACACATTGTATAATTTGGTCAGCTTTGTAGATTTTACTGTCAGAACCGTGTTGATATTCTGAAGAATCTGATAGCTTCTATGACCAAGGACTGTTTAATAAATGTTCTGATATCATCTGTGCCTTAAAGGCTAAAAGTTCTAATCTACAGAATTGTCTTTACTTAATTCCTAACTTGGCAAGGTTTATTTATTCAGAAGTCATTGGTCTATTTGGATTTTATAAACTTTATTATTTTAGTGTTGAAAGTTTGTAATTCCTAGAGAAAGCAACAGTGAACAAATAGTCATATCTCAATTAGCATTTGTATTTATATTATTTTGTAATCTTAATGATATTTTAAGTTATGGGCTTTGAAATGGGAATGTTTTATCTTGGAAAACCATTAGTAGTTAAGGAATACGAATGAAAAGCTAGGAGGACCTGGTGTGGGTGTGCCTGCTCTGTCGCAAGGCAGCTTATGGGAGGCTTCGCTCCGTCACTGTGACCTGGAGCCTGTGGCTCTCCTGAGCAAACTCACTTCATGTGGCAAATTACTGAGAGTATTAAAACAGATCTAGGATAAATATTTTCTTTCCTAAAATTTACTCTGTACCAAAACAAGCATATTTTCCAGCATATTTTTAACATCTATATTGAAGTGAGGTATTGACAACAAATATTCGTTGAATAATTGCTGAGCATAAAAAAATAATACAAGATTTAGGAAACCAAAGAAGCAAAATATGCTGCTATGCTTTATCTTGCATTTTAATCTTTAAATAACTACACTAAGACTATAGGCAAGCTTTTATAAAGTGAATGTCAAGCAAACTGTTGGAAAGGTGGAAACAATAGATGATGGAATGCTTGAGGAAATCAAGACTAAAAGTGAGAACATGGAAAGGGATGAGGGGGAGGGGCACTGAGAGTCACCTTGTGGAGCACAGACAAGGGTCTTGCGGTGCGATGGGACAACAGCATTGTGAACTGCAGAGTGGCCAGTGCCTAATGGGAAGGACAACTGAGTTCAGTGGAGTGCAGAGTACAGAGGGGTTCTGAGGTTTCCCTACGCAGAGATCATGCAGTTCTATGGGTTCTGCTGGGGATAATGGGTTCTATTGAGGATAATTGTGCTGGAACAAAGCGACATTAAGACCCTTTGTTTTACAACTCAGTAAAGCAATGCTGAGAACAGACCCCCACACGCACTTTTCTGATTCACAGTGAAACTGAATCCAGCAATTCTGACTGAATTCATGGAAATATAATGCAAGTATAAGTCTATTGAAGTAAGCATATTAGGGCATTTGACATTTTTCAATTACAGTGGTTGTAAATTGGGAACAGAGGTATTAATACCATCAAGAACAAAGACAAAAGCCTTTCTTGATCTTTAAATAAGATCCATTGGAAACCATCTTTCCCATTGCTAGGGATTTTGAGGGAAGGAAAGTATACATAAAAGTTAAATTAATATCTTCTCTATCAATTAAGAAGAGACTACTTTTCTAAAGAACACCCACGACTTGGATAAAGATCTGGGTTTATAAACAGGCCTCCTTATGTTCCCTCAGAAGAGCAGAAAGACAGAGGCCCTGCAGCTGGTGCCCACAACTGACCTTTAATACGAGTTTAATTGGTTCTCCTGTGTACCACCTAACGAATCCCAGAAGCCGGAGACTTGGAACTCTGACACCCACCCTCCTTCTGCTCTGTGGCCAAAGAAATATCCATTTATTAAAAAATCAACTAAGCAAGTAGCACAGAATTCAGAAAGCAGATGAACTCTTGTTTCTGTGTCTACATACCCAATGGGAACGTGATTTTCTTCTAGAAGAATTATGAAATTACTAGATTAATTATTAATCAAATGGACCATAGTAAGTTCTCATAAGGGAACAAAATACATAGGTGTAGATAAACAAAAGTAAATGGAGTATCAGTGCCTGGGGCCCACCCACCGGTTGCTGAATTTGTCTAGATAACACCTGTGGCACCTTGGGCACTTTCTGTCTGAAGACCTTAGCTTTTGACTGACTGGTCTAAATTCATTTCCACTGTTGGTGTTTTAGCAGTGATTTTCAGAGTGGGTCTTGGGGTTTGCACAGAGGGTCCCTCAGACACTTCCGGGGTTCTCAAGGTCAGAGTGATTTTGGCAATAACTCTAGGCCTGCAGTGGCCTTTCCGTCATGTGTACTCTGGCTTTTCTAGAGGTCAATGACACGTATTACAGCAGCGGAGCCAGCGCAGGGGCTCGCGGAGGACTCCGGCCGTCCCCGCTAATCCAGACAGCAGGCGTGCTTGTGAAAACATAAAACACGGCCAGTTTCTTCGTCTGGGTACTATAGCCATATCCTCATAAAATACGCACTCTGTGTACACATCCCAACAAAGGTGATACTGATACAACGTACCTTGCAGATTATTGTTAGTATTCAATGAGACCATAAAGCAGCACCTGGTACAAACTCAGCGTGATATTCGTGTTGCCATTACAGGCGTTGTTGTTGTTGTAATCATTATTATATCTTGGTGATTTAATTGTGTATCTTTTTACTTACTACTAATACTGATTGTGAATGACAGAAAATTTGTTTAATTTCATTGAACTTTATCTAATATTCTAATAAATATTAGGATTAAGTTAGATATGATGTTATTCAGGTGAAAGGAAATGATTTTAGCTAGAATAATTTGAGTATGGAGAGCCTATAATATTAAAATAATATTTAATTAAAATAACATTTAAAATAACATCCAGTCCCTTGATGGTGATAACAAAATTACACAGTCATTTGGCAAGTTAATCACAAAATGAGTGAAATGCAGTCTCATCCCCAGAGGAGCCTAGGATCAGAGCTGCAGAATGTCTGTCCCGCAGCCACGTTCGGCCCGCTGCCACAGTCCTAGCGGTGGCCTGGCAGGGCTGGTGGAGTGCACTGTATTCCCATCAGGCTTCGCTGGTTCTTCTCCACTCCCAGTGCCCCTGGGTGAGAGATGGGGAGCCTCTGCAGCCCCCTGGCCACGTGCACAGACCCGTGTAAGGAGTTGACTTCCACGAGGCTAATGGGCGAGTCCACCCACTGTACGGGGTCCAGACAGCCCCTGGTCAGGGCCCACGTGGGCGCAGCATCTGGTCTCTCCTTCCAGGCCTCAGCCTCCCCTTCCCCTAATACCATGCCTGCCTGCAAGGCTTGTCGCAGCCCTGCATTTTTTGAAAACCAAGCTAAGAAGACGTCAGAGAGAAATCGTGTTATCTAAAAAGCCTCAGAGAGTAAAAACATTTTAAAAAGAAAGAAAAGAAATTCTGTAGTGACTAAGTCCAGAAAGCTGAGCTCTTGGGTCCAAATAGGAGAAGCAGCATTTGGTGTGGCGAGCCCACCAGCAGGATTTCCCGGGTCTGTAGACAGGGACAGCCCAGGCCCCCGAGGAAGAGTGACAGAGGCAGAGAACACCCTGACCCAGCTGCCCCGCCCTCCCACAGGCAGTTACCCAGGTCTCCCAGGTCTCCAGGGGGCTGCGCCATCCCATTGGCAGATGTAGCTTTCCTGCTCTAGGATTTCACAGCTATGGCTTCCTTTTCGCTGCTTTAAATTAATTTATATTTTAAGAGAAAAAAAATCTTAACATTATAGGAAATTACATTTAATGAGGGGAGAGTGCATCAGGAAACTTGGAGCTGATGGAACGTCCCCAGGCTGGCGGCGCTGCTGGCCTCGCAGGGGCCTCACTGGACAGAGCTGAGCTGGCGGAGGCTTAGATAAGAGGGGTCTCAACAGGACCTCCTTAGAAACACGCAAAAAGGAAATGGCATGTGAAGAAAGCAGGTGTCTAAGCTTGGCAACTATTAATATTTTCATGTTTTCTGTATTTTTTAAAGAATTTCTATAAAATTAAAATATTTGCTTTAGAAAATGAAATTTCAAGAATATCAAAAATAGTTACAGAGCTAAAGCCCCATCTGCCCAAGCACTGCTCCCGCTTTCCACCATGGAGAACCTTCTTGGAAGCCACTATGTATGATTCCAGCACATATTTCTCTAACAGTCCTACCTAGAAATGTAGCCATACATGTGATCTTTTTTAAAGTCAAACAAATTATATATTTGTTTTCTAACTAATTTATTTACTTAATTAATATATATTGTATGATTTCTCTACACCAGAAGTATTCAAGTAATTGATATGTCTATTAGTAAAATATGATAAAGTTTATGAACTCTTACCAAAATTACTTTCAAAGGAATGTAACACAACAAGCTCTACATTAATTGAGATCGACCTACTCTGAACCAATATAGTTCAGGCCTCAGAATGAAGCAGGGTGTAACGTGGAAAAACTCAGACTGAGGTTCTAGACTCCCCATCCAGACCCACTGCGACAATTGTGTATTGGAAGTCAACATCAATTTGAAACACACACACACACACACACACACATGACTAAGCACGGAAACTAAAAACCTAAGAGATGAGGTCTAGATATGGTCTTTTATTAGAATTACTTGTACTAAAAACAGACTGAACCCACTCAGACCTAAAGCTCACTAAATTCTTGAAGGTATAAGCATTGCCAAAGCAACCCAAGCCTGGGATGAAACTGCAATTATTTTTAAAATTATTATTGTTTTTATTTGTTCTAATTAGTTATACATGACAGTAGGATGCATTTATGCATTTTAATAAATCATATGTAAATGGAGTATAATTTATCATTTTTCTGATTGTGCATGTTGTGGATCACATCAATCATGCAGTCATATGTGTAAGTGAGATAATACTGTCTGTTACACTCTATTATCCTTCCTGCCCCCATTCCACTTCTTCTCCCTTCACTCCCCTCTACTCAATCTAAAGCAAGTCTGTTCTTCCCTAGTGCCCGCTCCCATTGTGAATTAGCATCCTCATATCAGAAAAATCATTGGGCCATGTTTTTTTGGGTTTGGCTTATTTTGCTTAGCCTGATATTCTCCAACTGTATCCATTTACCAGCAAATGCCATAATGTCATTCTTTAAAGCTGAGTAATATTCGATCGTGCATATATCACAGACATTTCACAGAAGAAATACAATCAATCAACAAATATATGAAAAATGTTCAATATCTCTAGCAATTAGAGAAATGCAAGTCAAAACTACTCTAAGATTCCATCTCACTCCAACCAGAATAGCAATCCTCAAGAATACAAGCAACAATAAATGTTGGTGAGGATGTGGGGGAAAAGGCACACTCATACATTGCTGGTGGGAATGCAAAATGTTACTGGAAAGCAGTATGAAGATTCCTCAGAAAACTTGGAATGGACCCACCATTTGACCCAGCTATGCCACTCCTTTGTTTATACCCAAAGGACTTAAAATCATCATACTACAGTGATGCAGCCACATCAATGTTTATAGCAGCTCAACTTGCAATAGCTAAACTATGGAACCAACCTAGGTGCCCTTCAACAGATGAATGGGTAAAGAAAATATGCCAGTTGTGTTTAATCCTTTAAACTGATCTCCATGTCCCTGAACCTGCAACGGGAGAACTCCCCATAACAACACCCACTGGACTTCCCTGTGTGCTGTGGCAGTGGAAAGTGGTGCGCAAAGAAACGTCACCTGAGGGGCACAGTCAGAGGGAGGCTTGCTGAGAAGCATGCTCAGGAACTGAGCCAGGGCCAGGAGGTGCTCCACGTCTGTCCAGGGAGACGCGGCAGTTGTTGTGCAGTGGCTGAGCCTGGTGCGCGTGCTCCCCTCTGAATGATGGTTTTCTGATGCTTGTCCTGACTTTTCTCTCACTGTCAACTGGAGGATCCAGGGTCAGAATGATCTCTCCTTTAAATCATAGGTTGTCAGGCCAAAAGAAGCCACATTCTTCCTCAAACCAGAGGAGGGTGCATCATCCAGAGCTGCAATCTGAGCTGAGACCTTTTAGAAGAGGAGGGAGTGAAAAGATTTGGGGAAAAGGAAAGTGGAGATGGACAACTGCAAATTCTGAAAGCAGGAAAAATGTTCCCTGTTCTCAAGTAAAGGAAAAGTCCCGGGATGGCTAGGGGAGCAGGAGGGGACAGAACCATGACACACAGGCAGTGTCCACGCTGGAGCTGGGTTCGTTTGTGCAAAGGAAAGCCACAGGGAACCTTAAGAAGAAAAGTTGTGCTGGGGGGAAGGGTGTGGAACCATGAGAAAGGAGCCAGGAGACCCTGCACAGGCAAGAGAGCAAACTGCAAAAGACTCAAGCGGTTTCGACTGCAGTGGTATCGGAGGAAATGGAAAGAAAGGGAATAGGGTCTCACTCAGTTGTTCATGAGGGGAGTGGAGAAGGAGAGAATGACTCCTAGGTCTGGGGACTGAGCAAATGGTGTCTGCAAAAGTGAGGGGCATGGCCTCAAGAGGGATCCGGGAGTGCTCTGCAGCCCAGGAATTACGAGAATTCAAGTGGAATTCCTTCCAGGCAGAAAGGGCAGGTGGACGTCTTTAAAGTCATTTATCTCAATGCTGTTTCTGGAGGGAGACTTTAAGGAGAAGTGAGGGGAAATCTCATGAAAAAATTATGGACTGTACTAATGGATGTCAATGCTGGAAGTCTCCTAAGAGACTTAAGCGACTGCACAGGAGAAAACTGAGAAGGACAAGGAACAGCAAAAGGTAATCTCTCAAAGGTCAAAGCATTTCAGGTAGGAGGAACTGGTCCATTCTGAGGTGCTTCTCAGAGTCCAAGAAAGGGAGAACTACAGGGGGCAATCGTATGGGGAGACAGGAGTAACTTCTGATTTTGACAGGGTTTCTGTAAAATGCATAGCCCAGGAAGCATGTCAGATGGATGAAGAGAGAACACAAGGAGATGAACACAGCTTCATGGATGATATCTGAATAAGGGAGAAGACAGAAGGAAAACAGGTTAATCAGGAGGGAGGTGTGGGATCAGGGGACTTTTCATAGAGTTGATGTTGAGTATTTTATATGCTTGTAGTAAATTCCAGGAGAAATAAAAATATGATGTTAACAAATTTCCCGAGAAAGTAAGATCAGGCTGAATTCAGATCCCAACAGGAGGAAGGTTTGCTTAAGACAAGAGCAGGAACTTGTATCCATAAGCAAGACACAGGCTGGGGGAGGTTTGAAGTGGATGGATAAGATGAATGTTTTACTCTTTTGGTATCAGAGAATTTAAATGGCTTTCAAGTCATTTTTTCATTCAAATTTAACCTTCTTCTTGGGGAAGGGTGTTATGTGTGTGTGCATGAGCATGCACAAATGTATTAGTATTTATTGCTGTGAGCTCTTGACTGACATCCTCCTTGTTTTATAATTGGCTTAGCCACAATGGATTGATTACTTTTATTACAAAGGTTTGTATGAATTTCTCCAGGGGAAAAAGTCAGAAGCCAGGAAAATATAAAAGTCCAGGCAATTTCTGGTTAGTAGACTGTACTGTATGCACAGAAGACATTTGGAAGGAAGGTATTTCAAGATGTCTACAACATATGGTCACATTTTGAGTGTCTACCTATTACTACTTAAGGTTTACTATTTTAATTGAAATTGTGGTCATTTTCTTGTAGATGACTTGGTGTTCTATATTTCGCCCCAGCAAGGTCATATATTTTAATGGTTTTGGACAGTGGGCACCACGCCAGAGCCTGAGCATCAGGACACTTGTTTCCTGGTGACTGTCCAGATGTTTGATATTAAGGACTTTATGCAAACAAAGAACCAAAAGGCACCAGGTGTTTTGTTTGCAGTCAGATTTGCCTGTCCCAGTTTGTGGGTACAAAGCCCCCACGGGGAACAATGCCCCATTTGCCTTTCCATTTGGGGATTCTGTGAGTTCTTTCACAGCTGCTTAAATTTCTGGGAGCCTCATTGGCAAATGTGCATTTAATCACTGAGTCAAATAATTAGTCTGAGCATTAAAATAATGGATTCTATTCTTTTCTTAAAATTAACTGTAAGTAAAAATAAATAAACTCAAACATCAAGCCTAATATTCCAGGGTGCCTTGTAAATTAAATAATTAGTTTCTTACTATATAACAATATGTATAAGAAGGATAAAATAGGCAATAGTGATGCAACTCTAAAAGAAAAAATCTCAATACCTGATGTTGATGGAAATAACAATGATTTAACAACATCAGACTACTTACAAACCTCTTTGTGTAGCAGTTTTGAGATCCAAAACACATTACAAAATGCAGTAGGACTGAACAGGAGCAAATCCAAGACATGATATTATGAATTATGTAGGTGCATCTGCGGTGCCTCACCCACCTGTCGGCAGTCATTTCTGTACATTTTATGTATTCAGTTTGTTTAAGACTGCAGAAAGGGCACGGCCCATTTATATCTGTATATGTTCTCATTAAAGACAGAAACTTGAAACATTAGCCTAAACCATATTTGCAAATTTGAATAATCAAGTAAATTCATGGCCTTGTGATGTGCCACAATATCAGAGCTATTCAGAATTTATTAAAGGACTGACTAGTGTAACCATAGAATCCTTTTTTCATGGAGAAAAGTTAGATTAAGGGCTTATGTGGTGGTATTGCACAACTATAATTGACATGTAGAAAAATTTAAAAGAACTCCAAATATTCTGAAAGTACTTGCAAACTCATCTATTGATGCAAGTTCTATCTTTCCTCTTCAGCTATGTGAGTCATCTGGTATTCCATCATTAGAATTGAAATCTGTATGAAATGTGTTATCTGGGTTTTGACTCTAGTTTGGTTACCAAGCATTTTATTATCAAACCTGAATACCAATGAACAGCAAAAACTATTTTAATCACAATCTAGACCTAAATGTGGATTGCATTTACTAGAGATAGGTTGCTTTTATTTTATTTTTGTTAATTACTTTAAAATTTTGTTAATTGTTGTTACTGCCTCATGGCCTGACTTTGAATCAAACGGTATCACTGCGTTACTCATGATAACATTTGCACAGCAAAGGCATCAGCCAGTATTTCCACCAGCATGCTGACTCATCTGTCAATCAAATGAGGAGGCGGGCTAAATTTAGATTGGCTTTGTAGGAAGCAGAGTGATGATCCTCCAGATATGTCCACACACTAACCTTCAGAACAAGTGACCCTGCACCCTAGGTGGCAGGACGGACTTTGCAGACATGATTAAGTTAAGCATTGGGGATGGGAAGGTTATACTGGATGATCTGTGTGTATATGGTATAATCACTAGGGTCTCTCTAAGACCAAGGGGAGGTGGCAATGCCCCATGGCCTTTGAAGAGGCAGGAAGGGGCCAAGAGCCAAGGAATGCAGGCAGCCTCAGGAAGTGCCAGGGAAGGGGCTCATCCTGAACTTTTCACACTGGCAATGCTGCAGGGATTAGGAAAGGCTTTCAAAGCTCCAGCAGGTAATCTGTCATCACTGTCTTTGCAATTCAAGGTGAACTTTCAGTTTCTTTCGTGAGATGATCATACTACCTGTATTTATAAGAATAATAGTGATGAACCTAAAATGTCTTAACTCTGATTTGTCATTGATCAGAAAAATTTCACTTTATTGTACCTTCAGATCAAGAGGTATGAATACAATCAACCCTGGAGCAGAGGGAGGAGAGACATGTATCACAGAACTTCATGTAACAACTAATGTTAGTATGATCGTTCATGCTCTTCAGTGCTGACACGGATGTTATTGGTACCAGTTAAGCAAACACTAAAATAAATCATGGAGTATTTATGATAAAGATCACTTGGCTGAGTGGGTACTTTGTGGACTTGTAAACTGGATTCTAAGTAATTTCCAAATCATATTTTGTACAGGAGCCATCAAATTAAGGTGTGATATTATGAAAACCCAGGGAAGGAGAATGTTGTTTTTATGTTTCTCCTGTCCTCCCAGGTTAATAAGGTACAAATGAGGATGAATCTGCAATGCATCCTGTATTCCTCCTCCCTGTAAAGGAAAATGGTCTCTAAGGTAAATGTTTTTGAGCATCACAATGCAAAATATGGTTTCATGTGCATGATAGCAAAATTTTCCCACTGTGCACAAAGACAACCTACAAAGACATAGAATGTTCTTCCTGGAGTTATTATGTATGGAGATTTGGAAGAAGACTTTGATACAAAAAACATAAAGTAAGTATAAATATAATTAATATATTAATATATGATGTGCAAATGAGGAATGTCAGGGATGCGGATATATTTATCAGGGGAGGGATGTTATGTTTTAAAATATTAATAACTCTCTTTACACAGTATCTTCTTTCCCTGCTTCAATAGTCCTGCACCTGACTGACCACACACACTTGCAACATGTTTTGCTTCAGAAGAGGGGTGATGTGGCACAAATCTTGACTGTCATTGGAATTACGGAGTAAACATTTTTACCCCGAGTAATGAGCATTTGGAAGTCTTAGTCAAAAGTTAAAGCCATGATTTTTTCAGATTGCAAAAAGAAGTCAAGCGCGCAGAGAGGAAGAGGGTACATGGTGTGGTGGGGCATTTGAGATGGTTGTGTGTCTCCCAGGCCCAGTTGGGTTCTGGGAAAGTGTGAGGGTGGTGGGTCAGGGTCCAGACACTGCGAGACTGAACTTCAGGAAGGACAGCAGCTCCTTCCTTCCTGGGCACAGCCTGGGAGCTTTCCTGATGTGAGCAGGGGCAGAGTGTAGGAAAGCAGAGGTCTGCCTTCTTCCCCAGCCCTCCCACACCTGCAGACCCCACCCGGCCAGAGTCGGTGGGGTCTCTGCACCTGAGTGTGCTGTCCCCTGGAGGCAACAGTTAGAGAGAGGAATGCCATACCTACTGCCTCAATTCAGTCTTAAAAACAAGTTCATTTTTGGTTCTAGTCTAGACTGGAAGTGAAAAAAAAAAAAAAAAAACTTTTCATGAAAGGACATCCTGACTAGGTATGACTTTTACTTTCTGAAGAAATCTTTAAAATTGTGAAACTCATAACACCATTAATCTTGCATATTTTCTAAAGGACATCTTTAAGCATTTTAAACTTACAGAATTCCTTTTGAATTGCAATGAGCAGGGTATTTTATTGCAAAGAAACCCTTCTGCTGAAGGAGAAAGAGGTTTCAACAGACTCAGCAGATATTAACTCTGCAATTACAAGTTCTATGGACAAAGATGGACTATGGAAGCCAGATGGGCTCTCAGAAGAGACCAGAGGCTTCTCATCTCCAAATCAAATACATGAAGGGCAAAGAAAACTAGAGCTTTTCAACTCAGAAAACGAAAGGAAGAAGAATAATTTGAAAGCTAGCATTATTAAACATCATTTTCTGTTTGTATATACTGGCTTTCATATTATTGAAAATGTCTGAGAGGACAAGAGAAATTTGTTTAAATCAAAAGCTGAAGACATTACAGAAAAGGAAATTCATTAAACTTTAGAAGTGGGTTTTAAAGTGTTTGTTGGAGCATCTATAAAAACATTAAATTCATTCCTAAAATAGTTAAAAGTACATTTATGCAGAATGACTGCATCAGACAGAAACAGAACCTTTTCCTTTCTTTGTCCAAAAACATTTCCATACAAATCAGAACTTTCAGTGGGTGACAATACAGAAATAAAAATCATACATATGCAGATACCTACACTTAATGCACAGATGTGTCTGTATGTGTGCCCTGTCTGCTTATGAAGCACCACACTCTTCTTGGACACTTAGACATTCTGATTGTCAATGAAATCAGCTTGTCCAGGAGATGTCAACTAGACCAGGACTGTTGGGGGCGGTTGCCTATTCTGATGGACCCAGTCCATGCTGTTCTCCAGCTCCACCTTAGCACTGAAGCTGGCAGCCAGAGAAGCACCCAGGATGTGCACAGTAAGGCCGTCTGACCTGGGGGTTTGTGTTTTCAGAGTCACCACGGGAGAAGAAGCTGTTTCCTCTTTTAAGGAAAGTCCTAGCTACCTGCAGAACTAAAACTGTGCCACATGAGATAGAGAAACCAAGCAGAAAGTACCTGAAGGCTGAGGGTTGGAAGCTCAGGAAAAGGCACAACAAGCAGTTCAGATGTGAGGGAGAGTAAATGCTATTTTTGTTTATGGATTTCCATCGTATCTTTTATGAGATGAATAATGTAAGTGCTATCGATATTCCCACAATTTTCAAATTTAGAAGTCAGTACCTATTGCCTCTCTAAAGTCCAGACTTATAGAAACAACTGGAAACTCAAATTCCACCCTGAGGTATCAATCCATCAATGAAACAGAACATGAATCTGGCTTGAGTCACAGTTTATGTTAATGTAAGTGACAAACAATTCCATAGAGAAAACATGATTCTTTATCAATAGGTGCTGGAATAACCAGAGACCTTTGCAGAAAGAACTGTACCCTGATCCTCTACGACATATACAAAGGTCATCTCAAAAAAGGACAAAACCTAATCTCAGGTTTCCAAAAGAAAGTTGGAGAAAATCTGGGTTAGTCAAAATTTCATTGAATGAGTGAGGAAATCATGAAATAGGAAACAAATTGATAAGATGGTCTGAAACAAGTTTAAAAATGTCTCCTCTTAAAGGATGGGGTACAGAAAAAGCTAAGCTGTGGTCTGGTGAAAATATTGGCAAGATATTTGTCTGTTAAAGACAGGGTCTAAAATGTCCAAAGATTTCAGTACAATAAAAATAAGGTAGGCAAGCCAATAAAAAAAAAATGGCCATAAACTGAGTTTTAAAGGATATGTCAATGGACGATACACATATAAAAAGGCTCAAAAAACAGCCAGGGAAGTAAACATTAAAGTCAGGATCAGATACCTCTTCAAACCCCTTGTAATGGAAAAAGAAAACCCAGAGGTTGGTTAGGATGCAGAGCAACCGGGACCAGCACACATTGCTAGTGAGAACGAAGACAGGCAGCTCATCCGTTTGCACCTGTGGTTGCCATGGGAACGCCCTGCTGACCTCCAAGGACCAAGAGCAGAGCTGACCAGGTGCCCCATAGTTGCGCTTTGATTTGCACCACAGCGTGTGCTGAGGTCATGATTCCCGAGTCTGCTCCCCCAAGGGCTGAGTGCACAGGGGACCAAGCGGCAGACCGCAGTCATCCCCCCACTGACTGTGTCAAGGATGCCCCTTCTCCTGGCTTCTCGAACCTTCCTCGCTCCCCCAAGTCTTGGCCCCACTCTACTGCAGTTTGCCACAGATTTTCTTTGTAATCACTTGGTTCTCACTTGCTTCTTTGCCTGTTTCTCTCACACAAGTATCTTCTCAAATACTGATGATGACCCTTTTAGTACCTTGCAGGCACATTTTCTTAGAAAACCAGACCAATTGTCCTAGGGCCCGGCATTCCACTTGTAGGTATTTAATCAGGAGAAAAACAAAAAGCAAGAAGACAAGTCTACACCCAGTCTTGCACATGAATATTCATATAGTCTATAAAAATAGAAAAGTGAATGACTATCAATTGTTCTGTTTATAAATATATTATTTTCCATAATATGAAAGTTGAATCAATTAGAAAATATTATGTGACCACAAATGAATGAGGACAAATGCAAAAACCTCAGACCCTATGATTTCACCTTCATAAAATTCTGAAAGAGAAGATATAGTGTCAAAAGAAATTGGTGATTGAATGGGACTAGGGTTTTGAGGAGAGGATTAACGAATGCCAAAAAGAATGATGCTTGGTAGAATTCTGAAACTGTTGAGTTGGTGATGACTTTATGACCATCTACCATTATCTAAATTTACCAAGTGACACCAAAAGTGTGAGAATCTTATTATATGTAAATTATAATTTAAGGAAGGTAACTTGAAAGAAAATAATATATGTGAATATAAATATATAAATACATATCCTATATCCATTTATATCCTAAACTTAGGTTTACACAATGATTTTATAAGTTATTTATAAAATAAAATGAAAAGATTCCATGAAATAGAGGCTGTATTTTAATTTTAACTGAAACGCTTGTGTTTTATACAATAGGGCTAAACCAGTGGTACTAACCTGATGTGGATAGATGAAGATGTATTTTCGTCTTATGTGAATTAAGTCTACCCTGTATCCTCTACATACGATTGAATTGAATTTGCACATTCATGCACTGCTCAATAACTGCCTTTAACTTCTAAAATGTAGCTTTGTAACTGCTTTTCTCATTACCACAGATATTAAAATGCTCTAGTCTCTATGTTACCTATGAATTTTTATTGAATAAAAGAAAGATGAAGAAATGTCAGAACACGTAATTGCTGCTTATGGCACAAAACCAACCCAGAGCAGTTACAAAAGGGAGACAGTTGAAGTCTGGCCAGCGGAAGAAAGGAGGTCCGCCAGGGAGGGGCACGAAGGAGCCTGAGAGTTACTTGGTCCATCTGAAATAACTTCAGTGTTCACGCCCGTCAGGATGACCCCGTGTGGCAACAGCACTAAACACAACATGTTTGAGGGTCCACATGGTTTTCTTACTCTGACCCTCACCTGCTGCCGGCTCTGTGTGTGCACACCAGGTGCCAAGCCGTGTCACCCTGTGCAGTGTGTTCACCTCCTGCCCCGTTCTCCGTGGTTTTTAGCCCAGGCTCCATTAAGGTGGCACAGGAGTGAGGAGTCCTTTGGTATTTCCATCATTTTACTTTGGATAACTCGACATGGGAAGCTTATGTGCTGAAATCACTTCCTGGAACATTTTTTTTTTTCTGAAACCTTAAAGTGTAAGTGAAGAAAAACATTCCCTTAATCTTTTTTAAAAAATATACAAGGTATAATTAATTCCTTTAAATAGGGCTTAGTGCTTCCCAGAAAATAACAGAAAATTTAACAACAGGAGAAATGTTACTCAGAACATATAATTTCTTTCTTTAAAGTATTTGTAAATAGTCTGTTGTATTTTAAGTAAGTAGTTAGCAAGGAATCAAGATATTTTTAGTAGCTGAGCATTTTTAGCTCAATATTTTTATGCATGCCCCAGTAGAGGATCCAAATAAAATGACCGGTTGAAAAGTAACTCAGTTTTTTCATTATTAATATAGTATCCCATTGTAGTCAAATATAATTACTGAATTATATGAAGATTAATTTTTTCTTATTTCCTTACTGATAATACCTCATTCAAAGTATTACTTCTTTAAAAAGACTGTCAAACTACAGTGAAATAAAGAACCACCTCTATTTTACAACTGAGATATTTAAAAATTTCCTGAAATTTGTTGCTTTTTCTCTTGGATCAGAAATTATTAATATTTTTTCCCTAACCCCTTAAGAAATATTGCAGACCATGGTGAATCTTGACTGTCAGACTAAAGTTACTAATTACTACATTCACTTGCCCAAGCCATGTTATCCACCTTATTTTGCCTTTCCTAAGAAGTGAATTTCAGAGGACAAAACTCAGAAGCAGTAGCATGAATACACACAGAGAGAAATAGAACAATGTTCTGGTATTTTCTGTGTCTTTGTCTATGCCCACAATACAATGCATGATCCCTTGAACAACCTGCGACCCTGACAAGTATTATGTGAATAAGTGAACAAACACTGACTCCAAAACTTCTGTTTATCTGAACAATCACATTCAGTGTCCTCAAAGGCTGAAATTTCTCAACCTTGGCTATGCACCAGAGCTGACAGGTTGAATTCAATTTTGTCAAAATGTAACATTACATTGGCTCTTAGCAGGATTTACCCTGTGCATTTCACATACCTAAATAGATAATTTTGTAAAATTAAAGGAGTCACAAACTTGGCAGTACTGAGAAAGGACTGGATATATTTAAATGACAGATTTAAATTAAACTTTGCTTTCCAGGAATATCGAATCTATTAAAAGTTCTGGGGATTACTGTTGCCAGGAAGAATTCTGAAAAAACAACTTCTCTAAACCTAGAGGTCGTGGTCCCTTATGTTGATTCCTGAGGATCCAGTCTACAGAGAAGATAAGGAGAGGAAGTATACATTTCCTTTGGTTATACTGAAATAACTTAAAATCATCTCATTTAACAATTTACTGGTAGTGCTCATGAATATCCTAATATTCTTACACAGTTCTTAGGTACTTTTAGGTCATCTCGTTTATTTTGGACATATGTGTTATGAAAATTAGTGCATACGCTTACTAGATTCCAAACTGAGATTATATTCTAAAAACTAATTTGAAATTTCAGTACTGAGCCGTGACATTGGGGCTTCCCCTATCTCGTGCAAGCTAAGACAATGAATGTATGCATTACTTATCTCTTTCTCTCTCTTATACATAATAGATACAGATATGTAATATATGCATTAGATAAGAATCTTTTCTCCTAGAGCTTTTTAAAAAGTCAATATAACACAAAGAAACAAAGATTTTTTTTGTAGAATCAACTAACACATGGAGAAAAACAAACCATATTTTTCTTTTTCAATAAAAATTAAAATTACAAATAAGTGCCACATCTAAAATTCCATCACCTGAAATCATGTTTGCTATAGTGAACTTCATTGTGACTGAATGTTTTCCAGGGTTAATTTTTGAATGTGCCCCTTCATTCCTATTTAACAAACCGGGAAGTTCTGCCTGGTGCTTGGTGAGCGGCCTTGGGTGGAAATGACCAGAGCAGGGTGCCGCGCCTGGGGCTCTTGTCCAGATGAGGTCCGCTCTGCAGGGCTGCGGGCACACTTGCAGACGTCACACTCGTTCTCACTGTTCTTCATGAATCATGCCACACGGCGTTTGGATAGAACATAATAAATTATAGGGTATGGCTTCTGGCCAACCAAAAATTGCCTTTACTTATTTTAAGATACCATCATTAGTAGATCCTTCTGGATGTTATTTATCCACCGCCCACTGCTGAGTCCTTAATCACTGCATTTTTCTTTCCCTGTTCTTGGAGTGTGACATAAAAAAGAGTCAATCTGAGGCTTACAAAGAATGTTCTTCTGTCTCAAGGCATTTACCACTTTCTCCTTTTATGCATATTTTGTTATCTGCTCACACACAAATAGAATTGCTTTCATTTCACTCTCCACTGCTGTTTGCTAAGTCCCTTTGTAAACTTGGTTGAGTACAGCATAAAGAAGACAGGTTTTGCCTAAGAGTTTACAGTCCAAGTGTGTGAGAAGAGCCTTTTCCCATCTCTGCCAGATTTCATGTGGGCAAAGGCAAAAGTGATGTGTGTTCCTTCTTGGGTGATGTGGGATCATTTGCTCCGTCCAGGTCCTTGCATAGGTATCTGTGCCCACACTGGTTGTCAGTGTTTATTTCTCTCAGTCAGAGTTTCCCCAAACCCTCACAGGCTGGCTTGAGGCTCCCAAAGTTGAATTCAACAAAATCCAGCGCCTGACCACCCACGCCCTGGTGCGCACCCTCCACACTTGACATGCACACACCAGGACACAAGGCTCCTATTTTCCCCTTGATGAAATAATTTGATCATTTTTAACAGTTCTCAGTAGATATCCTCAAAAATGTCTGACTCTGATAAGGAAAATGTGCTGCACTTGGCACTTCTGCAAAAGTTCATGTTCCTTGGCATGGCTGCTTAACTCCTGCTACAGTGGATGATTTCCCGTGAGTGCCCGCCCTCCCCTCCCCACCCCTCTGCTCCCTTCTGATCCTCATAAGGCCCCTGTGTTTGCTGGGGCTTTTGACTTTGGCCTTTGCTTTAGTCCTCTATGAAGAAACTCTTAGCTATGAAAGTATGATTTATTCTGACTGTGTGGTTTGCTTTACATATATCATGAAAGCAAATAGGAATGGCTTTCCAAAAGTCCTGCTTCCTCTTTATAAGTTTTTTGAGGTATTTCCAGGTCCTGTCGACATGGATCATACCATTAACATCTCAAAGTGGCCCTCCCAGGCAGCTTGCTAGAGCTCCTCGGAGTAGAAGATTTGTAAATGAAGTGAACAATGATGCCCTAGCCTCAAAGCACCGATCACCCAGGAGAGGTTCCCATGTGGAGCAGAAATGGGAGAGCAGAGGATTTTATGAAATGCTCCCTGGAGATCTTGCTACAAACACATCTGTTCCCTGGTCCACTCCATGCTGCATCATCCGGTGACACATCCCTACACAGAGTGATCTACTACCTTGACGTAAGATTGTGGCTTGACGGTTGTGTTGGTTTGTGTGAATTAATAAACTGATGAGGCACTAAATAAATTGGGTTATGGTTCCAGAAAAGGTGACTGAGACACAGGGTGGCAGGAATTCGCAGGAGGGATAGAGGACATGGTCCTAAATGAGCTAAGTCAGTGTCAGAAATGCAAGGGAGCCAAGAGCAGCCTCAGTGTAATTGCTGAAAGCTGCAAGGTCTGCACACTGCTTAGGAATGGACTGCAAGCTGGAAGGCGTCTTGGTTCTAACCTCCCACCTCCATTTTGCCCTTCCTGCACTACTGCACAGCAGCTTCCTTAACACTGACAAGGTGCGGGTCAAGGTGAAACGCAAGTCGATATTCCTGCCTCAGTTTGAAATCTTCACCTACATCTTCAGATTTATTTTTTTAGCAATGGGGTAATTTTGAAACTCCTCTTGTAATTAGTTGGTAGCTATAAGTCTTGTTTAAATTTTTGTAGATAATTGATTGTGGATTACTGTCAGGGAAAATCACTGAACATGAATACAAGGAACAGATGAAAACAGGATGATCCTTAATTTTTACCAGCTCAGCAAAGATCAGATCAGCAGATGAGGACCAACTCCCAGATCCAAAGCCTAGAAAAGCAGCTTCCCTATGGTATCGCTGCGTCTTTCTGAGTGTATGAAGCAAGTCGTCTCATCTCTACAAAATGGGAATGGTGACCTGGGGAACTTCACTTGTTTCTCTCTTCCTCATGCCAGGATGGGACTTAGAAGTTTGTCTTGAGTTTCGGATTTCCTTATGGTAAGAATGAAGGTCATGGTCACTCCCTACCCCACCCTAAGTATGCTGTAAGTGGACACTTGTGCTCACTGGCTGGCCGCTGAAGGGGGATTTCAAATGCAGTGGCTCCTGCACCAAAATCTCAGGTAGGGAGGGTGTTGGACTCCCGGGAGGGAACCTGCTGCCTGTTATGTAGGCGCTCATTGACACCCACAGGTGCTTTTGGAATAATCTCCCACTTTGCTCTTTATCTTCTCCAAGGATAGAAATAAACTCAAAGATTTACAGAATCATCTAAGATTTATTTACATTGCATGCCCTTTGGCATTTCATGGTTAATACATGGACATATTTATCAAGCACCTACCTGATATGCCACATATTCAAGTCATAAAGGGAACAAAATAAACACTAAGATCCTTCAAGAATCTTACAAAGTGAGAGGAGGTAAGTAGAACCTCATCAGATAATTATTTCTTAACTAAAATGATCTCAAACTCAGATTAAAAACTATGAAAAAAAAATCACTTGTGAACTGGTCAGGAGAAGGGGAACAGAGCCAGAGGAGGTGGAGGGAGAGGGAGACAGAGGAGGTGGAGGACTGTGAGGATCTACAAAGAAAAGGAGTCGCTTGAGGTAGCTAGGCTCAGCAATTCCAGCAGCTGCATGGGAAAATCTGGATGTGGAAAAAAAAAAAAAGAAACTCAGGTTTCTGGGAAATTGGCAAAGAAGGCCTTATGTGTTGGGGACACAGGGAACTGAGAGCAGATGATCTGAGAATGTAGTAGGCAGGGCACTCAGGCCTTAAAGACCCAGTAGAGGTCCCAACCAGACCTTTAAGTAACTGGGACACTGTCCACTTGAAAAGCCAGGCAAAGAATTTTTAGGGCAACGTTATGCAAACATTTCTTCTACCATTTTCACTACCTAAGAAGTTTGTCAATAATCATAAAAACAGAAGAAAAGAAAAAAATCCTTTTTTGGATTTAGTGTATAAGTGGCCTATGTATTACATAGTAGTTTGTATATAAGTTTTAAAAACTGAAAGCAAATTTGGCAAGCAGGATACATTTCACATTTTTCCACACAAAAATGTAAAATTTTTTCTTTGATAGATGCATTGTGTCTTAAAGCTTACCAAATAGCTGTCTTAATAAGCTGCCTGAGTGGTGTGTGTTTAGTTCAATTGGATTTGTATGTATAAAAATAATCTTGCTATTCAATAGTTGTAGGTTTATAAATAGTATTGCCTTCATGACCTGGCGACTGGATAATTAGGACCAAATATAAGTGTTGAATAACTTCTCAATCTAATTTTATTCATATGGTTTTTATTCTAAGAGTAATGAATGTTCTGATCATCCATTTAAATAAGGAGATTTATTACTCTTAAGCAGTGAGTTGATTATCAGAAAGTCTCGGTAGTGATGAACCCAGTTTGCAATGACTTGCATTTGGAAGTTCCCTGGGCTGACACCCCTCCCACGTGCATCTGCAATCTGTTGGCAGCTGTCAGAGGGTCTGCCAACCAAAGCTGGTGATATGGCATTTGGGTGACACAGAGATATGTAGTCCTTAGTTCTAATGATATCAGCATTATCTTGGTTTGAGTCACTTTTATGCTTTATGCTCAACTGTTACTTAAAGTGATGGTTTTGCCCCTTGTTCAGAACAAAAATGGGGTTTGTCCTTGATGAGTTTTCCTTGTGCTGGTGGCAGCTTCCTCCTGCACTCAGCCTGCAGCACTGGCCACATGGGTCCCCACCCTCCTCCTGGACAGGAGAGCACGGGGCTTCCCGGAAGCTCGTCCCCTTCCTAGCTGCACTTCTCCTCACCAGGATCACCATCGGTGGTGTGAGGGCTGTGTGCCGACCACACGCACAGGTAAGGATTGGAAGAGCAGTCCAGCCGAAAAAGTGTGGCACCTGATCCGGAGAGATGCAGTTTCAAATTCAGATGCTGAGCTTACTCACTTTTAAACTTCAGTTAAATTTCTTGCATTTTCAGACCCTGAGTTTCTTCATCAACTAAGGGTAACATTGCCTCCATTTCATGAATGCCTGAGATTAGGTTAAGCCAGTGCCCAAATGGTGCGGTAGCCTTACATAGCTAATTGCTGCCTTGGCAAGTGGGTAGAGCCCTTTGTGACCTGTGGGCAGAGGATCCACTGATTGACAGCAGGACGACAGAGGACACTGGAAGGTACTAAAGATGAAACTCACACACATCCTGATTTTTCTTGGGGTGCAGCTGCACACTGCAAATAGTTAAGTTGGGCCTACAACTGAAGTTCAGATGGCTGAACTGTATTTGAAGAAAGGGTAGACAAATACTCTGACAGATGGAAACATAAAGTCAATAAAATCATCATGCATCCTTGAAAGAGAAGAAAGTCTGAAAATAGAGATGACTGGAAGGAGGGTAAGTGAGGTTCTAGATCACTGCAAATCTACTCCGGTGGTAACAAGAAGAAAGTCCCAAATGTCAGATCCTGAATTCATTTTATTTGTGAATATATTACTTTGAGTGAAGAAAGGTCTTTGTAGGGGTGACTAAGGCTGCAACTTGGTATAGGGAGTGATGCAGACGGGCTCAATCCAATCACATGATCCTCAAAGCAGAGGACCAGAGTAGAAAGATTCAGTAGAAAGGGAAGTGGGAGAGGTTCTAAGGACAGGGAAGAGTTGATGCAGCTTTTTTTCTCCACCTACAAGGAGCTCAATTATGTAGACAGCCTGAATGAGCTTGGAAGTACATTCTTCCCAAAGGCTCAGAAGGAGTACCTCCCTTTGCCACCTTCCCCTCAGTATCCTGAACCTCTCAGCCAAGGACCAGCAAAGCATCACTGTGCAGAGATATCTGTTAACTACAAAACCCTGGGACCAAGCAATAGGCTGCTTACTTAAGCTGTTGGGTCTGTGCTTATTTGTTATAGCAGCAACAAAAAACAAATACACTATGCATCATGGGAGGAAAACTATGTTTAAAAAAAAAAAAAAAGCATATGAGGTTTGTGCAAGTTCTATTGCCTTTTCAATAGTATATGGACTTATAAAAGTATGTCCAACTTGTCATATGTCTATGTAAATAAGTGTGAGAGGTTTTAGAAAATTGATAAGGATAGTTACCCCATTAAAGGTAATTATAAACTCATGTTACAAAAGGTCTCTAATAATTTTTGAATTAATATATAAAGGTGAAACCTGAATATTGATAGGAAGGAAATTAATGAAAATAATATGGGCAGATTCTTTAATTGGTTCAGGGAATCATTCTCAAGAGGAAAGTTTAACACAAACACATGTCAGAAAAAAAAAAAGAAGAAAGCATGCTAAAATTTAAGTTTTATATATATAAAATATTTCAGGGGTCTTGTTATTCAATGGATGCAATAAATGCTGAACACACTAGTGTATCAGAAGTGAGTTAAATTTTACATCACTTCTAATTGACAAAAGAATCCTCAAATATTGAAAATATAAAGCCAAGACTTTCAGTAGATACCTTTATATGGTCATGTTAAAGATAAAGAAGAAAACTGTACTCTCAAAGATGGTTTAAAAAGAATACAAAAATAAATCAATCCACGCTGGTGGTGCATGAATATCAGAAGCAACTATTTTTCTCAGGTAATCCAAGTTTAAAGTACATTTTAAATAAAATATTTGTTACAACCATGTAAATATTTCAGGAGTTCTTGCTGTACTCAGAGGTAGGTATGAACTTGCAGCAAAAGTAAGTATTATCTTGTTTACCACACAGTTATGGTAGCAAATATGATAATGGTACCTAACTCTCCAGAAGGAGAGAAAAAAATAATAAATGAGGTACAAGAATCTGATTTTCAGCAAATCTTCTCTGTAAGAATACATTTATATGCACTGACATTACCTCTATGTGTTCTAGATTTTTATTGATATAGTCAGGCCATTCCAGGGAAGACATAAAAAAAAAAAGTTATGTGCATTGTAATTTTGATGGCCATATAGAGAAAGGGTAAATAGGTTGCTCATGAGTATGAGCCAGTGGAATAGGGACTCACAAAATACTGAATTTTTTGTTATTTTTGTTGTTGCTGTTGTGATCCTGGTGGCCCCAGGGAGGAAACCCAGATCCTCAAGTTTGTGAAGCAGTCTCTAACACTGAGTTATGTCCCCAACCTCCAAAATACTGTTCAAAAGTCACATTATTTCCAGGACATACAATTATTTTTCTTGTTTTTTAATTTTTTAATTTACCTATAGTTTTATTTGTACTTTTTAGTTATACATGTCTGTAAAGAGTATTTTGACATATTACACATACATGGAGTATATATTCATGGAGGACATACAACTTAATTGAAGTTCTCTATTTTTGTTAATTTTATCTTGGTGATATGAAGACAAAAACCCAAATATTACTAGCAGTTAGACTACCTGGTATCCACACTACAGAGACACTGGTTTGCGAAGACACACACTGTTCTATAGTGTGCACATTTGGAGTATGGGATGACGAAGTCAACTGGCCCCAAGTGAACTTGAAAGGAAGAAGCCTAATATAGTCACGAGTCCCAGAGGTGGGGAGGCAGCATAGTCAAAGGAAAGACACCAGGGTGTTCAGGAGGAGAGGACAAGAGCCAGGAGTGGCCTT
Organism: Sciurus carolinensis; assembly: GCF_902686445.1. NCBI lineage: Eukaryota > Metazoa > Chordata > Mammalia > Rodentia > Sciuridae > Sciurus > Sciurus carolinensis. The sequence continues at coordinate 77,412,190 of NC_062227.1, read as the reverse complement.
GATCAGGGTTTCCAGAAAAGGCAGGCAGGATAAGCATTTTAAGATGGTCAAGTTTGGATATTTTGACAGGCATTGGGCCTTAGCTGCTTCCTGCCTGTTCCTGGATGCCCGGACAGGGGAACCTGGCCTCTCAGGTTTATGCAGCAGGAAACAGGTTCAAGGATGAGTTCAAGAAGGGGCCATCCGCATCTGGAAAGCAGCTGACCCCAGAGGTCACTTTGCTCTCTGCTAGTGCTGACCATTGCAGGAGAGGTAGTCTCCCAGAGGGAAAGGGTTTTAAGATGGCCAAACCCCGTTATGTACAGAAAATTTAAAACATAGACACAACATAGGAGCACGTGGACTCAACTGTATATAACATAAAACAACTGGAAGCAAATTAAATGCCTAACACTAAAGGTTTGTTTAAAAATATTGTCTTCCCTAGAACAATGTTTGAAAAAATTAACTCTGATTCAAAGCCTAATGTTCAATATTTCTGTCATTGTGGTTATTGCTTTAGAGTTTGCTTTAGGATCAATAAAAAATAATAATGTTCACCTGTAAAAACCGTGTAAAAATAGCCAATGAAACCTTCCAGAGAATAATGCAGAGATTTTGCCATGCCAAGTAACAAAATATGCTCAAATGTTTCTCTAATTAAATAAAAGAAGACTCTAATTAAATAAAAGAACGCAAGTCCAAGGGAGGCTCTGGGAGCAACATCAACCTGTGCTCACAGGACCTGAGATCTTGTCGGCAAGGTGCGAACCTTTGGGATTAAAGAGCAAGCAAGTGTGGACATGGCCCTTGCAGGTGTGAATGTTGGAGTGCAGTCTGAGGCACTAATCAAATAATCTTTATAGCAAAAATGAAATTATAATTTTACCAAGTGTGATGGAGGAGATGTACACAGTAGCCAAAAATCTCTAATGGAGGATTTAATTCATGAGAGAATATGAGAAGTGCTGATTTAATAAGTGATGGATACTGCAGGATTGTAGGAAGGAGGAGAGGGAAGGAAGAACACCAGAAAATGAGGCCCTGGGGAAGCAGGGTTGGGAGGAAGTGCAGAGGTAAAGCACCTCTCGGTGCCTTCCCAGTATCAAAAAAGAGAACGAATTCTGAAAATGTGCAAAGACAATGAACAGTCCATTCCAAAGTGAACCAATACTCAGTTTCTGTGGACATGCCAATGTGATTAAAACTTTAAAGATTACAAAATCTTTTTCCCATTGATTAATAATAATAAAAGATATTTACCCAGCATTAGCGGGAAAACAGGCATGAAAAGAAAATCAGCTTGGCAGTGTTTACCATCAGAGTAAGAACATATGCTTATAATTGCTTACATGTGCTTCAATTAAGTTGTGTTTAATTATATTATAAAATAAAATAATAAACAGATAACATATAATGAAATAACATGGGGGAGAGGAGTAACACGGGATCTCATCCACGCTCCTGGGGAAATTTCGAGTGCCAGGCTTGGATGCCTGAGAGCATGTGGGTCATAATCCCTTGCTACATTTCCCTCTGGCTTACCCAGTAAACAAACCATGTTTTGTAAAGCCACTTGGCTTTCCTGTCACTCAAATTGCAACAACTCCTTTGAAGAGAGTCTTGGAGTGCCCACCATTGTGGAGGTCCCTTCCCCTCACGTGGGATCCCAGCGCACCTGGTGTGCCCTGCCGCTGTCACTGCTGCAGGATCATTAGCAGCACCCCTTCTTCAGGGCTGCCTGGGCATGTCCATGTGTGCCATTGAGACAACGTGCTAAAGAAGCACATGCTACAGAGCCAGGTCCAGGCATATTTTAGAATATTTACTAATACTATTTCCCCCGATTCTAAATCAGTCAATGGCATGGCTTCCATGCAAAATAAAATTGATGTCCTCACTATGGCTAAAGCCCATATTTCACTGCCCCTTCCCTTTCTCCCCTCTCATGTACTCCAGTCACAGTTCCCTCAACTTGCAAACACCCATCTTCTCTCCTATTTCCCCTGCCTAGATAATGGGTTCCCCAGCATAGATGTGACATTCCCCGGGCTGCACTTCAGAATTTGTTCTCTAATCCAGAATAACATTGCCACTCACTAGCCTTCACAGATAATATAATTTTGTCCATAGCATAGCTTTTGTGTGTCTATGTGCTTACTCATGGGAAGAATGTTTAGCAGAATCAGGCTCGGCTGAGCCATGGGATACAGAGGTCTCACTCTAGGAACTGGCAGTCATGAGAGACTATATCAGACAGCCTGGGGTAGGTGGCCCTGTACAGAGGGGGCTCACGGTCTGAGGAAATGCTAATTCTCTAAGCAAAGGCTTCCCTAACTCTATCCATCCCATTCCTCACAGAAGCCCCTCACTGTCCCTCTTTACCTGTGTGACTGTAAATGAAGGGGAAGGTGGGCTTCTCTATGTTGTTGGAGGCCAGATTCACCATACCCCCTTCCATTTGAAAAGATTATTGACTATTGTGTTTATTTGACTAAATAAATTTCTTGGTGATTAATCGATAGCCAGCACCATCCTCTGACAGAAATTCTTTCCCTCATCCACACAGGATGTGGCAGGAGAATTTTGCACACTTACTAATGATTGCATGTATAAAATTGTCCTTCATAACCCTGAACTATAAAGTCTTTGAAGCCAGGATATTTGTGTGCTTTATTTACATATATTTTATATAGAACAAGGCATATATGAATCCATTTTAAATATATAGCACATCAATGAAAATGGTATTAAAATATTGAAAGTGATATTGTATACCCATGTGTATTTGGGATGGGGGAATTAAGTTAATTTTTACTTGCTTTTGACCAATTAAAACTATTTTTTGGCAATGATTTTACTTGCATAACAAAATGTAAAGTAATGGGGGGAAGTGTGATCACAGAGCAAAACTGTTAGAAATAATAGCTACTGTTTACTGAATGCAAGAATGTGTTGGGTGCTATTCTAAAAATTACGTACATAGTAACTCATTTCACCTGCACAACATTGTGAGATGAAAGTGTTACTCTGCCTGCTTTCTAGATCGGGAAACTGTTTCACAGAGGTTAACAGCTCATTCGGCAGCTTAGGGAGGCATCAGGCTTGAGGCTCAGAGGCTGCATTTCGAGTCTGGTGCTGTTGCACTGCACAGCTCACAGAACTGCATTCTGAAAGACAGCACTTTGGCCAGAGTGTCCACATTAACAGAGAATCGAGAGCAAGCCAGCTTCTGGTCAGGTTTCCTCATTTTCAAGGACTCTGTGCCCGGACACTGCATTTGGCGGTAGAGTCTCATGTTACTTCTGCCAACAGCCTGCAAGCACTCCCTGGTGGTTTTATGAGTTCAGAACTTGTCCCAGGTGGGATTTTTGGCAGCTTGAAAGTTAATTACATAAAATTTGTTATATTCAGCTACTTTTTCTATTCATAGACATAGACTGCTCTTCTAGTCATAAGGGAAAAGGCCAAAGAGATTTGTTCACATGGGTGACAATGAACTTGATTCTGGCATTTCTGAAAATGCATCTTCAGTTTAAACTATTTTAAAAAATGCCTTATTGTGGGACCAGAAATGGAAGACCATTCCTTTGTTCTGAGCAATGAGTTTGTCTTGATCCCTCCCGTTGTTACTTGGGTCTTTGGTCTTATCACTGGCAAGATCAGGCCATCCTTAGATCTAACACCCCATTGTAAGTCTTTCTTTACTTCGTTCATAATTTGTGTTCTTGGGCCTCAGTCTAGTGGTTTTTTTTTTTTTTTTTTTTTTTTTTTCAGTGAATTTTCTTTTTTTAGAAATAAAAAGATCTAAAATCAGTGTTCACCTCTAGCTTTCCAGAGCCCCTCAGCGAGAGTCCACCTTCATTCACAGCAAAGGGAGTTGAATGTGCTTCCTTTGGAGGGATCTGTGCACAGTCAGAGGTTGGGGCCAAAGACACGCCGTGGCAGTGATGGTAACAAAGAAGGCTCTAATACTTTTTAAAAAGATGCGTCTAATGCTGGCTTTGAATGAAGATGTGAGACCTCTCTGTTCAGCCCTTTTAATGAACAGCATGTCTCTTTAGATAAGCCCAGGAGAAAGGGCTCCTTTTTTCCTCTAGAAAGAACTACTTTAGCAGAGTGACGGGTAATGAGATGCAAAAACCCTTGTACAGAGTCGCTTTTATTACGTTCCCTCAATGAAAATGGCTGCTGGTTGCATTACCCCATCCCTTCCCAATAGGAAAGGAAACAATCCTTTGGCCATAAATCGTGAAGAGATGTGGGGAAATCCCGTGGTGCACAGAACTGTCCTCGACATCACACACACAGACACACACACACTCTCAGGCATGCACACACAGTATTTGAGAATTGTTGGGATGAGCACTAGGAAATGTCATTGCTCCAGAGAGTAAGAGGAGCAGAACTCTAAAGAATGTATAAGTAGGAACTGGAAAGAGGAAGCTGGAGCCCCGCCTGGTCTCCAGTCCTCAGTGAGAATCAGAGCAGAGTGATCCGGGCTGGAATGTGCCCATGAACTTCAGAAGAGGTGCACCTTGCTGCGGCAGGCAACCTGTCCCAAGCAGTTCCCTGCCGGTGGCATCCAGTGGCCCTCCTGTTGCCACCCAGGAGAGTGAACAGTGAAAAGCCCAACCCTCTCTGTCAAGCATCTCAGTTTGGTAGTGTTTTGCTTATTAGTAAACAGCATGCCAGCCCCTGTGCAGCCCTGGGGTTGAAGGAGAGCCACATTTGTCTGAATGTTTATATCAGGTGTAAAGTAGAAGTCATCACGCATAGAAAGAGCCAAAAGAAATACAAATGAAAGAAGAGAGCAAGAGGCTTCCTTTCTACTTTACCTAGCAGTTGTTTTTAAAAAGAATACAATAGCAATTATAATGTATCTTCCTCTAAAGCCATACAGGGAGTTATCCTGTTGAAATGGGATTGGAAGGTAATTCTGAACAAGACTACCTCCCAGGTGTGACCTAGAGAGTTGGTACTTATGAAGAATTTCTGTAAGATAGGTAGACAAAAACCCTCTAAGCATCCTTTTAAATTTTATTTTTTAAAGTGTGTGTGTGTGTGTGTGTGTGTGTGTGTGTGTAGTATTCCTGATATTATTGGCCAATCCTTTCTATAAACTAAAAATAAGGGACAAAAATATAAATGGAAGGAATTACTTAGGTGTGGGAATATTGACTTAAAGAATTCGATCATTTTATTTCCTGCTCTGTTGTTCATCTCGTTCACATTAAGATATTTCATTTCTGAAAGAAATACACAGTTATTATCCAGTTGGGATAGCTCTCAGTTATTCTGGCATGTGATTCTGTCTGGCTTAGTATGAAATTAAGAATCTAAGAGAACTAAAGGACTTTGGTGTGGCCTTTATCCCAAAGAAATATAAGCTTTCAAATTTAAGGAAGCATTTTCTTTAATCTTCTGAAATTGATCTCATTTATCAGAAAATTCACAAAAGCCAAAGCATTCCTGTGGGGATAAGCTGAGTTAAAAATCCTCCATGCTTGGTTTCTTAAACCCAGGGGTGGTTTCCTTGGTCAAAGAAAAATTTCACTGAAGGAGGTGAGTAGTCAAGGAAGATTTTATTTAAGACTACTGCAATAGGGGAGAGAGATTGAACTCTGAGACAAAAGGCCAGAGAGGGAAAGTGCTGGTGTTAGCTGGGGAACGTCCTGAAGGATGCTCTAGGGGGTTGGTCAATAGGATCCAGCATCTCTGTGGTTAACTGGTACCTTTCCGTTACCCTCCCACCAGACAGAGAGATGGGTCATGTACAACTAATTAGAACACGTTAAAAAAATTTTTTTTTAAATGGAAAGAAACTGAAAAAAAATTTACATTTCAAAAGAGCAAAGGAAGAATTTATAGTAACGGGTTTTCTAAAGTAAGTGTCCTAAGATAAAGGAAATCAGAACAAGTCAGGAAGAAACTTTTGCAAAGTTTACTCAAGCTGAGAGCGAGGGGAGGCTGCCTGGATCACCTGACCTGCAGCAGGACCCTCCAGCTCCAGGGCCCCCTCTGAGAAAAGGACTGGGAAGCCCTGGAACCCTCACGGGGCAAGTGCCTGACGGTGACCTCGACCCCCACTGTCTCCCGGTCCACTCGGAACAGATAAATCAATAGAGATAACGATAAAACCATCTTCCTATCCTTTCCAAATAGATAAGTAAATTTAGAGAGTGGAAAAGAAAAGAAGGCAGAAGACACCTTCAACGAGGAGAGGGATGAAACTCCAGCAGTCGCAGAGCATGGTGAGTGATGGCAAAGCAGACAGCAGCAGGTGTGCGACTCCAACCGCAAAGGAAACAAGGAGAAAGGAAACCGGAAACCCAGAAAGAAACTCATTCCAGAAGGGACAGCAGTCCAGGCTTCACGCTCTGGAATGTCCACATTAGACACTCCCAGGAAAGCCAACAACGCTGGGAAGAAGGTCGCATGGACTCCAGACTTTTCAACAAGCAGTGTGGGAACCCTGGCGATCATTAGATTAAATTCGAACAGCACAAAATGGCTATTGACAGTGAGCCTATTGAGCCTTCAAATGTCTCAGAAATATTCAACAAGGTTCTTTAGAAGGATGGACTCTGAGGAGAATTTTTTAAATTTTCGAAACAGAATTTTAATTGTACAAGACAGAAATGTTACGCAATCTCAGGGTGCTGAAAAGTTCAGATGCCAAGCAGGGAAGAGGGACAGCAAAGGCAGAGCTAAATGCTGTAACAGAAAATACCTTAAAGATGGAAGCTGTGCCTTAGGGAACAAGATTAAGAGAGCTCTGGAGTTGCAGAGACAGGTAGGGAGGGTTTTTGAATTGGGTTTCATCCTACAAAAGAGCAAACTAAAACATTACACAAAGAGACCAAGCACTTCAATACTTACATAAGCTGAGGAGAAAGAACCTCAGATTTTGGGCCGGAAATGCCATCCTGACTTATTTTACCCTAAGACAGGAACAGTTGATCACAGCTCTTGAATACTCATCTTATATATAAATTAGCAGGAAGAAAGAAAATTATCAAAACTCCCATAGGTATGTATAGGAAAAGAGAAAAAATCAGTAACAGTCTAATATGTTATTTAAAGTTTGTACAAGGTGAAATATGCACACTAACATATTTAAGTCAGTCAAAGGCATTCTCAGAAAGCAAAACCACCACTTATGGAGGAAGTAGGAAAAATCTTCCACGATCAAATGAGAACAACCAAAAAGAAGAAATGAAACAGGAAGAGGATAAAAAAAAATCAGTGGCAAAATAGAAATGCATAGGAAGGAAAATTTTCAAAAGTGGAGATTATATTATTAGGTGGAAATAGGAGCACGTAGATGGAAATATGAATAGAAAAAAGAGAAAAGAAGAAAGAAGTAATAAATGGTCATGAAGGAGGAAAGGGAGGCAGAGGTGAAAGAGCACAGCATGTTTATTTAAGGAGACTGGACGGTACCAAAGGTATGAAGCTGGTTACAACGTTAACCAGGGAAATTCTGATATCAATGCATGTAGGTCTAAATACTGAATGGGTGAACTATACTTTCCTATTCAACTCCATATGGTCTGTTTTGGGATATATCCTAGAAAAAATTATTAGCTTTTATGATAAAGAAAACATATTTAAACAGAAAAGCTGAGTCACTTAGAAGGAAAACTGATTTGGCATCAAGCTTCTCCTAGCAATACCTTAAAGGAGAAGATAAAGCTGTGTGCTATTTTAAGAGATTCTTGGAAAGAATTGTGAGTCAAGGATTTCATATGCAAGTAAATTCCCATCAATTACATGGAGCGAGACAAATAAGAACAAACACAGAAATTCCTGGATTACATCTCACTGGCTTTGTCTGAAGAAACTTTGAGAGATCAAACTACATGTGCTTAAATAATCAGGCACTAATACTAATAATGACACGACTTACCAAATGAGTTGTGTGCACCTGGTGGGACTCTGAAAGGAAACAAGGAGCAAGAGTAAGAGGAGGAGGTGAATCAGAGGACAGTTGTCACATGCCACTGAGGGCCTTGGAAGTTGCCTAGTGTTGGAGGGTGATTCAGAAAATCAATAAGTAAGGGAGGCAATTAAGCACTTATTTTGTTTTAAGTGACCCAGGGGAAAGCAAATTTTAGAATGAAGTGGGACGCATTAAAAATAACCACACATTGGTGGATCCACCAGTTTTCTTTTCTCTCTTTTTCTTTTAATATTTGAAAGCATCCTAATTAAAAGTAAAACGTCAGCAAAAGCAAAATTTACACAGAATTATGGAAGGCTCAGTGGTGCACACCTATAATTCCAGCAACTCAGGAGGCTGAGGCTGGAGGATGGCAAATTCAAGGCAAGAGTGGGCAGTTGAGTGGTCTTTTCAAGACCCTGTCTTGAAATCGAAAGTAAAAAGGGCTGGGGATGTAACAGTGGTAGGGAGCCCCCGGGTTCAATCCTCAGAACTGCGAAAAGTGAATTAATTAATGAACTAAAGTAAATGTAAGTTTTATTTTAGAGTAAGAACAGAGTTATATTTATGGAATGGTTGAGAAGCTAGCACAGAGAACCCCGCTTCTCTCTCACCCGCTTCCCACTCTCATTCTCCTCCCTCACAGACACCTGGCTCCCGACCAGCCACCCAGCGTGCCTCACTACAGCTGGCTGGGTCCACACCACATCCTGGTTTCCTTACTCCCCACCCGCAGGCCTGTTTTCCTCCTGGGCTCCCACCCTGGACACTGAGTTCCACTGGTCATCACATCCAGTCAGGAGGACTCTCTGAACCTTGGCTGTGTCTCAGACTTGCCTTGTTTCTGGCTTCCTTGACCGTTTGAGGATATGGTGTCCATTATCCATTAGCTAGGGTTGGCCCAGTGCTTTGTCCCATGCCTAGACTGGGGTGACGGGTTTGGAAAGGAAGACTCCCACCAATAAACTGCCATTGCCATCCCTTGGTGTCCAGAGTTGAGAGAGTAACATGACTTAGGGTCACTGCATTAACCTTGATCATCTGGCCAGGGTAGTACTTGCCATTCTTTTTTCCTGAAATTATCTCCAAAGTGGATACTGAATTATCCATTAAATACAAATATGTCTATTTAGAAACCATAGAAGATGCATGGAACCTGTACTATTGAATTCCATACATAGGAGGAACCAAAACACTTATTACTGTATGCACGGGCATCCTTGCAGTTTCATAAGCCTAGCTCTCCAAAATTCTCAGGGGATATTTCATTTAACTATAGATGAATGATCAGACTTCAAATTCAATTTATTCCTTTTAAAAATATTGTTTAGGTAAAAGTAGTTGAAACTTGGTTAGTAATAAATTATTATATTTTATTTGTTCTTTTTACTTATACTTGACACTAGAGTCAATTTTGACATATTTATAAAAAACACGGAGTGTATATCTTATTCTAATTAGGATCCCAGTCTTGAGGATGTACATGATATGGAGATTCACTGTCATGTATTCATATATGTAGGAAATTTATGTCCGATTCATTCCAGTGCCTTTCCTATTCCCATCCCCTCCCTTCCCCTCATTCCCCTTTGTCTGATGCAATGAACTTCTATTCCCCCCACCTCGTTGTGTGCTAGTATCCCCATATCACAGAGAAGTAACCGATTGTTAATAAGAAAGAATGAATTTTGTCTTTTTACCTTTCTTTTGGTACATGTGTATAGTTATTTTAATTGTGGCAAATTAATAATAGATTTAAATTGCCAAATGAAATGAAATAAAATAACCACATTTAATCATTCTGTACTTCCTGAGAGCACCTCTGAGAAATTATGCTCAGGAAAGCTTTGAATATTTTCTACAAGACACTTAAAAGTTACAAGTGAGTAAGAAATTCAAAGCACTAAAAGAAGACCAAGGAGAGAATAATTCAGAAACCAAGGGCAAAAAGAGGGTTTGTTATAGAGGTACAGTCAAGAGACTGATCAAGACAGAGCTGGAAAGTGCCCACAGGCTCCATGGACATGTGAAGGGGGACAGGTCCATGGATCCTGCAGACAGGAGCAGATGACAGTGGTAAAGGCCAAAGCAGAGGTGAGAAACTCTCATGGAGATGAAAACTGTCAGCTTCCTTACCAGGGAGTGTAGCAGCATCATTTCTGAGAACAGGGACAAGAGTGTAAGAGGGCGTGACAAGGGTGGACCGCAATGCCTCTTTTAGGTAAAGGAAAGCAGAGGACTGATGAGGGACACAGAGAAAGGCTATCAGACACTGGGAAGGCCCAAGACAGCCTGAGGGTGGTCGGAAAACTCCACTGTCCTCCACCAGCACAGAAGGAAATGGTTGGGGGAGTCCCGCGGGAGCTGTGGTGGGCAGCAGGCTGACCATGGCTTTGGGCCACCGGATGAGGTTCAGCTGGAATACGTACGTGCACAGGGTCATCAGGGAAAGCACCCTCCGGGACAGGCAGCCGGGACTCCTGAGAAGGTCACTCATTTGCTTCCACCCAACCAGTTTTTACTTTCCTTAAGGTTCTCTCTGACCACTTTCTAGGATTCAGAATACACTGACTCTAACCAGTACAGGCAACATGGAGGAAATTCATGCTAGCATCTTTCAAGGAAAACCAAGGAAGTAAAAGTCCCCTTTCAAATGACGCTTGAGATGCTTCAGGCCAGAAACTGATGTCCTGGGTGTAGAGGAAGCAGCAAAGTGACAACCCAAGACAGAGTGAGACAAATCCAGATGTGGGCTGCCCTGTCAGTGAGAAACCAGTGGGATCTCACACTATAAAAGCAAGTTGATGGCCATGGTTTGATACTGATGACATTTTTGCCGTCCGAGAAGTGCAAATGGGTACAGTCTAGCCTTAAGGCCATGAGCAACCCCTTCATAGCCACTTTTCTGGATTTCTCTTTAACTCCTATTAATTGCCATTTGTACTCTCTTGAAGAAAATAATTGGCAAGTTCTTGGGCATTTATAATTGAGCATCATAAATAGAGTGTCCCATCTTCTCATATAGTTTAAATGTAATTTTTATCTTAAAATGTAATTTTTAATGATATGCATAAAAGTAATCTTTTAACTTTAAATTTTATGCAAGCAATCCAGTTTAAGAGTTGAAAGAAAATGAAATTTCTTTTACTGTCAGCTTTTTGGTCCCAGTGGCCAAAAGACCCAACACTAACAAAGTAGAAGAGGAAAGTATATTCTGGCTCACAGTTTCAGAGGTTCAGTTCATAGATGGCCCACTCCATTGCTCTGGATCCAAGGTAAGGCAGAACATCATGGTGGAAAGGTGTGATGGGGAGAAAAACAGCTCAGAACATGGCAACAGGAAGCAGAGGGCACTCTGCTTACCAGGACAAAATATAACCCCCAGTGTCACAATGTCATGCTCCCGGTGACCCATTTCCTCCAGCCACGCAGTGCTTGCCTACAGTTGCTACCAGTTCATCCATACTAGTAGATTAATGCACGGGTTAGGCTACACCTTTCCTGATCTAATCAGTTCACCTCTGGACACTTGCATTTTCTCACATGTGAGCTTCTGGGGATGCCTCATATCTAGACCATAACAGTTCTATCTGGGAAATTGTTGGTACCGGAGGTTCAATGAAGCCTGTATAGTGCACCTCATTGCATATTTTCTGTATCTTGGTTTATCTCTTTCAGACTATTCCACTTAACTGTGCAGAGAAACATGAACTCCTATTTCTTCCATATTATCTTACCTGATCAAACAGCCCTCCATTTCCCTTTGTCAAGGTTCTTTGGGGTCTGCTTTGGGGTGGGCCGACCTAGTTATAATATGCCATTGTGTTGTCATTTGATTCTAGACTCATGCACTTAGCATCTCTTCTTTAATGTGAGTGATTTTCCCATGTTATAAGACAAATTTATAAATTGTGCTGTTTGGTTTTTTTTCTGAATATTTTAATGCCATGAAACATGCAGAATATATCACATGCAGACTACACAGGATTCGTTTCAGGGGACTCTTGGCCTAAAGTTCAAGGCATAGAAATTTTCAAACTCTTTATCCAAACTAGAGATTCCACTGAATTTTCAGAAGATTGGATACCATAAATCTGTCATTATAAAGATATTATGGGCTGAATTGGGCCCCCGTCCCCCGCTCATTTCTTGAGGTACCAACTGCCAGTGTGAATGCATTTGGAGATGGGACCGAGAAGGTAGCAGTCAAGACTCCATATGGTCCTGAAGCGGGGGTCCTCCCATAGCACTGGAGGAAGAGGTAACAGAGGGAACAGAGGAAAGGCCCCCATAAGGACGCAGTGAGAAGACACCACCTGTGTTATGGTTTAGGTGACCTGTTCCCCAAAAGCTCATGTCTGAAACAGTTTGAGAAACTTCAGAGGTGGAACAATTGGGTTGTGAGAACCTTAACCTGATTGGTGTATTGATCTCCTGACAGGGGTTAACTGGGTGGTGATTATAGGCAAGTGGGGTATGGCTGGAGGAGGTAGGTCGATGAGGGCGTGATTTGGGCTAGGTATTTTGTTCCTGGTGAGTGCAGCTCTCTCTCTGTTTCCTAATTGTAACGTCCTAAGTCACCTTCCTCACCACATTCTGCCATGATGTTCTGTCTCCCCTCAGCTCACAGCAATGGATTGACCATCCATGGATTGAGATTTCTGAAACCCTGAGTCCCAAATAAACTTTCTCTCCTCGAAAACTGTTCTTGTCATGTATTTTAGTCATATCAGAAAAAAAAAAAAAAAAAAAAAAAGATGACTAAAGCAATCTGTTATTTAGGAAGTGGAACATGGACAGACACCAAATGTGCCTATGCCTTGATCCTGAACTTCCCAGCCTCCAGAACTGTGGGAAATAAGTTTCTGAGTATAATCAGCCCCCAAGCTAAGGTATGTGCTGGGAACCAACCTGGCACAGTGAAGTAAACTGGTAAAAACGGGATCAAAAATCCCAAAGATCAAAAATCCAAAAGATACTATGTTTAAATGTTATCAGGTATCAAAGAAGAACGTTTTTGAGAATAAAGACTATTAACAAAATTTCTAGGCAGCGGTGCAGCAGTGTTCATGAGGAATATGCTTCTTTCTGAAGTATTCAGCTACCTTTAAAAATTCCCTCACTCTTGGTTAAGTTTGACAAATGTCAGATTTCCATCACAACTGGACTCCTACGTAGGGTATTTGAATGATGTGTGCTTACCACCTCTAGCCAAGGACACCTCTATGGCATCCCCTCACCTGGTGGTTGTGGTGGGTAGTGTTTTCTCTCAATGCACTGAGTCGGGCCAAGTTCAAAAGCATGATTGCACCCTTTCCTTAATCCACTACCTTGTGGGCTGAAACAATTTGCTCTCTCCTTTTATTTTGGCCGTGTACCATTCTGTCCCTAATTCTTTCCCTGGCTGAGATTAGCATGAGGAACAAACAACATTTAATTGACCATCAAGAAATGTAACTTAACTGCTCGTTTTAGTCTGATTCTAGAAACTGGGCTTATTTCCTGAATTCTCCCTTTAATATCCTTTGGGTCAAATAATCTTTTGGAAAGTAAACCAAGTCAGTCATGGACCCTACACACATTAGAGTTGGAAATATCCTTAAGAGAAATAAAGGCACAATCTGCATTTTACACCTGAAGTCATACAGTTGCAAGAGAAGCCTGGGTGACACTAGGCAGCTATGCCGGAGTGACCGCCGGCCATGTGGGTCTCCTCTCCCTAAGTCACCTTCACAACCCTAGTAGAGACACCACACAGGGGCTCCTAGACCCATGTTTGGGGGTAACTTGGAATTAGGATAATGTATTGGCCAGTTGGAGTCAAGAAGAGGAAATTTTGAACTAAAGGGTAGCATTTTCATTAAGTGCATTCGTATAATTTATAGGAGTACTGTGTATTCCTTGTCTCTTCTTATTTTTGGAGAAAAATATTACTGTATGTGCTGTGATGTGATAGCAGGTTGCAGGGTGGTTTTTAAATGCTTAATAAAATGCGATAAGTTTTAAAATCAAAGTAAAATTTTGTGTTGATTCCTAATGCTTGTTTAAATGTTGCCGGACGTGTGATCTCTGTATCGGGGAATCGGGGAGATCCCTGGATTCCTGCATGTCCTGTTTCTTTCCTATCCCGCCACACCTAAAGGAAGCTGTATCCCGCCAACCCTGAGGGTGAGCGCCAAGATCTCCCGGGTGCTGGGCCCTCCCTGGCCCCCTGCCTGGGTCTGGCTCCCGGGCTCTTCACCTCTCCCTTGGGCACACGCCGCCACCCCTCCCTCTGCAGTTCTTTGTTTACTGCAGTGGATGGTGGCTTGGTGATTACTCGCTTGCTTGTTTTTCCTTCCTCCTTACTTCCCTTTTCCCATCCTAACAGTGGTGGGGATTGAACACAGGGTGCTTTGCCACTGAGCTTCCTCCTCAGTCTTTTTCTTATTATCATAATTTATTTTGAGGCAGGATCTTGCCGAGTCACCCACCTGGTCCTGGATTGGTGCTCCTCCTGCCTCCAAGTCCCTGGAATTACAGGCATTGCAGTTCTCACCTGAATGTATCATGCACATGGATGTCAAGTCCCAGGACTGCAGGTCTAACAAGGACTTTCCACAGCGCAAGGCCCCTATAACTACAGTGTAAAGATGGAGTAAGTTGTCCGGCCTTCCACCATTGGTGAATAGCTGTGGGGTTTTCATTGTCTGCTACTTGGAAGATTCTGGAGCAAACACATTTCTCCATACTTAGGATCGGTTTCTGCTTTTTTCCTGCAAGTCGTTCTTCCCAAAGTTAAGTTTCTCAACTGGATGTAAAATAGCTCAAGTCAAAAGCAACAGGTCATTTAAGGGAGAGGAGATATTTCCAAATGAGAGTCAAGGGCACTGAAGGGGAGATAAGTTAAACATTATTCCCCAGCATCTTCTCATCACAAGGGAGACAAACTGCAGAGCTGTGGCTGCTTAGGTACCTAGTCAACATGGTGACCTTCCCGGAAAGACTCAGGGAAGGAAAGATCATGTGAATCCCTGACACACCAGAGCTTCATGGAGAAAGAGTTTGAAAGTAGCACAGCTTGACTGGATGACAAACTGAGTCAGTACAACGAAAAATGCGTTCATCTAGGATTTCACAACAGTGAATGCCACACGCCCATGCAAAATTTAAAATTCTACCTGGAAATGGGTTTAAAATAAATTTATTTAAATGCTATTTGAAAAAAAAAAACTGCTTTTGTCTCCATTCTAAAAGTCAGGCTTGTCTAGCAGTAGTATAAAATATAAAAATAATATACAGTGAATATGCATAATATAAAATAAAATAGGAAAGGGGGAAATAGTAGAAATAGTTAAGTCCTAATAGAACTTGATAATTTAATGTCTAGGAATAACTGTCCCCAGTGAGGAAATTATATTACTTTACAGATATTAAATAGCATTTCATTTTAGAATAAACAGCATTTCATTACACTGAAAATAAATTTGATTGGATATTTTCCAATAAAATAAACTTTTCAGCTTCACTTCAGACTTGATGAGATTTGTTCCTCAAATTAGTCATTTCATATGAACTTGCTATACTTATCAAAACAAATACTGTTTTATTTTTCCCATTTAGATTCTAAATTGCTATTTTATACAGGTTCTGCTGTTATTTCTTTTTTGTGACTGCAGGTTTTGAGTTTATTTATTGTTTTGGCCAGGAATACTGCCCTTTCCCCACAGCCGGTCCTTGAGTAATTCCACCATCTCCTCCGTATCTCACCTTGGCTGCCACTTCTTCCAAGAAGCTTTTAATTCCTCCTGAGACTTGGTCAGACCTTGTGCCACACCCTACTGCACTGGGGCTCTTGGTATTGTCTGTCCACACCCAGCGCCATCCCGCCACCCCAAGCTCTGTAAGGCCAGGGCTGTGTCCTCACTGGACGGCGGCACCACCACCTGACATGCAGTGTCCTTGGCGGTCGCTTGAAACTCCCCACATGATTTTCTAAGACACATACGGCTCATGAAGGCAGAGGGCACACTGGGGTATCAATGGCACTGCTTTAAACCCCACATTATGTACTATGTACGGCCACAATACTGGGATCCTAATTGGAATAGGTTGCATTCCATGCGTGTTTAATATGCCAAAGTACACTCTACTGTCATGTACATCTACAAACAACTAACAAAGGCATAGAAAATAAATTTTAAAAGACCCATCTTGGTAGGTAGCATGGGCCTGGGGACTGGTGGGTGTGAGCTGCTCCTCACTCTCTCTGAGGAGTCCTCCGGCCCTCAGTAACACCTGGTCCTCGGGCACTGTGCACTCCTTTCCTTCTCTCCTCTTCCTGTGGGCACAGGTTTCCTTTCCTCTCCACAGCTTCCTTCCTTAGTTCTACAGAATATTCTTGTCTTATCAATGCTCAACACAAACAGATAATCCCTGGACTGCAATTTCCCTTCTCTTCTTAATCAAAGTGCATCTGAAGAATAACACATTTTCCCCCTTTTCACACATTCCATTTACTCCTTGATAAACAGGATAACAAAGATCCGGCTCTGCTGAGCTACCCAAGTTTACCCAGGGAGCAAGGAGCAGGGTGCCCTGACCAGGAGGCTTCACCTGGGCTCCACACTGGCCTGCAGCACCCTCGATGCTGACATTGACCGGGAGTGTTCACATGTGGCTCTCAGAAACCTTGAACCACTGACTGTGGGAAAGAATACCTAACTATAGGGGGTTTTCAAGATGGCGGACTAGAGGGCGGCTGCATTTCATGTTGCTCCAGGACTCAAGATTCAAAAGAGGAGATAGTGAGTGACTTGGGACCAACTCAAAGCCCCCAGGTGAGTCTCTCCCATTGGGGAGGCGTCCCGGATGGGGCGGTAGCCCCAGAACGCAGGGAACTTTGTGAAGTAGAGTTGCTCGACGAGATGCCCTTCCCCCCACTGGAGCAGTGAACACGGACAGCGGGGAACTTTGCAGAGGAGGCTGCGCAGCACAGCTCTTGGTTTCAGAGCAACCTGCCGGGGCTTCGGCGGCTGCCAGAGGAAGAGCTGGGCGGCGAGCTATTTGGACTCAGCAACCGCCTGAACAACTGGGGGGGGGGCTGTCCAGAGGAGGTGGAGGTGCGCAGTGAGTTGCTTGATCTCCAAGCGCCCACACAGAACACTGGGTGGCTGCCTGGAGGAAGAGGCGAGTGGCGGGTCACTGGAGCTTGGAGCATATGTACGAGGCTCCAAGTGGCTGCTCAGAGGACGGGTCGCCTAGCCAGGCGATTAGGTGCAAAGCACGGTCCAGTCCGGGGACCTAGGCACCTTTTGTTGAAAGAGCTACACAGAGACAAGCTGAGAGGCAGAGCGAAGGTTCTAGGACTGCGGGCAGCTTCTCTAAGGAGGGACAACCTAAGGAGACTCGTCTGGGAAGGGTGAGGCTCCCAAGCCCAGGAGGTAGGTCCGGGTTCCTGGGAACGTTACCTGGGAAGGCTGCCCTGCCCAGGCAGTAGTTGTGGACTGAGGGGAACCTCTAGGAGGGGAACTTACCAGCGAGACCTCCCCATCGGGTGAGTCTTCCCCGCCGGGTGAGGTTTTCCCACAAGGACGGTAAAACCAGAGACACAGACACAAACAGGCCTTGCCTCAGCCCGCAGCCTAGTTCCCCTTTGGATGACCATTGGTCAACAAGTAGAGGCACCTCTGCCCACTAGCAGGGAATATACCCCACCTGAGGTCACCACCACTAGAGAGGCAGCTTCCTTGTGGAGCACCGCATTATCAACTTCCTCCAAGACTTCAGGCTACTTAAGGATAAGAGGGGATATACTAGAAATCTTCAGGGACGTTATAAGTCAATAGAGGAAATCTGCAATATCTCAGCAGTCCACTGATACCTGAACGACATGAGAAAACAAGGGAAGAAAATGCCTCAAACAAATCTGGATGTTACATCAATAAAATCCAATGACAGCATGGCAGAAGAAATGTCAGAAAGGGAGTTCAGAATGTACATAATTAACATGATAAGGGAAGCAAACGATGAAATGAAAGAGCAAATGCAGGCATTGAATGAACGCACCAATCGACAGTTAAAAGAGCAAATACAGGAAGCAAAAGACCATTTCAATAAAGAGTTAGAGATATTGAAAAAAAAACAAAGAGAAATCCTTGAAATGAAGGAAACAATAAACCAAATTAAGAACTCCATAGAAAGCACAACCAATAGGATAGAACACCTGGAAGACAGAACCTCAGATATTGAAGACAAAATATTTAACCTCGAAAACAAAGTTGAACAAACAGAGAAGATGGTAAGAAATCATGAACAGAATCTCCAAGAACTATCGGATATCATGAAAAGGCCAAATTTGAGAATTATTGGGATTGAGGAAGGCTTAGAGAAAAAAACCAAAGGAATGAACAACCTATTCAATGAGATAATTTCAGAAAATTTCCAAAATCTGAAGAATGAAATGGAAAATCAAGTTCAACAGGCTTATAGTACTCCAAATACACAAAATTACAACAGACCCACACCAAGGCACATGATAATGAAAATAGCTAACATACAAAATAAAGACAGAATCTTAAAGGCTGTGAGAGAAAAGAACCAAATTACATTCAGGGGGAAACCAATACAGATATCAGCAGATTTTTCAATCCACACCTTAAAAGCTAGAAGGGCCTGGAATAACATTTTTCAAGCCCTAAAAGAAAATGGATGCCAACCAAGAATCTTATACCCAGCAAAACTTTCCTTCAGATTTGACAACGAAATAAAATCCTTCCATGATAAACAAAAGCTAAAAGAATATACAAAAAGAAAGCCAGCATTACAGAACATTCTCAGCAAAATATTCCATGAAGAAGAGATGAAAAACAAAGAAGCAAATCAGCAAAGGGAAGAGCTATCCTAAAGGAACTCCCAAATAAAGAGGAACCAAGTCGTGTCAAAAATAAACAAATGAATAAAATGAGTCAAATGACTGGGAATACAAATCATATCTCAATAATAATCCTGAATGTTAATGGCCTGAATTCATCAATCAAAAGACATAGACTGGCAGATTGGATAAAAAAGAAAGATCCAACAATATGTTGCCTGCAAGAGACTCATCTCTTAGAAAGAGATACCCATAGACTAAAGGTGAAAGGATGGGAAAAAACTTACCATGCACATGGACCCAGCAAAAAAGCTGGGGTATCCATCCTCATTTCAGATAAAGTGGACTTCAAGCCAAAGTTGGTCAGAAGGGATAAAGAAGGACATTTCATACTGCTTAAGGGAACCATAAATCAGCAAGACATAACAATCATAAATATCTATGCCCCAAACAGTGGCTCATCCATGTATGTCAAACAAATCCTTCTCAATCTCAGAAACCAAATAGATCATAATACAATAATACTAGGTGATTTTAACACACCTTTCTCACCACTGGACAGATCTTCCAAACAAAAATTGAACAAAGAAAACATAGATCTCAAAAACACAATCAATAATTTAGACTTAACAGACATTTATAGAATATACCATCCAACGAAGAGTGAATACACTTTCTTCTTAGCAGCACATGGATCCGTCTCTAAAATAGACCATGTATTATGCCACAAAGCTAATGTTAGCAAATACAAGAAGATAGAGGCACTTCCTTGTATTTTATCAGATCATAATGGATTGAAATTAGAAATAAATGAAAGAGTAAAAAACAGAAATTACTCCAACACCTGGAGATTAAACAATATGCTATTATATGATGAATGGATAACAGAAGATATTAGGAAGGAAATTAAAAAATTCTTAGAGGTAAATGAGAACAAAGAAACATCATATCAAAATCTCTGGGAAACTATGAAAGTAGTACTTAGAGGAAAATTTATTTCATGGAGCGCATTCAATAAAAGAAGTAAAACTCAACAAATAAACGACCTAACACTACAGTTCAAAGCCCTAGAAAAAGAAGAACAGACCAACACCAAAAGTAGTAGAAGACAGGAAATAGTTAAACTCAGAGCTGAAATGAACGAAATTGAAACAAAAGAAACAATACAAAAAATTGACAAAATAAGTAGTTGGTTCTTCGAAAAAATAAACAAAATTGATAAACCTTTAGCCACACTAACAAAGAGAAGATGAGAGAAAACCCAAATCACCAAAATTCGGAATGAACAAGGAAATATCACAACAGACACGATTGAATACAAAACATAAATAGAAGCTATTTTAAAAATCTATACTCCAACAAAATAGAAAATTTTGAAGATATCAACAAGTTTCTAGAGACGTATGAATTGCCTAAACTAAACGAGGAGGACATACACAATTTAAATAGACCAATTTCAAGTAATGAAATAGAAGAAGTCATCAAAAGCCTACCAACAAAGAAAAGTCCAGGACCTGATGGTTTCTCAGCCAAGTTCTACAAAACCTTTAAAGAAGAGCTCATTCCAATACTTTTCAAAGTATTCCATGAAATAGAAGAGGAGGGAACTCTCCCAAACTCATTCTATGAAGCCATTATCACCCTGATACCTAAACTAGACAGAGACACATCGAGGAAAGAAAATTTCAGACCAATATCCCTAATGAACATCAATGCAAAAATTCTGAACAAAATTTTAGCAAATCGCATACAAAAACATATTAAAAAGATAGTGCACCATGATCAAGTGGGTTTCATCCCAGGGATGCAAGGTTGGTTCAACATCAGGAAATCAATAAATGTAATTCACCATATCAACAGACTTAAAGTCAAGAATCACATGATCATTTCAATAGATGCAGAAAAAGCATTTGATAAAATACGGCACCCCTTCA
This sequence comes from Sciurus carolinensis, assembly GCF_902686445.1. Classification (NCBI taxonomy): domain Eukaryota; kingdom Metazoa; phylum Chordata; class Mammalia; order Rodentia; family Sciuridae; genus Sciurus; species Sciurus carolinensis. The sequence continues at coordinate 77,391,480 of NC_062227.1, read as the reverse complement.
TGCTCAAAACACTAGAAAAAATAGGGATAGTGGGAACATTCCTTAACATTGTAAAGGCCATCTATGCTAAGCCCATGGCTAATATCATTCTTAATGGTGAAAAACTGAAAGCATTCCCCCTAAAATCTGGAACAAGGCAGGGATGCTGTCTCTCACCACTCCTATTCAATATTGTCCTTGAAACTCTAGCCAGAGCAATTAGACCAAAGAAGTTAAAGGGATACGAATTGGAAAAGAAGAACTCAAGCTATCCCTATTTGCTGATGATATGATTATATACTTAGAGGAACCAGGAAATTCCACCAGACAACTCTTAGAACTCATAAGTGAATTTAGTAAAGTAGCAGGATATAAGATCAATGCTCATAAATCTAATGCATTTTTATACATAAGTGATGAATCTTCAGAAAGAGAAGTTAGGAAAACTACCCCATTCACAATAGCCTTGAAAAAAATAAAATACTCGGGAATCAATCTCACAAAAGAGGTGAAAGACCTCTACAATGAGAACTACAGAACACTAAAGAAAGAAATTAAAGAACACCTTAGAAGATGGAAAGATCTCCCATGTTCCTGGATAGGCAGAATTAATATTGTCAAAATGGCCATACTACCAAAAGTGCTATACAGATTCAATGCAATTCCAATTAAAATCCCAACGATGTACCTTACAGAAATAGAACAAGCAATCATGAAATTCATCTGGAAGAATAAGAAACCCAGAATTGCTAAAGCAATCCTTCGCAGGAAAAATGAAGCAGGGGGTATTGCAATACCTGAACTTCAACTGTACTACAAAGCAATAGTAACAAAAACGGCATGGTATTGGTACCAAAATAGACAGGTAGATCAATGGTACAGAATAGAGGACACGGACACAAATTCAAATAAATATAATTTTCTCATACTAGACAAAGGGGCCAAAAATATGCAATGGAGAAAAGATAGCCTCTTCAACAAATGGTGCTGGGAAAATTGGAAATCCATATGCAACAGAATGAAACTAAACCCATATCTCTCACCGTGCACGAAACTAAACTCAAAATGGATTAAGAACCTCGGAATCAGACCAAAGACCCTGCATCTTATAGAAGAAAAAGTAGGTCCAGATCTTCAACATGTCGGCTTAGGACCAGACTTCCTCAACAGGACTCCCATAGCACAAGAAATAAAAGCAAGAATCAACAACTGGGATAGATTCAAACTAAAAAGCTTTCTCTCAGCAAAGGAAACTATCAGCAATGTGAAGAAAGAGCCTACAGAGTGCGAGAAAATCTTTGCCTATCATACTTCACATAGAGCACTAATCTCCAGAATCTGTAAAGAACTCAAAAAACTCAACACCAAGACTACAAATAACCCAATCGACAAATGGTCTAAGGAAATGAACAGACACTTCACAGAAGAAGACCTACAACAATCAACAAACATATGGAAAAATCTTCAGCATCTCTAGTAATAAGAGAAATGCAAATCAAAACCACCCTAAGATTCCATCTCACTCCAATCAGAATGGCGATTATCAAGAATACAAGCAACAACAGGTGTTGGCGAGGATGTGGGGAAAAAGGTACACTCATACATTGCTGGTGGGGTTGCAAATTAGTGCAGCCACTCTGGAAGGCAGTATGGAGATTCCTTAGAAAACTTGGAATGGAACTACCATTTGACCCAGCTATCCCACTCCTTGGTCTATACCCAAAGGCCTTACAATCAGCATACTACAGAGATACAGCCACATCAATGTTCATTGCTGCTCAATTCACCATAGCCAGATTGTGGAACCAACCTAGATGCCCTTCAGTTGATGAATGGATAAAGAAACTGTGGCATATATATACAATGGAATATTACTCAGCCATAAAGAATGATAAAATTATGGCATTTGTAGGCCAATGGACGAAATTGGAGAATATCATGCTAAGTGAGATAAGTCAATCTCAAAAAACCAAAGGAAGAATGATCTCGCTGATAAGTGGATGATGATACATAATGGGGTGTGGGAGGGTTTAGTTTTAGGGTTAGAGTTAGGGTTAGGGAAGGGGGCAAGAATGGGGGAAGGAAGGACTGTATAGAGGGAAAAGAGGGATGGGAGGAGTGGGGGGAAGGGGAAAAATAACAGAATGAATCAACCAACATCACCCTATGTAAATTTATGATTACACAAATGGTATGCCTTTACTCCATGTACAAACAGAGAAACAACATGTATCCCATTTGTTTACAATAAAAAAAAAAAAAAGAATACCTAACTATTTTTTTTAGAAAGGTCATCTTACCTTTTCACCCTCTTACCAGACTGGTGAGATTCAACCAAATATCTCCTCAATGTTGGACCTTTCCAAAATCTCAATGATTGGTGAATCCAGTTCCTCATGTTCAATTTGTATAACTAACATTCTGACAAGGTTGTGGCTTCTCCATGTGCCCGGGTCAGCAACCTACTGCCAGGTCAGCACAAAACTCTTCTCCTCCCCTTAAACCTACTCTGACTCCAACATTCTGACATCTGTGTTCCTTGTCAGCCTCTATTCAACTTCTGTATCATAGAATTTTGGGACTGCAAGCAACAGAAATTGAACCTGACCCAAAGAGGCATCTATTTGGAAGAAAATGAGCTAGATGATCGTGTCCAAGAAGGCCTCAGAAAGCCTCAGGAAGCCCAGTGAGGACTCTGTGGCTGTGGTCCATGACACCCTCCTGCTGGAGTCCTCCTGAAAGGATCTCCTTTCCTCCTCGTCCATCCCATCAGCTCACTGGTCACACTGCAGGACTTCTGAGTGGTCGACTTGTGGATGTGTGGCCAGCCTATGCCACAGGCACAGGCAGAGAAGAAAAGTCACTCTTCCAAAGGCACATGGGTGAGGCAGTGCCCGGGGGAAGAGGCCTGGACTCCAGGCAGGCAAGAGCCAGGGTGTGCGTCTGCCACAGAAGCTGTTTGCCTCCCAGGTACCAACTCCCGAGGCTTCGTGCCCTTGGCTCCATGGGCAGTTTTCATAGGCGCTTTTGTCGTCATCATCCTGTGTCCTGCATGGAAACACTCTCCTAATGACCCCTTTACTGTCTACACTGGTCCTCCTTTTCTGCCCGAGGGACTAATGTTCCCTTCCCCCCAGTGTCCTCTTCTTTGGTCTTCCTCCTGATCTCTACCTCATTAACCCTCCGCTTCACCTCACATCTTAATAAAAATGATGCCCAGATATTTATCTCTGATCTTCACCCCTCTTTTGGTTTCTACACCCAATATACAGCTGTTTGCAGCATGCCTGCAGGTAACTGTCTCATTATGCTTCTGAGGTGTTCAAATCCAAATTCACCATTCCTCCATCCACATCTGTACCTTAGTCGGCTTAATGCAGTAATTCCAGGACCCAGGGGAGAAGGGTCAAATCATCAGCTCCTTCCTGTCCTCACAAGGACTACTTTCCTTGACTCTCCTACATCTTGCATTTCACCTCGGAACAGCTGATCAGGAGGTGTCATGCTGGCTCTCCCAGTGTGCCTCTTCCCCACCTGTTGCTGAAATTATTACTGGTGAGCTGTTCCTGAGGTGCAGTCTGTCCTAGTTGCTCACTGTCCTTATGCCACTGGATTCTAACTATAAGCCTTATCATCCATCTTCAATATAAATGCTCCCATTTCCCCTGCATTTTCTCATTAATGTTCATCAGTGACCATCTTGCAAAAAGACTTTGTAATCTCATGGCTCCACTTCTTCCTCTTGAGACATTTTTTGCCTTTTGAAACTTTACTTTGCATCTTAGTGCCTACTTCTACATAAAATTTCAGCAGATCTTGAATTTGACAGAAGAAATTCTCACCTAGCACAAACTGTTCAGTGGATTCTCATGATCAGTCATGCTGGGAACCATTGAAAGAAACTTAACTCTGTATCCAAATTCAACACTCAGCCTCATAGTGAGTTTTTTAAAAATCTCTTTTATCTGATATGTTTATAAACCTCTTTAGGATCACTACAGTGAAATCACCTGTTGCTTTATTGCTGACATATTAAAAACATAGTCCTCTACATATAGTAGATGCTGAATAATGACTTCAAAGGATAAATTAGACTATGCATACATATATATAGGTAGTCGAGTTTGAAACAACAGTGGAAACCCAGATTTTCAAATATTTATGTAACATTTCTGGTATGGGTTGCAGTCTTTAGTGATGAATTCACAGGAGTTATTTCATATGAAGATTTTCATTATTTTCTACATTTGTCTTCCCCCACCTTTAGCCATATTCTTAGCCTGAGACCATGGACATAAAACCTTCGATCCACATGCTCACAGCGACCTACTTCTTCCATCGCTGCTTCTCTGCCTGCTTCTGTTTTTCTCTGTTCTCTTTTAACACCTCTTCCTAGTCAAATCTAACTTCATATTCTCATCACAACTGTCTGCTCTGCTATCAACGCACCATTGGATCTGACTAGTTTAAATTCTGAGGGTTTATTTTAAAAGTCATCCACTGTGAACCTTTCCCAAGTTCCTCCCAAAACCTGTGGAAAATATAATAAAAAGCACCTTGAATTGGAAAGAGTCAATTAAAAATTCTTTACTCCCCAGCACCCCCCAAAAAAATTCTTTACTAACCCATAAGCTACCAGCCCTTTGACCCCAAATAGCTGACTTGCTGAGCTGGGGTTGGAGCTGCTGTGCCTTTTGGGCAGCTCTTCCCCCTGGCAGGTGTCACACTGCTGAGCATCCACGGCAGAGGCAGTGGCACCTGTGCATCCAGAAAACCAAGACTCCCTTTTCCTAGAGTCTGTTCAGTCGTTCTGAGTGATGCTGGTGCTTCAGAGCCGTGTCTAGGAACACCAGCCACATGGTCTATTCCAGAATACAGTTCTGCTTTTTTTTCTCTGTAGTCCTGAGTACATGTTTTATTGAGACAGTGCTCTGTTTCACATATAGTTGCAATTTTAGAGATCAGTGTCTATAGTTGAGAAGTTCTCAATATAATGGAGGAAACAGCAATAAAAACACTAACTGAACTGTAGCCCTATGACTGCTGAAAGGGTCTGTTTAAAGGATCGCAACTAAAAAGTAAACCGACTTTAATATAGTGATTCACTTTATAAAGAATCTCCAGAAAATAGTTACCTTAGTCAAGGTCACAGTAACTCTTTGGTGTGGGTACAAACTTTAGAACTAGCTTGTAAATGAGGGAATGGACATTTAGAGCAACGCAGGTGCTTTGCCAGGTTTATATACCCAGAGAACAAACCACCCAAACAAATAAACAAGTTTTTTTTAAAAGGATTAATTTCTTTGGCTATTAAATACAATCCAAACATTCTTTTCATATCCACATGAGTTGTGCACTCAAAAATACTGATTGGCTCATATCCTAGGCTGCAGGGCCACAGGAAAGCTATCTGATATGCAAACACGTTGCACCGGCAGGCTGGCAAGTGTGTGTGCACACACACGCACACACACACACACACACACACCACAGCCCAGAGAGCACAACTTCTTTAAGAACAGGAATTTGGAACAGCAAAATCTAAAGCAAATCTGCTAAGAAAATGTCAGATTATATGGAAACACTTTCTTTCATTCAGCAAACAGCACATGGTCATCAATTTGAAAACTGGTCTACTCTGCTGGGAACCAAGGTTCTCCCCTGCAGCATTTGTGCGATGAGCTTGACAGGGAAAGCATTTGCCCCAGAGAAGAAACAAGTACATGCACTCATGGTATTCCGGTAGGTTCTGGTTCCGCTAGCAGAGGGGGCAGGGGATGAGGAAGCTGTCCTATGATTGGGGGCAGAGGAGGCAAGAGCTGTGCAGAGGAGGTGATGCTGGAGCAAAGTCTTCAGAAGGAACTATGAGTAAGAGTCACGGACTGACGACTGAGGAACTGTTAGGCCAGGTCATCTCTCACAGACAAGGAACTCAACTTAATCGACACCATTCCACTTCATTGGGAATATTTGCAGTCACTCCTAAGTGACCACTCATCAGTTCTTGAGAAGCTGCGAAGCTATTTAGCCACACTCAGGTAAGCCAGGGAAATTACCCGCACACTCTCACGCAGATCACGCACAGAAGGTTGAAGTTTGCCAGGACGCCCGCTCTGCTGCCAGTGCTATCTGAAGCCATGGAGAAGCTGGTGGCAAGCGTGGTCCTCACACCTGCCTGGAAGTCCTCAAAAGACGATCCAGGGAAGCCATGGTCATTATTTATTCCTCCCCCTCCTCAGACATCACTGGTCAGAGACCACCGCTGCCAGAGGCCCTTCCACGGTGGAAAGTGCTCAGTCATCTGACTTCAAAACCATCTCAGGCCTTAGCTAGAGAGTGTTTAGCTGGAGAAGACCACCCGAGGTCTCCACTAGCTGCTCTGGTGCCACAGGCCCACCTTGTGCGCGAGGCTTGGTGAATGCGTCTCACTGAACCCGCAGTCGGTCACTCCAGAGCGCGGCTTTTCTGTCTGATCAGGTTTTCCTGGCTCATATTCCTCTTGGTCCCTAGGGAAGAAGCAATTACTCACCCACCAGCTCCTTTTGATGAGCTCACAGGACATACATTGTAACCAGGGTTTCTATTAGAGACATCGACAACTTGCATTTATTACTCTTGTAGGTCAAGGCCCAGTTCTACATGATGTGGAAATTAAGCCAGTTCTTAAATTACTTCCTGTAAATAAGACTCATTAACCGTGGTGACCCGAGAGCACTTTCAATTTAAGATGCTGCCCAGTGAGCAGAGTCCTTGCATCAATCCTGCGGCCACTGGGGCTCAGCTTCCCTCTCGCTCTGCAGCGGGTGGGATTAACTTCCAGCTTTTCATGAAGGCAGAATTCTCCATCTTCTTCCACATTTACTCATCTTTCATATCTGAACTGAAGATTTGATATTCACATTTAGAGAGGAAAGGAGAAATCATGAACAGATTAGATTTTGGCTTTGTGAGGAACCATGTGCAAAGGCTACAGAAACTGTCTTCTCTTGTGCCCAGAAGTGGCAGTGAAGTGTCATTCTTAGAGCCCACTCAGGAAAATGCCTTACTACATAATACTGACATAAATACCATGATTTTAAACTCTTCACAAAAATAAATGCAATTCAACTTTCAAAGTGTCCTGGAAGTGATTTAAATGTGTAGTATTTTATTTTACTTGTACTCACACTTACCCTATCTCTTTATAAACCCTGCATGCTTTTTATTAGATGAAAGAGAGAAATTTTAACGGCAGAGCAATCTTACAAATTCCTAGTCAGAGACAGAATTGAGGCACTGTTCTATAATAAACCTGATCAACACAGATGCCATTTCTGTACGTTATAATTAAATGCATATAATGGAAGCTAACTTTGATCTGAAAGTCATGATTCAGAATGTTATAAAAGAATCCCAACAGTGGCAGCTGAAATTGCGCTAAGATGAATTTTAACTGCCACTGTCATTTCCAATTGTTTTCTCAGAATAATGTGTAAAACCATTTGTGATTCTTACAGACAGGAGTATAAAATAAATACTTGCTGTGCTACAGCCAATTTATGGGATAGTGAATCCATTTGTTTCCCAGCGTTCTAAAAGCGATCACTTATATGAGGTTAAAGAACGCCCTCAAGGAATGGGTCTGGTGTGATGTTCCCTCCTAACTTTTGAAAATGCAGGGCAACCACAGCAAATGTGAGCTGAGTCGGGCAGCGTTGGAATGCTGCGGCGACTCCTGCTGTGGCGGAGGGAGGGTTCTTCCTGGGGTTGGGGTTCGCTGGTTAGCCTTATTGAAGGGCAAACACCACGTCGGAAATGAGCATGATCAGACCAGCATTAAATAGCAGTGGCGGGTGTATGTAGTGTCTTTAAATACCACAAGCCCCAGATCATGCCATGTAAAATTCACCCTCTGACAGCTTCCCTTTGTTCTGAGCCTGGGTTCCTGGTCTCTAGAAAGACCAAATGCTTATCTGGGAGGTGTTTACAGAATAGACCACATTCTGGGTACCTGGTAAATGCAAAGTACTCATCAGTAACCCCCAGCCTGTATCAGGTTTATGATCTAGCTCAGGAGGCAGAACTGAGACATACAATAATTGGAAAAGATTAAATGCTAAATAGTGTGGAACTCAGTAGTGTAACAAGTCCATCTGCAAAATATATCATCATCCCTGAGAGTAAGCACAGAAGTTTTTGGTTATAGACCCTACGTGGGAAATTAGAATGCAATGGGTGGAAGAAGAAATAATAACGGTGGGAGGAAAAGATGAAATAAACCCATAAATCATGAAGGAAGTGAGCAGACTTACCTGGAGGTTAGGAGTTAAAAATGCTGTAAAAAATACTGTGAAGACAAGCCAAATTCCAAGCTGATGCTGGAAAACTCTTTTATACTAGCAAGCAATGATTTTAGGTCTTTATAAGTCAGCAAGTTATTGCCGATTTATCTAGCAATAACGTAGACGAAGGATGGGAAAGAGGGAATGACCCAGAATCAAGGTACTTTACAGTAATCCTGAGACCTTATGCCTATTTTCATTGTCTGGGAACTAGAATAGTGTATGCCTCATAATAGTTCTTAATAACATTTCTCTTTTGAATTAATATTGAATGCATTTGTCCTTCCTGAGTCACTGGGATTTTGAATCAAATTGAGAATGCTTTCAAAACCTAAAGCATAATCCAAACATGAGCTGCTATTGTACTAAAGGAAGAATAAGAGGATGGGAAGTGGAAGGTAGCATTAGAGACATCTCCAAGATTTTAACACTGAGAGAAGGCGAAAGCCCACATCCTTGCCAAGTAATAGAAAGTGGGCTTGTCGTGATGAGAACAGTGAGGGCTGCTTTTCTCAGTTATTTAAATCACACAGGAAACAATGGTCTGTCTCAGTGAAGATGCTTCAGAGGGTGAGACTCAGAGGAGAGAACAGAATATAAACACAGATAATAATAGGAAGCAGCCATTGCTTACAAAACGCCAGATATCATGACAAACTCATTAAGTCAATTATGCTAAGTTTCCCGGGTGGTTCCCACTCAGTCTAAAAGCTGGATATGGTTACTTGTGGTCATCATCGCCCAGGCAGCTACTTTGCTGAATTTATCAGTTCTAGAAGTCTACTGGTAGAAACTTACCGGATTTCTACTATAGGACCATATCATCTGCAAATAAAGATAATTTGAATTTTTCCTTTCCTGTTTATCTGTCTCTAATTCTTTCTCTCATCTAATAGCTCAGGCTAATGTTTAGGGACTGCATTGAATAAAACTAGTAAGAGTGGACTTCTGGTCTTGTTCCTGATCATGAAGGAAATGCTTTCACTTTTTCTGAATTTGGCATGATATTGACTTTGGGATTGTCACATATGACTTTTATTATGTTAGGTAAGTTCTTTCTATTCCTATTTCTTCTGGGTTTTTATCACAAAGGGGTGTTGAATGTGAATTTTACCAAAGGGCTTTTTTCTTTATCTATGGAGATAAGTTATCCTGTGGTTTTTGTCCTTGATTCTGTTTCTGTGGTGTTTTATATTCATTAATTTGTGTTTGTTGAACCATCTTTGCATCCCTAGATGAAATTTACCTGATTATGGTATATAAGCTTTGAAATATGTTGCTGAATATGGTTTTCAAGTATTTTATCCAACAATTTTGCATCTATACTCATCAAGGATATTGGTCTATAATTTTCTTTCCCTGAAGTATCCTCATCTGGTTTTGGTATCAGGATGACACTGGCTTTGTAGAATGAATTTCAAAGCATTTCCACCCTTTATATTTCATGGAACAATTTGAAAAGCCTTGGTGTTATTTCTTCTTTAAAGATTTCATAAAATTCAATTGTGAATCCATCTGCTCCTGGGTTTTTCTTTTTCTAAAGGCTTTTTTGTTTAAATCATTGATTCAGTTTTATTGGTTACTTTTAGTCTGTTTAGGTTTTCTTTATCCTCTTGTTTCATTTTTTGGTGGGTCATCTGTGTCCAGTAATTAATCCATTTCTTCCAGATTTTCTAATTTATTGGAATACAAATTTTCAAATTGACTTCTACAAATCTTCAGGATTTCAGTGACATTTATTGTAATTATAATACCCTTTTTCACCTCTAATTTTATTATGTCTTCTCTTCGTCTTGGCTACTTTGGCTAAGCATTTATCAATCTCATTTTCTGTTTCAAATGAACAACTCTATTTCACCAATTATTTGTGTTCTTTTATTATCTATTCTATTAATTCAGCTCTTATTATTATTTAATTTTTAAATTTGTTGTGAATATGGTTTATTCTTGTTTTTTTAAGACCTTGAGGTGCATCATTGGGTTATTTGTTTGTGCTATTTCTGATTTTTTATGTAGGTACTCATTATTACAAACTTCCCAATTAGGGCTGCCTTCACTGTGTTCTGACACTTCTAGTATGTTGTGCTTCTATTCCCTTTTGATTCTAAGAATCCTCTGATTTTTTTCAATGATTCACTTATCAATTAAGTCTATTTTCAATATTCTTGTTTCTGTAAAATTGTTTTATTTAAACTTTTTCTTGATGTTCATTTCTAATACAATTCTAGTATGATATTTTCTGGATTTTTTTGTATTTCCAAGATGTGTTTTGTTGATTAAAATATATATATATATATGATTTATTTTAGAAAAATTTCTTTGAGCAGCTGAAAAGAAAGTGTATTCATCTATTACCATAATGAATATTCTATAGATTGTCAAGTTCATTTGATCTAAAAATATAGTTAACTCATAGTATCTTTTTGATTTTACATCTTAATGAACTATCTATTAATAGGAACAATGTGTTGAAGTCATCCATAATTCATGTATTGGGTCCTATTTGTCCCTGTATGTCAAATAGTGTTTGTTTATGAAATTGGGTACACTGACACTTCTGGTATAAATATTCACCACCATTATGTTTTCTTGTTCAATTTTGTTCCTTTACCAATACGTTGTGATCTTCTCTTTCTTCCGCTTAATTTTGGCTTGAAGACTTCTCTGTCAAATATGAAAATAGCTACTCCTACTTTTTTTTTAAAATACCATTTGCTTGTGTAATTGAAAATTGTATAATTTTCCATATTTTCACTTTTAGTCTGGGAATGTCTTTGCTAGAGAGGTGAGTTTCTTACAGACAACATATACATGGGTCTTGTTTTTAAATTCAGTCTGCCAATCTATGTCTTTTAATTGAAGAATCAAACCATTTGCATTCTGCATTATATAGAGAGGTATCTATTTCCTACTTTTCTAATTAGATTTTTTTCCATAACTCTCTTTGTTGTTTTTCTCTTATTATGTGTGTAGGGTCCTTTAATTATCTTCAGCAGTTTTGACTTACTGGTCATGAATTCCTTTGAATGCTTATCTTGGAAACTTTTTATTCTTCAATGCCAAGAGATAACTTCGCTTGATATTGTAATCTAGGTTTTCATTTATTTTGTTTCAGGGCTTGAAATATGTCATCATACCTTCCTGGACTTTTGTGCTTTTTCCTGAAAAATTAGCTATTACCCAGATAGCTTTTCCTTTACAAGTGACCTGACAGTTCTCTCTTGCAATTTTTAAAATTCTTTCTTTGTTCTGAATTTTTGTCATTTTAATGATGTCATGGAGAAGTTTTTTTCTGGTCATATCCATTTGGAGTTCTGAGTACCGCCAGTACTCACATGTTCATTCCATTCTCAAGATTTGTGAAATCTTCTGAAATTATTTTACTGGATAAACTTTCTGTCATTAGCCCAAACTTCCATTTCTGCCTTAAGACCTATAAGTCTTAAATTTGGTCTTTTAATGATGTCCCAGAGATTTTGGATATTCTGCTCATAGTTTCTTAATTTGTTTTTTCTGTATTACTGCCTGATTGTTCCAGTCTTTTTGCCTTATCTTTGAGCCCACAAATTCTGTTTTTTGCTTCATCTAGTCTATTGGAGAAATTTTCTACTGAGCTTTTTATTCACTTATTGTCTTTTATTTCCAAGATTTCTGTTTGGTTCATTTTTAGAATATCTATTTCTCTATTGAAATGTGTTTTGTATTTTATATTGTCTGCCTTAGTTCATTTACTGTTCTTTAACAAATTCATTGATTGTTTAAACCTTTTTTTTTTTTTTTTTTTTTTTTTTTTTTTTTTTTTTTTGGTTTATTTGTCTGGCACACACTCCACTTCAATAACTAAGGATTCAGTTGGTGGTGGTTTTGAAGGTTTGGAGGCATTTTATAGCCTTTTTTCCCTCATGTTTTCTGTGCTTCCATGTTAAGTTTTTGTTGTTTTCATTGGGGTGGATATATCTAATGCTGTTAGGTGGGTGCCTTTTCAGTGAGTTGCTTTCTTTTTATAATATGATCCAGGATGCAGTTTTATCTAATCTTCAAAGTACCCACTCAACATGTTCAGAGTACTACCTTCAATCTCCAGTACCACTTTGAGAGGGAGAATAATCATTAATCACTGCTAATGCCTGAAAGCAAATGACATACCACCATACAATAAATACTTAATGAAAACATTCTCTAAAACCCACCTACCAAAGAGATGGAAAGTGACTATATAGCATAGACTGAAATATTAGTTGTGAAATAAAATTAATATTCCACTGCATACAAAATAGAGAAGGGAGAGAAGGGAAAAGAAAGCAAAACAATAAAAAACTAAAATAAAAGTGTTAGGGGAAAGAACAGAGTGAGTAGAAAAACAAAAGAAAGAAAAATGAAAAATAAGGACATGAAAGAAGAAAAAAGAGAAAAAAATCTAATTCAAAAATTTAAAAGACCACCTAAAATTAGATAAAGGCATGAAATCACTCACGGTGATGGAAAGTAAAACTAACCAACATAAAAGAGAATTAGGTGAAATATAAAAGCGAGTCTCTGAAAGAGGTGAGCCATCTTGCCAAGGTGTGAGAGAGGAAGACTTACTTCAGGTGTTTACAGTTCTGCTGTCCTTAGGGCCAATGCGCTCACGGGCACATCCTCTGACAAGCTCTGGGTGTGGAGGCAGCAGCACCAGCCCTGTGCGGGGTGGGGAGCTGTGCATTTATCTTCCCCCAAGTCTAGTTCAGTCTCTTGCTTCCAAACACCGCAGGGAGCTCAGCCACCCAGGGCCTTTCCACCCCATCTTCACCCAGCCTTCCTCTGGCACAAATCAAAATACAGTCGTAGGCATGACCCCAAGGTTCTACGTGCTCTGCTGTGGGCCTATGAGCTGGCAGGGCCCCTGGGACTGTGCCAGGGAGTCCCAGTCTGGTAATCAGATGCCCTTGGCAAAGGTGGCAATTTTGTGTTCCTATAAACTGTTCCATGCACTGGGAGAAGCATCATAGGCCTAGACAGTGTCGAAGGCCTCCCCCTCCCCTCCTCTGGTGCAGAACGAGGGGCTCTGGGAACTTCTGGGCCCCTGGAAGCTGTAGAGGGGTTGGTGACTGGGTGCCCCCTGCCCAGGGACTGAACCCTCTCCAGTCCAGGAGTCGGCTCCTGGGCTCTGTGCAGCTAGGCTGTGCGGTGGGCCCAGCCCCAGTCCCTCTACCGACAGGTTTCACTGACTCTTGGTTCCCATTGATCTCACAGCATCGGGTGTTCAGGGTGCTTTCTACGAGGTCTTCCTACATGGAGATACGTGCTATGATCCCTGGAGAAGATGGAAACAGAGGGAATTGTGTTTCCTCAAGAAACAGGCATAGGCATGACCCCAAGAAGGTGGATCCTGCCATGATTCTCCACTTACAAACTGAGAAAAGGGGCCACTCCTCATGCAGCAGCTGCTCTTCAGTTCCCGGTCCAGTCAAGTTCAGACCACCCTCCTCTTCCGCTTCTGCTTTTGCTTCAGGAACATTTTGCAGAATTGCCTTTCATTCTCTCCTTACGTATGGCCCCTCTCCCTGGCCTGCCCAGTCACCACAGCGGCAGATTTGGATTCCGGGAACTTTCAGTCTCTCTCCCCGTAACCCGTCTCTGAGTCTGCCCACGTCCTGTGTTGAACCTCGGTGCATTTCCTCAGCACCCACCTCATGGGGCAGCTGTTGTCCAGGTGTTTCAATGCCCATCTGCTGAGGGGCTATGCTGAACAGGCAGCTCCTACTCCTTACATAGATTTAGACTTTTATAACCTGTTAAGTTTTCTGTAAGGTCCTAAGTAAGCTAGAAGCAGGCTAGGTGAAATGGTTGGCAGCTCTACCACAGAAAAACAGTCCCAGTGACCCCTCACTAGACAGAAAACCACCGTATTAAGATATTTGCAAGGTGCAATTTTTATTAAATATAAATAAGGAAATGCCTTAGCATTTCTAAGTCATCATTGAATCATCTGCTGATGTCTCTGCCATTTTAGGTTTTCCTTTTCACTGTCTGGACTGGGGTAGTTTTTGCTTAAACTACAGACATAGTTATGATATCCAACTGCACCAGAAAGAAAATCCAGCTAAACCAATCTAGCGGTGGTGTGCAAGCATTTCCCTTGAGATCATCAAAGGATGAATTATTTTTCAGCCAAAGAATCAGTATGTGTGCATTTCCCCAAAGCCTGATGGAGTCTACATGGAGCCTTTGCACTGAAAGAACAAGATGGCTTATCGTTACATTAAATGTTATCTATAAATATTCATATACTAAACACCGAGCATTTATTCAAGTCATCTGAAAAGTCATGCATTTTTTTTTCTGAAAAATCTATTATTTATCTTTACTGTTATACTATCTTAAATACAAAGGAAACTTGTCACTGATGTTAGGTCAAAACAGTAGGTGATACTCCATCCAAGAGGATTTTGTATATGTGGAAAAAAATGGTTCCTTTATATTGATTTTGGCCAACTCACACAGTTTTTTAAAAAACTGTCTAATAGTCTTAACTTTGGAATATATTTAAGCTTCATCATGGAAGCATGCACTGATGCATGAAATTATACATGAATTATTTGGTTATCCTTTATTGCCAAGAATATTAAGTGCTGTTGGACCCCATAAATGCATCCTTTTCTCTGATGGAAACACCTAACATTAACTTCTTGTTTGCCTTTTAACAGTCTGTGCTGATGAAAGTGGAGAATAACAATGATCTTGGCAGGAGGCAGGGAGGCCTCTCTGTGCTTGATTGTGATGCTGAATCTGGGTAACTAGTGAACTAGTAGTAAAAACTAGTAGTAATGATAATAGCACTTTCCATTTCTAAAATATTGACAAGATTTACCCTATTGTTATGTATGACATTTCCTGGAAGTTCAGTGCATAAAAAAGGATACTAATGAAATCATACTTGTATTAATCAGTTTTGCATTACTATATTGAATATGTGAGGCAACTAATTTATGTAGTGAAAAAGCTTTATTTTAGCTGATAGTTCTGGAGGTCTCAGTCCAAGATCAGGTGGTCCCGTGGCTTTGAGCCTTTGGTAAGGGCAATCCATAACCAGAGGAGCTTGTGCTAGAGCAAATCATTTCATGATCCAGGAAACCAAGAGAAAAAGAGAAGAAGAGACCAGGTCCCACAATACCCTTGAGGGCAGAACCCCAGTGTCCCAAGGACCTCCAGCTATGTTATACTATCTTAAATACAAAGGAAACGTCACTGATGTTAGGTCAAAACAGTAGGTGATACTCCATCCAAGAGGGTTTTGTATATGTGGAAAAAAATGGTTCTTTTATATTGGTTTTGGCCAACTCACACAGTTTTTTAAAAAACTGTCTAATAGTCTTAACTTTGGACTATGGGTCCCTCCTAAGGGTTTCCACATACTACCAAGTCTTAGCTGGTAGAACATTGTTGCGGGTGGGAGCATTTATCCAAACCAAAGCAGGAGGGATGTATCTTTTTTTTTGGGGGGGGGAGGGGTGCTGGGCATCGAACCCAGGGCCTTGTGCTTACAAGGCAAGCACTCTACCGACTGAACTATCTCCCCAGCCCCGAGGGATGTTTCTTAATGAAATGTTCCAGAAGTTGACAGTAACTTGGGAGACTGTTCATTGCATTATCATCCCATTAACAGGATTTGTTAGCCTAACCCTAAAATAAATGTGACTTATATTTTGCTATTTTCCTATCTAAATTATCCCTATTCAGTGTGGCCTCTCCACTTGCCAAATACACTCTAAATACTTTCAATTTTCTCTATTATACTTGAAATTGATGACCCAAATATTTTAAGCATTTTTTTCCATTATGAACAAGTTGATATGTATACTGATATATATCATGGAATTTATTGCTGTTTTTTTTTTACTTTATATTATCTATAATGATGCCTTAAAAATGTTTTAAAATGCAAGCAAATAATTTTTTGTTTATAAATTCACCTCTGTAACTTTGTATTTTCCATAGGGCCTTACATAATTTTTTAAAGATTAATCTTTCTGTGTGAGACTCATGTATATTTACTTTCTATGACTCGTAATTTAAAATTCTGGCAAAATTCCACATAATACCTAATGTTAGTAGCACTGTTATTGTTTCGAATAGTCTCTTTTCTCAGGCTAATGGAAAGCAACACCTGACAAAGCAACAAAAGTATAGTCATTTACTCACGATGAGCTCAGCGCTGAGAGGACGCAGGCCAATGAGAGGAGGGGCTGCACAGGAGGCAGAGTGGCCCTGGGCTTCTGTTTTACCCATTGGACCTCATTCCTGTGTCATCCCAGGCTGAATGTTGCTACCTGACAACTCAGGTAGCAACGTTGCTCCTCACACTCCACCTTGCTCTGCACTGACCATAGTCCTTCTGGAAGTTTCCACGAGGATGTGGGGAATGCAGTGTCACCAAGGTGACACAAGTTGCCAAGGCCTCAGGGGAAACCTGCAGAAGCAGGTTGAAAAGGGGAGTATTAGAGTTTTTGTTAATTTTAGCTCTGATTCCTCTGTGTTAGCCCTGAATCAATTAATGGCCCTCTATGGAGACTGTCCTACCAAATTAAAAGAAACAATGATGAGACCTGAAAACTTAAGAAAAAATGAAATAAAAGGTTCTAGTATGAAGGATTCACCCCAAAGCAGGAAACCAATTGGCATTGATTTTGAACACATTAGAAAACACATTACCCCTAGTTTCTAATTTTTCTCTCAGTATAAATTTATAAACATAAATTCTCAGCAAATAAAATTTGGGGTAGTAAATAATAATCTTAAGTATATTATAAATGATGTTAATTTCATAGAAAATACCAAAATATAATTAGCCAGACTTTGTTGCTTTGGGAACATTATTAAAAATGTGCTTAATTGGAATCCAAAAAATGTGCTGATTGTATTTCACATGGTTTTTATAGTAAAGAATTAAAACAAAAATGTCTATTTAGAAATACAGAGTCTAATGTTGATATATTTCAAGAAGTGAATAATTAAAAATCTACCAGTTGTGATGGGCTGATAGATCTGACTCCATGAGAATGTTATAGGCCAGACCGTAAGGGAAATGACTAAACAGACTCCATTTTGCTCTGAGACTCCATATTATGTAGGAAATAAGCTTCTCCCATGGGAACACCCCACCTCTGTGCCCATCATCAGTTACTTGGTGTGACATGTTTAATAATATACAATGGCAACTCCTATGTAGTAAAGAATTGCTTTCTTTTGATCCCTATTGCTCCAAAACAATGTACCATGTAAACAGTAATTGTGTGGATGTTAGCAACCATTCTTTAGTTTATACCTAGGTAGGGTCATTTTGACCCCCTTCCCCCTCTGTCGACGATCTCATGATGTTAGTTTGTAATTTTGAATCATAGCAACAGACACTTATGATTGATGTGATTTTTGGTATAAGAACCCCTACAACCCTGTGGTAGGGGCTGTTCTCCCAATAGTCATTTTTTGGGGCATTGTGTGAGACGGTCAGCTGGCCAGCTTAATAAAGACTCTCAAATTTGAACTTCTCAGTGGTGATCGGTCTGTTCTTAAGTTGCCCCCCATAATACCAGTCATAAGTAGTTATGACCTTATGATAAAACTTTAAAGTACTTTTATATCTCCACTGGGCTTATTAAAAGTACATTTTTGATTCATAAGAATTGTCAACATGACCATGTCAAGGCAAAAAAATCAATCAATCTTTTGTTAGCTTTTTAATATTTCCTTTTCACCTTCAAATGGATTTTTTTCTTGATCATTATTTAATATTAAATAACAATTTTCAAATAAACATGATAAATGAGTTCAAGATATCTATATAGCTATGCTTTTACACTGAATTAAAATGCCTGTGTGCTGGTAAAGACATTAATTCAAACATGTAGTGTGGCAACATTTAATGATTTTCAAATATTCTCCTATTTCTCCAAAAGTTCTTCCTATGGAATTTATCAGGAAATCTGTTATGCAAGAGATGGTAAGTGTTCTCACCAGGAACTGAAGACTGAGGAAATGCCTTCCGCAGTCAGCCAGGTGCAACCTCTGCACAGGGCTCCTGCACTTCAGAACTCCAGGGGTCTTGCTGTGCACAGGACCTGTACTTTTTCTTATAAATATCTTTAAAAAATAAATAAATACATATATTTATATAATTTATATACACAAACAAGACAAAATAAGACTTGCTTCAATTGTGGAATTTGAAAAAGATAATAAAACTATAATCAACTCACTCTAAGGATATTGTCCAACAAGAATGCAAAGTTCCACCAAGCGGTTAATTTACCAGTTGCCACATGTCCAGCTTCATTAAATGCCCCCTCCCCTGCCCCTCCCCTGGCAGGTGAGCACATCTGGCTGGGTGCAGTGTGCACAGTCCAACTTTCCAGCAGCTAGTCCTGCAGAGAAGAGGGGTCTGTCCTGCACAGGTGGGGTGGGAAAGGAGAGTTTGCGAAGCATGCTTTTATTAATCCAGATCATTTCTTTGGGTATGAAAAAAATGCTAATTTAAGTTAAAATGAAACAGGATATTAACATCCACCAACTACTCACTGAAAGGGATAGTGAAGTTTAGATTCAATGTTCCCCCAAAATTGAGTATTAAGGATGTGATTTTATCCAAGGAAATATTAAATTCAAAGGCATGAGTTTGAGACTGGAAATAAGAAAACTGATGAAAATGTGAATGATGCACATTAAAGCCACAGGTACAAATTAAACCCTAGAGATTTCTGTGCTACAGAGTCTGGGCAGGTGCTTCCCATTCGGGTTTGCAAGGCACCTGTCTCAATGTCTCTGCTTCTTCCTAGTGCAGTGGAAGCTGCCAGCGGTCCTTGAATCAGATTCTCCTACTCCTGATTAAGGAAGCCCCTCCCTCAGTTGTGCACATGTATGGAGGTGGTGTCTGTTATGAAGGACCACAGGAGAATCTGGGCATCAATCACCTGGGCTGAGTCACACAAACCAGTGACACTGTAGTCAGAGAGTTCTGCAGGACCTGAGGCTGTGTCCTAGATGAGTTCTTTGGGACCAGACCAGCTCCTATGGTCTGAATGCTTGTTTCCCCCAGTTCATCTGTCGAAATCCTGGACCCGAGTCAGCAGGATGAGGAGATGGGGCCAGCAGAACACCCTTATAAAAGAGGGTTCCAGAAAGACCCTCACTCCTTCCACCATACGAGGAGAGACTCTGAACCAGAATGTGGCCTCGCCACATGGAATCTGCTAGAGTCTGGCCTTAGACGTTCCATACTCCAGAACCGTAGCAGTGAGACTTTATAAACCACCCAGTCTTGGCTGCTTGTTACAGAATCCAAAGGGAATGAGAGACCAGCCATCCTGGGCTTTGAGTTTTCCTGTGGCAGAAACGCGTGAGAAGTAAACTCCAGAGCCAAGCTGGGAGCACTCATAACCACTTGGAGAGAGAGACAGAGAGAGAGAGATTGAGAGAGAGAGAAAGACAGACCCAAAACCCCACTGGAGCTTCCTCTGGGCCTGGTGCTCACACTTGTCGTAAACCACTGTGATACGGGCAGCAAGTCCTGTGTGACCAAGACAATCAAGCTGAGCCCAAGCCTGGTGACAGGGACATCCTGCACATTGTTCACAGTGTCCTGAGAAACACGGCAGACCAGCTCTAGAGGCTTGGGGACAACCACCTGCTACTGCCTTCCATGTTCGTCAGGATGCCCTGTCACTGAGATGGATGCAAATGGGAGCAGAAGTCAGGCACCTGGCACCACAGGTGAAGCTGGCCTGTCCCTGTGGACTGAGCAAGCTTTCTGGAAAACTCAATGCAAGCATTAGAAAGCGTTTGCTAAGGAAGAGAAAGTGAATATCCAGTTTATTAATAGCATACACAGGATGAAACACTAACTTGAATATTAAAAAGAAATACGAATTTCCTTATTTCCCAGAGGACCTGGGTATCTCATGTAGATTCATAATTACTTCAATAATGGACACTTAAAGCCTGAATATTCATCGGAAGTCTGCTTGTTCTGTTATTGAAGGGAGAAGGATCAAGAGCCACATACTCACATGCATTGAGTCCTCAGTGCCTCCTACAGTGCTGCAGGGATGCGAGATGCTCACTCAGGAAAAGGTAACGTTCTAAGTGTTGTTCCCAGGTCTGTTATAAACATGGCCGGGGCAGTCAGACCCAGGAGAGGGATCGCAGCAGCTTATTTTGTCATCTCGTCACAGATGGCATTTCCAATAAGGTCAGATGTGCTAGTGCCCCTGGGGCTGATGGTGGTGCACACAAGGGTTGGAGACCGAGGCCTGCTGGTGTGTGCGCTTGCTATGGTGGACTGTGCTGTGCAGCCATGTCACTCATGCGTTGGGGTTGATATACCTCGCACTTCAGAAGGACTGCAGGTTACAGGCTGGTGAGGTGGGGAGCATAAGGGATTCGTATTAACCTGGCAAACTGGACTGGTTCCATGGCCGGAAGCTGCAAAGGCATCATTGCGAAGAGACGTACACAGCCATGTGTTGCTCCTGTCATCTGGGCTCACCGCTGTTTCACCAGTGCCACGGGGCTCAGCTCCAACCCATTCAGTCACTCCTTGAACCCTGTTACATTCCAGGTGCTGACAGATTTCTCAAGGAAATCAGTAGAGCCAGAACTCGTTCACATTTGTGAAGGTCACAGAAAGTTACTTTCTGAAAGCATTTAACAATACTTTTAAGTTAGTTAAGATTTATAATGGAGGTATCTACCCATTTGAATTTCATATGATTTAATTTTTTCATCTTATTTGCATAGATCAAGGTTGACACATGTAATTAAAATGGCACTAGTTTCTGCCAAACCATTCTGAAGAGATGTAGGGGTGGTTTCCAGAAGAATTTTTTAAAAATCAGCAAAATGGAAGGAGTTTCAGAGTTTAAGCAACAAAAGTGTTTTATTTTCTAAACAAATATGAGATTTGATATGCACAGTTTATGAGGTTGACTCATAAAGGTAACCTGTGAAGTTTAGTGTCAGCTCTTAAATCCTTCAGTAATGATTTTTATTAAAGATATGTAAGGTTTTATGTGTTCATTCTCCCTGGAAACAAGGAAGACACTAGCCCTTGCTCTTTTGGGGAAGTGAACATACTATTAAATAACTCAGTTTTTCAAAAACAAGCACTTTGGCTTCCGTACTAAATAAAGCTAATTTGGGAATAGACTTGTTGAAAAATTAAGCAATTTTATAAGGTCACATGTACTGAATTTTGGTGTATGTTGTAATGATTAATTTGAATTGTCAATTTGATTGGATTAAGAGATGCCAATGATTAAGAGGTTTCTGGGTGTGTCCATGAAGGCGTGTCTAGGAATGATTGGCATTTGGGAGAGTGAAAGTGAACTGAAGTGGAACCCCCCCTAAGCATGGGCGGCACCGTCCAATAGGATGGTGGCTTGGATGGAATATGAGTTGGAAGAATAAGGAAGCAGATGCAGATGCAAGTTCTGCTCTTCTTGAATGGATTTTTGATTGCTGCTTCAATCGTCTGGGGATATCAGACTCTTGCTTCTTTGCTTCTTCAAAGCAGACTCTGCCAGTTGTTCTCCAGGTAGTTTCCAGAAGCCTTGGTCTCAGCGTCAAGTGGCACTGTTGATCCTTCTTGTACTGGGGCTTCTGCCTCTTGGACTGCGCAGCTGCTGACTCTTCTAGCTCTCCAGCTGCAGACGGCCATTGTGGACTATCCACCTTCTGATTGTGTAAGCCAATCTCATAAATCCCCTTTTATAATCATACATCCTGTTGATGCTGTTCCTCTAGAGAACCCTGACTAATACTTACGTTAATATGTTTATAAAGGAAATTCTGAAATACATTACTAAGAGAATACATCCATTTGTTAATGCTGTCACCCCCTGTCAATAGGTGGCTCACTCCACCTTCGTGGGTATCACATGATTAATTAAAATAAATTCAACTAAGTAAAAAATAGCCTCTCTTTACATCCCCTTTTCCTAGTTTGTGAATAAGTACCTGCTTCTGAGAGTCAGGCCTGACCTCTCTGTGCTTGTGTTTGCATGTGTCTCCACTCCACTGTGACGCTGTGACTGTGCCCACTCAGCTGAGTGTGTTCACATTACCATGCTGGGAGCAAAGGTGGCGATGCAGCCCTGATCAGAAATGCCCAGCTGTCCATGAAGAAGGAAGTATGGACTAGCAACAACTGAGGCTTGTCCCTAAGGGCTCTGCTGTCACGGCAGGCACAGGACACACAGAAAGGAAGACCCATCAACTGGTCCTTTAATTTCTTATTACCACTAATGTAAGCATGAATGACTAGTTTAAGTAACTTTTCATAGAAATTATCATAGAATAATTTTACCATATTTATGTAGATATATTTTTAATCTTCTTTAAAAAACATATTCCAATTAAAGCTTAATTTGGTATAAAATTGAGTTTCTCAAATATCTATATTGCCATTTTAATTTTGTATGCTTCTGTATTTATAGGCATGGTCAGCCAACATTTGACTTTATATCGCTTACAACAGGGAATTGATTACACCGAATAAAGAATTGTATTCTTCTTGGTTGTGACCATAGAATATTTAAAATCAATTAATATTCTGAAATTAATTAGAATGCATTTCATGCCTCACAAATCTCACAAATAAGGTCCTTGTTAAAAGAAAGACATAATGAGGCATTCTGAAGACAAGATAATCAGTGCATGTGGTATTTGCTTGGTATTTTGTAGGAGGATAATACTTTAATGGCCCAGGGAAATGTATTTCTTGGCTGGGCTTTACTTACTGAGGCTCAGAGGAGAGACAGGACACTGTCAGGTGTGAGAGGAATCAACCAGGGTGGCTGTGAGTCAGAGCCCTTTGGAAGTTTATTTAAGATTCTGGAGGAAATTATGGCATAAGCAACCTATGCCGAGAGGGAAAAGCCATACTTCCTCCAAGGGGTCAGTGGAAACTTTGCAGGTTATGTATGGTAAGTAGTCAACTGACATGGTGGTGGTTGTTAACTGTCTCCCTGCAAGCAGATTCCCTCCTCCAAGGATGAAGACCTCAAGTCCTGCCTTCTCCTACACGCCTTCCGGTCCTGTGTCCACCCACACAAACAGAATGCTACAGAGTGACTGCAAATTTCTTAGTGCAAGCTTACCCTGAGTGGCAGATCGCACTTCCTTACCCTTGGAATGTTCCCTAGAACCCACCTCCATGCTGTGAGGAAGTAAAAGCAGTAACTGGGCAAGGTCCCAGCTCAACCTCCAGCTTGAACCAGTGCCAACTCTTAACTGCCAGCCATCCAGAGAGGCGACTGGTCCTGTAGCCATGCCAGTGCTATCGGTAACAAGCCAGAGCAGGAGAAAGACCTCGCCAACCTGCAGAGTCAAGTCAGACACAGGTTGTCCTAAAGTTACTGAAGGCTGTGTGTTGCAAATAATGCTCCCTTCAGAGACGACCCTTGCACATTTCCTTTGTTTTGCTGGGAAAATTTTATTTCTTTGTTTCATTCCTTGGTTTTCTTTTTGTTGTTAGTTCACCACAAACTTTCAACTCACATTCTGAGGAAGAAAATATTCAGTTAATTATCAAAGTTCTAGAATTAACAATCAAATACTATAGGAGACAGGATATTCTCTGAGTATCAGTATATCCTCTGAGAAGTCCCAGGAAAGGTATATTTAGAGAAAGAAGCATGTCTGAATACTATTTTAATGTTGTTTTGTGTTTCTGCAGAGCTGGGGATGGAACCCAGGGCCTAGTGCTTGCTAGATGGCACTCTGCCACTGAGTCACATCCCCAACCCCCAAATAGGATTTAACTCAGAGTCTCAATCTCACTGGACTGAGAAGTATATGCCTCATAGGGTATTTTTGATAACCAAATTCTGAGGCAGGAGGAATGCAGAATCGTGAGGGGCGAAGATGTTTCAGCCTGGGTGAGATGGATGTCTGGATCAGTCACGAATGACAGACACCTGTCTCAAAGGGGCATCTGCAGCAGAAGCCACGAGGAGGGACAAGGGTCCCCTGGAGTGACACTGCCACACCAAGAGGCTCCATTGAGGACGTGGCTACCTTGTTACAGAGGATAGCCTGCTGTCTGGCCCCACTCTTCACCCCTATTACCTACATCCTGGGATATTATTTGATAAACAAATTTTGAGGATTTTTTGCAGTGGCATCTGCAAACACACTCATAAAGGTAGATGTTAATGCAGCTTTTCATTCTCATCAACATAAGCAATACACTCTAATGGCTTTCTGTCTTTTGGTCACAAGTACTAAAAAGCTTTAAAGAAATTATTTTTCTCCTAAGAGTGAAGATTCACACTTTTCAGTACCCAGTGAATGTAGATTTCAACAGACTCAGTATTGGATAAGAGACTCTTGACGACGTAGTTCTTTTCCAATTTGCTTTATTAGTGTCTTTATAGGATATAAAGGTATTTTGGCTGGGTGAGATTCATTAACAGCTGAAATAAAATACAAAGCAATTCATGTGTCAGTGCTTTTAATTACATAGTTTATTTACTGAGGCACATAAAATCTCTCTTTCCACAAAAAAATGCGTAAGCACTACTACAGTTCACAGTGGGAATGAGAGTTTTCTTGGAGTGAAATGGGGTATGCTAACCACACCATATTTAAAAAATCAATATTCCAAGTTTTGTCATTTTTTTCAGAGAGAAAAACTGTGACATAGCATATTTCTTCAAAATACCCTGTCAATAGCAATACCCAATGGACGCTTTGGGAAGTATGATCAATTCTATCCGTACCCTTGACCCCTGAGGGCCCAAACACCTTCTGCACACAAGAACGATTCCCCCAGCTCGATGAACGGATCGCCAGTGGACTCTACTGTGCTCTGGGCTGTCCTTGTTCCATCTTGCAACTGCAAGGTCGAAGGTAAGAAAGAAAGTGTGTAGCATGAATAGGATCCTCGGGAGACATGATGATGGCCCCCACCCATCCTCCCAATGTCACTGGCGGCCTCTGCGGCTTCTGGTAGTCAGAACCCTGCCACTTTCACAGCGCTTTTTCTTAAATAATAAGTTGGCGGTTAGGAAAATATTTAACCCTGAATATCTGTGTGCTTTTCCCATTGTGTGCTTCTCGAGTTGATGTAAACCAGAGCACATTTATTGATGGGATAAATGTGTAAATGAAAACATTCATTTTAGAATCAAAGGCAAGCGTTCTTTCATTTCCAGCGTGAACTGACAAAGTGAAGTGCACCTGCTGATGGGGACGAAGGTGGCCCATAAGCCAGGACAAAGACTGTCAAGCGGAAAAGCAAACCAAAGAGAGAGGCAGGAGAGAGGGCTGCAGGGCTGACCCCGGGAAAGACGGCAGCTCTCTGGTAGTGAATGTGAAGCTCTAGAAACTCCTAGGAGGTGACAATGAAGCAACCGAGCGCTCCTCGTGGAACCTGTGTGCCTTCGGGGGAAGACCCTTCAGGGGAAGACCTCTGCGTGGCCTGGACTGCAAGGTGCATCTCCCGTGCCATGGCTGTTTGAAGGCTGCACACCCAACACTAAAGTGTGGCAAAGTGACATTTTCTAAAAACAGCATCTTCCATTTACTCACTGGGTGAAACGGAACCTGGGCGGCACTAGTGGGCACCTCCAGCCTTTCTCAGGTGTCTGTGCAAATGATCTGTGCAAATGATTGTCCATGTTTGATAAAGGACTTGCTGTAGAATCTGGAGAAGGGAAGATGTAAATTAATCTGGCAGTTCAATTCCTTTTGGAGCATCGATGAGGAAAACATCAGGACCAGCACTGGTCCCTGGGAGAACAGACATGGACACAGCTTGTACCTGCCTTGACTGTAGGGACTGTCTGGCGCCTTGCCTTTCTGTTTCCACCTCAGGGTCTGCATCTGCATGAATTCATTAGACACCAAAGACATGTGGATTACAGACATGGTACCAGCCCTGGACCGAGAATTCACTCCAGTCCTAGTAAAGGAACTAAAATAAAGCAGAAGAGTGGAATGTGGGTCAGCCCCTCCACAGCCTGGCCTGGGCAAGGTGGCCAGCCACTACATGACAGTCTGAAGTCATTCTGTTTTTCTGACATCTACATTTTCTTGGCACATATTCCATTTTTAAGTTTTCTGTTTTTAATTGTACTTAGAGCCTGTACTCCTTGTCAATGGGGTTGTGTGGTTGCCAGTGTTAGGAGCTGACAGCTTCAAGTGTCAACCACTTACATAAAAGATTAGGTAGTCATCTTTTTAAAACTTGGAGTAAATCTTTACCAATTGAATGTTGGGCTTCAACTCTACAATAACAAGGGAAGAAAGGAGGAATTCCCTGGACTGCTACCCATATCATAGTAAGAGGTTGATCTTCTATAACAAAATAACTTCCTCGTCTAAGTTGTGGTCAGACCTTTGACCACAGTGATGAGAAGCTAACTGATAGCCACGTTTTGTCAGTCCGTGTACTTTGGGTTCTTGGACAGAGCAGGCATATTTAATAGAAAGTGTTCTGTCCATAAAGACTCAGTTGCTGACCAAAGAACCTTTAATGTGCTTGTTGGTTTTGTCATTAACGTGTTTCCAAGAAATGCACCTCCCTTTTAATTTCTAGAGACATTTCCCCACTGTTGGGGGACACAGTGAACCCCAGTGGTGCTTTTAGCTCCTTCTCCCCAATTTTCTTTTTACTTGTAAGACTCATTTTATTATTCTATGTGGCTCTTTTTACATATTCTTACATTAGACTTCATAATATTTGGAAAGGATTTCTTTTTTTAAATTATTCTTTTTATTTTTACAGACTGCATGTTGATTCATTGTACAAAAATGGGGAACATCATTTTCTTTCTATGGTTACATGATGTAGATTTATACCATTTGTGTAATCATACATGTACATAGGGTAATGATGTCTGTCTCATTCCACCATTTTTCATACCCACCTCCCTCTCATTTCCTTCTACATAATCTAAAGCTCCTCCATTCTTCTCTCACTCCCAACCCCCCACCCCCATTTTATATCATCATACACTTACCAGGGGAAACATTTGAACTTCGGTTTTTTGGGATTGCCTTATTTCACTTAGCGTGATATGCTCCAATTCCATCCATTTAACTGCAAATGCCCTAATAATTTCTAAAGCTAAATGAAACCTTGGAGCACTCAATGTGTATAGATTATGACCAATAAAGCCATCAATTAATCTTCAGTTGGAGACTCTGTTTAAAATTTAGTCAACTCAATACGCAAATAATACCCCAAGTTCAGTCTTCCACATGTATATAATCGTGTGAGTATAAATTAGAAAAAATTACAAGACTAAGAGTTAGAAAGAGATCATGGTCCCAAATGTCCTTCAGTGCACCACCCTTAACAGCTATGTAGTCATGAACTGCATCATATTTTGGTCAGCCTCCAGCTGCATGTGTGATTATGGTGCCAAAGGTTATAATGGAGCTGTGGACTGTTGCTGTCCAGAGATATTGCAGCAGGTGCAAGGTCACAGTGCCCCACATGACCCACAGGTTCACAGTGATCATGCACAGTACACAATACTTGATAATAAGTAGCCATGTTACTAGTTTATGTATTACTATGCTCTTTTTATATAAGTATTCTGCTATTGTTTAAAAAGTTTATTGCAAAACTCTATGCCAGCTTATGCTAGCAGCACATCAATGACCCTTGTGTTTACTATGCCTCCTGATAGGACACATGTTGATATTTGTACAAGGACAAAACTGCCTAATGATGCATTTCTCAGGACATACCCCTATCACTAAGTGATACTTGATAATTTGATGACTTTTAATGGAAGGCATCAAAATGTGTTTGAAATAATTGACAAAAATGATGCACTTTTATTCATCTGGAAATACAAAATTTTGCCATAGAACTGACATGGTACATAACATAAAAAATATCAAGATAAATTTAAGGCATCAAAAAGTATCTAGCAAAGAGTTCAAAATATTAGAGAATTTTTACTAAATCATTTTACAAAATTAATTTAGATATCTAACACTGGATTTTAAGGAACCAACCACTTCTTTTTACAAGCTAGGTTTCAGAACCTTTTTATAAGTTTTAGGAGCACTGAATACACCTCAATCATCTGTGAAAACTGCTACTAGCTCCCTTCTTGCTCACATGTTCTCAGGCTCGCTCGTCATCCACCGCCGAGTCTGCTCTCCATGGTGATCTGCGTGTGCTGTGAGTTGCACTGGTTGCACTGTAAGTGTGGATAATCTGCATGATATGCTTCCTTCATTCCACTGCTGATTCATGAGACAAGCCTAAGTACTAATTCCACTTAGTTTCATTGCAAACAGTCATCATAGCATCTTTTAGAAATGTTCTCTGGACATAGAGATAACTCTTCAGAATAAAATGATGACTAGAGAAGAACAAAAGCTACCACCAAACTTTAGCTTTGTTTCAGGCATTTCTAAAGCACCTGAGACCTTCTGTTGGTCACATCCTTTTTCCCCAGTGGGCTAGTAGGTTGTGTAGCAAAGCCTACTCTCAAAGCAGGGCACATAATGAGAGAGAAAAATCCTAGACAGCAAAAGTGTTCTGAAATTCAAGCTCATTAATGTGCTTAGCTCTCCAGGTTCTAGCCACAATTTGACTTGTAAGTGACTGAAGAGCAAGTTATCACTGGTGTGCAATTAGTGTGTCTATTTTGTATTTGACTCTTCTTAATCCCCAATCCATCATTCCCAATTTTAAGAGAAAAAAAATGATTGTAAAAGAAATTCAATTTATTTTTATTGTAAACAAATGGGATACATGTTTTTTCTGTTTGTACATGGAGTAACAGCATACCATTTGTGTAATCATACATTTACGTAGGGTAATGACGTCTGATTAATTCTGTTATTTTTCCTTCCCCCCCACCCCTCCCACCCCTCTTTTTCCTCTATACAGTCCTTCCTTCCTCCATTCTTATCCCCCTCCCACTCCCCATTATGTGTCATCATCCGCTTATCAGCGAGATCATTCATCCTTTGGTTTTTTGAGATTGGCTTATCTCACTTAGCATGATATTCTTCAATTTCAGATAATTTGGGATCTTACGTTACATTAAGGAACTTGAACTTTATCCCATAGCTGATAGAATGCCATTAAATGGTTTTTGGAAGGGAGATAACATGGTCTCATTTGCATTTTAAATAGATCATACTGGCAGTTATGTGGAGAATGGGTTTAACTGAGATATAATTGAAAGCAAGGATAATTTCTAAGCAAGTTAAAAAAAAGACATTCAAAATGGTATTAAAAAACAACTCATTATTTTTCATTAGGACAGAAACTTTAAGATTTGCAGGAAAAATTGTCTAAATGTTTTAAAACAAGCCTCTGATAATCATCTTCTCCACTAGTCAACCAGATATAAAGTAAACTTAAGGCATCAAAAATTGCTGAATAATCCAATGATTCAGCAATATCTATATTTTAATATTGCATTCCCTATCTCAGACTTTTAATATAATTATAATAATATATTTACTTACTCTTACTCTTTTTGAAATTAGTTTAGTTTTCTTTTTCTTTATTGTGGTAATACTAGATTCAACCTTTCAATAAATTAAATGTACAATGCAGTATTGTTACTATAGGCAACATACCGTATGACAGATCTTAGAAACTATTCACCTTTGGTAACTGAAACTTTGTATAGCTACCATTCTATTCAACATGTCTCTGAGTTTGACAGTTTTAAATAACTCATTTAAGTAGGATCAACAAACCACAAGGGGAGAGAGAGGAGAAGCAGAACAAAATAATTAAAATGCCATGGAAAACAACTAATAAAATGGCAATAGAACCAGCTTACCTACCAATAATCACTATACACGTAAATGGATTAAACTTTGCAATCAAAAGGCATAGACCAACTAAGGAGATAAAGTAGCAAGACTCAAGTGCATGCTACCCACCAGAGACTGACTTTAGAATCAAAAGCAAACATAGGCTGAAAGTAAAGGTATGAGAAACAAAAAAAAAAGCTGCCATGTAAACAGTAACCAAAAGAGAGCAGGGCTGGTTGTAATTGTACCACACTAAATAGACTTCAAGTAAAAATATTTACAAGAGAAAAACTAGTTCATTACATAATGTCAAAAAGGAAGGTACACCCAGAAGAATACCTAAATATATAAAGCAAACACAAACATATTTGAAAGGCAATATGGGAACCAGTGCAATCATAGTAGAGTTTAATATTCTAATATCAGCAATAGATAGAAGACCCGAATAGAGAAATCAAGAAAATGGTAGACGTGGGCAACATCACAGACCGAATGGATCTGCCAGACTTAAAGTGTCCCATTCAACAGCAGCAGAATTCACATTCTTCTCAAGTGTACTCAGAACTTCCTCCAGGATAGATTACATGTTACATAACAAAGAATGAATATAAGAGTACTGAAATCATTCCAAGTATCTTTTCCAAAAACAATGGAATGAACCCATAGATCAGTAACAAGAGGAAAACCAGGAAGTTCACAAACGTGTTGTGATTAAATAACACATTCTTAAATAGAAGAAACCAAAAAGAAAATTAGAAGCCACTTCAAGTCAAATGAAAATGGAAACACAGCATTACAAAATCTACAAGATTCAGCAAAAGCAGTTCAAAGAGGGAAGTTTATAGTGATAAAATCTCTATGTTACAAAAGAAGAAACATCTTCAACTCACTAATTACAAACAAGAAATGAAAATCAAATGAAAGGAGAATTACACTTGTGCAAACCACACAAAAGTCATGAAGGATTAAATAATAAAACTGAAGGAAACTAATCCCCTGGACAAGAGTATTTGTAAAAGGCACATTTTTAGGAGATAAAAGAAAGAGTGTTTGAGTCATAGTGGGGTCTTTTGGGTTCTATTTTATTTCATTTTTTCCCCTAGTTTATTTTATAAAGAAAATAGAAAAGTAACATATTTGGGATAGTAAGCTCTTGGAAATGTACTACATATTCTGCTGTTGTTGTTATACATTTCATGATTTAAAATTTTTTCAAGTATTGCTAGAAAAAGGTATTTAAGTCAGAGAGTTTGGGAAGGATCATGACCACTTAATATTCCTAAATCTCTGGCAGTGCTAGGACCCATTTAATGCGATCAGATCATTGAGAAGTGGGGTGCATACTTCATTACATTCTATCTAGTTAGGATCTTTCAAGTTTGAGGCAAAAGAGAAAAGAAAGTTATTTTGAGGGAGAAAGCACAGCACATATTTGGCATGCAATTAATATATGCTGAATACTTATAGCATCCATGAGACAATAAGTATACACACAGACATTGGTCAGACCACATATGAAAACAGAATTCTGATGCAAAATTTGCAGCAATTTATTCTGAAAACCAAACTCAGCTTCTGCAGCACTCTATCCTGAATGGCCAGGACTGCCTGCTTCCCTAATTTTGGCCTCTCTGCATGTCAGGACTGACCTGAGACATCTAACTGTCCTCCCAGACTAATACAGATGGCCTACTTGTAGCTAGTCAGCCTCTGGGCTCCCCATGACACAGGTCCAGCCAGAATACCCCTAAGGACCCCCACATGCTCTGAAGCTTCCCCACTACCCTATCCAGCTTTGAATTTCAGCCTCAGGGTAGTGGCTGGCCCCTTACTATGGCCATCTCTGAAAAAATATCCCCAGCTTCTTCCTGTTTGGGTGGAATTTTTAATTTCCATATCTACAGTCAATCATTCCTATTCACAGGTTGACTCTGAAGACAAACTGCTAGTTTGGAGTGCAAATTGGCCGACTCAGGGGGCTGGACCCTCAGCCCTGAGCTTCCATATAATGGTGGAAGAGCCACCACAAACTCACTAGAGATCTTTTTCTGGTTGAGTCATAAACATTTTAATTATTGCCTGTGTTTTTATGGTCTCACTGCTCAGTTGTGAAATGTATTTTAAAGGAAATTTCTTTTTCTTGGTTATTTAAGTGGCTGTGTAATAATCTAGGCTGAGCCAATGTGTTAGCACCAATATAATAAACCTTGCCACTCAGTACAGAGACTGAGCAATTTTACACCACATGTTTTTGTCAATAAGATATGCTACTTTTTCTGTACTGTGTATAATTTAATTCATCTTTGATGATTGGGAAGGTGTTTTCATATTCTGCATCCTTTCAGGAGTCATGTTAGAATTGTTTCTACTGTTTCCAGCTTCTGAATACAAGTTCAAAATAAGTAGAAGACATAGAAATCCCTATAACAGAGATACTACAACGTATCTATAAAAGTGTGGCTGAGTGACTGGTGATCCGAAATCAGTCTTCAGTTATCTTGACCAGGTTTATGCAGCACAAGTGGCTTCTAAGAGGGGTGGACCCAACTCATTTTGGGTAGACGATGCCTCTGGCATACTCTCAGCAAGACCAACAGGGGCAGGGAAAGCCACTAAGCAAGGCCAACACTGGGATGGACGAGTGGCTCCTACAGGATTCTTGGCAAATCAAAGGACAAATTGGCAACAGATGATAAATGAGACTTTTTTACATGTTAGTATGCAACCTACAATATGTATTTGAAGCAATACAATACAGTGTACCATAGGTGATATTTTATATGTAGGATAAAGAAAAATTGATTCATTTTAAGAAATGCTGGGGTTTAGGTCTCATTTTCACTGGAAGCTGTAAATAAAATAAAGTGGAAAGCTTGTATTTAAACAACGTCTAGTGTGTCTACCAGAGGGTAGAAGTGCTGTTTTCACATTGCTGAGCCATGAGGAATGGGTGCCTTCCCTCACAGGCACTTGGTAAGCATGAGGCAGGCACTAAATTAAACTGAATTTGTGCTCCTTGAGGCTGTTCTCCACTTCAGGAAATACCACTCAAACCAGAAGAGAGGCATCCCCTGAAACTGAACTGCCGCTGATGTTAGCAGGGGATTGCTTTCAGAGACATGCATTTTATAGTATATTATTTTAAACTTCTCTGGTAACTTCAGCCTTCAATTAAAAAACACACATATGGCATAGTTCTCATTAAAATGTCACAGTCTAAATAAACCAAAGGGTGAGAAATGACATTTGTAGGGGATTTGATAATGAGGAAAGAGGAGGCAGGGAAGACTTGCCAAGTGCAGGGGATGGGTTTTTGTGGTCTAACAGAGATTAAAAGTTACTCCATATGCAAATGTTCTGACAGAAATATTAAAGCTTCATGTTGGATGAAGATAGCTTAATGTCTTTAGGTATAAAAGTGGGGAAAAGTGAAATCTGTCCTCTGTATAAGCCACTGACAATGGAAAGCCCAACATGCAATGTTTGCTAAAGGCAGAATAAGTGTGCAGAGGGGACTTTAGGTCCACATAAGCACACTTGCTTTTTCTCTTTACAGACGTGTAGTCTAGAAAGTTCGATTGAAAGTGTGTGAACCAGAGTCTGAAGTGACACATGTCAGCTCCCAGAGTTCTGGACAGAGGCTGTGGGCAGATATGGCCTTGGCCACTTCAGATTGAACCGCAGCACCCTCGTGACCTTGAGCTCTGACCCCTTGCCCCAGTGACACTGGAAGAGGAACGTGAGAGCCAGGGTCTCGAGGAGGTGGAGCTCCCTCAGCTGTCCCCAAGAACATGGTGGCAGAAACAAAGCCTTTGTCCAGGCTCAAAATGCTGCAATTTTTGTTAATGCCACATAGACAAACATCTTAAATATCAGCGTGAGAGCTTTACTTTGCATATTTGCAACCTCTTCCAAATGTAAGCCATGTCACAATCCCGTGTTGTCTTCAATACAGAAAATTCACACTCAGTCAGAGATAGGCAAAATCCAAAAATAGGAAATCTGCTTGTATGGATTCTATATAGATCAAGATGTACATATATTTCTGAAAAGACCTAATAAAATAAAACTATTTTGTTTTTGACTATCTTGTTACAAAATATTCAAAGATAATTTACTCAGGAAAGAGAAAATCCAAGAAATTGCCTACAATGGAGTGGAAATGAGAGCACCAAAATAATTTCTGTACATGAAATAAAAAATTCTTATTTTCAGGCCCTGTGAACATGAGATAAATCATTTTAACAAACAAAACAAGAAATATACTAATGACTCACGAGACAAAGGTAGAGGGGGCTCTTATTAAATTTAAAGCATAAAGAAAAACCAAAGTCCTCAAGTATACTGAGTTCATTTTCCATTATTTAAAAATGTTTAAATCTGAGTTCTCTGAGGGCCTGGCTACTTGGACAGAAAGTATGCCTTCCAGTTACTGTTCCAAGGTTGCATCTCTAACATCAAAGCCACAGTGGTTAGTGCTGAGCCACTCTCTGTGCCTGGAAATGACTCTGAGTGTCTCCTCCTTCCCGTGACCACAGCACAGCAGCTTCAGGGACCTTAGGGAAGTTTGTCTGCAGGGATCTGTGAACTTTGTGTTTTATATATTCAAGGTACTACCATAATACATTCTGGGATTTTGATCGGTTTAAAATTTGGTCTGAAATGATAGAATCTGAGATTTTTAAAGCCTGTAAAAGACAATTGAGGGGATAGAGGTGTTTGGTGTTATCAGTTCATCAACTTACAGCATGCAGTAACCCTTAAACCAGCTAACTCAACGTAGCTTGGCTTTTCTAAAATCCCACATTAGCTGCTCGGTGTTACAATGAGTAGGCTCCAAATTTCTTATTTCTGATTCAATGCTTGTTCTTTATAGCTTGCTGCCTAGTATAGAGAATACACTAATAATTTCTGTTTGCATCAGTGCTAATAAGGTCTAGATTTTAACTTAACCTTTTTAAGTGACCTCATAAAAAGTATAAAAATATGTATCTAGGATTTCCAAAGTAAAAGACCAAAAAAGTGTTGGTGATTTAAAAATACCTAATATATCAACTGTATCTGAGTACTAATATTGGTGAATTTAAGATGCAGTTTGTTTCCTAGAGAGTAGTTAATTTTTATATGTAAACAACTATGCTATCCAAAATATGGTTCCACCATAAAGACATTTTGAAATAAACAGTGAACTTGTTTCAGACCAACTTGTTTGGAATTAACTCCTTTCAAACTAAAAAGATATTATATGCTTGAATTGCAAGAAGAAAAACAATCTGATTGGGAAACCATATTCAACTTTATCCACTGTAAAGTTTGAACAAGGGTAGCAACTGAGCAAAGAAATAAGTAAGTGATAGTATTCCAATTTTCTGTCATTCATTTATTAACAGATATTGACTTACGGCAGAAAGAGTATATTTGTTGGAGGATGCCAACAGTAAAGATAGATGCTATGGATTCAATATGTCCTTCCAAAACTCATATATTGAATTCCTAGTTTGATGACATTTGAAGGGGGAGCCTTGGAGAGGTACTTAGGTTTTGAGAAACTCATGATGGTGGAGCCCCCATGAAGGAATCTATACACATGTGAGAACAGGACGAGACCAGAGCTTTCTCCATCATGTAAGGAAACAGAGGAGGGCACTCTGAAGATGCTAAATCCAGGCACCTCAATCTTGGACTTGCAGTCTCCAGAACTGTGAGAAAGCAAACCCTATTGTTTAAGCCAAGCAGTGTAGTGTATTTTGTTATAGAAGCCTGAGGTGACTGAGACAGTGGGGAACTATTAAGAAAATCTTTGTTCTTTTGTTGAATATTATTCAGTTTCATATTATTGGAGAAAATGCTTGCATATCATTATTGGGGAAGTGCAAATCTTTGAGAGAACTTAAAACCCTATACATATGACAGAAAACTAAAAGAGAGATGTCACACATTCCAAAAGAAAAAAAGCAGGTTAGAAAGCAGGGAATGCAGAGCAGTGATTTGATATTGTTCTGTGAGAAACGTGTGGGTTCTGGCCATGTAGAGGTATGACCTGGAACCCAAGGTCTCCCTGAAGGGTTCTCTCCGGCCAGATTGCAGTGTGAAGGTGATATGTGAAGCCCACTTCCTGGATACATACAGTACATACATGTTACAAAA
Source organism: Sciurus carolinensis (assembly GCF_902686445.1). NCBI lineage: Eukaryota > Metazoa > Chordata > Mammalia > Rodentia > Sciuridae > Sciurus > Sciurus carolinensis. The sequence continues at coordinate 77,355,256 of NC_062227.1, read as the reverse complement.
AATAAAAGAAATGATGCTAGGGAACCTTCCTTTATGTGCCTCCCTGTAGTTGACCATGGAAAACATTCCATGGACAGCAAATACTGCTGGAAACGATGACGCTGTAAACTCGAGAAGGCACGATGGGCAGTTTTAAAGGGATGAGAATTTGGAGTCAGATAAATATGTGCATATATCTCTTTTCCCATATATTCTCTGTACAAGGGAGTCTATACATATGTATGCATATAAACATTGGAGCTTGGTTTACAAAGCTGCAGGAATTAGGTGGATACTAGGGTTATAGGGTCAAAGGTGTTCTGGCAGCCAGCACAAGGGAATGAGGCAGGGACCTGGGACTTGGAGGAAGCACGGGAAGGCTGGTGTGGAGGGAGTGGGATGAGCAAGGTGGGCAGTGGGGAGAGACAAGAGCAGCTGCAGAATTGGGGATAGATCACATCAGGCTGGGGAGTCGTGTAGGGCTTTGGATGTTCCCCAGGAGAGGTGGAAAGCGAGCGCAAGGTTTCTAAGCAGATAAATGCCTATCTGACTGAGTGCTTGTACCATATTAAGAAGAGACTACTCCAGAGCACTACCAGAAGTAGGGAAGTGATGGTGGTAGTTTGGGTTTGAGGGGAGTTGGACAATTGCACTTGCAGAGCAAGTGAATAGAAATGTGTTCAACTTTGGAAAATTTATGACTGTCATTTGAAATTCAACCTAACCAAGTGGCGCTCTGCAGTGAAGGACGTGATTGAGTGACACTTCTTGACCTGATGGACTGCTGCAGGACAGTAATGGTCAGTGTCATGTGTCAACTTGGCTAGGTCAAGCGCTCAGGGACTGGGTCAAACATTATTCTAGATGTTTCTGTGAAGGTATGTTTTTAAAACTGACATTGACATCTAAGTGAGTAGATTTTGATTAAAGCAGTTACCCTTCACATCTCCAGGACACAGGCTGTCCTCTAATCAGCTGGAAGTCTCAATATGAAGACTGACCTTGCCTGAAGAGGAATTCTGCCTGCAGATGGCTTTTGGATTTTAGTTGCAACCTCAGCTCTTCCCTAGTCTCTGGTCTGCTGGTCTACCTTGCAGAGTATGGACCTGCCAGCCTCCAAAATTATGTGAACCAATTCTGTGAAAGGGAGTAAAACATCACACACACACAACACACACACACACACTCGTAAACATCGTTGTCTGGAGAACCTTAAGTGATACAAAGGACCTTGCCCGTGTTGTATTCCTTTATTACCAAGGTTCTATTGTGTGTTTGACCCTGAGGCTCAGCTCCCCAAGGAAGGCAGAAAGGGAAGTGTTCCATCCAAATTTGACACTGCTCTGCCACTTTGGAAACACAACTTCACAACTCTACTTTCAGGTTCTTTGTTTAGAAATGGGCGTATGACTAACCTCAATCAGCTGCCGAGAACATTAAATGCCACAGTGCTTGTAAAGTATCCATCAATATGCGAAGCTCAAAGGGGACTCCTAACCGATGACAGTACTCCTGCTGCCTGCCATTCTGAGGGCATCGAGCGAATTTTATTACTGTCAATAGATAAGTGATAATAATGATAGAAGGGATAACATACTGATTTGGTTCATGTCGCATTTTAAAGCACCTTCAAATATTATTTCCCTATTACACCCCTGATAATCTGAGTAGATTTTGTGAATGTTAAATGATTTTATCCCAATCCAGTACAGGGGCGTTTCTCTCTTTACAGGAAAATCCACCATTCTGTATAATATGGATTGAATTTTATTTGATTCTTATGATGTATAATTATGGTTGAAATAATTATTGCACCAAAGCCACTAAGATACAGAGAAAAATGTTTTAAAAAAAAGCATTTATAATTGTAATAAGAATAGTTTAAGGAAAATCTGTAAAAATTTTATTTTAAAATAAACTTAATACATGGAAGTTTCATGCACCTTTGCACTTAATTGTGCATATGCTGTACCTTTAATGAAATTTCACGAAATTCCATCAGAAATGATGTCAGTTTTCCTTCAGAGTCTTCCAACAATGTCTAAACTAGAAACTATTTCACTACATATTAGTTGATTTTTCAAAGAATAAATTAATTTCAATACTTATCTTAATTGAGAAATTGAAGTAAGATTAAAAATAATAATGACTGTACTTACTGAATACACACAGGGTAGTTGACAGTAAGACAAGAATTTCACAGGCATTTTCTCTGTGAGTGGCATTACAGGCCTTTCAATAAGATATCTTTTCTCATTTTCCAAATGGATAAATTGATGGTTTAGATATGAGGTGTCCTGCAAACTCATGTCGGTTCAGGAATATTCAAAGGTGAAAGGACTGGATTGCAAGAGCTGTGACCCAACAAGTCCATCCTAGTTTGAATGGAATGACTGAGGGTTGGGCATGGCTGGAGGCTGAGGGTTGCTTGAGGCTGCCCTCTCTCTGCTTCCTACCACTATGAGCTCAACCATTTTTCTTCACTGGGACTTTTCACCATGATGGGCTGCCTTACCGTGGGCCCACAGCAATGGAGTCGGCTGTATGTGAACTGAGACCTCAGAAACCACAAACACCAAATAAAATTTTCCTCCTCCGTATTGTTCTTTTTTATTTATTTATTTATTTATTTATTTATTCATTCATTTTATTGTAAACAAATGGGATACATGTTGTTTCTCTGTCTGTACATGGAGTAAAGGCATACCATTTGTGCAATCATTAATTTACATAGGGTAATGTTGTTTGATTCATTCTGTTATATTTTCCCTTCTCCCCACCCCTCCCACCCCTCTTTTCCCTCTATACAGTCCTTCCTTCCTCCATTCTTGCCCCCCTCCCTAACCCTAACCCTAACCCTAACCCTAACCCTAACACTAACCCCCATTATGTGTCATCATTCTAATTTTAACCCTAAGCCTGTTAGCTGTGTACATACCTACCTGCTTATTCTCTCTTTTTTTTTTAATTTATTTTTATTGTAAACAAATGGGATACATGTTGTTTCTGTTTGTACATGAAGTAAAGGCATACCATTTGTGTAACCATACATTTACGTAGGGTAATGCAGTTTGACTCATTCTGTTATTTTTTTTCTTCCCCCCACCCCTCTCACCCCTCGTTTCCCTCTATACAATCCCTCCTTCCTCCACTCTTGCCCCCCTCCCGCCCCCAATTATGTGTCATCATCCACTTATCAGTGAGATCATTTGTCCTTTGGTTTTTTGAGATTGGCTTATCTCACTTAGCATGATGTTCTTCAATTTCATCCATTTGCCTGCAAATGCCATAATTTTATTATTCTTTATAGCTGAGTAATATTCCATTGTATATATATACCACAGATTCTTTATCCATTCATCAATTGAAGGGCATCTAGGTTGGTTCCACAATCTGGCTATGGTGAATTGAGCAGCAATGAACATTGATGTGGCTGTATCTCTGTAGTATGCTGATTTTAAGTCCTTTGGGTATAGGCCAAGGAGTGGGATAGCTGGGTCAAATGGTAGTTCCATTCCAAGATTTCTGAGGAACCTCCATACTGCTTTCCAGAGTGGTTGCACTAATTTGCAACCCCACCAGCAATGTATGAGTGTACCTTTTTCCCCACATCCTCGCCAACACCTGTTGTTGCTTGTATTCTTGATAATGGCCATTCTAATTGGGGTGAGATGGAATCTTAGGGTGGTTTTGATTTGCATTTCTCTTATTACTGAAGATGGTGAACATTTTTCATATGTCTGTTGATTGCTTGTAGATCTTCTTCTGTGAAGTGTCTGTTCATTTCCTTAACCCATTTGTTGAATGGATTATTTGTATTCTTGGTGTAGAGTTTTTTGAGTTCTTTATATATTCTGGAAATTAGCGCTCTATTTGAAGTATGAGTGGCAAAGATGTTCTCCCACTCTGTAGGCTCTCTCTTCACTTTACTGATAGTTTCGTTTGCTGAGAGAAAGCTATTTAGTTTGAATCTATCCCAGTTGTTGATTCTTGCTTTTATTTCTTGCGCTATGGGAGTCCTGTTAAGGAAGTCTGATCCTAAGCCGACATGTTCAAGATTTGAACCTACTTTTTCCTCTATAAGATGCATTGATCCATTTTGATCCATTTTGAGTTGAGTTTTGTGCAGGGTGAGAGATAGGAGTTTAGTTTCATTCTGCTGCATATGGATCTCCAGTTTTCCCAGCAGCATTTGTTGAAGAGGCTATCTTTTTTCCATTGCATTGTTCTTTTTGAGTACTTTGGTCACAGCGATGCAAAAGCTGACTAAAATGTGTGGTTTCCTGAGGTTCAGTAGCTGGGATTGCAGAGCTGGCATCTGAACTGTTTGAAGCTAGCAGAACAATCATTATTTCTGCTTTTTTGTTTTGTCTTTATAAATGTCCTAGGACATTCATAAAATGCAGATTCCTAGGGATACACCAGAACTACTGGGTCAGAAGTTCTGGACACAGGACTTAGAAAACTGTATGTCTAACACAATTCAATTAAGAATCTTGGTGCCAGAAGTTTGGGATCTGCAATTTGATTAGCACTGTTTGGTAACTGAATCATAAAATTTTGGAAAATTTTTTAAATTTATTTTTAAATAAAAAGTTAAACTTTATTTAACATAAAGTTTTTATATTAAATCTTTGTCAATGGAAAAGTTCAAATTTATATACCCCCGTGTATTAGGTGTCTGTTATTGTTTTAGTAGGGAAATGACTGTGTTCCTGCTGAAGCATCTCTCCTCAGTTTTACCCAAGATTAATGCACACTGCAGGAGGTAGCTCGCTCTTCTATATCACCCCCTAAAGTTCTGTGAGTGAGCAGGGCTATTCCGACCTACTTCAGAGACGTAAGGAAACTTGAAAGAGCATTCCTGCCCTTGTGCGCTTCTCTCTTTGGAAAGTTTAAGGTGCTTTTCTCCAAGTATCCTCCAGAACAATTTTTATGTCTAATATTTAAGGTTATTTACATCAAAGTGCCAGGGAGACTCCAAAACATGTTTGTGTTGTATGTGCATTCACTGGGGAGTTTAGTATATCATCACTGATATTTAAATATGGGGAGGTGGGTAGAGAGCGTGGGGGTGTTAATTGCTCTGGACTTTTTAAGAATAACTCACTATTGCATGAGTGGCTTAAAGGGGTGCAATTGTGCACAGATCCAACCAGCATTTTAAAAATCATTTAAAATTATTTGCTCATCCTAAATCAATATTCTTCCAGCAAATATATTTAATTTGATGGGCTCCTGCTCTAGGAACTACTTGATTAAACTCTGATTTTGCAAAACTTTGTAACTTAAATCTCCAGTTACCAATATCATTGCTGCAGGTATTGTTCTGTACTAAAAAACATCAGAGATTCTTTTTTGGTGTGTGTGAATAAATGACAGCACTATTGAAGATAGTTTTTGATAGAATATGATCCTCAGAACAAACTGGTGAAATGAATAGGGATAAATGGTACTTTTTTGTAAATAAAGAAATGAATATTCCATGTATTTGAATGGTTTGCCCAAGATCACACAACCACATGGTGGAAACTGGGGGATGTTTAGGTCTGTGGACTCCTTATTAAGGGGTGAATTCTTATGTTTTGAATAACTAACCTATGCTAAAGCCTGTTCCATGAAATTGGTCTATGTGGGTGGCTATCTACCCACACAGTATGCTTTGGAGGTACTGTAACATTGGTCTACTCCAATCACTTCCCAAAGAGGTTGTGGAAAACTCATGGGGTCCATCCCATTACTTCCTTTCAGGATGTGGTGTGGACTTCTTGCAGGGAGAATAGTCAGTCCTCTCTAGCCAATGAGTCCATGGATTCAATCAACTTGGTATGAAAATGTTAAAAATAATTGTGTCTGCACTGAACATGTACAATTTTTTTTCTTTTCATAATTTCCTAAACAATGTAGCATATAGCACTGTTTGTATTAGGTATTAAAAGTAATCTAAAGGTGACTTAAAGTATGGGGTGTGCATAGGTTATAGACAACACCATACCATTTTATATATAAGGGTCCTGAGCATCCACGGATTTTGCGATCATGGGACTCCTGGAACCCATCCTCCTGGCAGTCAAGGGTTGAGTATGCATCTTTGGGCACACTACCTGTGTTACTGTTGAACAGGGGACTTTGATGGTGGACTGAGGGTAAGGAAACAACGTCTCTTGTGTGTCAGTGTTGGCTGTGGTGTTGGAGTATTTGCAGGGTCAGGCAATAGGCATTAAGATCCTGGAGGGATGTGGGAAGGAGCAGATGTGCAGGAGGGTCCAGGGCATCTTAGCTGTTGGTACTGCTGACCAGGACCTGACAAGTACTCTCCATTGCAAACTACTCCAACTTTAATTTTCACATGGACATCTGCATGTGCCATAATCTTCAAATTGGTTTTGATTAATTAATAAGATATTGGCTCATGTCCATAGCACTCATAGTTCATAGTTCATGAACATCTCGATTATATTACATTTCTGTTATCTGTATACTAAAACTTAAATGTCAGCCTGAGATCAGCTAGGAAAGTGGATGTTTAAATGACAAAAATGAAAAATAAAACCACCTATAAAAGGTGGTCTGGGGACTTTGAGTGAGAAATGCAGTTTTGTTTTGCTTGTTTGTTCTGAGAGAAGAAAACAAGATGCAGCAGTCTGTGGAAGGTCACCAGCCAGTGGCTTCTTCAAGACTTGCAATTGTCTCCTGAACCAGTGTCCCTGTCCACTGCTCTTCCGTTAGGCTGCTTCCACCCTTGTCAAGCTGAGTTATAGTTTCAATAAAATTACCAAAGCATTCAAATTTTAAAGCCATCTGTCGATATGTAGGCTTTTTTAAAGCCTCAAAGTTATCCTTGAAAATGATCAAAAGTGTATCTGCATTCCCTTTGCAGGATTCTGAGAAACTGAAGACACTAAAGCCAGACTGCTTCTCTGAATCATGGTCCATCGACTTCCGTCCTGTGTGACCGTGGCTGGTTACCTGGCATCACTGAGCTCATGTCCCCCATCCACGTGAAGATGGTAATAATAATGGCCACGTCAGTTTATTGCAAGGAAACAACAGAACAGAGCAGGACCTACCGAATCCAAGCTATGTCAGCTGTGCACCTTACAAACACAAGGCAGGATTTGGTAACAAACCTGTGTGGTGAGTGATGTGGGAACTTCTCCTCCCAATTGGAGTCAGACTGGTCTCAGAATGCAGTTATCCAGAAGGTATTTGGTAGTGCTGAAAATTCCAGCATCGATGTGCTGTTTGAGATAGGAAATCTGTTTCCATGCATAATATAGATATAGTCCTTTAAATAATTTACCAGCCACTTTATTGTCTCCAAAGAAATGTAAAATGTGTGAAATACTAGGAAACCAGTAAATCCCTTCTACTTGTGAGTTTAATACCAGAGATTTGGAAATGTTTACTGTCTTCATTCTCTGTTGAAAATAGTCCTCCAGTTTAGTGAGCATTGTGCTACTTTAGGTTTTATTTTCTTTGGGGAGCATGGAGACACAGTATCACTGCAAAAATACAGAGGAATTATGTGCTGACCATCCAGAATAGGATCTCTCTAGAGGCCTGTCAGGCTGCCTCTCAATATTAAACTAAATAATGTGAAGTTCTCTCATTAAAGGGTGTGGGCATGGAATGTGTGGGATGATCTAAACAAAGTGAAAACATCTAGTAATGTGAAATAATAAGATCCAAGTTCCTCTTGATGAACTAACAACCTCAAAATGATCTGACCCCTGCCTTTCATTCCAAACTCATTTCTAAACATGTTTTATTTGCTCAGTCCACTCCAGAACTAATGCCTTTCTTTGCTGTTCTTTTTGTTTTAAACATGTCAATCTAATTTTAACCTCAGTATTTTTGTGCTTGGTCATTTCTCCGTCTCTCTGCCCCCCCTCTCTCTCTCTCTCTCTCTCGCTCTCTCTCGCTCTCTTTCTGGAAAGTTTTTCTCCTGGTTCTTCACAGAATTTTTTTTCTTTTTCTTAACTTTAGTCAGGTCCCCACCGAGGTTGGGAACAAGCAGAGTAGATGCATTTCACTCACTGCGGTGACAGTTCTGTGAACTGACAGAAGGCCAGAGGATGCGATGGGGTGAAATCCAGTTCTTTGTTGGTCGGCTGGTTGTTGTGCCAAAGGAGCATCATGTGCAGGGCAGGCAGGCCCATATCCGAAGTGTGTGCATGTGCTAGTGGGGAGAATCTTTGCCTTCCCCACAATGGGAGGGCCTGTGTAGTTCTCAGGCTGGTGTGTGCAGGATTGGTTCATGTCAGGGATTGAAGACCTAGCATTGGTCTCAGCTGATGGCAGAACAAGTCAATGGCAGGCTAAGGACTCAGGAGCAGTCAGGTCCTAATTAGAAACCTGTAAGTCCCCCACCCAGGCTGCTGTGCTGAAGGGTCCACTGAATATGGGTGACTGGGGAAAGGGACTAATCATACCTCCTGAGAGTGGGTGCTCGTGAGCTTTCTGATACTGTACCAAAATATCTGAGTCAACTTAAAAAGAGGGAAGGTTTACTTTGACGTACAGTTTTGGAGGTTTCAGTCTATGGTCAGTTCACCCCAGTGCTTTTGGGCCTGTGCCAAATCAGAAGATCGTGCATGACAGGAACTCACGGTAGAAGGAACCTCATGGCAGCTGGGAAAAAAAGAGAGGTAAGAGAAAGGAGAAAGGTCCTACTGTACCCTTCAAGGTCATGGCCCCAGTGAACTAAGACTGCCCACTAAGCCCAATTCTTAAAAGCTTCTACCAACTCCCAACAGCACTAAGCCAGGTCTAAGCCTTTCACATGTGGCTCCTGGGTGTCCACTGGAGATCCAAAATGCAGCAGCATGTTGTTTTTGCCCTCCTAATTTTTAAAAGACTTTCCTCCAGTGCCTGTCCCTGTGGTGAGAATTCATAGGCAACACAAGATTTTGAAAAGTATGTCCACCTACTTTTTCCACAAACATCTGGACACCAATCTAATTGTGGTCCTTCCAAATTCCTGACCCACTTCCAAGCCAGCAGCAAAAGTGTATGGGTCAGTATAAACCAGTGCTTCTGTCCACTGTCCACTTCAGCAGGAGGGGACAATCCACAGCTCCCTGGAGGACTCCTTTCCACTGGTGTTCCTTTCTGCTCAGCCCTGAGGGGCCCTGTACTGCTGCAGCTGCCAAGTTCAGGTGGGGCTGGCATATGATGGAGTGCCAGCTAGAGAGCGGGCTCAGGATCGCTGTGTCCTGGTGAGCTGGTCATAGACATGCTCCAGGCGTCCTCGGAATTGGATCGAGAGAGGAGAAATGGTGCAATGATGACTGACGTCAAGAGCCTGGGCCACCTGTTGTTGTAATTTATTTGTACCTTCAGGACCTGCCCGAGTTAAGAGTCATATAGTCCATTTCCATCTGATAAAATACATACCCAAGTGTTTGGCTAAGAAGATCCAATAACCACCAATTAATGATGGAAGCTCAGATCACACGGTCACCTGATATCCCATGGCTAAGTGTCCAGTATCTCCAAGGACTAGGAGCAAGCCAAAAACTATCTCAGGAAGGAAAATTGTCATCTGAGAAGGAAACATAGATTTGTTCCAAAATCCAGAGGTCTCTGCAGTGATTTGAGCATCTGTGCTTGCCAGAGGCACCACATAACATCGCTATCTGCTGTGGACAGGTTGAGCTATCCTGCTTCTGCTGGACTTGGGGACAGCTGGTGCTATAGCCCTAAGATGCTGCAGGGTCTCCTGGTCCCTCAAAGCAGCAGCCTTATGGGTTACTGTGTAGACGGTCAGAGCAACACACTCAAATAGGGCACATATTGCCTCTAAAATAATATGTAGTATCTTAAGGATTCTGACAAAACAGTTATTTTAAAGTATGCAGAATTTGGAGGCATGTGTTTCACTGGTAAATGTTACATAAGAATATATGTTTAAATAAAATTTGCTTTAGTAGGTCAAAAAATATATAATACTGTTGAAATAATTATATCAAAATTCAAAAGGTCCCTTCCAATCCTAAAATTACATAATGCATAAGTGATTTTTAGGAGCCACATAATTTTCAAAATAATCTATTGCTGACAAAGCATGCCATTCTATGTATATTCTTAATTTGCACAAATGATGAGTATGTTTTAAATAGCATATGAAAGATCATTTTGATCAACAAAGCACATTTCTCCTCGTAGAAATTTTCTGAATGAATAGCACAAATTTGCATTTAAATCTGTTTTGAAGAAGACAATTACTAAAAAGTAATATATATATAAATATATATATTCAATACTAGGGAAAATCATAAAATTATATATATTGCATAATATATAATTAAATATGTTAAGTATATATATTATATTTGGTGATTTTCCCTAGTATTCAAGGTCTATAGATTCTCCAGAGTAAACATACACATTTTGAAGTTATATATTTATAAACTAATATGTTACAGTTTTATATTCTGTGTAGAATGTGCAGGTATAGCAATGTTTTGTGTTATAAGTTTTAAGTTCACACTATAAATTTGTCCTGTGTACAAAATAATTCCAACATTTTATGCTAAAATAATCAAGTATAATGAACATATTATTCATTGAAGCATATATATCCAAACACTGAAAATCAGTATTTGATATTATTCTGTCATTTAACTCTCATGTCTAATCCATCAAGAATTTAGACAAACATAAGCTAAATGTCCATGATTCCAAAGCCCAACTCTAAGTATTTTAAGACACATAAAATTAAATCCAGCCTCTCGGGACTTCTGCAAACAAGCACCAGACTGGCCTCACTTACCTGTGAAACGTGCCCCACCCGGTGTGCTGAGGACGCGGCCCACCCCCGCGGAAGGAATGCGCTTCCACGATGCAAGCCGCGGGGACGCGCATGGGCCTCCTCCCGCGGCCTGTTCCCCATCCTCTCTCACCGCTGTCCAGTCCTCCCCACGCCTCGTCTCCATTCCTGTGCCGCTCGCAGGCACGTCCACTTCCAGGCTGCTGGACTTCATCATCCCTTCGGGAAGAGACCACCACTCCAGAAGCACTGTCAGCCAAACGCCTTCTCCATGATACGTAAATTGCCTCGGTGGTGTGATAGAGGGTTACCAAGGGGAAGGGAATTGGATTTTCTAAGGTTTACTCTATCGTGAGCCTGTGTAAAGACTCAGGCTTAGAAAACAATGTGAATCACATGCCAGAAGCAGCCAGACTGATTTTAGAAAATGCATCGTGGAAGGTAACTTGCCAAGTTATCACTGAAAGATGATTTATTTAAAAATCAAATTACTTTCGACTATCTAGAATTTTCCATTCTAAAAAGAAGTACATAACATATATATATATATATATATATATATATATATAGAGAGAGAGAGAGAGAGAGAGAGAGAGAGAGAGAGAAAACAAAGTTTAGACAAACATAAAAGCATGAATTTTGCCAGTTAACTCATTTAAAGATCATTTAATGTAATGTAATTATGAAATCTTATGAAATATTTATCAAGGACATATATCACTGATATGCAGATGCTAATTCACAATAAGGGGGGCTAGGGAAGAATAGCATTACTTTAGGTAGAGGGGAGTAAGGGGGAGGGGGTGTGAGGGTAGGAAGGACAGTACAGTGAATCAGACATTATCGCCCAATGTGCATATCTAACCATATGACCAGTGTGATTCTACATCACATATAACCAGAAGACTGAGAAATTATACCCATTCATAGATGATGTATCAAAGCACATTCTACTGTCATGTATAACTAATTAGAACAAATAACTTTTTAAAAGAATGCACCTAAATAGACGCAATGTTTTGCATGGATGTCACCTGCACAGGCAGGCCTCTTCTCATGGGTCAGTGTCCACTAAGTCCCCTTCATAGCAGCCAGTGCCCTTGCAGCAGGCAGGAGTTGGACAGAGCACAGCAGCGCTGCTCCTGACCACCACTCCCAGCACCCAGGTGTGTTCAGGCCAGGTTTACTCAGTTGTGCCACCGACTAGTCTAAGGGGTTGCAGCTGGACAAAAGGAGAGCTTCACAAGCTAGGGTGAGTGTGTCCAGTCAGGCTCTGCACACTTGGGTCAATCTCAGGCCCACACCTCATATCCAGCATCTCATTCCTTGACCACTCACGCTGCATAACCCTGTGTTAGTTCGCCGGTTGTCTCTGTGACTAAAATACCTGGCAAGAACAACTTGGAGGAGGACAAGTTTGGTTTGAGCTCACGGTTTCAGAAGACTCAGTCCCTGGTCAGCTGGCCTCATTGCTCTAGGCCGGAGTCAGGCTGCACATCTTGGGAGGTGAATGTGGCAGAGAAAAGCAGCTCAGATCATGGCAGCCAGGAAGAAGCCAGGGCTGGGGACAGAGGGAGAGAGAGAGAGAAGCACCAGCAAGACACAAAATAAAATCCTCAAGGGTGCGCCCCAGTGACCGAGTCCCTCCAGCCAGGCTGCACTGCCTAGAATCCCCACTCGGGAGTTCATTTAAAGTACCAGTCCATCAAGTGGATCAAAGCACTGATGAGGTTACCGCTCTCACGGTCTCATCATTTCCCTTCTCAACTTCCCAGCATTGTCTGAATAAGGGGAAACCTTATTTCAAACCATAGCAACCCTCAAACTCAAACACTCCCTGGTGATAGTGCTGCTCATACGGTGCAACAGCTCCCTAGGGTCTCTGCAGCTGAGCAGTACGTCTGGCCACAGGGGCAGCAACCGCACATACACATTATTCTTGGACCTGGAAGCCCCCTCAGGCACCAGACGGATCTGCTGAGCTCCAGGGATACTTCTTCCTGTCCCACTGTGAAGGAGCAAGGCCCTCTTCTGAGTCAGTTACTGGCAGTGTGTTAACTCTCTTCTTGACTCTGGGGCCCACTGGCATGAGGAGCCAACACCACCTGATGCCAGTCAAAACTTGAATTCCAAGGATCATTCACTGCATCCCCTAGTGCCAGCATGTCTTCCCGGGGATCCAGGACCCGGTTCAAGCACCGTCTAGGGCGAGGGAACAGGACCAGAGCACCCAAACGGACCTCTTCTGTTGCTTTCTTCAGGTCCCTGGTTCAAGGTCATTCTACTACTAACACATAGCCCGTAAGACCGTCTTTACGTAGCAGCGTCCTTGGTCTAAGGCAACGCTGGGGGAGAGCTCATGGCAGTGACGATTCGTGACACTGGGACACTGGGACACTGCAGGCAAGGAACGTGCCTCTTTCTGAGTAAGGACAAACTTCCTCCTGCACGTGGAAGGAGTCTGACACAAAAACACCGCCATCATGGGACAGGTGGATCCGAAGCAGATAAAACTAAGGAAACTTAAATACTCCGTTTAATGAGAAGGCACAATACAGGTTAAGTGTGAAAAATGTACCCTGCTAATATATGAAATCGGGTGTGAGGTGCACTGGAACTCTGTGTGTTCTCTTGGCAACGTTTCTTTAAATATGAAACTCTCCTGAAACAAACTTTTAAATAAATAAGAAAGTAAGACCAGGGCAAGCTAGACAGTGCCTGAGTTTGTCTCCCTACCACCCAGCATTCCCAACAGCAGAGGATGGGAGTCTTAGCAGCTGGACACTTCTGAGCACAGACGATGTCCCATCATTAGCTAAGCCTAAAAATTCAGACACAAAAGTAAGGATCGGAGTATTCGCAAACAACAGGAAGGCTTAGCCAAGACGTCGGGGCTCCTTATGTAAGACATGAAGACTTCCTTGATTCAGCCTGTGCGAGCCAAAGCAGCAAGAGCAACAATGGTCTTCAAGGGAAAAATGCCAAACTCACTTCCTTCCTTCCTGTTTCTTTCCATCCTTCCCTCCCTCCCTCCTTCCTTCCTGTTTCCTTCCTTCCTTCATTCCTATTTCCTTCCTACTTCTTTCCAAATTTTTTCTTCCTGTTCCCTTCAGTCCTTCCTTCCTTCCTTCCTTCCTTCCTTCCTTCCTTCCTTCCTTCCTTCCCTCCTTCCCTTTACCTGTCCTTCCCGCCTCCATTACTTTTCACTCTAACCTGACTTCCCTCCAATATTCCTTTAGAGTCAACCATATACATTACAGAACTGAGCACTTTTTAAAAATGCATGGGACTTTGCCCTGGGGGCTGCTGCCCTCACCTGGACGTGGTGTCTGGGGCACAGCCACCCCTGACGTGGGCGAGGTGCCCCGGGGCCTTCTCTCCAGGACCCGCTGCTGCAAATGCTACCACAGACGCCCTGAGGTCTGCTGCCCTCCATGCTGCCTGGACGCCCGGAGGTCTTTTCTTAGGTGTCGCCCTCTACACTGCTGCAGCCACCCATACCGCTGGCGCCAAAGCCACTGACGCCCCCGGAGGTCACCTGGGGGTCTCCTCTCTGGGTGACACTGCAGCCACAGTCACAGCCACAGCTGCTGCTGACCCCTGCCTGCTGCCACCATCCAGGGGTCCCCTGCCGAGGGGACTCCAGGTGAGGTTGAACGTGGCCGCCTGCATCTTGAGACTCCAGCCAAGGCCTCAAGGGTTGGGGTGCCAGAGGGTTTGCTGCCACCTCCATCCTGGGGCGCCACCATTCTGACTGAGGATGCCAGTCGGGACCTGAAGTTTCAGTGTTGGGGTGCCTGCGGGTTTGACTGGACCTGAGGTCTCCTCCTGGGAGTGCTGGTGGCTGCCATCCAGTTTCTGTCTCTCAGCATTACTCATCCCTGGTGGTCTCTCTCCAAATTCCAGTGGCATTGAGCTCATGGGACTGCAACATGGCCGAACCCAGGACACTGGGGTCCAGACTGGTGGGATAATGACTGGGTCTGCCAGGGCCTGTCTGGGGCAGGCGGTCTTGTGAGCAGTCAGAGACAGGGCTGAGAAGCTTTCGGATGCTGGCAGAGACAGTTGTTCAATTTTCCACCAAGATTTATTTTATTTTTATTTTTTTTCGTCTCTGCATCTCTCTCGACCATATTTAGAGCAGGGTATTTTTCATGCATCAGTTTGTTGAGGATGGTGCTATCTGCATGGTATTTTGCAGTTCTACTGTATATTCTTATATATTTTTTTTCTCTTTTTATGTATTCTTCCTCTCTCATGTCTGCTTTCCTGGATTCCCTACCCACCTTTTCTCCATCTAAGACCAATCTCTGTTAGTTCCTCTTCCACTCTTTCTTTGGATTTTTGCTTCTGGCTTCTGTCTTTCTCCCTCATGAACACCATGTCCTGCACTATTTCCTTTCTTTGTCCACTCTTTGAGATCATAAATTCTTTTGGAAAATTTTCTGTTTGTATTGTGGACAGTGATTGAACTCATCATTGCTGTTTATAGCAGGAGGGCAGTGGATGCCTTGGTGGGAGCTATTAGATTTGAGACTATATATTGTCTG
The DNA here is from genome assembly GCF_902686445.1 of Sciurus carolinensis. Lineage (NCBI taxonomy): Eukaryota > Metazoa > Chordata > Mammalia > Rodentia > Sciuridae > Sciurus > Sciurus carolinensis. The sequence goes on along the minus strand of NC_062227.1, from coordinate 77,339,953 downwards.
CACTGGGTGCAGTGATATTGGTCTCCCTCTTAAAGGTGGGATACTGGAAATCTTCAGGAACAATATAGGTCTATAGGGTAGAATCTGTACTGCCTCAGATCTGTACAACTAGATGGGAACACACACAAGCAACATGAAAAAACAAGGGAACAAAGTGCCCAAAAAACCAAGATGCCCCAATAAGAGAATCCAATGACAACACAGTAGAAGAAATGTCCAAGAATGAGTTTAGGTGTACATAGTTAAACTAATCTGTGAAGTAAAGAATGGCATAAAGAGTGAAATCAAAGAGAAAAAACAGAAAGTGAAAGATCACTTCAATAAAGATTCAGAGACTGTGAAAAAAAGCAGCAAGCAGAAATCCTCAAAATGAAGGAATCAATAAATCAAATTATAAATTCAATGGAGAGCGTCACCAACAGACTGGACCATGTGGAAGACAGAACCTCAGACAATGAAGACAAAATATTTAATATCAAAAATAAAGTTGACCATGCAGAGAAGATGGTAAGAATCCATGAACAGAACTTCCAAGAACTATGAGATAACATGAAAAGACAAAATCTAAGAATTATCAGGATAGATGAAGGAGCAGAGATAAAAACCAAAGGAATGAACAATCTTTTCAATGACATAATATCAGAAAATTTCCCAAACCTAAAGAATGAAATGGAAAATCAAGTGCAGGAGGCTTATTGGATCCCAAATGTACAAAATTACAGCAGAAACACTTAAAGACACATCATAATGAGAAAGACTAAAATACGGAAAAAGGATAAAATCTTAAAGACTGAGAGAAAAAAAGCAAATTATATATAAGGGAAAACCAATTCAGATCTCAACTGATTTCTCAAACCAGACCCTCAAAGCTAGGAGGTCATGGAACAATATATTTTAAACTCTGAAAGGAAATGTATGCCAACCAAAAATTTTATACCAGCAAAATTAAGTTTCAGATTTGAAGATGAAATAAAAACCTTCCATGATAAACAAAAATTAAAAGAATTCACAACTAGAAAGTCTGCACTACAGAACCTTTCAACAAAATATTCTGTGAGAATGAAGTGAGAAAAAAAGAAAAAGTGAAAACCAGCAAAAGCAGGAACTACACTAAAGGAATAGTGAAAGGAAAAACTAAATCAAATTAAAAGTCAGAAATACACCAAAATGACCAGGAATATAAATCATATCTCAATAATAACCTTGAATATTAGTGGCCTGAAATCATCAATCAAAAGTCATAGACTTGCAGATTGGATTAGAAAACAAGGCCCAATGATATGCTGTCTCCAAGAGACTCACCTCATAGGCAAAGACATCCACAGATTGAAGGTGGAAGGATGGGAAAAAAAATGAATCACTCATATGAATTGCATAAACAAGCAGGGGTTTCCTTACTCATATCAGATAAAGTGAACTTCAAGTCAAAGTTAATCAGAAGGGACAAAGAAAGTCACTTCATTCTACTGAAGGTAATTATACATCAGCAAGACATAACAATTGTGAATATTTATGCCCCAAACAATGGAGCATCTATGTACGTCAAACAAACCCTTCTCAATTTCAAGAATCAGAGACCACAACACAATAACACTGGATGACTTTAACACACGTCTCTCACAACTGGACAAATCTTCTAAATAAAAACTAAATAAAGAAACTATTAATTAACTAATATAATCAATAATTTAGACTTAACAGACATATATAGAATATTTCATCCATCAAAGATAAAATACACTTTTTTTCTCAGCAGTAATGAACCCTTCTCTAAAATAGACCACATCTTATGCCACAAAGCCACTCTAAGTAAATACAAAAAAATGGAGATAATTCCCTGCATTCCGTTAGATCAAAATGGAATGAATTAGAAATCAACAATAAAATAAAAAACAGAAGCTACTTTAACACATGGAGACAAATAATACACTATTGAATGATGAATGGATAGAAGAGAAAATCAAGGATGAAATTTAAAAAAATACTTCAAGGTAAATGATTTTACCAATACAACATAGCAAAATCTCTATGACACTATGAAAGCAGTACTAAGAGGAAAGTTCATTGCCTTGAGCTCATTTATTAAAATAATAAATATCCACAAATAAGTGACCTAACATTACATCTCAAAGCCCTAGAAAAAGAAGAACAAATCAACACCAAAAACAGTAGAAGACAAGAAATAATTAAAATAAGAGCTGAAATCAATGAAATTGAAATCAAAGAAACAATTGAAAAATTGACAAAACCAAAAGTTGGTTCTTTAAAAAAAATCAATAAAATTAATAAGCCCCTAGCCACACTGACATAGAGAAAAAGAGAAAACCCAGATTATTAAAATACATGAAGAAAAGGGAAATATCACAACAGACACAACTGAAATACGGAAGATAATTAGAAACTGTTATGAAAATTTATACTTTAATAGAGTAGATAATATTGAAAACATTGACAAATTTTTAGAGACATATGACCTACCTAAACTGAATCAGGAGGTCATACACTATTTAAACAGAATGATTTCAAGTAATAAAATAGAAAATGCCATCAAAAGCCTACCAATTAAGAAAAGCCCAGGACTAGACTGATTCTCACCCAAGTTCTACAAAACCTTCAAAGAAGGAATAACAGGAATACTCCTCAAATTATTCCGTGAAATAGAAAAGGAGGGAACACTTCCAAACTCATTCTATGTGACTTACATAACCCTGAAAGCAAAGCCAGACAAAGACACATCAAGGAAAGAAAACTTCAGACCAATATCCCTGATGAACATTGATGCAAAAGTTCCCATTAAAATTCTGGCAAATTTCATACAAAAACATTAAAAAGAAAGGGTACCAGGATCAAGTGATGCTCATCCCAGGAATACAGGGTTGGTTCAACAATAAACATAATTCATCATATCAATAGAATTAAACAAGAATAATATGTTTATCTCAATAGATTCAGAAAAAAACATTTGACAAAATGCAGCACCCCTTCATATTCAAAACACTAAAACACCTAGGGATAGTAGGAACATACTTCAATATCAAAAAAGCATATATGCTTTAAACATTTTTAAAATGAATGAGACTCTTAGACAAATCAAAACTGAATTTGGAATCCCAACTGAGCCCTTTTATTTTCTGTAAATGAATATTCTTTTACATGGAGCCAAGACTCCTAAAGTAGTAACAAAATGACACCCCAGTGTAACATTTCCTCTTATTCCTCTAAACCCACTGAGTAAGTTGGAGGAATATCCTTGGCCCCAAGGGACTCTTACAAAAGGCCAGGGTTTCTTACAGGCTTATTAAAACATGGCAGAGGTCACAGGCAGAGAAAAGGCTGAGGAACAATCTAACTGCTCAGGTTAACCAAACTGAACCATTTCAAACAATGAATTATTCTAGCATGTTACAGCCAGACACCTGCTTTTAATTTAAGGCCTACAGACATGAGTCAATTTAAGATGGATGTGGACCCAAGTGAAAAGTCTGATTGCAAAATAGCAGGTGCACCAACAGCACAGCATCTCTGCTCCCCAGAACCTCAGCATATCGTAGGCAAAACAAATTCAGCAATGGTAACAGCCCAGCAAGGACAGGGGCACTCCCAAGGGCTATGTGGCTTGGAAGTGCAGTGCCTCCTGACAAGCTTGGCTTCCACCAGACTTGGAGCCTCTCTGCACCTTATGAGCTTGCAGTCCTCTAGGCTTGCTTATAGAAGTAATAGAAGACACTATATGGGTAATCAAGAGGGAGTAATTTCCAGCTCCAGCAGGGATGATGAGCAGTCTGCTATCAGTAAAGCACATTCGTTCATGTCACTGAGTGTGTGATGTGATTATCATTAACTTCTGTCACCATACATGAAGGGAACTGAGGCTGCAAGAAGTATAAGAAGTTACGTACCTACCCCAGGTTTATGTGGTAGAAAGAAAGGGTGTTTGAGTGACCCTGTTGTCCAGGTCCTTGTCAAGGAACTACTGTTCTTTACAAACCAAAGACTACTTAGCACAACCCAAGGTACACACCTGCATTCACCTCCAAGACATGTCTAGTTGTGTCTATCAGGGTGTCCTATGAGAACATGGAGCCATTCTAGTTGTTCAGACAGATGGAGGAAGGAGACAGTATGTGTCTAACCAATAGCCAGGTATTCAGGACTGCAAGGCACAAAGGTGACCCTGGGAAATCATTGCGTGGCAATGCAGGGAATACCTGCTCCTTAAATCTCAGAAGAATGAAGGGTTACAGTTTATAGAATATAAAATTTTGAAGGACAAACTCTTCAAGCTGGGACACGGGTGTCTAGGTAGAGGCCTGCCAGCCTAGGAACACACTCAGGAGCTCAAAGTGGGGCCCCACATGAGTCAAAGAATGTGACAGAAAGGCTGGCCTTTTCTCCAAAGCAAAATAGACCAGGGTGGGTTTGAAGCCACGTGACAGTCACTTAAGCACCCACATAATTACTGAGATTGTACTTCTAGGAATCAGAGGCCCTTTTTGTCATTTTCAGAAATACCTTTCGTAGATGTGACTATGAGAACCACCACTGTTAAAATGAACTCATATCAGGAGCCACTGTTCAGTGTTTTGTTCTCAGGGTACCATGATTTACAAAAGCATTCAGTGCTTACTGAGCATGATATATAATCCATACATATGTATATATAAATGTTTATTTATACAATGATGACTAATTTTCATTTGCAATTCAAAATTACTTCAGGAGTGTTGATATTTCCATCAGAGACCCATGACTAAACATAGTTCATCTGAGGCAAACTTACATAAAATATTTATTTAAGTATAATTGTACTACAAAAACTTATTCAAATCTCAGGCCTCTTGACTAGATTTTTCGCAGTTGATTTAGATCTAGACAGGAAGGTTAATCACAATGGAATTACTCTGACCTTAAACCACATTCATCTTTTTATGTATTGTACTATTTTAATACACTCTGTCTGATTAGCCATCCCAGGTATACAAACCTATTTAGGAAAATGAGTCATCATTATTGTTATCAGAACACACAGACATAAGTAAGAAGTGGTACTGAATGTCTCCTAAATGCTCTCCTGGAGATACCAGGAACTATGAAGCATGGAATCCACCCTGAGCTGACATTCACGTAGACGACGTGTCACACACGCATGAACACTACGTCATTCATAGCTTCTCACTGGGAACCAATATATTATCATCTGGTATCTCACTGTAAGTGCTGTAAGAATTGAAAGGAGAGGAAATATTCCCTATAAGAGGGCAGGGGTGCCAAACTAGTCAGGTGCAGGTAAGGGTCACAGAGTCAAGACCCCAGACTCCAGGAGTTGTATAGAAGCAGACTTGTGGTGAGCAGCCTGCAAACTCGTTCATTAAAGGAACAGGCATACATTTTATAAGTTTCTTGCCCAATCACAATGTGCCGTGGGAAATCAGACCGTCAGGCACCTGTACAGTTTCCCTTGGTAACACTAGGTCAACTTGGGGCAGATGTTTACATTCCTAGGTGGTCAGAGCGGAATGCTCCTCTCTGCAAGTTTACACACTTGAGACATTAACTGCTGTGAGCCAAGAACTAGGATTTCTCCCAACATTTTCCCCATTTTTATTAATTTGGACAAGGGATTCCTTCAGGAGGACTTGATCGACCTGAATCCTCATGAGTCTTTTGTTGAAAATAGACCACAAGCATGTAAGAACTGCAAGTATTATAAGGAAGAATGTACAGGCTAATCCTAACATTGTAGTAGGATTTAGCATATTAAGCAGGTTCTACTTAAAGTGATAGCACAGACCTCTCCCAGGAGGGAGAAGGGGACCATGGCTGATGTTCTAAAGTCCCAAGAAGTGAGTGCACCTTACATCCTTTATAGGTTAAGGTCTCTTTTGTTCTCTAGTTCTTTACCCCTTATCTCTCCTTCTTACCTGTGTGATTAGGCCTAGTTTTGTAGGTGAGATGCATAAAGTGAGAAGCAAATGGGCAGGGGAGAGGCCAATGTGATTCAGCCAGGTAAATCTGGAAATCAATGGGCTCTGCAGATCCTTGACATTACATTCTCCCAGGGGCAGTCTCCAACTTCCAGAGGCAGATGGCTTTCATGGCCTCCATTTCCTCCATTTGACTTGATTCCCTATTTCTAAACTAACTGTCTGTCCCCAATTCTGGCTTCATCCCCCCTTTTTGCTCTAGGAACTCTTTACTGCGACGACTACTCTGGCTGCTTCGAACTGGAAGGGGGCAGCATGGGGCAAGCAGTTTGGAGTTCCCTTTTAGAGACCATGTCAGTCGAGGGGTCCATGGTAGAAGTCTGGTTGGGGAAGAGCAGGTTGTAAAGTCATCTGGAGGTGGGTGCTTCTGTGAGAGAAGAACAAAAAGACATGAGTACTGAAATGAGATTAATGCAATATTAATGTTGCAGCATCTGGAACATGTCATGAAGATGACAGAAATCAATAACCTATCATCAGGAGGAGGAAGAGTTGAGAAGTTGTTCCCATAACAAGGCCTAACAAAGGCTGGAGAGGACAAGGCCTTCGTGTGGGAAACTTAACACTGTCCAAGTTATCAGGAATGTAAACACTACATTTAACTTTTACTGTCATTGGTGTCCCCAGAAAATATAACTAAGCTACTCCATGTCATCTGATTTTGTAAAATATCCTTTTATTGGTATGACCTGTTTTTAGTAGAGATTTCTATATTTCTGTTACTTATGGCTAGATAATCATATTTGCAAACATAAATTAAGCATACCTGTGTAGCTTAGGAAGGTCTGTAAGCCTTAAACTGACTAAAAATTTCTGACTCTGGCAGTTTCTCTTGATAGCTATCAGGCACATTTGCCTAAGAATCTCTCTTTTGTAGCTTCCAGTCTTTATTCTAGTATGCTAACAAAAGTGTATTATTTAAGTTACATTTAACTATTGTTTCTTTTAAATGCCCAAGAATGGCTATATTTTGGTTTTAAGTGTTTTACTAGATGTTTAAGATCAAGCTGGTCAAATTGACTTGTTCCTGTCTTATTAAGACTCAGCTGAGTTCCCACAGGGGTCACTCATGGGGATCTTGAGAGCAGCTTCTTAGCTCCTTTTGTGCCATTTGCTAGGTAGGGTCTCCTTGATGAAATGGCTTCCCTTGGAAGCATCAGGGATGTCTCCCTTTTCCAATGACCCTCCTCTGTAGCAGGTGCACTGATGGGCTTTTCATCCTCTAGAGGTCTCACCAATCTCCCTGATTGGGAGGTTGTTTGACCCAGAGTTGCAAAGCTCCTTAGAGAAGTTCTCTTGTTCCCTGGATTCAGGCTGACTTTGAGGGCAAGATCCAAATACTGTTTTTTTTCTTGTCCTCTATATTTAATTTTAATCTCTAAGTTGGGTCTTAACCATCCAGCAAGCCAGTCTCACCAGTCAAAAGTAAGAATACTGGGCTTCAACTTCAATGTCTGAAACTTTACAGTTATTTACCCTTTTCTTTAAGTGGACTCTATATTAGTACTGGAGGTTACCACTCTATACTATCTGTTCTGTAGGTTAGGCTGATTATCACACTTTACCTAGGTTGTGTGTTCTTGAAGCAGTCCCTCTGTAAAACTAACAGGTAACAGTTTTACAAAATGAAATTAGCAAGAATAAAAATACATTCAGCTTTCATAATAGCTATCTTGAATTTTGGCTGAGCATTTTGGTTCTGTATTATATCCCCTGTGTGAGATCACAGTAATTCCACAACAAGGACCAATCCTTTGACTGTAACTTTAAATAAGATGAAGTCTGGCTTATTTTGGAGCTACTCTAACATGCAGTAAGTTGGAAAGCAGAGCCTTGTCTGAGGTAAGACGTGGCCCCTCACAAATCTTAAGTGTTCTAATCCTGATGTTGATCTTTGACTCCCTTAAATATCATTTTAAGTTTACATATATCTTTTCTTGAGTCTATATGAACATTAGTCAACACGATTTAACATTATATCCAAAACACGAATCAAAGAAAGGCTGAGAAAGTTTTTAACTTTCCTTTCATGTGGCAAAGTAGCAAAAAGTTTTTTATGTTTCATGATATTAACCTTTAGACAAATCAGGCTCCCACTAACTTTTAGAAATACATTCACATTTAAAAAATTTTTATCTCAGTGTAAAAAGTAACAAATTTTATATATACCCTATTGAGAACAGGTCCTGTAATAACACATTGAATGATAGAAACAAATCCCCAATAAAATTTACTCTTTATAAGTTTAAATTTACTATTACAGTTTAATTTGGAGAATAGTAGCTTGATAAATTTCTGCTTTAAAGACTTGTATACCTGGAAGAAATGAACTCATTTAATATACAAATAATGAGCATTCCAATTACCTTAATACATTTATATTAACCAAATTTAGTTTTTAAAGAAAACTTTAGACTCTGTAACATAGTACAATAATGTAACAATTGTTGTCTAACCATAATTGCATAAACCCCAAGTTTTAAGAGTAATTGCTCTAAAGAAGATACTTAACAGACATGATGTTAAGAGTAAATTAGTGATTCTAAGAAATCCTTGTCATTTTAACATAAAGATTAAACTTTGGTTTATATCAGTACATTAGTATTTGACCCTAGGAAAAATCTTAAATAGCTTTAACTGATTGTTTCACATACATATAACCAACTTAGTTACACACAAACTTGTTGAAATTTACCCTTTACTTACACATAGACTGTCTTAGCACTTACATAGACCCTCATGTTTACCACATAAGCATTTTCTTACTCAGAAACATTTTGTTTTTTTACTAAATATATCTCTATATTTAGAACCTTTTATTTTTTCTTTTCTATGTGTTGACCCCTTGTTGTTCAAATCCTGAAACAACTCTTATGAAATTTCTGAATTTAGCTAAATCACTCCATTTGAACAAGATTAAACATTTTGTTGTTTGTAGTACTCTAATTGAAACACAGTTGAACTTTTGGTGCCGTTTGTATATAGAATTGTACCTGTTAGGACTTAACTCTTAGTTACCTTGTTTTTAGTGATAACACAAAGCAATTTAAACCGTTTTTATTCACCAATCTATGAAAACACCAATAACTTTTAAGTATGTTACCCCCTGGAATTTAAGGAGTTAAGAGTACTCAATGTTATATGATAATTAGCATTTTAAGTTTGCAAATTAATGAGCTGTCTCTAACAAACACATTTGAGTAATCTTATGTATGTTAAGTCTAATTTATTTATTTTACTGTAAAACTAACATATCAAACAAGAGTACTAAATAGTATTTGCCAGCTCTTTCCTGTTGAAGAAAAATCCTAAAAACAATTGATATTAGATATTTATAAACATCAACATTTTATTAGTTTGACCACCTGGATATTTGCGAGTTAATTTTAAAGACATTTTACTTGTATTAATTTCCCCATTTTAAATTGAACCTTTTTAAATCATGTGAATTAAAAGCATTTGGATCCATTTTTTAAATTTTAATTTTATGCATGCTTAATTTTGGTATCACGTACATGATTTTTAGCACAGACAACATGACATACACATAACACAAAAGTAAAGGCCTTTGTTTATCTCCATTGCAATGTAACAGATGTTCAAAAATAACTCTAGAGTTGAATAAAAATAGAACTGATCTGAAAATCATTAACCTAGGTAGGCAGGATCAAAATTGTGAGCTCAAAAAGTATAGCCTTTAAGAAAAACAAAACAAAACAAGAATCCTAGAAGAAAAAAGGATAATGACCATTAATTATAGCATGAAAGTGTGAGAAAGAGGTAGGCAGAGAGAAGGAGTGAGAGGAAGGGAGAGGGAGAGAGACGGTGAGTTAGTTCTGTGTTGCAGTCCAGGAGAAGTTTAAAACGGACACTTTTTTTTTTCAGTCTCAGGTTGGTCCCCTGCTGAGACTGCTGCAGGTTCCAATGCAGGCTTCAGCAAGGCCAGGCAGGGGAAATTGCATAGGATGTTTTAATCCTTTTTCCTGGTTGGAAATCGGGTCAGGTTTGGATGTAAAAAATCATGAAACATTATCTCTCACTACTTTTGAGGAATGGGGTTGCTATGTCATACTCCTTACTGCTACATGCTATGGGTTGTTGGGTTGGTTAGGGTTATTTGGGGGGGGGGGGGGGGCATGAGGAATGTGGCCAGATGGGTTTTCTCTGCCTAAATTGATTGTTTAGGAATGTCCTGTTTTCCAGTTACTTGCAGAGAACAAAGAGGGGTAGCTGGAGAAGGGTTATGTTTTGCAATCTCTGCCTCATTTTCTTCGCTATTTTTCCCCAGGGTGGTGGGGGGACTACAGGTTTTGTTTACTTTCTTCTGTAGTCCAGAGAGTACACTCTTTAGATTTACTTCTCTGTTGGAACTCCCTTCAAACAGGCATAGAATGCTGTTAATATAGGATAAATGGCGCTGGTGGGACTAAACCTTCTCTCACTTCTGCCTTCCTAAAGGCGGCCAGGTCTGGGACTGGGGTGGGGATCCGAGGCCTTCCACCCCCATCGGGGCCGAATTGATGGAGTGTGCTGCAAATGGATTCTCAGGAGAAAAGGAAGACCCTTTTAAATCTCCATGCTTCACTCCAAGGGTGTAGAGGGGAAGGGGCAGATGGCGGGAGGCCTTTGTTATTATTGGTGTCAGTCTCCTCATCCTCAGGAGTTACAATGCTTGAAGTGAAGGCCTGGGGGGTCATTTTCTTGTCTTTTGGTTAAAGTGGGGAGCTGCAGAGCTCTCTGCGTAGGGGGGAGATTGGAGTAAACAAATCTCTCAAGAACAAGGAGAAAGACTGTAAAGTAACCTGTAATGAGTATTCCTAAGCCTAAGATAGGGGACCCATGGGAGGACAAAGGGAGCCTATCTTCCAACAAACAAAGAGGTGTTTAGGATCTGATATATCTCATGCTTAGTCATGGGCCGTGTGTATGAACAGTGTCTCCGGTAAAAATCTCCACAAAGGGAGACCTGGTTCTGAATTTGGGTGCATCAATCCCTTATGTGAATTCGCGGGGAGAACCAAAAGGGAAGGTAGAGTTGTTTGCGGGGGGAGGCACGTAATTTGATCCAGCAGAGGTGTGTGCCTTTTCTCGGGGTTTAGGACAATCAGGACAATCAGGGAAGAAAGGGGAGGAGAGGAGCCCTGTGCTCACCCTGTGCTCAGGACCCTTAGCACACAAAACACGAAGGGGCCCTCAGGGGGGACTCGCCAATCCCGAGGAGCCATGAGTAATGAGGCATGTGGGCGCCAAATGTAGGGGTGCCAGGCAAGCTCAGGTGCAGGTAAGAACCACAGAATCAAGACCCAGACCCAGGGATTTGAATAGGAGCAGGCTTGTGGAGAGCAGCCTGCAAACTTGTTTACTGCAGGAAAAACTATACATTTTTTAAGTTTCTTGCCTAATCACAATGTGCCACCAGGGATCTGACCACCAGGCTCCTATACAGGTTCCCTTGGTAACACTAGGTCAACTTGGGGCAGTTGTTTACATTCCTAGGTGGTCAGAGCGCAATGCTTCTCTCTGCAAGTTTACACACTTGAGACATTAACTGCTGTGAGCCAAGAACTAGGATTTCTCCCAACATAAGAGAGACTGGTGAAGGCAAAGGACAGTGCGCCATAAACAAGGGCAGGGTGCCTGCTGTACTCAGGATGGAAAGAAGGTCACATCATGCAGAGGAAACCAACTTTGCAGGGTCTGCTTCAATCATATCCAAAACCAAGCAGTCAAGGTGCATAGGCTTCATTTTCCCCGCACCCTGCAGCCTGCCTTTCTCTCTGCCTCCCCTGTCGGCACCATAGTTTGCTTTCTGTTATTACAGATTACCTTGCATTTCATATAATGGGGATGGTGCAGCCTGCGCTTGCACCTCGAGTGTGCTGGATTTCACATCTGGCTTCCTCCTTGGGGCACACGGCTTGTGAGTTTCCTCCACAGGCTTTACGTATCCAGAGGTGTTTTTCCAAGGCCAAGTATTACTCAATCCTCAACTGTGTGGATTGTCTTTTCAAGGATTCATGGATTTCTATTGGCTGCTATGAATAAAGCCACCATGGAAATTTGTGTGGACATATATCTCTTTCATTTCCTTTTGGGTTGATGCAACTCTTTTCTTTTTTATGACATGGCTCTTTCAGACCACAGACTTAGAGCAACTGAACTTATATCCAAACAGTTGTTATAATAGCCAGATCTGGTTAGCTACTTGTGTATTTATTAGAATTACATTTTCTCTTTTATTTTTTTTTTAATATTTGTTGGTCATGCTTGTTTATTCAAAAAATTTCATATTATGTTCAGACAAGCACAGAAGCTATTCTTTATAAGAACATGTAACAAGACAGCTCAAAAACTAAATTGTCACATTTGTGTGTATGCTTGTGTATAAAGCAATATATATGGTGTAGTTCTAGATGTTGGATGATGTTTCTGAATGTCTCATATGAATTATATTAAAACTGTAGATTACTTTGGGTAGTATGGACCTTTAAAAAGTTCTGATTTTGTACCTTTATTTTGTATTCTTAAGAAAATTAGGGGGAAAGTATGTCTTAAAAATAAATATCCAGTATTAAATACTGGACAGTGGGGCACTCAGCAGTGACTGCACAGGTTTCCAGGTTGAGTGGTAACAGAGTTTAGTTCAGTCTAGCAGCGTTTTCTCCCAGTTTAGTTCCCTCTCTGTTGGCAACCCAGATGCAAGAAGAAGAGAGAAGGGAAATTGAGCACTGATATGTGAGTCACCATGAGTATCTGACATTCCATTTTTTTCCTCACACTTCCCCATCCTTCCATGAAGTTGGGTTTCTGTTCCCTGGCCAGTTTGGCAATGAGTTGTATGTGGTGATAGTGTCATGTGGGGAATTACAATCCTAGGGTCCTTCTGTTTCATATGCCTTTTTGTCTGTTTCCATCGAGGTCACAGGATGACACAATAAGGTGGTGAAATTCCAACATTAAAATAACCAACCTCCTGAGAAAGTTGCCAGAACCATGTGGGACTCTGTATGAGTGAGAAGTAGACTGACTGTGTTTGACCTGTGCCTGTCCGTGGCCTGAGAGTTATAGCAGCTTGCATAGGTCACTCCATGTATTTTCCTAGCCAACTTAATACTTGTTGCTCAGGTTTCATTCTTAAGAAGAGTAGGTTAGGGATAAAAGAATGGCTTCCAATAATAAATTTAGTGTCCTGGAGAAGTTAAGATTAAGCTTACCTTTGTGAGCTCACCTTTGGAAGGCATAAAGAAAATTACTATAACCAAAGATAATCCTGAATTCAAAGGTCAAGACAAAAAATAAACTCCCCATCCAAGGAGACACTTATAAAGAGATCATGCAGTCAATATCATATGATCATTTGAGATCTCGAATTCATGGAGATCCATAATGATGTGTCACATAAGTAACAAACATCAGCACTTCCAAAATTCATTTATGCAGTGTTTCCAGTTGATTTATTCCATGAGTGCTCAATGTATTTTTGCTGATATAAATTTAACCATTAACCCTAATCCACAATACATCTCACTACTTTTTTTTTCCCACAAATGTCCTTGAATAGAGCCATCACATTTAAATCAGACCCTTTAAATAGTTTTTGCAAACTTATACCGAGAAGAAATTATTTCTTAAACCAGAAGAGTATTATCCAATTGCTGCTGAATTACTTTTGAGTAAAAGACTTGCTCAGTGATCAGTGATGTGTGAAGAAAAAATTTCATACCATATTTTGCTAATTACCTAACTGAAAAAAAAAAGGTGTTTCCTCTGGGACTATATTAAGAAGTTCTCTAAAATAATATGAGGAAATTACTGCTGTTTCCTCACTGTTATGTTAATTGATAATGACTGAGTATGTGCAGTCCATGTGAACTGGCTTCCAATGGCAAGTGAAATAAGGGCACAGAATTAAAGGGACTGTGCAGAAAAAAGTTAGCAGTGTAGACCTGAGGTTCCCCTTCTTAGAAACACCTGCTCTTCAATAAGTCCATGTGCTCTTAGCATCTGAGAACGTGGCTTTCCAGAGGGTTCCCACATTTCCGTGATAAGTGGACTCCTGTGACTCAACTCTTACATAAACTATGTGACTGCAGAAATGACTTTGCTATGGAGTCAATGCAAGCAGCCCCGGGCACCAAGCCTGGGCTCTGGGTCTCCAGCGAGCTTCCCCTATAGACACCCTCAGGTCTTGTTGGCTGGGGACTCAGTGCATCCAGTGTGACTTGATCCTGGTTTCCACCTCACTTGGCTTCATGCACCTTTGCCACCATTTGCTGGGTTTTCTTTGTGTCCTTGCCCTGTTGTAATTCACAATTGTGTTTATAACTGTTGAAGTTCTGAGTCTTCTCAACAAATCATCAGGGGTGAGGTGTCTTGAGGATCCTTCACATGGGGACTTAAGATCTCTAGGTAAAACCTCAGGAGTTCTGCAACAAAAGATACTGCTGAAATTTGTGTTAGAATTATAACAAAAATGAAACTATGCACATGTCTGTGGATATGTTTTGGCATGAGAATATTTACTAATTCTTGTGCATGTACTCAGCTAAAATGGGTGGAAGCTCAGTGACAGGAAACAGAATTTATCCGAAACATACTCTGGTTTCTCGTAAAACAGGATATGCACAAAACATCCAACAGAGTCATGATAGGGCCTAGTTTAAAAATCTGTCTTTAAAATAAACACAAATGCCTTCTTTCTTGTATAATTTGTACTTTAAGAATTCAACAAGTAATGGCTGTATTTAGAAATATTCTTAAATAATACGAGCACATGGACTACTTTATAATTCACTTCCAGGATATCCTGAAATATGCATCCTCTTCTCAGGATCGTATCTGCCCACTCTGGCTTCTCAGTCGCATTCTGTGTGGGTGCTCCTCTCCAGTACTGCACTAAACCCCTCATTCACAGGAATGGCAACTCTAGCTCCAAATGCGGGGGCATTGTTTTGGGCCTTTGCTGGGTATAATTTTCAATTTTGAACTTGGACTATTGCAGGATTCAGAACTGAAATACCATATTGTAAAAGAATTAACACAAACTTTACCTGTGATTCGTCTCTGTAATCACATTTTCAGGAGAAGGTTACCAAGTACTGACTGATGTGGTTGATCTACACCTCACCCTGACACCAAGTGCTTTGTAACTTTTCATCGCTCTTTCTAGTATATTATGGACACTTAATTTTCATTTCAGCTGATGAGTTACTTAGGTGAAAAACCTTGATATATTATGATTTTTTATTATTCGAATGAAATTAGTAATGTTCAAATTATCTCTCAGTGGAATTCTAACAGTAGCTTCAATACCACCTGTTCCAAGGTGTTGACCATTGGAAATAAGGCAGGGTTTGTGCAGTTAGAATTAATATTTTGAGAGCAAGAGCACATCATAGCAAGATATGTCAATCTCAGCAGAATAATGTGAGTGGGCAAAGGGTGGGTTTGGTGGAAATAAATTTTAAATATTGGTCACATATATTAAAGTATAAGAAATGTGCTCAATAAATTCATGATTGCTAAATTTTTACTTATCTTTAGTGTTCACAATTATAATGAAGAATATCATTGTTCTTATTTACTGGATTTCCTAAAAACAAGTGATTTTCATTTTCTCACATTTCATCACATACTATCTTATTTACATTTTGTAATGATCCATAAAATGTTTTCAGATTCACATAAACCATATAATTCTGGATAAATTGTTCTGAACATGATTATTGATTTCTCTCTTTTACCAGTGCTAACTGAATACAATCTTTAAAGTACTCAACATCCTTTCACAAGAATCCCTAAGCATATTGATCAAAATTCTACTCGAAATGCATTAAATTTTAATTTGTCATTCAAATGAGGATTTAATGTTTTTTTACTGGAATATTATTTGTACCATTTTATTACTTGCTTACACATTTGAATACAAAATGAGTTGATGTTTAGTAAACTAAGAACAAATAAGAATAGCATCTAATTGGCCTATTTCTATGATTTTGTAAAATAATTATTATTTGTTTCTGGTACTAGAAGACCAATATTCTCACCAAAAACAACCACAAGAGCTGCAAAAGTAATTTCACAAATTTGTGCCAAGTTTTAGAGCACTGCCAAGCTCCCTGCTGGCCAGCCGGGCTGAGAGGGAGGGGAAGCTGGGGGAGGGCCCTTCCCTGGCACCACTACGCCCTGGAGTCTGTTGCCAACCTTCTGCAGCAGCCACGAATCACAGCAGAGCAGAAAATTCTGCAGTCTCCAGGGGCTGCAGTGGGAGCAAGAAAGATTGAATTCAGGGTTCTCCAAGGAAATTGCCTCAGCAAACATACACAATTTTTGTTAGGACCCGAAAATGACCATGCAATGTAGGAATAAAAGCAAAATTGGATAAGCCAGTTCTCATAAAACTCAAAGCCAGGTTCAAGCAGCTCAGTTTCCACTGGGAACAAAAGCATCTTCCCTGATCCTAACTGACATCTGTAAGCATAACTCCTCCTTGGCAAAAGAATAGCATCATCCAGATTCTTAAATTGCCCTTATCATTTTTCCGATACAGTGTATCAATCAATCTGAAGAACTGTGCATAAGGCAGATAAGCACTTGTGTAATCAAAACATAAGAATATGAGGATAACACAGCCAGAGGACCTGACAGAATTGCATTTAACCAAGTGCTTGAAAGTAACTATGAGGAATACAGAAAACTGAAAAGAATAAATAGGGGAATCTGCAAGTGAAAAAACATAAAAACCAAACTATGTCTATAAAAAATTAGGACATACCTGAAAAGCAGAATAGTTAATTGAACTATATCAGAAGAAAATGCACATACCAACCTAAGTACATGAAAAGCAGGAAACACAGAAACCAACTGAGGAAACTAGTGGAATGCAGGAGCAGGTCTAACACAAGTACGATTGGAGTCAGAAAAAGAGGGGACACAAAAGCAGGCAGAAGCAACATCTGAAGATGTAATAGATGAGGACCTATCTGCCTCCAGTGTGAAAATCCTCACTGGGAAGATCTGCAAAACTCCACCACCCTAACCAAACCACCCAGGGATGTCATAGGAAAACTTAAGATTTAAAAACAGGAGTTGAAAACATCCTGAGAAAACTTACTTTGAAGACGCAGAAGGGCTGGGGTGTAGGTCGGAGGTAGAGCCTGGGCACAGCCCGGGTAAGGGCCTGTGTTGCTCCCTTAGTACAACCAACAGAACAAACTGACAAAGAAACAGGAAGATACAGATGACTCCTCACAAGGTAAGGATAGAAGCCCCGAGGGACAAGAAAAAGACACTGCCAAACTAGAATTCATCTTTTTCATATTTTGTGAACCTTATTTGGTCATAATTGATAAATTACAGTGTACAGTATGATCTTCGAGGCATGTAAGCATTGTGAAAGCTAGTTAACTCAGACACTGCCTCAGGAACTCATCCCTTCTTGCATAGGCCAGAGCATTTAAGATCTATATCTAAAATCTTTTACCTGTTTTCAAGTATACAGCGTATTCTTATGCCTGTTGTGGCCGTGTTACACCACAGGCCTCCTCTGGAAGCTTCTCACTCTTTCCCCAACATCTCCCTCCACCCTCTGGCCACTGGCTTCCTTCTTTCTGTTCTCTGCTTCTATGTGGGGAGCCTTCTTAGTTTCCACATGTAAGTGAGGTCGTGTGGCATTTGTCTTCCTGGATCTTCCTGGGTTCGTGTAACACTGTACAGACCCATCTATGTCATTGCCTTCAATGATAGGACTTCTTTCCTTCAAAGGCTGACGAGGAGTCCATTGTGTATAGGCGTCACCTTTTCTGAATCTCTTTCTGTTGACAGACACTTGCAATTCTATAGGTGGTCACGGTGAAGACTGCTGAATTGCACACAGGAGTGCAGAGTCTCTATAACACACTGGTTTCATCTCCTTTGGATGGATACCCAGAAACAGGACTGCTGGATCATATGGAAGTTCTATTTTTAATTGATTGAGGAAAGTGGATGGTGTTTTCTTCAGACTGAAGAAATAATAATTCCAGATAGAGGAATGGATATGCATAAAAGAATACAAACCTTACCTAATGTAAACATAGACACATCTAAAAGAAGTTTGATTGAAGATGAATTAAAGAAGATACTAATAATATAAACTTGAGTATAAAAGTGCACATAAGATAAAAAATTGATTGAAATTGCACAATAAGCTAGGTTGGGAAACTAACAGAGTTAGAGTGTTCAAGGAGGCATTAGAATCTTACTGTACCTCCTAGGAAGTATTAAAAAATTATTATATGTTAGATTTCAAGCAGTCAATAATACATTTTGGAGCTTCCAGATTAAACATTAAATGTTAACAAAATGAAATGTAAAACAGAAAAAAAAAACGTAATACAATACATCTTAACTGTTTCAATAACAAAAGAAAATAAAGGCATGTAGAACAGGTAAGGCGATTAGAAAGTGACAGTAACATGGTAGACTACACAAAAACATGTCATCGGGTTAAAAATAAATGGATCATGTAGTTTTTTGCTGTGCAGAAGCTTTTTAATTTGTTGTCATCTCTATTATTATTTCTTCCTCTTGGTTCCTGAGTCGTAGGAGGCTCAGGAAGTCCCTGCCTGCACCTGTTTGTTGCATTGTTAATCTTATGTTTGCTTCTAGCAATCACCAAGTTTCTGGTCTTATACCTAGGTCTTCGATCCATTTGAAGTAGGTAAATTATAATTTAAGGTTTTGCATCTTCCTTCCACTAAAAATATTAAGGAATATAGAAAATAAAGATAAATGTCAATAATGTTGTAATATTTCCAGATGTCTCAATTCCAGAACACTGCTCACCAGTCAACTAGGGTGAGCTCCAGATCCAGATTGTGGTTGTATGACTTCATTGTGCTTTATTCCTGAACACTTTTGAGGTGGATTAAATATTGTTTAGCTACGGGCAGATTATTTGGTGTTTTTTTTTTATTTTTTTATTTTTTATTTTTTTTTGGTGGGGGTAGAATGCATGGAAGGGCAAGATGCAGGCGTTGAAAGAGACTGTGAGAGTAAAATCTGAGCAGGGTGTTATGGCCATAGGTTTGCCCAGACTACTGTTTGGCATTT
Source organism: Sciurus carolinensis (assembly GCF_902686445.1). Taxonomy (NCBI): domain Eukaryota; kingdom Metazoa; phylum Chordata; class Mammalia; order Rodentia; family Sciuridae; genus Sciurus; species Sciurus carolinensis. Next base: position 77,320,877 of record NC_062227.1, on the reverse strand, counting down.
TAACAAGCTGCTCAGCAGTCCTTATAGAACACTGCAGAAGTGGAGGGTTTGTGCAATGCCAGAATAAGAACAAAGAGTCATCCTGTGCTTATTATTGTTTTATCTTATTATAGATCTGCACAAAATGAATGGTAACATACCCTATTATCACTTCAGGGATCTTACTAATAAAAAATATCCGAACCTTCTTTGTTTCCCCAGATTTTCTAAAACTATAATGCTTCCTCCTTTATTTAAAGATCTATAACACTCTAAGGAAAGCTGTATGTGTGACTGGACATGGTGGAGCACACCTGCAATCTCCGCTACTCTGCAGGCTGAGGCAGGAAGGCCACGAGTCCTGGGGAACTTGAACTTGGTCTCGAAATCTTAAAAAATAGAAATGTAGTTCAGTGGTATAGTATTTGCCTAACACATGCAAGGCCCTGGGTTAAAGAAGAAGATAAGATAGGTGTGTGTGTGTGTGTGTGTGTGTGTGTGTGTGTGTGTGTGTCTGCATACAAAGAAAATAAGGGATGGGCTGGGATAGATGTAGTGGTAGAGCATTTGCCTAGCATGTGTGAATTCTTGGATTTGATCCCAACGCTACTAAAGATAAGAAAGAAAATAAGGAAAATACTTATTCTTATAGACAATAAATTTGATTTGGGATGAGGAAACATACAGAACCAATGGTTCTCATACTTGTGACAAATGAGCATACCCTGTGTATTTGGGGAATCCAAACAAGCCAAAGTAACCTGTTTATAATAGAAAATTCATATGATGAAGCTTGCTTTAATCATAAAATTAGTGAGAATTTTCCATTGCTTTGACACATTTTATTACCAATTACACATAAAAATATATTTTTCTTCCTCATAGATTTGAGGAGAACGCAACATTAATTTTCAGTACTAGCAAGCAAGTGACCATCATTAGCAGGTAAAAGTCTAATTCCAGTGATTTGTGAAGTCAATATTACATTTACTCTACTTATTTTGTGGTAGGTTTATTTAGTTGGACTGAATTCAATTTGAAGGAAACTCTGAGCATCTTCTAGTAAGCTGCATTTTAATATAAATACACATCCATATGGGAATCTACACTTTCAAATGCTTCATGATCCATTGTAACAGGAAACTGACCATATCAAGAAGCTCACGGAATTATTATTTCAAGATGTCGTGTTTTCAACTGACATTGAAGAGATGTGGAAATTTTTATAATAATATTCAACAAAGATTCTTGATTAGATATGATGCAACATTTTCAAAGTCTTAAATATATGCTAAATTTTATTTATCCAAGCAAGATAGCTTGAAATTATGTCTTTGAAATTCTTGTTGAAAGATATGGAATAAGCTACACCTTTTTTATCATCAGATAATGAGGAGTTAAAAATGAACAGCCAGGTGAGCCAACATTAATGAAGGCTAGACTAGTTCGCCTGTGGCGGGAGGAGCTGGAGAGCTGGCCAGGTGTGCAGAGCGCTGGTGGGAGTGACTTTGGACGCTCCTGTGCTGCTCAACTTGGAGTCACCCCTCAGTGCTCTGCACTGACCCTGCGGCAGGTTCCCTGGTGGCCTGCGGGGGATGCCACTGAAGAGTGGGGCTGACGCTGGAAACGCCCTGCTTGTTCTCCTTCCTGCTCAGAGGGAATGTGGGAGTCTGGCTGCCTTCAGACACCCAGGTCCTGCTCTGTCCGCAGTCATGGAGTAGAGAGTGGAGCGGAAGTTAGTGTCCTATGGAAGCAAGGCCAGCTCCAAGCGAATGGCAAGGAGACATTCCTTGTCTCCTCGGGAAGCCTCGTCAGCTGTGGAAGCCTGTATATTCACGGTCCCTGACTCCATCACTCTTCCTAAGAGAACCATAAAATTCACCAAGAGTTATGAACCTGCTGAGGAAAATGGCAAGAGCAAATCAACCAAGGCCAAGATCAAGTGCTCCTTTGCAGTGGATTAGACATCATTTAAAGGTGTATAAATAGTTTATAGTGAGGGCCTCCTTCTTCAGGTGGAAAGGGTGCAAATGGTCTCAAGAAACAGCACATGAGAACAAGAGCAATTTCTAATCACACCATTGCCAAACTGTGACCAGTGAGCTGGAATGGAGAATACAGACTTCCAAGGGCGTAAGTAAGAGGAAGGTTCCCAAAGAAAAATTCAAGACTACATAGCAGGAGAGAAGTAATAGCAGTGGAGTAGCCCAGCAAGGGAGGCAAGGGCAGGGCTGCACTGGGGCCTCTGATTCCGGTAGAAGTTTCAGGATGGCATTGGTCATAAGGACAGGTAGGATGCATTTTCCTTCTGGGATCTGTGATAGACACTACAGTGGACTGAACCCTGGAGTGCTGTAGCATTGAGCCACATCCCCAGACATTTTATTTTATTTATTTTATTATAAGAGAGGGTCTTGCTAATTTGCTGAGGCTGGCTTTGAACTCACAAGCCTCCTGTTCCAGCCTCTCTAGTTGCTGGGTGTACAGACATGTGCCGCCATGGCTGAATTAAGTCTATTTCTTAATTCAAATATTTAGTAATCATAAAACATTATGAGATAGATACTATTTCTATTTCTGCATTATAGATAAAGAAACTGAAGCATGTAGGTGTTAATTAACTTGCCTAAAATCACATAACTAATAATTGTGTCTCCTGAGTTTTACCACGGCCATTATTCAAAGGAGCAAGCATCTCTAGAGTGCCAGAATTTTTTAAAAACACTTTAATGTGATTACTGGCTATATGCATGTCTGTTTAGTTCCTTTGCCTAGTTATCTGTGACTTTGGTGTTAATTATTTGACTTTTTCTGCATCTGGGTTTTTGTTTGTTAATTTGTTTATTTGTTGGTACTGGGGACTGGACCCAGGGTTATTTAACCACAAACCACATCCCTAGTCTTTTTCACATTTTATTTCAAGACAAGGACTGGCTAAGTTGCTGAGGCTAGCTTTGAACTTGTGATCCTCCTGCTTCAACCTCCTGAGCTGCTGGGGCTATAGGCATGTGCCATTGCACCCAAGAGCTTGAATTCTAGATTTTAACCTGTCAAAAGACAGCATATGTCTAGAAGGGAGATTTTCAGTGTAGAGGAAAGGGATCAGGGGAGGGCAGGGTAAGGGAGTACTGGGAAGTGAAATGAATCAATTTGTGTTATATGTGTGTAGGGATATACCACAGTGAAACCCACTGTGCTGTATAATTAACATGTACAAATTAAAAAAAATTTAAACAAGATGCATATTTATATTCCTATCTTACTAAGGAAATAATTTTCCTATAAATTTTTGCTTTGTGAGATTAGTATTTACCAAACATTCCATGTATTATATTGTTTTGATTATCTGTATACTGATGATAATTATAATGACATGCCGATTGGAAAGAAAAAAATTAAGAGTCACAAAAACAACTTTAATTTCATATGCATATTCACAGAAAAATACCATAGTCAGTAAAATCATCTTAAAAGTAAAATTATAATAGTATGGGAAGATAAAATGCAATTGGGAATTCAGTAAAGAAAATGCATATAATGATTCCTGAAAGTTGAAGAACAGATTTTATTCCTACATATTTCAGAAGGACCTGTGCGTATTGGATGACATTGATGCCCATAATCTATGGCACATACCTGAGATAAAATTGTTGTGGATCATAATGACAGTATTTGTAAAAATGTGGCATCTGTCCTTGATGACTATTTTAACTTGCAATGGGAAATGTGAGGTGCCAATTTAAGCAGGAGGGAATATATTTGTTTCCAAAGACATTAATAACATTATTTGGAAGCCACAGGTCTAGAGAACTGGGGAAAGTGAGCTTTCTGCACACCTCAAGGATCTCAGCCATGGCTGCCGGCCCAGGGCGACGCTCCAGGGCACGTGGAGAAGGCCTTTATTCCCTTCCAAACCTGGCAAGTGTGTCCATCTGGTCTCTTCCCTGGCATACTAGGAAAAATTAGATAATCTTGGATTTGACCCAGTCCAGGCAAAGGTTACAACTAACCACCCAGAAGGTGTTAGGAAAAACCCATTGCTCCTGAATTTCTAATGGAGATGGGGTACAGGGTGTGAGGTGTTGCCACATAACAGCTAGACTGTCAGGTGCTTGGTTACCTCGGCCTGTGCAGGGTGCCTTGATGAGTGCCTTTAGCTGCCTGGGAATAAGACAAGTCTGCAGATGGGACATTTCAGCAAGTGACGTTTTAGAAAAAAGACCTGAGAGAGTTATTCTCCTTTTCATTTTCACTTAACTTCAAGAGTTGTAAGTCACTTATAAGAAGTATTTGGCAGTGTATCTTCGAGGATCGTTAAGAGGTTTATAATGTCTGTTCTGGCAACCCGCCGGAGCGGTACTCCACATCCTCTGGATGGAAATGGTTGTACAGAAAGAGCCACCAGCTGATGCTGGTCATGCGAACCTGCGGGCTCCGGAGAGTTGAGTGCTCTCTGGCAACCTCTGCGGCCCAGTGTTCACAGCCACAGAGCTGTTTAATTCCCTTGATACCTCTGTTTTGAAAGAAGTCACTGTTACTTTCCAGTAGGGGACCATTTAGCCCGGGTTGCTCCTTAACTCCACCTGATGGTGGCATCCCCAGAGAATAAAATCGGATCCCAGAGCCGGTCCTTTTCACACATGTCAGATAGCCCTGGGTAAACTCTACAAAAAAAGGGCAGCATTCACATCCCTAAAAGCACAGTGAGCCCCTACATGCGCGTGGGATACCTGGATGCCCTCAGAGCCAGCCCCTGGAACAGCAGTGCGGTCCCAGCTGGACCTCATTAACAGTACAAACCCTAAGCACTTTGAAATCAGCAAGGCCCCTGGCGTGGAGGTGCCCATGCTCTCTGGGGTGATCAAGTCCTGCATTTCAACCTCAGCTCTGAGACCACCCTCTGCACTGGCACCTGCTTGTCTACTTGTCTCCTTTCTGGTTGTTTTGCCACCTGTACTTTAGAGACAGAGTCATCAAAGCAACATTCTTGTGGAAAGGATGGGACACAGGCTCAGAATGCATGTCCAGAGCACCCAATCTGGAAGTCCTGCAGGGTGGGATGGTGAGGATGGAACTGTCACGCTGAAGGGTGGCAGTCACCTGGCTAGCTGTCAGAGGTTGCGCATGTAGACAGTCTGGGAAGGAAAGCTCCTTTTGTTGCTATTTTCACAGATTTCCACCGACCCACCATTCTAAAGGCTGATATGTTGCCATCACTGATTCTGGCGAGTTTCCCCAACCTGTCAAGCACATTCCATGAAAAGTAGCACGCAGGGCCACGTAGGGGCTCCAGGACTAGGACCCTGCCCAGCATCTGGAGGTAGGATGGACCGCCTCTTCCTCGCCCTCTTCACCAGACCAGGAGCATTGCTGCTGGTGTTTGACTTCTACCGTGAAAGTGCCCTTCTCCTCTTGCACAGAAACTATGATAATTTCAAATAACCTATTTTTACAAACTATCAAAATGTTCTTGCAAATACTCTTCATCATAGACCAATTAAGCATGCAAGTCAAAATAATTAAAAGTGCATATCATGTTTATAGACAGTTTAGTGTGCTGTGATTATTTAATATTTACCTCTCACTGGTAAGAGCATTAACTCAGTTCTATTAGTGACTACTTAGGATCTATGATTTAGTGTGGAAGCCTATCAGCTACTTGCTTTGTTCATGTTAAAAGGAAACATATCCCATTTTCTGGACAAACAGATTTTTTTTTTTTCAGAGGGACCATTTAGACTCTGGATCATCCTTGTTGTCAAGAAGGGGCTTATTCAGAATCAGCCTGATACCCAGTATTCTGCACCGGAAAAGTTTCCCTTGCAATTCTAGCTGATCAAACTCAATCTGTCTTTTCTCTATGTACCTTTCTCTCCCTTTTCCTTACAGCATTTGCCAGTATCTAACCTTTGTTTCTACATTACCCTTGTCTTTCACTGTTCTACCAGTAATCGTAAAAAATGAGAGTTGACAATTCCACGTGAAAACTCAGGGGAAGGCAATTGTTTAGCTTTCCACAACAAATCTCAATTTGAAATAAAAAAGAGGAAAGTCATCAAGGCCTATATCTGTCAAAAAAATTGACTAGAAGGGACAAGGGAGAAGAGTGAGAGATCCATTTGCTTTCATGACCTTCTGGCAGGACAGTCAGATGCCAAGAGAAGAAAGGAGGAGCAGGAGAGAGCAGCAGGACCAGGCCAGGAGCAGGGGTCCTGAAAGACTGCAGTGAGCAGAAAGGGCCTGGGGTCGCACACGGGTTATAGGTTCTCTCAGAAACACACCCACAAGGAGCATCTTGAAAAGAAGCCTAAACCTGTCAGGGAAATGAAGAGAGAAGAAAAAGATATTGAGCATTGGATTAATGGCACTCCAGGTTGGAGAAGATTAAAACTATTTTAAAAGAAAATATAAGAAAGTGAAAATACAAGCTTTCTGATTTTATGTCAAAGAAAAATAAAGATTAGCTTTCATTTTTTTCAACAAGGTCTATGTAGAATTTGGCACTTAAGTTTTCTTCCTGTTGCTGTGGGTTTTTTTCCTTTAAAAAATGTCACTAGTACCTTATTCTGAAAATAGAAGGAAAGGAGTAGGGGGTAGATGGGACAGCTCTGGGGCCATTGTCACAAGTCTGTGCCTCACCAAAAACCCTGTCACAGAATTTGGTTGACAGGTCAGATCAGCAAGGTCAGGGTTAGAGATCTCTTCAACTGGAATATTCCACTCAGTGTCTGATGCACCATTTTTATGGACAAAACTGTGTATGCATATTACCCAAAGATCTTGTTTAGGGAGACCTTCCTAACAGATTTGCTTGGGTAAAATCTTGTATTCAGTTGCTGCATGGACAGGATGTGAGCCTGAATCTCTGCCTTACTGCAGAAACCCCACGGGGCTCTGTGATGCTGTCCAGACCTTCACAGAGCATGATGCACAGCCCGACACACCCCAGTTTACACATTTTCATTCATGAGCTGCATTTCCTCACGGAAACATGTACACATCCCTTTTTTTTTTTTTAAACATATCCTTCAATTAATGCCTCTCATGTGACCAGCTCAGGTCACAGTGTTTATTCTTAGTTTCATCTGATTTGAGAACCTTCATTGGTCTGGAAAAGAATAATTTGAATGTGCTATTACAACCTTTCATTCCTGGACAAGAAGCAATCACATTCATCTGATGGTGCTGAATAAAGTAGAATCCCACTAGAAAAGCGGTCACAATTTGCAAAGCCTGGGGGAGGTCCCGTCGGCATGTTCTCACATAAGAGCTACTCACCCATGGGGCAGGGGAGATCAGTGCAGGTGAAAGCTGGACACTCTGCCCATTGTAACAAATATCTGCTTGAATTTTTAAAACTTTTTATGGAAATGGCAAACATTTTGAATCAAAACTATTATTAGATGTAGTATTGGTAGATAAAAGTTTAAAACTCATACTATGGCATTCATACTCAATAATTTTGGATCTTTGTTAGTAAGGTAGAGATGCAAAGACTCTTGTAGATATGTTGCATGTATTGTTTAAAAGGGAGGCAATAAATGGAACACAAAGTATGTTCTACAATGACATCTGAGAAGGGCTAGTTATTTAATGTTGACTTTGTTGCTGGTTATAAATCTCCCTGCACACCATTCTAGAATACCTCCCAGTGAAAATTGAGCTAACAATTAAATATACTACCTCGAGGAACAAAACCTAAACTGGGATTCTGCATTGTTACTGCTAATAATAATAGACTCTGATGTCGAGTTTACCTAATCATTTTTATTTCAATGTTTCAGTGTTAATGTAATAAAAAGTTAATTTAAATCTGTGAGGAAAAAGTAGATTATTCAATAAGTATTGGGATAATCAAGCAACCATTTGATGAAAAATAATGATGAATCACAACTTTGTAATTTTTGGTAAAATAAATTCCAAAATGACTGATTATACATATAACCAAAATAAATCAGAAAATATTACAAAAATATGTATTATGAACAAAAATGGGAACAGAAAATTTTTGTAAGTAGGAATCCAGAATCATTTTAAAAGGACATAAATGTCATTACCAAAAAATATCACATTTTTCTTCATGACAAAAAAAATGCCACGGACATATAAAAATTTTTAAATGAGGGAAATCACCTGTGATAAATACGACATCGTAGACTTTTATATTCCTAAAAAATCAAGGATGACAAGTATAAAAGATAAATCAACCAATGGGAAAATAGGCAAAGGAAATTCCAGAGTTCTCTGAAAATAGAAGTGACTTTAATCAACACAAAATGTTATTAACTTTATTCACAAAAAGAAAGCAGATGAAAGGGTAATAGGCCATTTTTACATAAAAAAATCGCAAAGTTCAAAGTGCTTGATAACGACAAAGTAGAAGAAAGAAGCTTCTCAATGTACGCTGTTAGTTGCTAAGGTGCACACACACACACACACACACACACACACACACACACACGCCTTTAACATGAAGAGCACAAAGCACAGCAGTTTGGAAAAGATGACCCCCCCCTCATGACGTCAGTGTGCACCTGAGGCGGGCGCAGTGCGGAGCGTGGCCACAGGCCTTCCGGGATCCACTCTGCTCCACTTCCTTGTCCACCAGTCCCTCCCTGAGCGGGTCTGTCGGCTGCATACGGGCAGACAAGTCCCTGCTCTGGATTAGTGGGCAGACACAGGCATTAGGGAATCCCAGACCAATGACAAGAAATGGCGCTGAAAGCGTCTTCTGAGTCTCACCCACTCGCACTGGAGTTAGCAGGAGAGCAGGGTCGGCGGGGTGTGGCTCTTGGTGCTGGACTGTGAGCTGTGGTCTCCTGACCAGCAGCTGCTCCATCCGAGCTCTCAAGGACAGACACCACCTGATGACTATGAATCCAAACAATCAAAGATAAACAAAACCATCAAAGAGCACACGCCTCACAGAGGCCCTTAGTGACACTGTGTGGATGCAGGTGACAGAAGACACTGACTTAGAAAAACAGACAAAATTTCAGAGTATGCAGAAATTTCAGAATAACTTCCAGGAAAAAAAAATTATAAAACTGGAAATAGTTTAAAATGTTCCTCAAATACCCTGATTGTTGTAAATTAGAAACCCATTTCCTAATAAATCCTAGAGAAACAATAAAAACAGAAATTGAAATAACAAACCATCTAGAAAACAAAATACAATAATAGAAGGTAAAACATACAACCAAGAGAGCAATAAGAAATTGTGAAAGCAAGACAAAACAATCTTCATTAGAAATCCAGGATCATACAGATCATCTGCACAAGTAATCTACCACATACATACGCATATAAGAGATGTAACTCCTTCTGTAGTAGTTTTAAATGAAAAATCAATCTAAATGTTGTATATTTCAGAAGTATATTAAAATAGATAAAACCTCCTAGGGAAGTTTTGAAACTAGAAAGATTAAAAAAAATGATTGGAAATGAGAATTACTAGCCAGTCACAGTTAAGAAAAAAAGATAAAGATTAAAAAATATTATGTAATATACTATTATTACATCACACCCATAAATGTAACATTGATTCAACAATATCAAGTGTATTATTAGTAGTATTAGTAGTAGTACCAGGGACAGAAGTCAGGGGCACTTAATCACTGAGCTACATCCCCAGCCTTTTCTATTTTTTATTTTGAGACAGGGTTTCCCTAAATAGCTCTGGTCCTGGCTAAATTGCTTAGGTTGTCTTTGAGCTTGTGAACCTCCTGCCTCAGCCTGGAGAGCAGCTGAGAGTAGTGGTGTGTGCCCCAGAGTCTGTGAAGTGATTTGTTGAAATCAACACAAAGAATCAGATTATCAAATCAGACTCCCAAGAAACTGACAGTTCAACAAATATCACAATTCACTACTAATGCAAAGACAGAAATAATCGAGGCAGAGAAGTGAAGGAGGGGAGGATCTGAAGTCTCCAACTCAGCTCTCCAGGTCTGGTTCCATCCCCGGCACATTTCTGGTCTGGATGAAGATCAGGCAACTCTGCCCAGTGGTACAGTTCAAAGCTGTGAAGTGGAAGAGCGCTGGTTAGTCATGAAAACATTCTGTTCTGTCTGGTGTCGCTCCTGTGAGCTTATGTAACATCTTCCAAAGAGTCCTGTCCACTAATGGTCACTACACTTTGGCTTCTTGGGAGTCATCCTAGCCAACCAGCGCAACCGGCCTCCATCACTCCACAGGGCAAGGACTCCAGCTGTCTGAAACATTAGCTTCTTGTCAGAAGGTGTGATAATGGATTGTTTCCAAGGAGACTGTTCACTGAAATTTTTATTTCCTGGGGGCTTCCCATTGGTAATAGGGGAGAATGAATTGCAGAATTGCTACTTAATTCTTTCCGTCCCAGAGGACCATATTTAAATATCCTCATTGTCTCAAAAATACTCAGTAAAATAATTTCATCCTCATGATTCACACATGACATTTGATTTTCAAGTCTCTTTATTTTAATCAAAACCAGAGAAGTTCTTTAATTTTTTGTCATTTATGACAGTGACTTTATTTTAGAGTCTAGATTGATTGTCCTGCAGGAACTCCCACATTCTGGATTTCTTTCCTTTGCTTTTTCCCCTCATTTTTAGAACACATAAAACTCAGTTGGCAAGAATATCACAGAGGTGATAATGTACCTTATACATTTTACTTTTATATTTCTAAATTGTGTGACTTATTCCTAATCATGATTGATAGGATGCATAGCAAATGCTGTGCCTCTCATCACATTGTGCACGTTATGAATTTATCCTGCCTTAAGTGATTATTCATACATGCAGTCCAGAAAGCTCCCAAAATAACTTTAATTTTACATGCATCTAAATGTCTCATCAAAAGCATGATTATTTGTTAGACAGCTTTTCCCAAAGACGATTTCTTGTCCCCTAACACTAAACAGATGCTGGGTTGACAAAGCAATGGGAATATGGACACATGGTCATGGTGAGCACTGCTGCAGGCATTTGAAGTTTAATTGGCCTTCCTGAACTCTTCTCAAGAAGATAAACAAATGGTTTGCTGCTTCCTTCTGATCTCTATAGCTATTTTGCTCTAAAATCTGTATCGAGTTGTGTAACCTTCTGCAGAGAACATGAATTGATTTTGTGAGCAAATTTAATGCCTACGTGAGTCACGAATTGCTATTTTACCATCTTATCATTTTACTGAACTCTCAGATAATTTTCATGGTGATATTTATATCTCAATTGTTCCCCTAGATTTAGAAAGCGTCTCCTGGTACGTCGACTGTTTCCTGGCCCATTCCTAACCTGAACTTTGGTAGCAATGCTAACTGTCCCTGTTGTCTAGTGTCTTCATGACAGACTATTGTCCTCTTTTCTTGTGACTACGTTCTCATTCTTTGTACATAATGGCAGTTAGCATTAATTTAACATTTCATGACATTTTACATCAGAAAATTTTACACTGAAAATTATCAGTATCTTGCATACAACTATTCAAGAGGGTTCTTTCAACTAATTTTATTCAACTCTTTTAATCTCACAAATGTATGAACATTTAATATGGGACCTGAACTTCAAAATATTTGGTGATACTTATGTCAAAGCTTAATTTTCTGTGAAGCCAAATATTGTCTATACTTTATAGATATTGCCTATATTCATATATATAAATGGCCATCATCGTTTTTACATAGTAGTGCATTTGTATCTTGAAATATGTATCTGTTATCTTTTTGTTAAAATTCAATATTTGAGAGAAATTTACATTTTTAAATTGTAGAAAATGAGACACTAGTAAAAGCAGAAGATGATAACTTCTGAATGCTTCTAGAAATAAGTGGCATCATGATCATTTCCACGCTGGTGCCACCGAGAAGGACTCTGGTGGTGGGGAGCTCCTGACTCCACTCCAGAAGTCCACTAGGAAGCTGTGGTTATGGGGTGGTGGAGCTGGCTCTCCAGGAGAGAAATGCCCAGAAACCACACATGTGGGATTAATTCACAGAGGAAAGAATGGCTTATTACTAGGGATTAAAGACTGAAGTATTTTTGGATGTGAGATCATAGGACAGATACACCCTTGGATCTCACAGCCCATGACCTAACTGGTTGCATAGTGTAAATGTCATTGGTCACCACGTCCAAGATTATGTCTAGGAACATCCCCTTTGGGGATAAAATAACATTATATTATTAGAATATTTAATCTTCAATGTTCAGTTATACCATTTTTCTAAGACTGAATTCATTTTCTAAGAATTAATTCATCAGCATACTTTAAGGCTGGGGAGATAGCTCAGACTGTAGAGTGCTTGCCTTGCAAGCACAAGGCCCTGGATTCGATCCCCAGCACCCAAAAAAAAAAAAAAAAAAAAAAAAAAAAAAAAAGACATACTTTAATATCCAAAATTTAGGTAGTCAAGTGAAACTTGATGAATGAAAAGATATAACAGAAGACATTCTATTCAATTAATATTCCATTTGGTCACATCATCTTTTCTGTTTGCATGTGGGTGTTGCAGGATCAAGGTTATCACAACAGGGTAGAATCAATCTTTATATATTTTTCAGTATTATCTGAATTGAGTTTAATTTTCTACTTTTCAAAATCAAACATTACATCAGAAAGTATCAAGAACCCAGATGCCATTTGAGACTTTAACTATGTCATCTGTAACAGATGCACTAATTTGTCACATTAATTTTTTTAGATGACATAAGGTTATAATTGGTGATTCTAGGTAGTTATGTGGCAGATTTCAACATAATATAAATTATTACATTCAAAGACTCATAAAGTTTGGAAAATTCAAACAGGCTCATTGGATTTTATTGATAGCTTTATTTGGAGGTTAATGCATTAAATAAGCAAGTGAAGTCAGTTTCTGACTTTACAGTGAAAGTATGCTGGGAATATTTTCCATTTCATTACTGAGTGAACAAAGAAAAGCACTATATGACCTTGTCTTTTCAGAGTCAAACTTAAGAATTTATGTTTTTATATGCAATTAACATATTTCATATATTATTTCTTGCCACATTTGTTCACTATAACATAGTTAAAATATGCTTATTTCCTACAATAGAAAGAATGTTCCTTATAAATAAGACCCATATGTACTCTGGAACTTCTATCCTCTGCCCTCCAATTGAAATCAGTTCAGTATGGTAGCCTATCTTTTTCCAGGCAAGCCAACAGACCAATCCATAGACATACAATCATAATGCATCTATAGTATATTGAAGCATACATATTTTGATTTTAACAGGCTTTGACTTTTGACAATAAAAATGAAAAAATGATGGTTTCTATTGGTACAAAGTAAAGATCACCTTGAGTTTTCTGGGTGAGGATTAGTGGGCTACTGGGAACAGATCGGGTTTGTTCTTACCGTGCACATAACTTATCCAGGCAGCCCTTTGACTAGGACTTCCCCGTGGTCAGATTTCCATGTGCAAGATGTTTTATTTGGACTAGTTTATTAATTTAATGGTATTTTTGACTTTGAAACCAAGAATATCGGATAAATTTATTTAACCATTTTTATTCCTTTATTTTCTCATATTTCAAAGAGTGTTTATGTGTTAAGAGATATAGTGTCATAACTCTTTCTTGTAGATAAAAAAATATGAAATTTTTGGCAGAAACTGAAAAACAGAGATGAGAAAACTATGGTCCCACCCCCAGTGTTATCTTCCAAGGGTCTTTCCAATCCTGCAGTTTAGATACTATTTATAATCTTTATTAATAAACCCGAATTATAAGTTCTAACCTAAAAGATAAGTGGTTGACAATCAATTTTGAGTGATTAATTATTGTTTTCATTAGCTGTGGTTTGGTATTTCACAAGGAAGATAAAAATAAGATAATGTTAATAAACATGCTGGAGCAGATGCATGTTAATTAATAAATTAGGTGAGCAATATAAGCATTGATGAATCATTTTATTCTGGAAAATGCTTAGTAAGAAAATCTCTGGAAGAAGATGCTGGGTTTGAGCATACAAAGATGAAAGTTGTAGTAGAAAAATCCAGGAGTCAGTAAAAGATCAAAATATGTAACTTAATATAATAGTGTAAAAAACCCCAGCAAAGAAGTGTAAAGAGAAATGTTATGATTCGGATATGAGGTGTTCCATGAAAAGCTCAAGTGTTAGGCAATGCAGCAAAGTTCAAAGATGAAGTGAATAGATCACTCAAGTTGTAACCTTTTCAACAAGTTAATCCACTTAATGATTAATAATTTGAATGGATTACTGAGGGCAACTCTGGGCAAGTGGGGATGCTGCAGGAGTAGGTTATGGGGGGAGTGGCCTCTCCCAGCTCCTCTCTCTCTCTCCCTCCTCCCCGGCAGCTGGCCTCCACTATACCCTTCTACCATGATGGTCAACTTCACATCAGGCCCAGAGCAATGGACTGGGCCAACCATGAGCCGAACCTCTAAAACTGTAATCCCCAAATAAACTTTTTCTCCTCTAAGTTATTCTTGTCAAATATTTCAGTCACAGCAATAAAAACTGACTAAACACAAATTATAATGTGATCAAGAAATTAAATGACCATTGCTGTTCTCAATAGTACAAAAATTCCTTATACTCAGACTTCAACATATCAAGACAAACATACAAGTAATTTTATCACAATCTAAAATGCATTCTATTTTTAAAGGCAACAAAATGGGAAGACAGGCTATCAAGCACAAATGCTGCTTTTTATTCAAATAACTCATTTTGAGTCATTTCACCAAGATTGGAGAAGATCAGGTATTGATATGACTTCTAAACCTGTGAACATCTGAAATTATGAGGCTCATTTCCTTCAACAATGAAAAATAAATTTTTATTACTATAGTTTTCATATTCCATATAAATTTGACATCTCTATTAAAATGGTTTCATGTTTAAAAAATAAATTTCCAAAATCTATGTTTTTCTAATATCTTTTATCTACTGAATTTTCATAAATTAATTTTAAATGATGATGAATTATTCACCATAGTATGATAATGCTCAATGATTATCAGTGTTATTCAACATGACTCAAGTTTACCTTGATGTCTAAGAAATAAATAGCCCAGAACATACTCTCCTGAAATATTTAACCATCTAATTTCCATCCCTTCTTCTTTTCTGTATGGTAATTATGAAGTGGAAGTTGGTGTAACCATTAGGATTCCAGAAATATACAGTACTTGCAAAAAGTGACTGAGAGTTTAAGCAAATATATACAAAGATGCTGATAGAATTAAAGAAACCAACAAGGTCTAATGGCAAAGCTCTAATCATGGCTAAAATCTACAACTGCTACCACACCTAAGTCAGAAGCAACAGGAAAGAATAAGTACAGACCTAATAAAAGTATCCAAGGTGAACTGTGGCTTCTGTGAAGAAACTTGCCAATCCAGTGTCCAGTGTGAAGGTTGAGAGTAAAACGAATATTGTTCCGTCTTCTCTCCTACATTCCCTGCCCCACTGGCCTGCAAACCCAATCGGAGATCACAGAACAATGAAGCTTTCTTGATGAAGAGCTGGGTGGAGGAGCCCATCTGGAGCAGCCAGTGGTGAGAAATGGACCACACTCAATGCGTCAAGTTGTGGAAAAAGATGTAATTGAAAAACTACTTAAACACAGTGAAAACCATTTACAGGGGGTTCACAAGATAAACACGGTGAATCTATGTTATATTGTGTTGACTATTTTTCTTTTAATTTGTATTCTTGTACCTTGTCAACACCATGGTAATGGATTGTAACAAAGATGACTCACAAAAATGGAAGATGATAAAGTTTCACATGTAACACTTGATGGGAACTATTTACATAAAATATAATTAGTATGAGAGATTTCTTCTTGCCTTCTAATTCTTTGAGAATTATTTTGTAAGGAAATTCTTAGTATTCAATTTTCTCATTGTTGCATTGAGCTATGTAAAATTTGAATATTAAGAAAACAGAATTTTGGTCTTTTAATTTTTAAATATTGGCAGGAGAATTTAAGGAGTGATTGTAGCAAAGATCAAACTATTTTTTTAATATCACCTTAAAATTTTTAGTGCCTGTAGTTTCACATAATATTGTGGTCCATTTTGATATAATCATATATGCATGGAATACAATTTGCCCCTCTTCGGTCCACAGTGCTTCCTTTTCCCTCTTCTCCTCCATCCTCCCTCCTTCTTCCTTTCCTCTGCTGGTTTCCTTCTATTTATTTATAGTTTTTCTTATTTGGTGATATATATATATATATACACACACACATGGACATAAAATTCACTGTGGTGAATTCACACCTGTACACAACACAATTTGGTCATTTTCATCTCACCTTTCCTCCTTTTATCTGTCCTTTCTTTCTTCCCCATTCCCCTGTCCTCTGCTCCATTGATTTCACATCTATTTTTAGGGGTTCCTACCACCTTTTCTCCCCCTTATTTTGCTCTCTTTCACATATGAGAGCAAACATTGAACACTTTGACTTTTCAGAGTCTGGCTTATCTCACTTAGCACGTTCTCTGGTTCCATCCATTTACCAGTAAATTCCATGATTTCATTCTTCTTTGTGATAGAATAGAATGTTATAGTGTATATATACCACATTTTCTTTATCTGTTGATGGGCACCTAGACTGGTTTCAAAGCTTGTTTATTATGAGTTGTGTAATTGTAAACATTAAGGAGTCAGTATCACTATAGTATGCTGGTTTTAGTTCTTTTGAATAAATACCAAGAAGCAGGATAGCTGGGTCATATTATGGTTCCCGTTCTAGTTGTTTGAGGAATCTCCATACTGCTTTCCAGAGTTGTAGTACTTTTCAGTCCCAACAACAATGAATGAGTGTGCTTTTCTTTCCACATCCTTGCCCACATTATTATTTATATTTTTGATAATTATCATTCTGAGGAGAGTGAGGTGAAATCTCAAGGTAGTTTTCATTTGCATTTCCCTGATTGATAGGGATGTTGAACATGTTTTCCATACATTTGTTGGCCTTTTGTATTTCTTCTTTTGAGAAGTATATGTTTAGTTCTTCTGCCCACTTATTAACTGGGTTATTTGGGGGGTTTTGATATTAAGTTTTTGTGTTCCTTATGTTTTCTAGTTATTAATCCCATCAGAAGAGTAACTGGCAGAGATTTTCAACCGTGCTGTAGGCTCTCTCTTTAATCTCTTCATGGCTTCCTTTGCTGTGCAGAAGCTTTTTAATTTGATGCTGCCCCACTTATTGATTCCTAGTTTTATTTCTTGCACTTTAGGAGTCTCGTTAAGGAAATCAACCTGCACCAATAAGTTGGAGTCCTGACCATATATTTTCCTCTCCCTGTTGCAATGTCTCAGGTCTAATTCCTAAGTCTTTGATCACTGAGTTGGCTTTTGTGCAGATTGAGAGATAGGGTATAGTTTCATTCTTCTCCGTATGGATTTCCAGTTTCCCAAGCACCATTTGCTTAAAAAGCTGTCTTTCCTCCAGTGTATGTTTTTGGCACCTTTGTCATAATCAGGTGATTGTGTCTATGTGGATTTGCCTCTATGCTCCAATTATTTTAAAATAAAGATATTTTGATAAATAGATTTAGAGTTCAATGAGAACTCTGTAGTTCTTTGATTTTTGTGTTCGGTCTATTTTTTAAAAGCCCAAATAATAGAGAAAAATTTCAATTCCCACTTTTTAAACTTTTAATTTTATTTATTTTAATCATTTTTAAAATTTTAAATCAAAAAGAAGCAACCTAAAATGCACTGCTTAAATCTTGTTCAGCAGTTATGTGAGCTGATATAATGGCCAAAGAGAAACAGATTAGAAAGACCAGGCAATCTCATTTTTGGAGTGAGTGTGTGTGTGTGTTTGTGTGTGTAAAAGGTAGGTGACTATTTTTGCACAAGTCCAGGGACACTGCCTCCTCAGACTATGCTAAAGACCAGTCATGCTCAGTGCTCAGCACAGTGCTTCACACACAACGAGTTCTGACTGAAATATTCCACTGCCCCTGTTATCTGAGAACTTCATTCACTAGAACATGTGAATAATCCAGTCGCTCATTTTACTGACCCCACTGGCCTGTTCCATTGCACTGAATACGAAGGATGGGAAAATCTCCCTATTCAGAGCTATTTTCAAATATGTCATGTAATTTGTATCATAACTGTTCTGTTAAATATTTTCAGAAGCAATTTCCTTAAATTGGCTATGAAAAATATAGATATACTTTAGGAATAAAATAATAAATTACATATTTCATTTTCAAAATAACATGAAAATGCGTGGAGGGTGCAGCTCAGGTAGAGCACCTGCTATGGTATGTGGGTCTGAGTTCAGTTCTCAGCAATGAAAATAATAATAATAATAATAATATCATGAAAGATTATTGGTATTTCCCTTCAAAAATGGTGAAAAAAGTAATTTGGATTTGCCCTCTTAATAAGAACTAGGAAAGTTTGGTGAAAATATTTTTTAAAAAATCAGTCAGAAGTCATCAGCTACCTCCAAGGTGTCAATGGAAAATAGTAACTTTAAAATAGCTTTGTGAGCCAGGTATGGTGTAATCCCAGGAGTTCGGGAGGCTGAGGCAGGAGGATTGTAATTTCAAAGTCAGCTTCAGCAACTTGGAGAGTTCCTAGGTAATTTAGTGAAATACTCCCTCAAAATAAAAAATAAAAAGGGCTGAGAATGTGGCTCAGTGGTTAAGCGACCCTGGGTTCAAGTCCCAGTAACAAATAAATAAATAGATAAATGAAATAGGTTTGCACATTGTGTTCAAAAATACATGATTTAGAAACTCACAGAGAACTGAAAAATATCTAATTAAATTTATGGTATTGAACACAAAGCACAACATTTAAAATTAAGATATCAATGTATGAACTTAACAGAAATTAGACACAGTTCTAGAGACTTTTGAAGCAAATCAGTATGTCTGAGAAAGAGAAGAGACAAGAAGAACATTTTCAGACTGAGGCCAGGAAAAACCACAGGAGACACTATATGCTAAGGGATAGTGGTATAGCTAGAGGGAAAAATAACAACAAAAATTAAAGATAAAACCATATAAAAGATAAAAGATATGTTAAAGATAAAAATATATTAAAGATAAAAACCATATAAATTTGACTTCTTTTGTTAGTGCTGAGGGAAGAGAAAAAAAGAATATTAGGTCCATGCAATATTTGAAAATAAAGAAGGTGAGAATTTTCTAAACCTGTGAAGATTTCAGAGAGGCAGGAAGGCTGGGTCTTTCCCTCCTGACTTCTATGCCCTGGTGGTTGAAGGCTCCCCAAGGGGTTCAACTTACCCCTGAGGCCTCCAGAATGTGCACCTGTGCAAGACCCTGGCATGGCCAGAGCCAGTCCTCAGGTGCCCACAGAGGCGGGAGGCTGTCCCCAGTTCCTGAAGTCTGCTGGGAAACCCTGGTGGGGCAGAGCCTGGAGCATCCCCCACAACCTTTAGTAATGCTGATCTCTTCCATTTTATGGTTTTTGCTCTATTTATTGTATGTTTCACAGAACAGATGTTCCTAATTTTAATCTAGTCTAGTTATGTGAAGTTCCTCTTTTTATTATCTTTTATGTTTTAGTTAGAAAATGTTTCCCTATTTTAAGGTCACAAGGACTTTTTATTCTTAAATCTTCTCCCACAGAATAGCAAAGTAGCTGCTTTGCGATGGTTGTTGGGTTGTTCAGATCACTGGTTTTGCCACAGCCACGGATGCTGACCTTCCCACAGAGGTCACAGCGCACCGGGCAGTGCTTACAGTGGTGCACATGCGTTGATTGCACTGAGTCCCCACAGCGACACAGGAGGTAAGCTTTAGTCTCCTCCTGGTTTACAGATGAAGGAGAGGCCAGATTCTCTCATGGCTGTCTCATCCCTGTTCCACAGCGAGCGTCCCCATGTTACCCTGGAGGTGCATTATAATGTATATTTTTAGTCCATAGGTGAGGGTACCATTTGACCTGAATGCTGGACAGAATCTGCAATACATGAATCGATAACTTGAGGTGCAAAAATTGAGTGAAATTTTGAATTTTGTATCTTGGGGAAGAAGGTCATTTTCTGTGTGTAGCAACAGAGGGCTAGAGAGATGGGGTTTGATACAAAGGGCTGCTGTCCTTCCATGTTTGTTGATTCTTCTCTGGTGTTTTCTGGGAAGAGGTTTCACTCCTTTTGCTCCTAGATGGTTTTTGCTCTAAATACTGTCCAGGTAAGTCTCCTACCCTCTTTTTTCCTGTACATGACTAGATGTCAATATCAGAATGGCCTTGCTGACCAGGTGCTGAGGTGATTATCAAGATAACCTGTCTGAGTGCCTTGGGAAGAGACCATCCTGCTCCTGCGGTGTCCACTGCACTTGAAACCACACTTGTCTTTTAAAGCAGCTAATATAAACTTCACTGCAATATCATGGTGTTATCAGGGAAAAGATCAAGTACTGATACGAATTTTACATTTGTGACCATCTGAAATTATGGTACTTATTTTCTTCAACAATGAAAAATAACTTTTTCTATTACCATAGTTCTTATGTTTGTTTTTAAAAAAAGCTAAAGCAACAACTCAAATCCTATTTTATTTCCTTTTTTCATGGAGGAAAATGTTATTCTAAGTGCCAAGGGCAGGATCAACATTAACTAGAAGTAAATGAAGTTTTGAAAATACATCAAATTTTACTATGTAGTTGCAATGAACATTATTATTATCATCTATATTAAGACAAAACAAGATAGTCATTCAAAAAGCAGAGGACAAATATTCACCATTCAAAATTACAATGTAGAGTTTAAATATAGATCATTCTTGCCTCAACTTCCAGTAATACCCTGAAAAATCCAAAGAAAACCAATGAAGTTTAAAGGAGCCATAAATTGTTGCCTTTGAAAATTATTTAGAATTAATTTTATTTTCTTCTTCTGTAGGAATTCTAAACTAAATGAGTGCTCTCATCAAAATTATTCAAGGTCTCCAATGACCGGCTTGTTTATAAGAAGAGGAAAATCCAGTATGGCTATCTTGTGTCCTGCTTCCCCTGGTCCTCACAGGCAGAACTTCTAATAGTGATCATGGGGTGGGATTTAGATTCGCTGCCACCTGACTCAAGGTCAGGTAAAGCAGCTGCACTCTTCCTTTGCCTTAGTAGAAACAAAGGCGAAGCAAGTGCTGAGGCAGCCTAGCCCCTGAGGTCCCTGCGCTGCTTTTGCCGGAGACTGCCTTTCTTTGTCCCCTTCAGCAGTGGTCCTGAGAGCAGCATCTCTTCTGGTTCAGTCACGAAGTCAGGGACATCTTGCCTCTCTGCTGTCTCAGGCATGAAGTCAGGGTCTGGCTTAACCTCCTTGTCCTCTGTGACCATTGCACTTCTGTGTTCAATTACTGAGGCTTTACTGTGACTACAGATTCCTTCCTCAGGCCAACCATGCCTGAACTCTAGACAGGTGACTGGGCACTGTCATTTCCTCCATTTTCTGTATCTAAGGAGACACTGTGTGTCATCTAAAACCAGGTCCCCTCCCATGTCTGCTATGAACAGAGGTGGCCATGGCCTTTGGGTTCTTACCCTGGTCATGGCAGTCCCTCCTTGCCTGCCTCAGACCCTCTTTCCTCACTGCCATCCTTTCCTCTGGCCTCTGCCTGCTTTTTTACAACCTCTTGCTGAACATTTGTCACTCGCTCTGCAGTAGATCTCTAAGCCTTCCAATCTCTATATCTTATCCTTAAAATATACACATGAGCTGAATGATGGTCGATGGCAGACTTGGCCAGAAGGACAAGTGCTCCATAACACTGCTGGGATATGTGGGGACATTCATCAAATGGGCTCTGTCTACAAATGTTTATTTTAATATTTTATCATGCACTTGCTTGGATATAAAATGCCATTTAAACAAATATATTGAGGACACAAATCTAGGAGGCAGTGATGTGGAAATGCAGCAACAGTGCTTACAATGGTTTTTGAGAGGCTCTTAGGAAAGAGCAGTACAAGAGATAGGTAACCTGTTATCAATGTCCACTGTGGGCAGAGCGTGTGTACACATTTGTGTGTTGAAGGAAGCAGTATGTGCAGGGTTTAAGAACGAGACCGAAGTTAGAAATGGCTGGAAGCAAATCGATGAGGCCCTCCTTCCGCCTTTGTGACCCTGGCAAATTGCTTAAGACTCAGTTTCCTCTTTCTTAAGTGGAAAAGTGGAAGAATTAAACAAGAATGAATGCCTAAAGTACTTTTTGCACTCAAGAAATTTTATTTACTCTTATTAACATCATCATTATTATTGTATGGGAGAGACTGGAATCAAAAGAAGTTTAGGAAAAAGCCTGGGCTTAGTGGGTAACCACAAGTACAATATGAGCTATGCTGCAATTCAGAGGCTACATAAGGTAAGGAAGGCACTGCTGTGCTGCCTTCTCAGAAGAGGTACAGCCTCCTCAGGGAAGTGGCAGCCTCTGGCAGGTTGTGGTCTAGGACTTTGCAAACTTAAAGGTGAAAAGAAGCCACTGGGAAACCTTCCTAGGTCGGGTGACTCTGCAGGTCACAGGTCTGGGCGAGGTCTGCATCTCTGACTAGTGGACCTTGGGTAAGGGTCCAGAACAAATCCACAGCGTGTGCTTCACTCCAGACACCAAATTCAATGAAGACTGACAGACGAGACATTGTAAGGAAATTAAGCAAAAACTTAAAAAATCAGAAACATGTTTAAATGACAAGAGAAATAATGAAAGGAATGGATATATTAACATGGGAGTTAACTTTGCTCAATTAATTTATATGAAAAGCATTTCAAATAATTTATTTTTGAGAAAATATAGAATATCCCCCATCTTCCACCCTTGTGAGAAATAAGCAACTTAGAGACACTTAAAATACTAATGTGGGGTGCTCAGGAGTTGTAAAGTATTAAAGTGCTAAAAAATGTTTATTAAATGTTCAGGCTTGCTAATGTCCTCTTGTTAAATGCCTAATGCTAAGTTCGAAGTATTTATTAAATAATCTCATATGTATATGATAATTGTGCTTCTGCTTGGAAACTCTGTGAAACACAGTCTGCATGTAACAACTCGCCCAGAGGGAGGCAAAGTAGGTCCATAAACACCTATTCATGTAACAATTAAAATATAAGACAGTACAACAGCACAATGCCATAATAGGTAAACCGAATGTTCAAAGAAAAGCAAAGATGTAAAATGTATTAAATCTTGCATCAACAAAATGAATTGTAAAAACATCCCTAAGATCCAAGAGTCACACACAGATGAAGTCTCGGGCACATTTAATTCCTTGCATGGAGTATGCATGTCATGCTCTGCTCCAAAAGTTAACTTAGCAATTTATACCATCACGTGATTTGTTGTATATAAATCTGTAGAGTAAGTTCCTATAACTAGATGCAGTGGTTGGTTTGCAAGCAAATAACAATTGGATAATCCCTAATTTCTTAAAATTCTTCTATTGGAACAACAGCAAACCTCAAGACATTTGGCTTATTTTGGTGTAACTTCATTTTCAGTTGGCTTGTTTCTCTGCCAGTCACTATTAAATAGATTATAATACCACTAATAAAAGTACATGACTTTACAGATCACTTTGTCAGACAGAGTGTATGTACTAATCTAGAAAAATGGAGGGTCAAGTGTAATTTTATAAATTACAAATAAATGTCATTATCTACTATTATAATTGTAGAATGCAGTTTTTATCTGTGTGTGTGGGATGTTGGGTTATGTTTTTTTAAATGCTTCCATAATGCCAGCATTAATCAGATGCAGGTAATAGGGAACCATTAGAGTACTTGCCCACAGTCAGCATTGGCTCTTTCTGAAAACAGTGGCCAAAATAGAAGACGAGAAGAAAGCTGAAGGCGAAAGCATTTGAGGAGTTGCAACGTGTGGGCATCGTACAGTGAATGAGACATTAGAAACAAATTTAGATCAGTTATGCCAAAATTTAAATTTTAAATCAACTGTCAAGTTAAGTTTGTGCTGCTTGCTGTAGTTATGTAAGAATAAAAATCTACCTCATTCCCAAAGGCCCAAGGTTAGGAATCAAGGGTGACTACAGAATTGATTATCCAAGACCTGATATACACTGTGCTGTATCCGGAGATTGTCACCGACTGGGATAAGGCAGTAGCACTACAATAGAGGTGGGAATCAGAAAACAAAGAACTTTAAATGTTCTCTTTGTAATGGAATCCACAGTTCTGCAATATGCAGAGGCTAGAAAATATGATGCTCCTGGAAAACTAACAACCTGAAATAAGCCAGTGGTAAGTTCTTACTCAACAGAGTAGGGTGGTATTTTATGTTGTATGGTGGTATTCTCTTGCTTTTTTTTTTCTTTCTGTTTTGAAACAAGGGTATGGACAAATTCATATTATTTCCTTGGCCCTCATCACTTATTATTCTGAAATCAGGTGAATCACTGTGGTTTGTCTCAGCTATATTTAATGAGTTGAAGTCTAAAATGCTGGTTGTGTCAAAGAAAGATTTGTGACTTCACAGAAAGACAAGTGGCCAAAGAGCTTGATGTGAACCCAGGTTCCTTACCAGATATACCTTAGGACTAGGTGAAGACAGCAACAAGGACTTTCAGTGTGTCCACGCTCTGAATCCATCTGATGACGGTGTGTGTGTGTGTGTGTGTGTGTGTGTGTTTCAGGCAGCGTTCTGCCAACAGCTGGTTTTAAAGAATCACAGCCACACACAAATGAAATAACAGAGTCCTCCAGGATCAGTGACAAATGAAGAGCAAGTGTCCTGAATTCCTAGTTCTGGAGCATCTTTTGATGTACAAAGACAACTTTGGTAAACCTTCTTTTTAAATGATGCCCATCTGGACAATTCTGGAGAGATCAGATAAAAGAAGTGGGAGTGTTGAGTGCTGGAAATAACGTTAACTTTCAATTTTTCTATATTTTAAAGAAACAGAGGAATCGTAGCAATTGTTTGAATAAATGTATTGCACATTACTTGAAGAAAATAAGCACAAAACCTAAGATTAACATTATTCATCCTTTAATACACTTCAGTGTGCAGAATGAAGTCACTAAACATGTATCTTAAAAGTATCTATTTATACAACTGAACTGCCTATTTATTACAGTTTGAAATTACACTTTGAAATGGTATTCATTCTGTTCTAAGAAATTAACTTTCGGGTGTTTTGAAGCATGAAGAATACCCACCATTCCTGTGAGTGCCTCACTGTTGGTCACCGGCTTGGAACTTGGATCACCTTTGCACTTACAATTGATGTTTCTCTCTCCATGTTTAAAATTTACCCTTTTCACCCTATAAAGTTGAACAAACTTTGCACTGCCATTTGGGTGTGTCATTAATCTGTACCATGGACACAAATAAGAAATCTCCCAGTTCCAAATAGAGGTTGAAATTTGCAAGAAGATGGAGATATAAGTGCTCTTTTGTACAATGATTCCAGGTCCAGTCTATCAAACTATGGTCTCTACATGTGGAGACTATATTTTTTAAAAATAGGAAGAGCTGCTATTATAATTTTTCAGAAGTGAAAGGACATTGCTTCAAAGGCCCAAATACTTTGCAGTGTGCAATATAAATATGTGAGGTTTTTGTGGACCACTGCTTGCTCTGAGTTTTCGCCATGATTATTGCCATCCTACAAATAAGAGTGCTATAGAGTAAAATCATTTGTTTTAAAAAGTATAGTCATTATTTTTGAAGTAAAATAATAGAATCTCCCTGTGCTGTAGATTTTCCAAAAATAATTCCTTAGGTTTTATATCTAAATACAATCCCCCCCTGCAAAATTTCTACTAAAAGGGAGGCATCTAAGGGAGATAATAAAGCTAATACCTATGAAAGAAAAGATTTTTAAAAATAGTGGTAATTTTTTGTGGAATCCTGTTTCTGAATACTTAAATTTAGGGCTCTTTTATGTAAATTTCTACACAATGTCATCATGTTTGTAGTCAGTTACATGAATACACATACATTTTAAATTTGTCAACGAGAAACTTGTTTACCAAAATCAAAATGCATTAAATGCAATGTGGTCTGATGGATTGAATTCTGAAATGAAAAGTAAAAGAAATTAATGTAAAAAATATTTAGTAAAAGTTGCCAAAGTTGGTTGTGACAAATGTGCTGAGGTAATATAATTTGTCAATACTGGGAGAGACTGAAGAATGTACACAGCCTCTCCAAACTATCTTTTAACTTTTCTGCAAGTCTAAAATCATTCTAAAACAAAAAAATTATTAAAAACCCTACTAACCCAATTATATATTTTTATACCTGTTATGAAAATTGCAGTTCTCTGAGTTGAGAACCTTCCTTGTTTTTTGTAGCTTATAATAGACAAAATAATTAAAATCAAATTGTAATAGTCCCTCCAAAAAAATACATGCTAAATGCAGCTTATTTTTCTGTCCTGCTACGTCATGCCATTTTGATGATAGAGACAAGATGAATTTACTAATTATTATGAGTAATTTTCATATCTTTAGCAAATACAAATTTTTATTAAATGCATTCTAGAATGTTTCTGAATGCATAAGACTGTGATCGATTATAAGTCAGCCAGTAAAGAGCAATTTTTTTTTTCTTTTGCAAGTAGGCTGTTCTATACCTCACATTCTGGAACTAGGATCATCAGTTTGACACTTCACGACCACATGCTGTTCCACGGAGTATCTGACTCCCATGATGTGTTGATGACGATAGTTTCTTGTCCTGGATCAGATGTCACCACCATAGAACAGTCTGTGTGTTCCTTCTGCTCACCAATAAAAGACTAGCAATATTCGTCATAGAAAATAAACTCTATTTACCAGATGTTAAAGAGATAAATCTGCTATGTGGATTCTGAATTGATTACAACCATCATGCATTAAACACACTATCTGGCAGGAAATGGGTGAAGATTGAACTACTCAGTGAATCTGTAACCAGAACACTTGGGAGACACATCAGATTTCATGGAATATATTGTCCAAAGCTAAAGAATAACTGCCAGATACTCACTTATGCTCAGGACTGAGGAGAAACCAGAGGGGAGTTAGTATGACTGTTCAAACCATTGTGAACCAAATAACAATGACATCATCTACGAAAGGAAGAATCTTTGAGGGATGGAGAGGGACTTGAAGTTCTGTTCAACCTGAGACTCGTCAGGCACAGCTCAAAGCCTGGGAGACACAAAAAAGGTTCATTCAAGCTCTCTAGCTCCTGGGAATCAGACCAATAAAGAAAGTGTCCTAATATGACGGAACTAGGAAAAGATGGAAGATGTGCATGTGGAAGATGAGAGTCCCAGCAACTCAGTGAAGATAAGCTGGAGAGGCAGGAGGCTGGAGAGGCAGGAGGCTGGAGAGGCTGGAGGTTGGAGAGGTTGGACGGAGAGGCTCCGCTGTAGGTGCTATGGTTCCAGAGCTCTAGAGAAATCCAGGCCTCTGTGTCTTCATTTCCTAATGGCTCTCTAGTATCTTCCACAATATATCTGGTATCCTGAAAGGGCTCAATAAATACATTACGAACTAAGTTGTGTTGAGCATTCATTCACTCATGTCATGCCTATGCTTAGAGAGGATATTCCACACAAGACCCTAATACAGTGAGTGAACACATATGGAATTGGTGGGGAGTGCCTTCCTGGAGCTTGTATTCTACTGGGGGGAGGAAAAAGCAAGAAATCCAAAACTGTAGATATGGGAGCTGTTGCTAGGTATTGGTTGGTCAGAACCAGCTTTCCAATAATGTTAGAATAGAAAGTTAGGGGAGGTAAAGGAGAAAGGTGCCTTGACTTTGTTGGGATAGAACTCATAGGTGGACTGGACAGTTATGCAAAGTCCTAAAGGGGGATGTGGGCCTATCTGAGCAAGTTAGTAAGGTGGAGAAATAGGAGGAGACCTTGTCAGGGAAGTGACAGGCATTCTCTCAGCAGAGACCTTCTGCAGAGCAAAATCAGGGACCAGAATATTCCTTGATGCAATGGGATCCAACAAAGAAGCCCATGCAGGGTGGAAGCCCATACAGGGTGGAACCCTCTCCTCCCATCTTGCTAGGCATTGCTGGGTGTAACGTGGACATTGCACCTGTGGGGAGCTCAGAGTGAAGGCAAGAAGACCCAGTGGGAGGCATGATGGTGGGATCCGGGCATTGCTGAAAGTGGACTTGAAGAAAGGGTCACAACATTTACTGATGAAGGACAAAGAAAACTAGGAAAGAACAAGCAGTCAAAAGAGAAGAGCCAGGGAAAGTGGTGGCCAGTGAGGACAGAGGACACTACTGATATGTCAGGTGCATAGGCCTCAAAGGACAGAGGCAAGTAAGAAAAGGAAAGAGCAAAGTGCATTTAAAGGAAGCACTATGGCTTCAGGTGACCCCTTGTTTCTTAAGCAGCAACTTATTTATCTGAGGCACAAGTCTTGTTCATTCCCAATTTTTAAAGTGATTTTTAAAATTATAAATGGTTTCCTAAACATTCATCTTAGAATGCCCAATCCTTGTAAGCATGTATGGAAGTTTAAAACAAAACACAGTTTTATTTATTCATATTTTTTTTAATTAAGCTGACAGCATTGGACGTATCATGCACACCTTGACATCCCATATGCTGTGAAAAGTTTAGGTCTAGATGATTAACAAGCCCATTCCCTTACTTAGTCTTCAGCACTCAATAACCTCGTGTTGATATTTGAAGAATACAATGAGCCATCGTGAACTGTGGCTGCCACGTTGTACACGGATCTCTTGAATGTATTCCTGCCGTCCAGCTGGAATTGCACACCCTCTGGCCAGCCTCTCTCTGGTCCCCCTCTGCACTGGCCACCTCAGCCTCGGTTATCTGCATTCTATTCTCAGGACGCCTCTGGGATCAGCTGCTCTGCTTTCCACCTGCAGGTGGGCTCATGCAGTGCTTGTCTCTCCATGCCTGGTTTATTCCAGATAGCTTGGTGCTGGCTAAACACACTCGACGAGGAACTCTGCTCCACACCTAAACCTCAAGAAATATTGAATTGTTAAACTCACAGTCTCACAGCAGGATTTCTGGAAAAGTTTACATGGCAACCATAAGAAAATTGTCAATAATTAACTTGTTTTAAAAATACCATTTAGAGTAAAACAAATACATCAGGATAAAATGCAAGGTACCCAGGTATAATACTAAGTATATCAGAATTGAAATCCGCATTTTCCAGTAATCCCAGTTAACAATACAATTCCGTTCCTTTTTTTCTTTTTGAGCTTCTCTGCATCATAAAGTTTTGAATGGACAGGAAACAGAAAGTCAATTCAGACATAGCGTACGAACTTCCCAAATCACAGAAAGTGGTGAATAAATGTGAAGTCAAAGGCGATGTCTCATCATCACATTCCTGCCAGTTTGTGTCTTTTCCTCTGCTTGGAATCTGTTGAAAATGGACACTAAATATAAACACCAGCAGATATGCACCCTGCCTTAGCTTCTTGAGGCTACCTAAAATTATTACAAACCCCATGGCTTACATACACAGAAATTTGATCTTTCATTGTTAAAGAGATCAGAAATCCAAACTCAAAAGTGTTGACTGCACTGTTTCTTTCTGGAAGCTGTAAGAGTGTGTCCCTGCACCTTCTGTCTCTATTGGCTGCTGGTGCCTCTTGGTGATCCTTAGCTGTAGTTGTCCTCTATGCTGGGTCTTCATCTTCACATGGCTGCCCCTCCGTGTCTCTATTCCTCTTTACAGTATCCTCTAAGGACACACGCCACTGAGTCAAGGCTCCACTCAAGGGTCATCTCGTCTCCAGACCTTACTCCAAGGACCTCTGCATAGACCCTTGTTCTACATGAGCTCAACTTTCTGCTTCCAGGTGGACATGAGCTTGGAGGACACAGTTCTACCACCATACTCTCTTCAACATGCATCTCAGTTGCATGGTGGCTTCCTTTGCTCCTTCCAGATTTTCCTGTACTTCTTCCATTGTTCTCTTTGACTAGAGGCATTTATCCTTGAGGCTGATTAGATAAATAAATTTAAAGCAATAATAAACTTTTTAAAAGACTTTCTCATGACCAAAGGGACTCTTGGTAAGTGTATTAGTAGTGAATAGCAATTCTTTAGTATTTACATATTTTTTAAGGAATTTAGCCTTTATTTATTTTGTTTTATGTTGTGCTGAGGTTCAAACCCAGTGTCTCACCTGTGCTAGGCAAGTGCTCTTCCACTGAGCTGTAGTTATATCAATGAAAACAGAATTTTCTTCTGAATCTCAGAAGCAACTGCTACACTGCTTTATAAAATTAACATAATATTTGGCTTATAGAAAAATAATAGATAAAGCAACTTGCTGTTTATTTTGAGAAACATGGCTATATTGAGGAAACTGGATTGTAATTAGTATGGACAGGGGCATAGTGTGCACCTAAACATAGAGCCTGAACCGGAACAATTTGTGAACTTGAGTGATATATATGACCTCACTTTAACATTGAGTTTATGTTGCTAAATTATATTTAGATCAGAACTTAAAATATTATTGATTACAAGTTTTCTTCTCCCATCTTTCTACAAGTAACACCATGATACAAAAAGTTTACAGAATTAGTAGTTTCATGAAACTACTTAAGAACCAAACAAGTACTTCCTATCCTATTAAGAATTCCTCATCTTTTGTGCTCAAGTCACAAAAGCTATACAAACACTTGAGGTTCCACACTGTGTGAAATACTGTCTAAATATTCTAAATATTTTAGAGAACACTTTCATTGCACAATCCATTCATAACAATATAGACTCAAGTGACTTAATCCTGAGCTTACCCGGTGGGCTACTGAGAGTTCCCGCTAGAGCAAACATGTTTACAACTACTGCACCTCTTAGGAGATGCGGCTGTGAGATATAATCGATGCATTTCGAAATGTCTAAAATAACTACATCAATTTCAATAATTCTTGGTTTCAGTCAAAATCTGTGTTGTAATGTTCATAAATACATGTCAAGGTCCCATGTGCACTTGGTACTTTGGTATTAATCTAAGACTATTGAATTTAGTTAATATTTTTCAAGTAGCATTTGTGGCAAAATCTTGGGAAGTTGTAAAGTGGCCACTGTGTTTGAAGATAGATTTGCTGCATGTTCTGCTAACATTTACTATTGTTTTTAAGCTTACACCGTTTCCATAGCTACCGCATGAAACTCCCTATCGCCTCTTTATTTGTAGCACACTAAAGGGTAACTTTATAATAGGCTGAAAGAGTATAATTTTCACTGAATATACTCTCGGATACAGCAATTTTTATTTTACTATCAAACCATATAAAACACGAACTCGTGAGCAGGAAATCACGATACTAAGCATGAGTAATAACGCTGCACTTTCTAGGTGTTCTAGTCAAGGAAGGAAAGAGAAGCAAGGTAATTCTTAGCGTGGTTGATTTTACCTTATTACAAATGTCTAATCTTGTTTTTATTTTTGCAACCATGAAGCAGCCATTTCTTGGTCCAAAAATGCTTGACAATTGAGAGTTCTTAGATTCTTGCACCCTTGGAGACACACTGTGACTTCGTAGCTGAACATTCTGGCAGCTCTTGTCAAGGGCGGGCCTTCCCTCCCCTCTGTATCTCCATCTCTGCTCTGCCTTCCTCTTCAGTCCCTTGCGTGTGGAGATGTTGGCCCTCCTCTTTCCCAGGCCCTACCGTCTGCACTGAAAGGGGTGACCGGAAAAAAGTCCCTGGCCTCTCACTTGCAACACTGTGGGACCAGAAGACAGGAAGCTGTGGGAATAAAGCAAGCGGGGTCTGCAAAGAGTGCTGGGTACCTTTCAAAAGAAAGGCAGAGCACGCTGCAGATCTTCTGCTTGTTTTAGTTAAGTCTTTCATTAGAGAGGCAAGCACAAAAAGTGGCAAAAACAGGAAAAGAACGTCTTTGCCCAAAAGCCAGTTGCTGAGGACTTCTGTGGAGCCTTTGACTTCCGTTGTTCACGTGCATATTCACTAGCTGGTGGACCCATCTTAAGCTTGGGGGTTGTGTTGAATAATTGAATGGGCCGATCTTCCTGGAACTTCTACCTGTGCCTGCATAAGTCATCTCTCGACTTTGGAGGCTACCAACTCCAGTCTGCCAGTCATCTGTTGCACTGAAACATTTCACAAATAGACTAGATGTGCTTGTTTTTTAATGAAAAAGAAATACGGCCTCTATACGTGCTGCTTTCATTCTCACGGGGGAAAGAGATTGTGTTCTCAATTTAAAACCAAATACTATCATCAATATCCCTTGGACATTCTACTTAATTAAATGCTCTAGTAATAAAATCTGCCAAATAAAAAACTTGGTTAGGTTTTTCAATTAACTGCATTTAATTAGAATTATATAATATGGAGTGGATCTGCTTGTTTAGCTTATCCTAAACTGAGAGACCGTGGTTTGGTCAAAATAAAGAACACATTAGAAAAAGCAATGAATAGGAATAGAATAAAATGTTCTTCTCAAATTAAGTCCTCCTCTGGCTGACACAACCCCAAGGAGCAGCTGTGCAGTCTCACAGAGTCTGTAAGTCGCAGACAGTCCTGGGGACCCTGCCTGCTGCAGCTGATGGCCTTTAGTCACATAGTTACGGCTCAGACCACAGGGCAGCTTTGGGCCTGCTGCTTTCTCAAACCCATTACCAGTCCATTCTTATGAATTTGGCTTTAAAAACGAAAAGCTGAAACAAAACAAAACAAAAACCCGGGCACTTTTTAAACCATATGATTTATGAACTATATTTTCTTCAGTTCAAACAGACATACCAAAAAATCACCAGCACTCAATGCTGCGGAGCAAGACTCCACAGATGTTTAAGAAGAAAGGAAAAGGGGCATGCCCCAGGGCAACCCCGATCAAGGTCAGCGGCAGCCCTTCTCTGAGGTCAAGGCCAGCTTTTCCATGGGTGTGGGCCACTGTGAAGCAGGACATTGCCCCAGGGCATGAAAGGCAATTCACTGGTATTGAATCATGACTAGCAGAACAGAGGGAAAGGCAAGGTCTAAGATGCTCCACACTTGCTGGCCGCAGGAAGCCTTCTGTATGTGCAGAAGTCTCGTCCTTTCAAGGACAAGCTTGGCAGGCGATGGCTCCACCAAAACACAGCAGGAATAGGGAGCTGTGTGACTCGAGTCCAGGCCTCACGTCAGTGTGTGATGTCACTGGGAGCCATCTGGAGAGTCAGGCGTTGGCAGGAAGAGGGAGATGCAATGAGTCAAGCTCTGGGCTTGACCTGGGCCTAAGGTAGACAAGAGATGTGCACACCAGTGGCCTGAGAGCGTTGGCCGCTCTGACTCAGTGAGAGTCACGTCTTTGACTATTGAATGTGAAGACCTTTCTTGGCTCTTTGACATTACAAAGGTCTGCTCACGCTTGATGTTTTTGGGGCTGAGTTCCACCACACCCCTGTGTGGTGCTGTTTCTGTGCACCATCTAGGCTGAGATAGGAGCAGTGTCCCAGACTTCTGCTCAGCCCTTCCCAGTGAGGACCCTTGTCACCTGGCTCATACATGCTTCATGATCATGCTCAGGATCTTCAGAGTCTAACATCAACATGGGTTGGCACGCAACAGTCCTCACCCTCACCACCATGGTTTGGTGACTGTGTCCTCCCAGAGCCAGTATGCAGAAACCCTAACCCCAGTACCTGGGAGACCCACCTAGAGACTGGTCCTTTGCAGGCATAATTAGTTAAGATGAAGTTAACTGGAATAGGTGGGTCATAACTCAGTGTAATTATGTCCTTATGAAAAGGGCATTTGGAAATTCAGGCACAGAAACACACAAAGAGAAGCCCATGTCAAGGGGAAGGTCCTGGAAGGCTGATTGACAGCAACCACAGGGGCGGGGGAGGTCCGGGCAGGGTCTCCTCACAAACCCTCAAAGTGAAACAAGCACCCTAACTGTTTGATTTCAGACTTCCACATTCCATAACCATGGGACAATAAATTTCTCTTTACATCATCCAGGTTGTGTTTTTTTTGTTTGTTTATTTTATTTTATTTTGTTCAGCAGCCCCAGCAAACCAGCATTCACCCAAAGAAGAAATGTGTGAATTAGAAACTGGAGAATTGTCACTAAGTATACTAGCTGGGGGAACATTTTGGCGTCCTTCCTTTTGGGGACATACCCTTCCCTGCTGTCCATGGATTCCAGTTCAGAAAACAAGTTCAGTTCCAGAGGTAGAGCAATGATTTTGAGATGTTTTGGTTGCTGCTTTCAGCATCCTAGTCATGTCTCCCCTGATTTCTTGTGGGGTACAAGCCCAGTACTGCTCTGTGGTTTCCTGTCTACCTGTCCTTAGGACTCCCATGTTCCCCTTTGTCTGTATTCTGCATAACATTCAGGAGATCAGCACTTTTGGTTGCTACCATTCAATCCACCATGATAGTTCTGACCTTCCACCCAGCTGGCCTCTATACTTCAGGGGTTTTTGTGTCCCCAGTGCTATCAGTTTGCCTAATCATGATGTCACCACTGTAATCAATAGCTTGGCTTGAAGAAGAAAGTCCAAACTAAACGCTTGAGATCCTGGTGCTTCTGCCTCCAGGTCAGTCCATTCAGTGAGAGCTAATGGCGCCCTCCAAGCTCCTTTGTGGCTCAAGTGTCTGCAAGACTTCCATCCTCACAGAGCACATCAACACCTGAGCCCGAGCATCTACTTCCTTCTCTCCAACATCGTTAAGCGACTCTGGCCTTCCAACCTCACTTAGTGCTGGATTCAAGGTAAGCAGACAGGTGTACACTCATGGAGGCTGGGAAGAGAATCACCACAAGTCAGTGCGTGGTTGTGGACTGCGCACACCATCTTCATGCACAAAATTTTGCATGCCTGGAATCTATTCTCCTTCCCATTCCCCAGGTACATAACCGCAGGTGTCATCCCCAGGGAAATTCAACGTCCTCACAGGAGAACAATCCACATTCTGGAAAGTTGCAGTCACTTAGTACACTTATGGATAGTTGCTTTCCATTCTGGAACAAATAAGGCAATCAGCCTGGAACAAAACGGACTCCTCGATATGACCAGACTTTCCTCTCTTTTACTAACCTTATCCTTAAAAATATTCAGCAAATTGTTGACAAATACATGAGGAAGGCCCTACCTTGAGGCACACACTTAGGTTGTTGGAAAAACAGATAAAACCCAACTGTACATGGTATATTTTCATCACATTTGAGAAATTCAGGGAGAATTTGGACATTTTCAACATCTTTAGAAATGCAGTGAAACTTCACAAGAGACTCATAATTCATTTTTTCTTATTATTCATATCATACTCTAAATGCTTTCAGCATGTTGAGGAAAATTATTTTCAATCCAGAATTTTATATCACACCAAACTATAAATTAAATGAAGAATCAGTAAAGGAGTTTCAAGACATGAAAGAACTCAGAAAAGCCCTTCCCTCTACAACTTGGTCTCAAAAAATTACATGAAAAGGTTTTCTAGCAAAATAGAGAATTAAACCAACTAAGTTTAGATCTGCAGTATCAATAAGGTCTTGGTAACACTAACAGAAACCAAATATAAACCATAATATGCAAATCATGGTCATCATCACCATTACTATCAAAATTAGGCAAGTCTGCTATCTTCATTTGTGTGGTGTTAAAATTTAGGAGCATTTTAGTTGTATTCTCAAACAATTCTGTCCTCCAATTGCCTTCCCTCTTCCTCTCCTCTCCTCTCTCTCCTGGCTTGTAGACTGATCCCATCTTATTCTGAGCTCTAGGAAAGGGAACACATGGAGACACAACAAGGTCTTAACCTCCTTTTTCTGGAACAGAATTCTCCCCTTTGCCCCCACCCCACACAAAACAGCCAGTAGTCTAAGGCCTGACTCTCCTGGACTAAAGTGACTCTGCGGGCAAAACTGGAATAAGAGGAGTCATAGAATAAAGAGCTTGAACCTCAAGAGTCCACCTTGATTCTTGAAGGTTGGTTGAATCCCACATAAACCTCATTATTGGAGAGTGGGGTAAAGTGGTCTCAGGATGAGTCCTGGGCACAGCAAGGGAGGAGAGAGATGCTTAGACTGCAAAGGCCTGATGCCCATCACCCCAAAGGACTGGGACCCAGAGTAGACCCTCGAGAAGCAGGTGGGAGAATGAAAAGCTCAGGATTGACAGCTGAGAAGGTGTCTGGGTCAATCTGGAGCCAAAGGACAAAACACTCAGAGCTCTTCAGGAAAACAGCCGTTCTTAGAATACCTGCCACTTCAAAACCCATCAACAGTTGTGCTGCAAGAGGACAATGCAGTAAGAAAGTCAGAAACTCCACTGAAAAGAGACAGAAAAAAACTGAAAGGAGTGCAGTCACAATATACAGGAAACACCGGTGGACTTTACAGTGAGTGTGGCCAACAGGATCCTCCAGCTGTACACACCACACCCAAAGGATGGATGGGGAGGGATGTGTGCCGGGAGATAGCTGAATTCCTGACCATCATAGCAAGAAGTGAACAGGAGGTGTCCAACTTAGAGAAATCAAGATTGCTGTCTGTCCCACTGCAACATACTGACGTGGTTACCAAAAGAAAAGGTGAGAGGATGAAGATTCCATTGACCCCAGGAAAAGAGACAAAGGAGAAGAGAAGACGGGGGATCGTTTTTCATTAAAAAGATTTCAGAATTATTTTGCATTTAGCCATGTTTATGTATTTTGGGGATAAAATTAATTTTTTTCAGGATAAGCTCAATGTATCTGTAGTAGTCTCTAACTCTAGAATCAAAATCTTTCAAGCTAAGATTTATATGAAGTTTTCAATACCTGGAGTAGATTTTTCAATTTTCCTTTATTTTTCTAACAAAATATAAACACAAATAGTTTGGCCACTTTCCTCATTGTGTTAGACTCATGCCAAGTTCTCCCAAAGTTTCTACAATCCAAGTTTTGACACTGTGGGTCACCAATTGAGCACAGAATATGGGATGAACAAATGGGATTCGAGCCACTTGGTTATGCAGTCCAGGCATGACTTCTCTCACTTACCAGACGAAATAAACACACAGACCTGTCATTCACCTTCTCACCGGATCTTAGAAGTCATCCTTAGGCAACTGTGACAGGGAAAAACTAAAGTCAATGAAATTAAACCCTCCGCTTCTCTCGAGCATTGTAGGATTTAGTACATGGTACACAAATAAAACGAACAACCTTGCATGTTAAAATAGGAGGGCGTGATGTTCTAAAGAGGAGCACACAGCTTGCGTGAACTTGAAGGAAGGAAGAGGGGAGGGTGCCGCTCGCAGCTTGCTGCCACCTGCCCCTTCCTGATGAGCGACCGCCACTGGTGGGCTCCACCTCCTTCTCCTCCACCTGTTCTGCCTCTGCAGGCACCTGGCTCCTCTCCCAGCAAGTCTCTGCAACCCACCACCTGTGGCAATGAGTCTATTCCTAACAAACGTTTTGCTATTAAATAATTCTTGAAACAGATATTTTAAAATGAGAAGGTATGAAGGGCAACGTGAAGCCTGCCTGCAAGTAATGCATGTGATGTTTGGTTTCTAACACATCGTGTGTGTGCCTCTGGGGGTTATGGTTTCCTCTACAAGGTGTCAGTGTTTTAAAAATGTTTCACTATTCAATGTCAAATTTTAATACTTATAAACCTAGATACTATTTTTAAAACTGTAAAATCAGATTCTAAATTTTAGTGTATATTAGGAAAAAACTATGTTTATATATACACACACACACACACACACACACACATATATATATATAATGTTTATATTAAGAAGTAAAACTTGGCTTAAACAATAATGACATATTTTCAACCTACTGAAAATTTTGAGTGATTTTAACAGTGCCTTGGTTTCATCAGCAGCCAGTCTTCACCAGCACACTGACTCAGCCTTCAGCTTGTCCGTCCATGTTCAAAGTACCTATGAAACTGTCTCTAGTCATCCCTAGGAAATGTGCCTTTATCACGGTTTATATGAGAATGCTTGTCATTGCTGTGGGGAGGTTTTAGGCTAATACTATAATTAAAAATGCTGGGCTGGGGAGATAGCTCAGTTGGTAGAGCGCCTGCCTCGCACGCACAAGGCCCTGGGTTCAATCCCCAGCACCGCAAAAAAAATGAGTTATGTTATCTTATCAGATTTTCTTACAAAATAAAGTAATTATTTATCAATAACCCAGACATTCAGATTTTCTTACAAAATAAAGTAATTATTTATCAATAACCCAGACATAGAGATGATATTTTATTCTCTTAAATAATAAAATGTCATTCTTAAATATCTAAAGACCATTTTGGTGAATTTAATTTTCCAATATTATTTCTTATTCCCAAAATATTTCTAAATGGTGATTTTAGTAATCGAGTGTATGAAATTTTAAGACATATACATTACCTCTAACTTTCATATTTTATTATTATATCATACACTGTTCATTGATTAGCTATTAATTCAGGCACACATTAATCAGTCGTTCAATTAAGCAAGTGATAACACTTTGGAGAGGTGACATGATCTAATATTTAAATATATAAATTTTGCAGTAAAACTGCCTACATTTGAATAATCTCCTTGGTAAATCAGACTCACTTTGACCAAGTTTTTCTACAGGGAAAATAGACATAAAATGCACATAACTCTTGAAATTTATTATTTTTATATGTTAAGACATGTGAAGTGCTTAGAAGAATCCCTGGCTTCAAATAATTACTAAATACTTTAAGCATGGATATATGTGACTCAAAAAGGGTATATCATTATCATAAGTGGTATATATTGCAGTTTGTAAATGATTAGAAATAAAAAACAGAAATGTGGAAGCATATCTAACTAAAAAGCTGTGTATAACAAAGGAAACAATCCACAGAAAAGAGACAGCCTAAAGAAGGGGAGACATTATGGCCAGCTATTCTTCTAATAAAGGGTTAACATCCAGAATACATAAGCCTTTCCTAGGACTGAGTTTGCAAAATAAAGTCCAATTAAAAGGTGGGCAAAGAACATGAAAAGGCACTTTTCAAAAGAGGATCTAACAATGGTTAGCAGGTGTATGAATAGATTCACTAGGTCACTTATGAGAGAAGTGCAAGTCAAAACTCTTAAGAGATACCACCTGTCATTCAAGTAAAATAGAAGCACTTTTGCTGATTAGAACCTACAGACAGAAAATTGAACATTCAGGAATAGAACTATAGGCAATTTCATCTAGAAGTTCAATTATTGGGAATTTTTTTTCTTTTCAAGATCCTGTTTTCGAGGGGCTTATAATCTCTAGTTATTAGAGAAATACAAACCAAAACCACCTAAGATTTCATCTAACTACAATTAGAATAGCTATTATTAAGAAAACAAGCAATAACAGGTGTCGGCGTGGATGTGGGGGAAAAGGCACACTCATACATTGATGATGGAGTTGTAGATTGGACAGCCACTCTGGAAAGCAGTATGGAGATTCCTCAGAAAACTTAGAATGGACCCACAATTTGACTCAGTTATCCCACTTCTCAGTTTATACCCAAAGGTCTTAAAATTAGCATACTACAGTAATGTGACCACATCAATGATTATGGCTTCTCAATTCACAATAGTT
Organism: Sciurus carolinensis; assembly: GCF_902686445.1. NCBI lineage: Eukaryota > Metazoa > Chordata > Mammalia > Rodentia > Sciuridae > Sciurus > Sciurus carolinensis. Next base: position 77,281,402 of record NC_062227.1, on the reverse strand, counting down.
AGATTATGGAACCAACCTAGATGCCCTTCAATTGATGAATGGGTAAAGAAACTGTGGTATACACAGTGGAATATTACTCAGCCATAAAGAAGAATAAACTTATGGCATTTTCTGGTAAATGGATGGAATTGGAAAATATCATGCTAAGTTAAATAAGCCAAGCCCAAAACCAAAGGACGAATGTTTTCTCTGATAATTGGATGATCATACATAATGAGGGGGGGGTGGCAGTGGGCAAGAGAAGAATGCAGGAACTTTGGATTGTGTAGAGGGAAAAGGGGTTGGACGTGGTGGGGAAAGGAAAGATACTGGATTGAGACAGACATTATTACCTTATGTACATGTATGATTACATGAACGGTGTGAATCTACATTGTTTACAACCACAGAAATGAAAAGTTGTACCCCATTTGTGTACAATGAATCAAAATGCAGTCTGTAAAAATAAAAATTAAAAAAAGATCCTGTTTTCCTTATTTTGAATAAGTACTCAGCAGGGAAATTGCTATGATAGCTCTGTATTTTCTTGAGCAACCCCCATCCTAACTCCCACAGTGATTGTGTTTTGCTTTCACACTTCAGAAAGAGTCCTAATTTCTCCACAGCATTTGTCTTTTTGTTTACCTACTTGTTTGATAGCAGCTATTTTAACAGTTGTACTGTTGTTATCTTGTGCTTTCGATTTACAGTTCCCCAGTGATTAGTGGTTTTGAGAATCTTTTCATATACCTGTTGGTCATCTGTGTGGTTTCTTTGGAAAAAGGATCTTTAATACTTGAAAACAGTACCTTGGGCCGTGATGACGACAACATGCTACTTTGCAGTAGGAATCCCTTTTGTGTATCGGATATCAACACCTCATTAAGCACATGATTTGCCTCTTCACTCTGTTTCCTTTGCTACGTAAAGGTGGGATTTGGGTTTTTGTTTTGGTTTGGTGTAGCTTTACTTATCTATTTTTGTTTGTGTTCCTTGTGATTTTTAGCATCATCGATGAATGTTAGGAAACTTTCCCACTCTGTTTTCTTCTAGGAGTTCTACACTTTCAGGGTTTTTGTTTAAACATTTAATCCATTTTGAGTTGTTTCCATGTATGGTGTAACAAGGCTCCAATTTCATTCTTTTGCATGTGGATATTCAGTTCTCCCAGCACATGTTTTCTCCCAGCACAGGTTCTTTCCCTATTGTTTATTCTTGGCACCTATGTCAAAGATCAACTGACTGTATAATCGTGGGTTTATTTCTGAGCTCTCTCTTTTATTCAATTTGTCTATTCATTCCACTACTGATGGGAAGATTAGACTAACATAGAAGATGCTACCATGAACATTCTTGACCTTGCAACTCTGTTCTAATGCATGCATTTCTATTGGATACATGCACAGTGATGGAATTGCTAGCTCATATGTATGCATGTTTTCTATCTCTGGATAAGGCCAAAGTGCTTTCCAAAGACATTGTATCAATATACTCAGCCAAATCAGTGCATGTATTTGTTTACACAATTCATCACAATACATGCATGGTACCAGCAATCCTTTAAATTTTAGCTCTTGTAGTGAATGTGAAGAGGCTGGGAAAATTGGAAAACCACGTGTAACAAAATGAAATTAAACCCCTAGCTCTCACCCTGCATGAAACCCAACTCCAAGTGGATCAAAGACTTAGGCACTAGAACAGAGACTCTGTGTCTCACAGAAGAAAAAGTAGGCCCAAATCTCTACCATGTCAGGCTAGGATCTGACCTCCTTAACAAGACACCTAAAGTGCAAGAAGTAAAATCAAGAATCAATAAATGGAATGGATTCAAACTAAGAAACTTCTTCTCAGCAAAGAAAACAAGCAATAATGTGAAGAGAGAGCTTATAGAATGAGAGGAAATCTTTACCCCATGCACCTCAGATAGAACACTGATCTCCAGGATATATAAAGAACTCAAAGACCAGACCTTAACACCAAAAAACAAACAAACAAACAAACAAACAAACAAAACCATATAACCCAATCAATAAATGGGCTAAGGAACTGGATGGACACATCACAGAAGAAGAAATACAATTGATCAACAAATACATGAAAAAAATATTCAACATCTAGCAATTAGAGAAATGCAAATCAAAACTACTCTAAGATTTCATCTTACTCCAGTCAGAATGGTAATTATCAAGAATACAATCAACAACAAATATTGGTGAGGATGTGGAGGGAAAGGGCACACTCATACATTGTTGGTGGGAATGTAACTATTGGAGCAACTATTATGGAAAGCAATATAAACTTGTAATGGAACCACCATTTGACACAGTCATCCCACTCTCCATTCACACACAAAGGACTTAAAATCAGCATGTTACAGTGCTGCAGCCACATCAATGTTTATAGCAGCTCATCTCACAATAGCTAAACTATGGAACCAACTAGATGCCCTTCAACTGAAGAATGAATAAAGAAAATGTGGTATATACACACAATGGAGTATTACTCATCCGTAGAGAAAAATGAAATTATGGCATTTGCCAGTAAGTGGATGGAGTTGGAGACTATCATGCTAAGCAAAATAAATCAACCTCATTATAATTTTTATTTTCTTTTCCTTAATGACTAATAGAGTTGAGCAATTTTCCATAAGTTACTGTTTATCTGGATACTTGTTTGTTGAAGTCCCTCTGTAAATCTGTGAGTCCTTTTTGTCCTATTTCTCTTTTTGTCTGTTTAGTTTGAGAAGTTATAGAGTTCACAAATAACTTCTGCAACTCTGTGCCTTGTTCTCCTTTTAGTGTCCCAAATTTGGGTTAAAAATGTTATTTCAGTCAAAAGCATTTTATTTTACTAAAAAAAATTTTGCAAATTATTTTCCTTTATTAGTAGTTTTTTGTTTGTAGAGTTTAAAAAATGTGAGTCTTTTTTAAAAAAAATTGTTCTAATTAGTTATACATAACAGTAGAATGGATTTTGACCCCTTGTACACAAACGGAGCACAACTTCACATTCCTCTGGCTGTACATGGTGCAGAGTCAGGCCGGGGAAGTAGTCATACATACACATAGGGCAGTAATTTCCATCTCATTCCGCCTTCCTTCCCATTCCCACACCCCTTCCCTCCCCTCACTCCCCTCTGCACAAGCCAAAGTTCCTCCCTTCTTCCCTACCCACCCCCATTATGGATCATCATCCATTTATCAGAGAAAATACTTGGTCTTTGGTTTTTGAATCTTAAAAAGTATTCTTCCATTTCACCTTCTAAGAAGCCTCATTGCTTTTTTCTCAAAATAGTTCTAATGTCACCTGTGATCAATTTCCATATATGCATGAGGTTTTCAACATGAATTATCACCATCACTTTTTGAAAGACTCTCTATTCCTTTCTGTTTACATTGTCACCTTCAAAATCAGTCAAGTGTCCATCAAGTGCATCCATCTGCTTCTGATCCCTCCTACTCACTCCGCTGACATACCTCTCTTCCTGCACTGGAATCACACTGTATCATGGAATTCCTAAGTCTCCACGGTCAAGAGATCATCCTCCCGCTTCCTTCCTCTTCCTCCAAGAGCCTCAGATTTTCCTGCTTTTAAAATTTCTATTTAAATTTTAAAAATCAGTTTACGGTCATCCAAAAATATTTGAGATTTTAAAAAGGATTTCATTTAAGTTTTAAATCAATGTGTTAGTTTCAATTAACATCTTTACAAGTTAGTTCTTCCAATTTTTAAAGTCTTTTTAATATTCCCTCAAGAGTATTGTGACGCTTTCTATGCAAAGGTCTTGCATATTTTTGGAGTTTTTGACATTTTTGATGATAGTAAAATCTTTTACTGCATGTGTGTGTTCAAGTACATAAGCTTGTATTGCTGCTACTTACTAGTAAGGATAAAAACGTTTCTGGTGAATTTTATAGATAGTAATCCTGTGTCACTGACTCTTTAATCATCTTAATTTATGGGTAGATACTTCTGGAATTTTTCCATATGCAATCATATTGTCATCAAATGTTCGTAGTTTTATTTTGCACTGTTTTGCATTTTTTCACGTTTACCTTTGGTTAGTCCTGTCAGCACAATATTGATTTAGTAGCAATGAGCTGAAGCAGCTATCCATTGGGTCTGGTTTCCCTATATTGTCATTACTGATGGACAAGAAGGTCCACTTTGCTCCTAACCTGCTTTTGCCAAGGGTAGCCATTGAAGTTTGCTAAAGTCATTTTAGACATCTCTTACAATGTTTATATCATTTTCTTCCTTTTTCTGTTAATTTCACTGATCAGTCTGAAGATTAAACTACGGTTTGAAGATTAAACTAACCTTGCATTCCTGTTTGGAGTGTAGGATTTTATAGGTTTGATTTTTACTGATATGGGCATTCAAAATAGAAATTAAGCAAATAAGTTGTCTTTTAAATAACTGAATATCTCTTGTTAATGTCTTTAACAACTTTAAATGAGTTATATAGGTGTTTCCATAGGCTGCCAATATCATCAAAATATTATTAAATTTCTACAAAGAGTTTTTGTTAATTTATTTTCATAAATTATAGTTAAAGAGAATTTACTTCTGCACATATGTGGCCACAATGTCTGCATGTATGCTCTTTAGAAATATGTTTTCCACTATTTCAGTAAAGTAAATTTCAGTCTAGATTGATCTATAGGCAATGTATTTTTCTATTAAAATATGAATTTTAGATCAACTATCCCTACTTTTATCCTGGTTTCCTTTATCTGGAAAAATAAAAATCATGACTCTTTGATGCTGCCATGTCCATATTTGTAATTAATTGAGAACTATTTCTGTATTGATTTTAGGTTAATAAAATAAAATTTTAACTGTATATTGTTTAAAAAGAATGCTTCCCTGCTTCAAGTGATTCATTTTGGTGATATTGTTGATTTATTATAGCTTTATTCTAGCTGGCATATTTGAACATTGACAAAATGAATGCCAAGAAATAGGTTTTGGATTTTGTTCAGATAAATGGTAGAAGCCAAAAAGACTGAGTCATTAGAGAATTGTTAATTTTTCTTTGAGAGAGCTATATTTTTTAAAAAATTAAATTTATTTTTAACTTCTACATAAAATTGTACCATATTAATGGGGTAACAGGATGTTTTGATGCACATATATTGTGTTATGTTTAGACTAGGCTAAACACATCTAGCTCCTCAAATATAACACTTATAATTTCTTCAGTGGAAATATTAGGAAATAATGTTGGCCAAATTAAATTGTTATGTTGTGTGCATGTACAAATATGTAAAAACAAATCCCATCATTATGTGCAACTATAATGCACCAGTGTAAAATAAAGAAAAATAGTAAAAACAAAACAAAACAAAACAAAGCAAACAAACAAAAAAACAAGCTTGCAGGGGATGGGTAAAAAGATATCCAAGGTAGGAAAAAATCCTTCAAAATCCTTTCTTCTGGCTTTTGAAAATGTACAGTACATTTTTGTCACGCATGATCGCCCTGTGTGCAATCGCACACCAGAGCTTACCCCTTCCCCCTCCCCAGCCTCTGGTGACCACCGTTCTATTCTCAAGATCTATGAGATGCACTTTCCAGATTCCTCACATGTGTGAGACCGTGTGGTGCTCATCTTTCTGTGCCTGGCTTATGTCACATAACATGATGATCTCCATTTCCACCTGTGTTGTAAATGACAGAATTTCAGCCTTGGTTACTGCCAAATTGTATTCCATTGCATATACGTACCACATTTTCTTTACACATTCACCAGCTGATGGTTTTGAAGATTTCATTTGTACCCAGATAATCCTGACCTCAGTCAGAAAGAAATGTATGCTTTTTATAACAAGAAGTTCAAAGACAGGGCAGGCTTCAGGCACGATGCTGGGACTCTGAGTTCTCGGGTCTGCAAGTCTGAGCTTCTCCCTTCTTCCTTGGAGTGTGCACAGCATCTTCAGACTCAGGATTGCAAGAGAACAGCAACGTTACTGAGACACAACCACAATAGTGGAAGGGTCAGAAGACAGTCACAGACAAAAGAAAGTAAGCCTCCTACTTCCAGCTTTTCTTTCCAAGGTCAAGGTACAATTTTTCTAGAGAAACCACACACACCCGTCCAAACTTTCATTAGCAGTGGTTAAAGTGCCACCATCATCAATTTAAACACTGAACTGAATCTGAGTGCAGAAATGATGGATTACCTTCACAAAATCAGGTTTGAATTGCTGAAGTCAAAGTGAGCAATTAATGATGCTACAGCAGCTGCCAGTGACCAGACCATCTGCACTTTCCCTGAGTACACAGCACCGGTTCCTACCCTCCATCCTGCAGTTCATTACAACACAGTTCTACAATGAATGCTCTCATTCTTTACAAAATCCCCACCTTCTCATCTTTTTAGTTCTGTAGTTTAAAGCCCAGGATCTTGTGGTCATGTATAGTCCACCTTACAAGTCCAGAATTACTATTTATAGAGCATTTTGATAAGGGAAGCCAAACAAATTATCTGCACCCAAAACACCCAATATGCAATGGCATAGAAGAAATGGGGTAGCCAAGTGGAACTTGTCACTCGTTAAACAGAATGGGAAGCAGCATGTGGTAGGTACTGACCCACCCCCTGCATTCCTACCATAAATGGCGAGTGAGAAATCGCTGATTGCTTAACCAGACACCTGCATTCTCCTCCCCTGGTCACAGGTGGATTTAGACCTATGGGTATGTTTCAGTTATTGCTAAGGAGAGAGGAGGGAGACCTCCATGCTAGGAGCCTATGCCCACCACTTTCCTCATTGATAACATCAGACCTATGGTAAGAGACAGGACCTTGCGTTGGGATGCGATACCAGAAACTGCTGCAGGCAGGGTTTTAAAAGCAGATTTCTTTTTCTTATTACTACTTTTGAGTTTTCCATCATCACACTGAATACATTAATTATAGAAAATTTAGAAAAACAGATGGGCAAAAACAAGACACATAGCATCAACCAATTTGGGGGTCACCTTTCCTTCTGCTTTTCTGTTTTTTCTTTCTATCTCCAGAGTTAAAAGAAGTTTCCAGACTGAAAGGTACATGTTGAGTGCGTGCACTATAAATGACATTGAAAGAGCCCCAAGAGTCACCACAGAGGGAAAGCAAAGCATACACAGTTTTAGGAATCAGGATGGCGCCAGAATCATCAGCAACAACAGGGATCAAATCTGTAATGGGAAAAGTCAATTCTCTGATGAGACAGTTACCAGTATAGAATTATATGCTTAGCCTGAGTTTTCAGTGGGAGGGTAAGAGTAGATATAATAATTTTCAAAAATAAAACTTATCAAAAATGTGCACATCCTGTGAACATCTTTTCTAAAATCTGATGGACACCTAATTTTGCAATTTAGAAGAAAGCCAACATCAATTCAGCTATAATTTGATGGAAATAATCTTTATTAAAAAAGAGCACACCAATGCCTTTTATAATATATAATTTACCAAGAATTGCAATCCCCCATTAAGGTAGATTACTAAGCCATTCAGATCACTTAAAATACCTTTGTTTCATTTTATCATTCTTAAGTGATTTGTTATATGTCCTTGAACTGGGCAATGAATGGCTAAGAATTGGGAAATTCATAAAACTTCAAAAGTTATAGAAACATGTAATCAGATAAGAGATGATCCTTGAAAACTGGCACCCTGACAAACTCTTCTAAAAGCAAGTCTTGTCCCAAGCTCTCCACCCGAGACCCCTCTGGGAGCATATTGCGATCCATTTGTTGAACTTCAGGATGAGTCAAGGAAGGAAAAAATAAATTGATCTGTACTTGACTCCACTTACATAGTATATTCTATTTCATTGATAATGTGCAAGATCCTGTGTGTGTTTGTGTGCCCTAGCTTTCTTTATCATATGAAGTTTTCCACAACGAAGAACAGTCAAACCTGAATTCACGCAGTCTCTTTTTCTCTGATATTCTCTTAAGTCTTCTTTAAAAAGATTGCTTGAGAGAGCTACTGACAAATTCATATTCTACAGGGCAATCAGACAACTGAAAATTTTCTCTCCAGTTAAAGATGTGCCATTATATAAATTAACTGACACCACATGCATAGAAAAACTGATGCTGAATTTTATTGGGAATGGTAATTTTAGGAGGAATCAGTAAATTTCAGACTTTCAGGTAGTTCTAGAATACAGAACATAAATGTAATTATTATTAAATAATTTTATCAAGAAGACAAAAGCTGAATGAGTTTTGAGTGCCCCACATAATGTCTATTTTCAAGATATCTCAGTAGCTTACTAAAGTACATCAGAATTCAAGGTACACCAAAGGCACATTTTCATTCTCTAAATAAAATGCACACATTGTATTTTAATAATGATTTTAAAAGCTATATCTCATCTTGCATTTCTCTTCTCCAAGTTCTGCTTGCTGTGACAGACTTTAATTTTGTATTCAGTATTCCAGAAGAGCAGATTTTCTCCCAAGCACCTCTCTCCATATGTATATACTTATGAGTCCTGAGTTGTGTGCCTAAAATTAAAGAATATGAGTCAAAGGTATATACTAAGAATATTTTATAAAAAATTCGTATTGCTAAGGGTAACAAGAACAATGTGTTCCATCTTGAAAATACAAGTTTCCTAAAGAAAGGAAAATAATTTCAAAAAGATGAATAGAAACATACTTAAAAGTAAATTCTAGACAACAATAAGATAATGTATTTTGACCAAGCCTATTCATTATCTGTCTATCTATCTATCTGTCTTTCACCTAAATTTGTTCATCTATCATCTCTTTCCAGCGGAGGAGCATTATCAGGAAGCAATACTTTCATTTTTGCAGAGGGGCATGACCTGTGTACTACTACCTGGTTAGTTGGCCCTGACTGTACCCATGCTCTGTGGCTGTGTAGGAAGATTTACTCTAGCACTGCATATTGACTCTTCATGGATCCGCCTGACCCCTCTCCCTTACTCCCTTGCAAATCTACTCTGTTTATCAATATGGAATCTTCTTGTAAACAGAAACAAAGCTCACGAAGACTTTGTATAAGATCTTTGTTTTTCCCTGGAGGACAGTGTCATTTGAAAAATAATTAGGCAGAAATAAAATAAAATAATATCTACTCACTAAGACAATTGTCATGACCACATATTTACTCAGATAATATATTATATACTCAAATATTACATTTATGAATGTCTCTGCACTTTCTTGGGAATCATTCCAATAAGCTTTAGGCTTCTAAAGCTGAAACATCACAAAGTTCCCATTTTAAGGGTTGAAACAAATTCTCAGATTGGATGTAAGGATTCAGGTAGAGTCACCATGATAGCCATCTAAATTTCACAAGGAATGCCTCACTTATATCTGAAAATTAAATTGTCTCATGGGACAAAGGAGACACTGGTGTGAACACAGTGGGCAGTGTACTCAGTGTGAGACAGGAGGGCTGGTGCTTCACCCTCACACTCTGGTATTTGCTCAGATAGATGGGAATGATCATTAAGAAGAGATGACAGAATCGCTGTGACTTAAACTCAGTTCCTCGTGTCCTTTCACTAATTACAGACCAGTGGCAAGGTTCAAGGTTCAACATGTCCCTACTGGAAGTCCTAATGATATGAAGGACAGTCATCATCATCAGCAAGACCCTGGAATCAATCCTCAGGTGCCAGCCTGGGATAGCAGGTGCTGGGGACAAAATATAAATATCGACAAGATGTTTTATAGGAGGGAATATTTCTGTGACTCCAAATGGATGATTGATACTTACTGAAGTAATAACAAGCTAATAAAAACATACTAATCAACCCCTGAAAGATCTCCTTGAAACTTCAGAAAGAAAATAATGGCTTACAATGAATCAGAGAGAGACCTTGAAATTAAGGTTTGTAGCTGTTTTCTCAGGAACATAACCATTCATACTAATTTTCTTTATTTTTTTTTTTCTGATGCCTTCTAGGAAAGTACTTCACCTTTGCTCATTCCAAACCACTCTTTAGTTTCTAATGTGTATTTCGACAGTAATCATCATTATACCTAATATTTCTAATGTATTTTCTGTCTCTATCAGTTAAGTGTTGCCATAAAATAACTAATCCAAAATATAATGACTTAAAATAATAATTAATTTCTTGTTTATGATTTTTGGGGTTAAGCAATTTGACCTCAGTTCAGCTGGTCATGTTCTGGCTGCTGACACCTGAATTCACTTCTCCCCGGCAATACTTGGTGACTCTTCTAGTGCTAGACAGTCTGAGATTATCTCACTGAAAGGCTCTGCAGAGAGTTAGCTGGTTGAGGGGGCTCTGCTGACACGGCCCTCTCACGGGCTGTGCCAGGTTCCTCAAACAGCAATGAAAATCTCGACACTGGCGAGCCTCTGCATGCACTGTGTTTGTTAATCTCTCGTGGGTCAAAATTAGCCACAGGGATAAGCACAGATTTAGGTAACGAGCTGCAACTCCAACATATCAGGAGGGGTGGGAAGGTCATATTTTAAAGGAACATTTAGAGAGGGAGGAAGGGATTATTGCAACCATGTTTGAAAATGTTTTTCTGCACGTTTGTAACTTCTTCAGGTTTTTGATATGTTCTCATTTTGGTGAGTCTTTTTTTTCCTGAGCTTGTTTGAGTATTATGTGTGGCTTTCCTTTCAGAGTATTTGTATAACTGTTAAATAATTTGTCGGTCCCTTGGGATTAGCAGCTGCCTTGGATGTGACGCTATGTGAAGAACTCAACAACTATGTAAACAAAGCATTACCTGGGTTTTCTCCACTTCAGTTTCGGGGACGAGTTTGGTGTGTGCCTCAAGGATGCAACCTCTGTTGTCTTCTTGATTTAGTCACTCCCTCCTCCCCAACTCACCATATCCCTGTCCCAAGATCCAGGGCTTCCAATTTCCTTTGGAATTTCTCAAACCATGAAGGACTGGATGTGGAATAACGGAAGGCTAATAAGTTCTCCCCACTATTGCAACTGCTCTACAACATGGCCACACCATGCTGTCCCTTGATATCACATTCAGTTAACACTCACCTTATGCTTCCAGCCCAGGGGTGGCAAAGGGACATGGGTAGCAAAATATATTTTTCAAGAATGGGTTAAAAAATACCTCAAAATCTTCATACTTTCCTACACTGTGACCATGTCCTTCTAGTATTGAAAGGCAGATCCTATTTCATCCCCTTGAGTCTGAGTGGGACTCAAGGCTGTTTCAATCAGCTGAACATGACAAGAGTGATCTTGTGCCAGTTTCAGGAGGGCATGTCCACTGGCCTTGCAGCTTCTGTTGCCTGTTACTGTCAAGTCAAAACCACTGTGAGAAGTGTGACCAATCCAACACTCCCATGCAGTGAGAAGCCAAGCCATTTGAAAGACACCAGAGGAGGAGACATCATTATGGGGAGTGGGAGAGCAGGAGATGGAGCAGGTGTCAGACAGAAAGGGGCACCAAGTCCCAGACACTTGGGTGAGGCAGCTTTTCTGGAAGTTGGCCCTCCACCTGGTCCATCCAGCTGGTAGCACACGGGGCAGAAAGAAGCCACCCTTCCACACTGGTGACTACTGTAAGACAAAATCTTGGGGAAGTTCATTACACAGAAGTATGTGTGTTCCTGGAACATAATGGTACCCAGTAGTGCAAAGTAAAAAGTAGTGAAAGCTAAAACAAGAGGCACTGGTGGAGACCCAGAGAAGAAGACACTTGCTACATCCACCTTAAGGAACCTTAAAGTGACAGTTAGTGGGAGCAGAAAAGAGAGTGCAAATGTGAGCAGGAGGTAAGCTGACGCGTGCTGTAGAACAGACGAAAGTTCAGCAAAATTGTCACCTACAGCGATGTGGAAAAAAAGAAATATACATAATGATACGTTGAATGTGACTAAAAAGCTTTAGGAGCCTGAGTGCTCAAATATTTCTTTTAGTCATCTATGATAAAGTGCAACTAGACAGAACAAGTAAGGATTAAATTGATCAGCTTTCAAGCAGCATTTAGGGGGGAAGTAAAGCATCTGGATCTAAAACATGCCATTTTCAGTGTTTTCAGAAAGCAAAATACTCTCAAGATTAAGAAACAGATTCAAACTAAAAGCCATGTATGGGGACTGACCCATGGAACTGGGCTTCACAATTAAGTCCAGCTCAAATTTGCAACTATGAGAATGTGGATTAAAAATTCAGAAAAAAAAATCAAGAATCTTAAGGCAAACCTCACAATCTCTTAACAGGAGTATAGGGTAGCCAACATTCTTGTTGACAGTTTTCCACTGCTCCTGGTTTTTGACCCAAGACAGGTAGGGAGCTACTTTTAAAATTTTTGTGAATATAATTTGCCTCTAAAGACAGACACTCAATTAGATCTATAGGAAACCCACAAAATTTGGGGGAAACTGTATTGACAGAAACACAAAAGCAATATGAGCAGGAGATGATGGCATTATTGCAAAGCTTTCCTTCTGAGATCTTGTGCTCATAGCACTTAGCCTTCTCCATGCAAGCAAATGCTCACTAATCGCCTGAGCCCTCCCCAGTACACACTCTCCTCTGCTGCCCAAAGAGGCTCTATATCTAGAGTTAATACCAATAGCTATACCTACAGCTACTTAGGTACCTATACTACTTTCAATGTCCAGGTCTATACTTATATTTCCACTTATTTCTATATCATCAAGTCAGATTTTTAAGTGTTAATTCAGTAATGCTGATAGATACCTAAGCCTAGAGAACTTGGTATATATCACAGACAAGATCAATCATGAATACTAATACATCCCTTATTTTTACTTTCTATCAAGGAGTTTCTGGTACCTTGACTGTTTTTCACATTGTACTCATCATTTTCCTTAGTTGTTCTTTGGATTGCTCTTTTTGTACTAAGTATCATGGACACTTGCTACATCCAGCAACGATTCTGAGGTTTATACACTCTGGCTAGAAGTAAGTATGTAGTAAAATGCAAATAATTATGACTTTCATTGAAGTCAAATAAAATCTTCAAACTGAACAGCAATTTTTTTTTTCCCCAGAGTTAGAAGGTCTGGGGTTCTATCAGATATGTTGCAAATAATGTGACATTGTAGAATTTGCTGCACTTGTTTTGGCCTTAATTCCTTCATTCTTAAAATTACAAGATTGAGGATTGCTGATTGAAATGCATATGGAGACCAGGCACTAAGCCCGAACACACTTTAACTACATTCTACGTCCTAAGTGGTGAAAATTAGTATCAGAGTGTTAATATAGATCTAAGACTGTACCTTAGTACAGATGGAAGGGCAAAGTGGCAGTACTGTAGCTGCTTCGTCCCTGGCAGCAGGGATCGGGTGAGCATGGAGGGACTGAAGTGCGCTAGTTGCTTGTTCTGATTAATACCCTGCTGGCATTTAGCAACTTTGGTCAACTGTCGGCCAATCAGGGATTCTCAGGGAAGCACAGATTATCCAGAATTGAACTCAATAAAAGACATTATTCAAAAGCATTATCTTGTATTCTTTGGCTCAAAAGAACTCTGTTGTATTTTCCAATTATAAATTATTAAAATCATTTGAACATATTCATTTCTGATCTTAATTCAGATGTTAACTCGGTTCCCATATCCTCGCCTCTGTTCTTATGCTTTTGCATGTCTCCCATTTCATTATCTCCAAGAAGAAAACAAAAAAGCATTTTTAAATAAAATATTTGAATTCGTATCCCATGCATGTATAAAATCATTCTCCCTTTACTTCCTTGTCAGTTCCATTAACAAAGATCCAGCCTGCTCAGAGGACTGTGTTGAGACAGCTCTCAGAGCCCCTTGGAATGTATGGTTTTCCGTCCTTTCCAGTAACCCACTATTTTATTTCATTCCATTAGAAGGCATCATTTTAGATGAAATGCAATTGTGACAGAAGTCATGAGTTGTAGATAGCCTAGTAATAACTATAATAAATCCTTCTAGGTCCCAGAGAACTGTATTGATAAAAGAGCTGTGAATGTCAATTAGAAAATTGTTTTGAAGACTATTATTGTAATGGATAATTTACTTAAAACATAATGATATTTTCCCTTGGTTTTTGAAATTATCATAATCCTAGCTGCTTGGCAAAACTTCTGTTACATTACCACTTATTGAAATTGCATTACTTTGTAGCTTGGTCTACCCTAAAATTAGGAACAGGGCTAAACAGAGTTATTTCATGTATTTCATACTTCTTTGATTCTTTCTCTCCTCTTTTTTTTGGAGGGGTTGTTTTGCAAATGTCATTGAAAATATTTTAAGACATTTTCTTCTGTTGTATCGATTATAAGAGAATGGACACTCAAAGAAAGAATAATACTTTGTTATTATCTTTTAAAAAGCATTTTTGTCATTCATCACTACTTTCATACGCCAAAACTTATTTCTGTTCTCCAATGATTTCCTGAGTCAGAGGTGAGTCATGTCCCACTGTAACATCCAGGGTACTTATCAACAAGCAAATCTTGGCTTTTATTATTCTCCTTATCCACATAACAACAAATCAAAGCACATTACATGCACTAAATAGTGATGGTTAGTAAATTTATGGGATGCTATTAATTCATATAATTAAGAGGACAAAAATCATCCAACCCATAAGTTACATTCACATATTTGAGTTAGCAATTTTAAGTAATATTTGGTCTGTATTCATTAATAGATATTTAGGCATAGAATGCGTAGATTTACTTTGCAGTTTAACTTACATTTTCTAAGTATGGTTAAATCTCTTTGTCATCTAGGATGGAAACATATTTTCTCTGAAAAGTAGGCGTGAATGAATGTTGTCATTTGATACTTGTACTTTCACGGAGATTTTCGACTTTCAACCTTGGGATATGTCTTCATACATCTTCCTTTGGTTTATTCTGATATATAAAATGCAAGTTGTTAATTAATCTGGTGATTGCAAAAATATTTTGAAGTCATTTTTATAAGACTGTCAAATATCAACAAAAATAAAAATATTTCTAAAATCAGCATAGATTAGTAGATAGTAGAATTACTTTCTCTACCTTGTATTTTCCCCAAATAGAGACAAAAATATATTGCCCCTGGATCACGAAGGTCACATGTGAAACAACGTGGATAATAACTTTATCGGAAGCTGCTGATTAAATATTGGCTGACTGAGGAAGCACTGCGAAAGTTCTTTCCCACCAGGGGCTGATATCCTTGTGCTATTCAAAATGTTTGTACTCCTAAGAAAACCAAATTTTATATTTCCCTAGTCATGATCATAAAATATTCTGTTTGGTTTAAATGGAAAATTTCAAAGATTTTGACACGTCTTGTATTTTGTGAAGTCTTCTCATCTGTCAGGATACACCTACAGATGGTTGAAGAGAAATTGTTTATCAATATTCCTGAAAACCAGTTTCATCTTTAAGTATTGCACATAATTTTCAAGAATACTGCACTATTTGGCAGAAAATTATTTAGAAATAAATTTTTGAAAACCTAATATTATGGCTTGTATGTTGATGAGTGAATAAAACAGGAAAAAACAAACCTCTACAATTCATAGCTGTGAAAAGAAATGAAAATGTTACTTAGAAATATTAGCATAATGTGGATGTGTCCAAAGCACTATTTCATTTCAGTTTTTCGTACCATCTTCTCTTTTAGCAACAGAAAGTCAGCCTTAAAGAGGTGGCTAATGCTGCAGGAAGGAGTCCCAGTGGACCCAGAGATTCTTTGCTTCCTACAAAGAGCTGCCTGCACATAGTTAAGGAGTCATGCATTTGAACTGAAAGGGTGTCTCCACCAATCCACTCAGCATTTTGGAAGTCTGTCTTACCTGCCATTGTTTTGAAGTTGCAAGATAAGAGGAAACCAATGACCCTTAATTGGGGCCAAGAAGCTTTAATTCTGCATTATCTTCCATGGTACTTCATGGAACGCACCCTCTTCTTGGGCACCATGTTTAACCTTGAAAAGATATGACCTTATTAGCTGTCCCTTTCAAAATAACCACCTGTTGTAATTTGACCATAAGTGTGCATAACTTTTCCTTGGAGAAGTGGAACTTTTCCCACATGTTGTTTTCTCTCAGAAAGAAAAGTCCTGTGTGGCCTGTTAGGGAGGTAGCATTACTCAGCAAGGCGGGACCCTGGGACTCAAGAATGAGAAGGCAGTCTGTCAAGCAAGCAGCGGGTAGAGGAGGGTTAAAATTATTTGTGCATATGTGATTAAAGAAAAGGGAGAGGAATTAACAAGGAAAAAATTGCACCTGAAGCCTGGGAGGACTAGGGGAGCAGAGCAAAATCCTCCGCATCTGCTATGGCTCAGTTCTGGTGATGGAGTCCCTCAGTGCACCTCCTTGCTAAATGGAATCCAGGAGGTGCACACTCAGGTCCTCAGCACTGAGGCTAAATTGCCAGTGTAACTCCTCAGTCTCAGGAACTATGCAGGACGGAGAGAGAGTACAGGGCCCTAAGGACCTGAGAGGCTACTATATGAGGATTTGACTTCAAAGAGGGGCATGGTCAAGTTTTAGAGTCCTTTCCTGGCTCTCTGGGATTTCTTTCCTGAGTTACCTGATTCCCCTTCTGCTACAAGGACCACCTCTCCAGAAAATTTGTTCAGGCCACCTCCAGTGTTGAATTACAAAATCTATGTCTTGAGAAACTGATTCGGGCAAAGAGGAAGGAAGAGGTGGGAATTTAGCATAAAACTAAGTTTTAATACCTCAGTTGTGATTGAGAAATGCAATACATTTCCTTAAAATCATTTAAAATGTTGCCACTGTTCCTTTGCAGAGTCTTATCATTTTCGAAGGCAGGCATATTTTGGATAGGAAAACTAATGACCTTCCAATCCTAAGAAAGATTCAATATTCGGGTATCATCTCGCGGCACTGGCCATTTTACAAGAGCCCCACCCGGCTCCTCCGTAGGTGACCCGGATCCAAGGCAACATTTCCTAGGCATTCTTTGTCAGTTATTCAGCCCTCAGGAGCGGTTGGCGGACAGACCGGCGGGTTTTGCTTCCACAGGGTCTGGCCTCAACTCCACTCCCACCTCCGGCTCCCAGCTCCCCTCCCGCGCGCTGGCTGTAGAATCGCACGAGTCGCAGGGCTCCAGCGGGACCGCGGCTGGCCTGCACTCCACCCTTTACCAGTGCATAGGTGGGCAGAAACCCACCGGCCTTCCATCCAACCTCTGGACCCTTTCCCTTTTCTTGAGCTGGTAGCTCCTCTCTCAGGCCTCAGGTTCAGGTGGAGGTGGAACTCTGTGGGCGCGCGCAGTCCCCCCGCCCATCACCATGCCCATCATCATCATCATCATCATCATCATCATCATCTCTCCCTTCCTCCTCCCCTCTCCTCACTCCCGCTCTTTAGAGCTCTCGCGCGCGCTCTCTCTCTCTCTCTCTGTCTCTCTCTCTCTCTTCGCTCCCTCCCTTCCACAACGGCCCGCCTTTCATTAAATGGTTGGACACCCGCTCCACTTGGTCACTTTACCCCACCATTAAGGAGTTGCAGCTTCCTGGAGATCGAGGAACCAACAGCTTGGTAGCTGGAGTCTTGAAGGTTGCGTTCGGTTCTGGGGATCCCCTCTGGACTTGGGGGTCATCTCATTGCCCCTCATCCCAGCGTCTTGGTAGGAGACCTCCACCTTCTCTCGGCGCTCTGATGGGGAAAATGTGGCAGGAGCGCGCGGAGCACCCACACCCCGCCCGCACCCACGCACGCACGTGGGCGTCCCAGGCCGCAGCAGCAGGTGCAGGGACGTGGCGGCCGGGAGCCGGCAGCAGCAGCACCCCAGCCTGGAGCGCTCTCCAGCCTCTCTTAAGACCCTTCCTTCCTCTTGGCCTTTAATGGAGACCCCAGTCTTCGCAGCACAGCGTGGGTCGGCTGCCGGCCTCCCTGATTTTTCCCCACCCCCAGCGCCTCGTCGCCATCCTCCCTGACTGGAGTGCAGTCGGGGCTGTGAAGCCGGAGGCGCAGGGTCCGGGGCCGCAAGGGCAGTAGCAGGGCTTGGACCGCCTCTGTGCTGGAGGTCTGGCTGGCGCAACTGTGCTCCGGCGAGCAGTCCGCAGAGGCCTGGGAGGGCGGGACGCCTCTGGGAGGGGAGGAGGTGCTGCGGCAGCGTCCTGGGAGGGACTCCCCGCACCCGCGCGCCAGCCCCGCGCTGCTGCCCCTGTTTACCATTCCTCGGTGTTCATTTATTCTCCTTTCACACGCCGGGCTCTTCCGGTGCTGTTTCTTCAGCAACTCCTTTCAGAGTTGAACGGCCCACGAGCGCTGCTGCTTGTGTGTGTTGGGGCTGGGTGGGGTGATCCGTTTACCTGGGGATGGGTTTTGAATATTTAGAGTAGGGAAAGGTAAATAGCAAGAGCCTGCGTCTTTGTAGGAGCAGTTTGACAGGCGCAGCCACGGTCTCTGGCCCGGTGATTAAAGGCGAAACTTTTCCAGCTTGCCCATTCCTCCAGAGCCCAGGTCTCATCTCCCCGACTAAAGGGAGTAGACGCTGAAGCCTTCACCCTAGGGGTGACAAGGCTAGAGAGCTCCCACGCCCCCTGGACAGACGGAATCCGAGGGGTGGGAGGCCAACGCACCGCGATTGAAGACCGTTAAAGAGAGCAAAACCGAACCCCAAAGGTGACTCTCACATGACGGTCCCTCCCCCTTCCACGCCTTGTATCCATCCCCGAGATACAGCTAGGGATTTGCCCGCGCCTTTCTCGCCCCTTCTAGCCAGACTAGAAGAGCGACTGATCCCAGTCTGGTCTTCTCCCCCTCCCCCTCCCTCCCCCCAGGATCCAAAGGGCTGTGATGTCCTTGCTGTCGCCGCCGCCGCCTCATTCCGCCGCGCACCAGCCCTGGGGGCGCCGGCCGCGCGGAGCTGCTCAGTTCCACCCCTGTCTCGGGCTTCCTGGAGGGTCCTGTAGCCCAGGGCTGTGACTAAGGCGCCCACTTGGTAACTCTGCCATCTTCCTGCTCCTTTCTCCTCCCTCCCTTCCCCGCCCCCCTTAGCCACCCCCGTTCCCCTCCACCACCCTCAAGCCCTCCTCCCAGACGCCCACCCACCCGCTCCTCTTTCCGCAAGATCGCAGAGGTGGCGCGGAGCCCGGCGAGCCGATGACGGACCCCTTCCTCCAGTCTTCAATGCCTCAGCGGAAGATCCCCAAGGGCTGGAGAGAGGAGGACTGCTGCTGGACATCCTCCCTGGGAGGCTGCTCCGACCTGCTGCTCGTGGTGTATGAGACTGGGGACTGAGCGAGCCCCCGTCGCCGCCGCCGCCGCCCGCTCCGTCGCTGCCGTCGGTCGGGACCGGCCCCCGCCTCGCTCCGCCCGCCGCCCGGCCCCGGCCCGGCCCCGGCTCCGGGCGCCCCGGGGCTCGCCCCGCGCCCGCCGCCGCCCGCGCGCCGACTGCCCGCCGCGTCCTTCTGACAGCTGCGGCGGCGGCGATGATGCAAAGGAGGAGGGTGCTGCTGGCGGCGGTGCTGATGGTGGCGATCCGCGCCCGGGTGTGAGGCGAGCGTCATGGTGGGGATGCTGGCTTCGCGGCGGTGAGCGAGCGAGCGAGCGCGAGAGCGAGCCAGGGGCGGAAGACCGACCGACTCGGGTCTGGCTGCTGTGTGGGCTCCATCTCCTCCTTGCCTCTCTCTCGCGCTTTCCCCCCAGGATTCTGTTCTTGGCTTGCGTTTTTAAAATCTCTGGACTCCATCCTCTCCCCCACCACTGAAGTCTTCCCGTCTCTAAATGGAATTAGTGGAGATCGGAGCCTCTGGTGTAAGGAACAGACATGATCTATGGACGCAGTTTGTTTCACAGTGAGTACCTTTCCCGCCGCCCGGCCGGCTCCCCGGAGCCATTCCTCCCCTTCCCTCCTCCCCGCCGAACGCGCAGGGGAAAAGCCCCGCCGCCGCGCTCCGGCTGGACCCCGCAGTCCCCGCGAGTCTGGGGCAGATGTAAACTTTCTGTATTGCAGCATTATAGAGCCGGGAGTGGGGGCGGCGCACAGTCAGGCGTCGCTCGACCTCAGAGTGGGCCAGGAAAGGCAGGTTCTCCGAGGGCAGGAACCTCCGGGGTCCAGAAGAGTGTGCAGTTCAGACAGGGGCACGTGCGGGAGCGGCCGCGGCCCCAGAGAGGGCGCAGGTGGAAAGGGCTAGGGAGCAGGGTTTATACTTGGTGGGACCAGGAGAAATACTCCTCTTCCTGGTGTTCCGCAGCTCAGACTCCCAGTCCCACAGGCAATCTAAGGCGCGCTTGAACCCAGGGTTTGGGGCGAGTGCCAATCTCAACTCTCTTCAGTCCAGTAGACCTAAAGCTGCTTTAGAGTATGGGGAAGCGTGCAGTGTGGGGCGGGAGGAAGTGGAGGGAATCGACATCAAAAGTCGTTCAGTAAAGGCAATGCAAAATTGTGGTGGCAATTTCACATGATAAAGCCAGGATTATAGTGTTAATCCTGTGCCACGCAGTTAAGAGACCGGCTTTGCTTTCAGTAGTGTGATTCCATGAAAACACCGAAAGCAGAGTAAGAAAAATACCAGATGTGTACCTGAATGTGTACCAGATGCCTCTGTGTGGTGGTGGTGGTGGTGGTGGTGGTGTGTGTGCAGAATCATGGCGAACTAAGGTGATTTTTATTTTTTTATGCAACTTAAATACACAAAACAATGACACAAAGGCAATCACCAATGTTTTTATCTACAGTAAAGATCATCACATTGTTGGAATATAAAGCAATACAATTGACGGCTTCTCAAACATTGATATCAAGGCCCAGATGATTTTCTTGGAGTAATGTTTAGGCATAATTTCTAAGCTCCTGTACTGAATTTTATTTTAGGAAATTATTGTGAATTATACCCTTCCTCCCCTAAATTCATTTTAAGTGGAAATGTGAGAATGTAGACCTTTTATGTAATTCAGCATCAAAATAAATAAAAAGAAATTAGTAAAGAAAAATTAGAGATTATGACGACTAGATGACTTTAACATCTTGTAAGTTTTATGTTGAGCCAATCAAGAGTAGAGAAGTAAAACAGAAGTTCAGGTTAAAATGGTGTTGCAGATTTGCAGTTAAATTACAGACCAGTATCTCTGGTACAAAACAACTGACTCAATAAACTATTCATAGATTATAAATCTCATAGCCCAAAAAGTGCTTGGGACAGTGTTACTTGGTGGTTCCATACATTTTTGTAAGACCTTTTTATAATGCTGCTTAATGCCTCCAATCCATGCTCATCTGTTTGACTTGATCTTCCTCCTGCCATGCTTCATAGAATTAGCTAAGTGTTTATGTTCTAAACCATAGCCACATTGGCAACGTGTTAGGATCAGTCATGAGCTCTTCCTCTTCTTTTCCCCTCTCTCCTTTTACCTGCTGTCGCTCTCTCTCTCTTCCTTTAGAGAGGCTAGCAAAATCTTTCACAAAGTCTGGGTCTTGATATCTCACTGTAACTTGTGTGACATTAGTAAAATGTAATGTTACCTCTTAATTTTGAAATATGCTTTGACCCTAGGAGCTTGGGTCTCATCCATTCTAAGCATGCATTACTTCTTTTAGGTATTCCCAAGTTTTTCCTTTGTACATTTTAGATTGGTTTTTCCCAAATTTCTGAATCAACTTGTAACTCTTAATAATATAAAACTACTCCACTTTGGTATCATTTTATTCTTAAATTTGGTTATGTGCTCTTATAAGATTTGATCATTTTGGTGTATATGACCTCTTCCTAATTTCTCTTTCCTGTTGCAGTTGCAGCAAGTTTAATCATCCTCCATTTGTCTGGGGCAACCAAGAAAGGAACAGGTATGTTTCCATGAAAAAATGCTAGTGGATCAACTCTAATTATTTTGCATTTTCCTGTGTTCCCCATTCTTTAATATTCCAGAATATTTGAACATTTTATAGTGTGTATAATTGATTGGTTTTAGCTAAGAGAGCATTTCAAAATTAATTTACTAATGGATATTATAAGAGTGTTCTCTCTATTTTTAGTATTATAAAAAATTGGATGATGGCTTTATTTATTTATTTATGCCACAGAAAAACAAACCACCTCAGAAACGCAGAAGTCAGTGCAGTGTGGAACTTGGACGAAACATGCAGAGGGAGGTGTCTTCACCTCTCCCAACTACCCCAGCAAGTACCCCCCGGACCGGGAGTGCATCTACATCATAGAAGGTAAGGAGTGGGCCAGAGCCAGGAGCACAAGCCAGAACCTGGACTTCTCAGGGTTTTGGATGGGCAATAAGCACATAGACATTAGAAAAATTGATTTTGGAGATGATGGACATAAATATCTTTGAGCGAAGCAACTGCAAATCTGGAATAAGGCTAATTACTGAAATTATTAGCAATGGGTTATGAACAAGCAAATTCTGGGAAATAAAAACAAGTCAACAATGTAAGAGCTTATTCTGCAGCTGATTGAATTGATTTAGAATTCCAAAGTAACAGAATGGATTATGGTTGGTATAGAGTTACCTAATGTGTAATGTTTTCAAAAACCAGTATTTTTTAGGTTAACAATTATTAGAATAACCTATACATTTGCTATTTTCTTATATGAGGTATAAAGCAACAAAAACCTTGAAGTCAAAGATATATCTATTCTTATGTTTTAGAAACACTAAACTGAATGGCAATCACCTTATTTTGTGCTAACAATTAACATCACATTTTTAAGTGAATGTCAGGGTTCTAATTTATGAAGATTTCTTCCATCATTCTTTCTCTAGATTGAAGGATAAATACTACTGAAAAAAGAGACTCATCTGTCTTTGAACTTATCCCATTTCTGCTAACCTTGAGACACTTCTGTGTTAAACATAGCTTTTAAAAATATATGAATATTTCATCAAGTGATGGGTTTCAATACTTTAAAGATCAGTGCCAAAACATATAAAACTTATGACACCCCTCCACACACATAGACGGAGGAAGCTGCTTTAGTGAAAAGGTATGCATACTTGGTATCCAGGTTTGAACTAGAGAGATGGTTCTTTGATTGATGCTTCAAAAGAAAAAGTCTTCTGCTTAAATGATTTTAAGAGTCTTTATTTAGATAATATCCTTGTGGTCAGATAATATTCAGGTAGCTCAGTGACAGTACGCCTGTCGAGCATTCATGAAGCCCTGGGTTCAACCTCCTTTACCAATGCAAAGAAAAAAGATGAAAAAAATTGGTTATTTTTTTCTTGTCATAATTTTGAGTTCAGAATGTTTTCCTTTCCCATTCCATCCTTAAAGGGGAACTTTTTGCAAATAAATGGCATTATGCAGAAAGGAGAAACATTAAACTAATATTAAAAGAATAAAACAAACAAAAAAATCAGAGATCTTGCAGTTTTGATTGATAGAAAAGGAAATTTAATTATGGAGGTTCTGGCCTGAAACTAGTTGTTCTTTTTGTCAAATTACTACCACATATCTATGATCTACTTATGTAACAAATAACATAGATTACAAACTTTGTAAGAACACGTCAAAACGTGTTATAAGAAGTATATTTCTTGTCCTTATTTTACTAATAAGGCAGAGATAAGTTAAATATACTACTTTATTTCATAGAACAATATTTGTTTTCTAAAACAACATTATTTTAAATGCTGAATTATTAAAAAGAATGAAATCACCTTAAAATTTCTTATTTCAAAATATTAATTCAGAAACAAATCTTTGCATGTTAATTGCATTTTCATGTTTACTATTATTTGAAAACAGAAAGTATTGCTAAACTTGACCTTAATAGTATGTACAAATTCTCATTCATTTGTAGTTATGTCAAGAACAAATCTAAAGTGAAGAATTGAATAGAACCTCTTTAACAATCATGTTGCTTCTATCCCAGTGACTCTGAAGGCTGAGGCAGGAGGACTGCAAGTTCAAGGCTACAAGGCCAGCCTGGAAAACTTAATGAGACCCTGCCTCAAAATTTAAAAAAAAAAAAAAAAAAAAAATTCTAGGCCTGTAGTTAAGTGGTAGAGAACTTGCCATATGCAGGACCTTGGTTCAACCCTAGAGTACCTAGACTCTTTCTGTATACTTATTTAAGTAACATTGAACATCTGCTCTTCGAGGTAGAGTATAGAGAGCACTGAAAGAAAGACATACTATTTGCATTAAGACGCTTACAATGTGGCCAAAGTACTATACTCCTTTCACTTAACAATCTAATGGGGCTAGGGGATTAGCACAGGATGGTTGGAATAGGAAGATGAAAGACAAGACTGTCAGGAAAAATGCCAACTTTCAATTTTAAAGAATATTCAGGAGGTAATCATCCTGTACACAAAGCTTCATATGCCAGCATTCGAGGTGCGGTAGGTTGGGAGCACCTAGGGTTTCTATGTAGGAGCAAAGATGACGGAGACAATGGTCTCAGGAAAGCAGAACCTGGAATTCCATCTGTCACAGCCATGGAAGTATGGATTTTGAGTTATATACAATGAGTACCATGGAATGATTAATGTAGAGAAGTAACGAGCTAAGATTTTTAGTGAGGAAGACACTGAGGAGAAAGAATTTAAACTAAGACACTGCTGTACAGGACCAAGCACATCGTAGTGAAAACCTGAACGAAAGAAAGGAATTGGTCATGGAGTAAAAGGAGGAAATGAGAAGTATTTGGGACACAGAATCAAGAATGGGTGTGAGGTGTGAGAAGAGAGAGTCCCTGGGCCATTCCAAGATATTTTGCTTGGTGGTTTATGAGGTGAAATGTCATGCCAGGAAAAAATGCAGGTGGAAAAGAGGGTTTAAAGGGAAAATAATGTGTTCCATTTTGGCGTTTATGGAGCTATCTTATGAAGACATCGGATATATGGATCTTGAGCTCAGTGGAGAGATCTGTGCTAACAGTGCCTATTTATAGGACATAAGCATAAAGATTGTTACTGAAGTTAGCAGTATGAATAAAACCACCCAAAATATTTGAAGCACTATTTTTCAACTCTTGTAAAATCTGTAGATGGCAGGGCCCTTGCCTGTGAGTCCTAACTTAGCTGGTCTTAGGTGGAGCCCCCGAGGGCCTTCTGTGAGGTACCAGTGGCCTCCAGTGTGCTGGCCTGAAATGAGAGAAGAGAAGATGCAGGTCATCTTCAGGACGGACAGGGCAGAGAGAAACCCAGGGGTGGCAGGAGAGTCAGGTGAAGAACATCACGGCCGCTGCCAGGGGTGGAGTTTCAAGAAGCAGGGAGTTACCAGAGTGCCATTTGTTATGACAAGGGACATAGGGTGAAGGCGGAAGTGTACCCTGCAGGAAGCAATTAGAGTGTGCCTGAGCTTTAGGATGCTCCTTTTGACACCGTGGGTGGGAACCAAGGTCTGGTGCATGCAAGAGCAAGGGCGGGTGTGTCTGCGGACAGCGGGATCAGTGGAGGACAGGCAATCTCTCTCTTTTTTTCTTTGCCTTTTCTTCTCTTAATGGAAAAAGTTGTCTAAATTTAGTTCTAAAATAATAACCTATTCCGCAGGAGTAAAGGTACATTTTTTTTTTTTTTTTTTCTGCTGATACTGGGGATTGAACCCAGGGCCTCCCACGTGCTGGGCAAGTGCTCTATCATTGAGTTCTATTCCCAACCTTTTGTTAATTTTCAATTAAGATCTCATTAAGTTATCCAGGCTGGCTTTGAAATTACAAATTTTCTGCCTCAACCTCCCAGGTAACTGGGAATACTTTAAATACAAGAGAAAGAAGGGTAAGTAAGTGGTGAGTTTCTTGAGGTAAGACAGGTTGTGATTATGAATACAGGGGATGTCTCAGTCACAGAAAGGAGAACCCCTTGTGGATTTCAGGTGGTCTCAAAACTTCCACAAATTAGAGGAAATATGCTGTACATATGGGCACTAGTCAGAGTAAAGCATCCGTAGTGCATAGCATGTTCAGAGGCGCTCAGAGAGTTTGAGTCTTCTCAGAAAGCAGCCTGTTTCACATTAAAGGCAGTTTTGGGAAAATGTGAGTCTCAGCTGTGAAGTGAGCATTTTGAAGGTGAAGAAAATGCATGTTTAAGGAGTTGGACGTAGAGAGCTTGAATTGGTTTTCTTGTGCCATAATTACTCATTTTTAAATCTGCAAGAACTATCTGGTATACTTCTGGGAGTAGGCAAGGAAGTTCTGGATATTGAAGCCAGGGAAACTTTACCACTAAGATATATTCCCCAGTTCTCTTTCTTTCCTATTCTTCTTTCCTTCCTTCCTTCCCTCCTTCCTTTCTTTCTTCCTTCCTTCCTTCCTTCCTTTCTCTTTTTTTAATTTTTAGAGAGTCTATCTAAATGTTGCTGAGAGTCTTACTAAGTTTCCCAGGCTGACCTCAAACTTGCATTCCTTCTGCCTTAACCTCTCAAATTGTGGAGATTACAGGCATATGCAACCATGCCCGGCTGGTATACTTATCTTTAAAAGTTATTTTACTACATACTAAAACTTGGTTAGTGGCATTTTCATATGTGGGTATATGTAGGTAATTTTAACATACTGGAAAAAGAAAACCAAATTTCCCACATACAATGTAGTCTACTAAAAGCCAGAGTGATGGTCTATTTCCTGAAGGAAAATGGAGTGGTTTGCTTCTCCATGTTGGACAGAACTTACGTGACAGTGATGATGGTAAAAAAAAAAATAAACTTATGTCAAATAGTCACATGTTTCCTAGTGAGGACAACAGGTGGGTGTGTGTTGAGAGAAGACGTGCAGACAGCTCTGAGCACCTGGCTGCTCACTGCTCCTCTTGCCCTAACACTACATTATTTTCCACTAAAAGAATCGTGTAGGTCTTGAAATAGTTGAGTTCCTCTTAAGACTTATCAAAGAGGAGACAAGAACACCTCTTCTGCAGAAAGGTAACACATGCAAATGGTGTATATAGTGCTAAATGGGTAAACAGGTTCAGTTTCTTAGTCATCTGCCATCTTGCTTTCAGACTACTACTTGGTTTTCAAAGTAACTTCTTAGGATATTTTCAAATTTGGAGATTTCAAAATATTAATGGAAACTCCTTCAAATCTGTCATTATCTTGGATATTATGTCTATGGAACTTTGTGATGTATATTAATGTCAGATAACATTATGCCTGATTTTTATACAAGTAATAAGTATTTTTTCAATGTCTAATAAGTCAGAAATATTCATAAGGATTAAGAGTGATTCACAAAATAATCTTTTTACATGAACTGACCTTTTACCTATTGATTTTAAATTTGTACTTGGAGAACAGTAAGATTTTACTTTATTTTCCAAGTCATCACGTATCTCAATTCTATATACATTTTTGGCATCCATGTATACAAGAGTTTAATTTTTATGTCACCAGGGTGATATGAATACACATTTAAGAATCTGCGGAGTGTGGAAAACAGCCATTCAGCATGGTTTGCTGACCACAGGGACAGCACAGCCTGCTGTGCAGATTCACTGCCTTCAAGCTTTTGGAGGGGCAAGTAGTGAGGATGTACCCTGGGAGCAGGGGCAGCAGCTGGTCACCAGCTCCTAGCAGGTCCACCAATGAATGGCCTCTCTGGAACACCCTGTAGGACAGAGTTTTGGACTGTTTGGGACATGACAAGCGAAGAATGGAGGGACATTAGCAAGTGAATTCCTGTGGCGCTATATGCGGTCACAGCCCCATGGGCCTCTCCCAGGATCTTTTAGAGAGCTGTGAAAACACGTATGGAGATAGTTCATTCAGAGTTCACTCACAAAGACTCTCTTGGAAATCCTCAATGACAGATACTGTGCGATATGGTGCCGAAAAGGAAAAAGATAAATAAGATATGGTCCTTGTCTCTCATGAGCAGAGTCAAAGAGGAGGTTCTCCTTTAAATAAGGTCTTCCTAAAAAGAGATGAGTTAAAATTTGGGTCTATTAGATATGCAAGAAAGTGGAAAAATACATGTTTGCCTGAAGGGCACGTCATCTGACAAAATATAACATGTTTGAGGTGGCCTGAGTTTGGGCTGTCTG
Source organism: Sciurus carolinensis (assembly GCF_902686445.1). Taxonomy (NCBI): domain Eukaryota; kingdom Metazoa; phylum Chordata; class Mammalia; order Rodentia; family Sciuridae; genus Sciurus; species Sciurus carolinensis. Next base: position 77,253,516 of record NC_062227.1, on the reverse strand, counting down.
TGAGTTAGTGAGACCCTCGAAGGAGGAAGTCCTCAAGGTGTCTCCTATGCCCAGTGCTGGTCATTGTCCTGCAGGTGCCAGACCTGCTGAAGTTTAAACCGAAAGGGGTAGGGTCAAATCAGTGTTCTAGAAAACTGTTCCTAACAGTGTTTGCATTTGGATCTAACTGAGATTCCTGCATGGCATCTCTTCACCTGAACTCTTGTATAACTCCATGCTGAACTCTTCTCAGGTCGTGTCTGACCTTAAACCTGAGTACTACAGAAATACGAGAAAAGAGAACAATGCCCCTCTCCCTTCCACATCTGAGATGCTAGCCTTTCACAAAAATACTGCAGGGATGTGTTGGTTCTGTGTTAGACATCAAAATGGTTGTTTTATATCAAAGCAATATTTTGTGCAACATCATCAGTTTTGAGGACTACCCCCTCAAGCATTTTCATGAAAATACCCCTTACAATACTGAGTATCCTCTGCTTTCTTTGTATTTCCATGCATATCATCTTCAGAGTTCGATAAAAGATATAACAGATAAAACCCAAAATAGAATCAGAAAAGTCAACCTAAATGATTTAAAAAATGGCCTTCTAGATACAATCTTTCTTTTTTACAGCTGCCCCAAGACAGTGCATTGAACTTTACTTTGATGAGAAATACTCTATTGAACCGTCTTGGGAGTGCAAATTTGATCATATTGAAGTTCGAGATGGACCTTTTGGCTTTTCTCCAATAATTGGCCGTTTCTGTGGACAACAAAATCCACCCGTAATAAAATCCAGTGGAAGATTTCTGTGGATTAAATTTTTTGCTGATGGAGAGCTGGAGTCTATGGGATTTTCAGCTCGATACAATTTCACACCTGGTAAGTAGGAGTTGATTTTTTTCTTTTTTTCTTCTACCTATCTATATCTTTTTCCTTACTCATTTTCTATCTTCATAGTACAAAACTTTTGAAAGATGTTATAATTTTCCAAAGAATATTTGAGTTCTATTTTAAACCAAACCTACAATACTCTTTCTTTACACTTTATACATTCTGAAAGGAAAAGAAAATTTTCTCAAACTTAACCTACCCTAGAGATAAAGTGTAATGACTCAGAAGTCCAAATGGTCACCTAGCAACACAATTGATTTAATGAACTTATGAAACGTGTAATTTGAGAGACATTCCATAATAAAGAAACTAAATATACATAGGATTCCAATAAACTTGAAAAGCTAATCATAGTATTATAAAAAGTATTCATTAAAATGGTTTTTTGGAGAACTTGAATGAAAAAGGTTATTTGTTCTAAAAATTACCATTTTCCAAAGCAAATGCATTCCAGTCTAAAGCAGTTTAATGTCTGTTTTAGAAATGCAAATTCCTTAGAGTTTTGATGAAAAGAAAACAGGCCTTTGGCAGCCAGATATCCACTTGCAAGGTCTGGCAGGTATCATGTGCAATTATAAAATTATGCAGTCTGTGTCAATTTTCCTTTTAACCTGTTAATATTTAAAACAATCTCTGATGTAGTCTGGCTCTCTTTATTAAGTGTTATCCTCCTTTACAATAAAAATGGGTTAGCACATTTTTAACCTGCAAGAGCACCACACATTCATCAATTGAGATTTGAGGAAACGAAGCTATTTTTTAAGTGGAAAATGGTTCAAATTATGCAGAGCACCTTGTTTATATATGATTAAAGATTTTTTTCACTTTGTCCACTATGTTTCAGTTAGGTCATATTAGACAAAAGAAGGCTCTGGAGTACATACAAAATTTGTTGAAATTTACATGTGGCAGAGGTAACACACAAACAGTGTTTTGTTGCATAAAGAATTAAATTTTTAAAAATAATTAATGTAAGGTGATTCATGATAACTTTCATTATGATATCATGGTATATTAAATCAGATGATAACTGTGTCATGACTCGACCTTAAGCATTGAGATTATTTGACAGTATCACTATAGGATTGTGGTTTTAATTATGCTTTGTTGACACAGGACTACTCACAGAAATCACAAGTCTTTCATATGCCACATTCAAATTAACGTGACTTGTTCCCAAAAGATATGCACATTGTTATTATTCTTGTTGGCCCAAGAGCTGGAAAGGGAAACGTATGCATTGTTTTCACAGCTGATTATTTTGAGTTACTCCGAATGTAAAGATAGTGACAGGTGGCACCAAAGAGCCTTCGTAAGTTGTGTGTTCATTCTGGGTTGGTGACCGTGAGCATGTCCAGGGTTTAAGGCTGGTTTTGTAGAGGCAGGATCAGTCAGCCCCTTTGTCACATGGCCACACCGTCCTGGCTCCAGCTCCACCCGATGGAGTAAGACTGCTGCCCTCACACTGCTGGCCAGGGCTTCCGGGTTTCCAGTGACCATTTTGTCAGCCAGTCATCATTCTCCGCTGGGTTTCTCTGGAGCCTCATGCTTCATCTCTAGCAGGGAGGATTTTGTTGCCAGAAGCCTCCAGGAGATGATCCCAGAAAATTAGAGTGAGTTAAGGACGGGCCTAGCTTCTGTTTCCTTCAGACGATCTGGAGTAAAGCTGGCAGGGAACCCTGCTCGTGGTGTATGTGGGATGACAGGACCTTGCAACTCGTCCCTGACAGACAGAGATGACACTGCAGGGCCCACGGCTGTGGCCTGAGTGGCTTGACCATGTCCAGCTGGTTCCCTGAAGAGCCAGTGCGGCAGAAGCCGCCTAGTTGTTGATACAGGAAGTGGGCACGGAGTAGCCACGGTGTCTGGTGTCACCAGACTTTAGTTGCCCTTTTGGCTTCGTGCGTACTTGGTGGCGTGACCTGGGGTGACGAGGGAAGCTTGAGGGGAGACTTGCTCACGTTGGCATAGTGCTCAGACTGTGCAGTGTTGCTGGAGTTGCCAGACTACCACGGCCGGAATCTCTGGTTAGGAGCCACATCTGACTTCCAGACCTGGCTTCTGTTATTATTTTTCCTTTCTTTTCCATTTCATGCAGTAACCTTGGACACAATCCCTAATATTCTATCCTTAGATATTTTAAATTTTGATAAAAAGACAGTATTGATGATCTCACAGAATTGTTTGAAAGACAAGTCATTCCGCACATGTGAATGAATTTCTTGAGTTTAAGACTTCAACCATTAGTAGCTATTAATTTTGTAAATTAACTTGATTTTGTGTTCTTTAAAAGGAAAGGCAACTTGGCATAGGTTATTGAAAGACAAACAAGTGTCTCATATGTTTTTTTCATATTAAAACCCCTTGCTCTGTTTAGGGGGGTAGTCAGTAGGAAAAACCAATATTTGCGTCATGTCACTTTTTGGTAATATAAATGAGCCCAGATATCAGGGTGGGGATTATAGTTATTTCTGATAGCATAAAACACCTCATAAAATATGTCAAGGCAGAAATAACAGCAGAGAGACCAGGTGGTCTTCATTATTTTCATAAATTTACCACAGTCTGTAATCTGAATTTCAAACAGAATCTCAGAAAGTTGATATCAGCACGTTGAGAGAAAAGCTGTTTCTTAGGAATGAGTTTCATTTGCCGAGATAAGAAAATGAACATATATATGTGTGTATAGATATATATATATGTATATGGATAGATTGTTATACACATATGTATATGTACTAAATATATACACATATATACATCTATATGCATGTATACATATATATGTACACTTTCAAAATATTTTTTAGAATCACACACCTAATTTTTCCTTCCTGCAAACATACATATTTAGCCAGATTATAATCAGATTAAATCATAAGTGTGCAATTCAAATTTTGATACTTAGTTATATAATGTGCATACTTAAGAGAACTGTGCTAAGGTTCCTGACCGTTTACCACCATAGCAGGGATCAATTTTTCTAATGGTGCCTTAGGTCTCAGACTCCTATCCTGTTTCCTGCTTCCATTGTGCCTGACCAGCATGCTAATTTGTGGTAACCCTTATCTCCAAATTGTTTCTGTTTCCCAAAATATGAATGCCTGATTTTCTTTTTACTGAACTTTAAAATAATGGTCTTTTCATCCTGGCTTGTGGCTGTTCCTGTTACCTGTGCTTCTGAATTCCCAGTGACATCTGGGCACCAACCAACTGGAGGTCATATGTGGACTTGGAGGGTAGGAAGTCAGAGCCAGAGAAATGCCATGGACACAGTCCGAAAGAAAGGATTTCTGTTTCTCCTGACATGTTTTGATGATTCTTTATTCTTTATTTCGCTAATGGTTATTTTTTTATCTGAGTCTTGTCCAGGGCCACAGTGCCATGATGAATCACCTAGGATTGTAGTGTAGCGTGCATAAGGATTGGGAGATTGAAGAGAAAGTCACCTAGTTCATGGTCTGGGGTCTGCAAAGGACATGGGAGGGCTTAATGAAGGTCATGGGGCCCAGAGCCCTAGGATGCAATTAACAGATGGTGAATGAAGGACACCCCCACTTCCTGTGTTGTGAGGGCACCTCAGCAAACACTGCCCCAATCCCAAGAAGAAGGATAAGTTCACGGTCACTGGACGTGCCAAAAAGTTACAGGATGGGAAATCTGATAACTCACAGATAATTCAACAAGAAAACATGAAACACATGAAAGTGCTCCTTGTCACAATGAAAGTGCTCCTTGTCACAGACATTCATTGCTCTCTCATATAATGAGAGGCCTTCTTTTAAAATATTTAAATCAATCTATTAGAGTATAATGCATAACTAGAAAATACTTCATAAGTGCTTGAATCATACTGGAATGGTGCACCCCAAGCCCACAGCAACGGTCGCCCCAGGCAGGGCATGGCATGAGGTGAGGAGGGAGGAGGACTTTAGGGACTGGGTGGAGACACAGTCAAATTGGACTCAAGTGTCCTGATAATAATAATAATGCTTGCATTTTTAGAAAGGATTTTATATTTTTGGTATTATATCTTTTAATAAATTATCTAAGATCAAAATGATTTTAAAATGGAAAATACTACAGTTGATAATTTCAATGTGAATTCTTAGAAAGGGAGGTGTGTTTCTCCATATTCCACATTTTTCTTATTCAATCTACAAATGAGTTCTGAGTAGACAATAATACTTTCCTACAACCAGCTGCCTTCTCTACTCCATTTTCTTGACCTCTAGAAAACAGTCTGAGAGGAGAACGTGGTCTGTGCTCTACCTTCTGTTCCAGGGGCATCACCCGGGGCTTAATGGTCAGCAGTAAGGCAAACACCCAGGTGCTGTCCCTGGGGGCAAGGGGTGGGTGGTGACCTTCCCAAACTCTAGCAACAGAAGGCTTTTGTTAGCCTTTTATTTTCTAATGAAGAGATTTTCTGCTATTTACAGACACAGGAATGGGAAATTTATGGAATGGGCCATTTTTGGACTCTTCCACTTTTGATGGTATTTTTTTTCTGTACTATTTTTACAAAACAAAGTTACACACATCCTACTGGTTAAATTTCACTTAAGGATTAGGGCTCAAAGTACCAAATAGGTGAGGCTGAGTCAAGCACTGCCATTGATGTGAGTGAAGTCCTTAAATACATAGAAATTATTATGATACTTTGTACTTAAATAGCAGCTTTCATCTGAGGTGCTCAAAGTCTGTTAGGGACATTCTAGCCAATTCGAGCCTCCGCTCACACCGCATGCCGATTGACTTCAAAGGAGATGGAAGAGTACGCTGCGGTGTGGGGATTTAAATTGAGCATTTAAAAAAGATTTCTATGCATAGTAGATGAAATACATTATTTAGGTAAAATGTCATGGATTTGGTGTTCTTTTAATTACGTAGAGCAGTGGTTTTGCTCTTTGTCTCAGAGATGTGAATGCACGTACTCTTAACCATTTTGAAAGTATCTAAATTTTCTTACTGAAATAGTCAAAGTTCTGATATCCATTCTGGTGACAAAGAAATAAAAACGTCTAGTTATTGATTTTTTTCAGTATCTAAAGTCTCGTTTGAATTTTGCACTGAAAGATGGCAGAAAGGAAGGTTTTAAAAGCTAAGGTTAAAAGGAGAACTTTGACTTATTTTTCATGTAGAAACAAGAGCAAATAAATGTAGGCTACTATGTGTCCTCTTTTAAACTATTATTTTACACTGTTGGTTCCAAAATATTCTCATTTCAGCCACAGCGAAAGCTGTCAAATGCAAGGTGTAAGGAGTCAAATCCCATTTCCTCTTAAGGCATATTTTTCAAGAAATGAAATTAAAAACTTGAATTAAAAAATTGGGACCATTTAATAGGCACCAGAGACTCTCACATGAGGTGATCTCCTCCATCCCTACTTGCCCTTACCTGGTCAGGTCTTGGCTGACCCCATCACAGAGCAGCAGGCTCAGGCAGAGGGATGAGGAATAAAGACAGACACAGAATGCTGTTTTGTCTAGGTGGGTGTTCAGGAGAGAAGCTGAGAGTGGGAGAGAAAAATTCCAGGATTAGCTCCCATCTGTGCACAGAATATTGAAAGCAATAGCAAGAAAAAGGAAGATTGGTAAGCAGTTCCCCTACACAAGGGCGCCCTCCTCATCTTGTTTCCTGGAGAGGTGGAGGAAAATGTCCAGGGGTGTTCATCTTTATTTAGTGACTAATTGCCAGCATCCCCAACACAGTCTCCCCCATCAGATTCCATTGTAGATGTGTATCTTGGTCAGATTGCCAAGAGACCCAGGAGATCATCTCATGGAACCCTCGCAGTTCAGAAATAAAGAGGCTAGAGGTCTAGAGAGAGCATTTGTCTGGGTTCATGAACTCTGTGCAGATGTTGACCTGCTACTGGCTTATCCATTATGTAACACTGTGCTGAAGCACCTTCTACAAAGGGTGGAGATTATGGCTTTAATTACATCACATTTTGCAAGTGCTTTTAGTACAGTTATATTAAGAAATTTAATTAAGGTATAATACTACATCATCCACATTTCACCACTGACTGGTATATGAATTTAAAATCCACCTTTCCCATTTTGTCAGAAAGGTCTTTCAGTTTGCAGTGACCAAAGAAACAAGGTCTGTCCCTGCCTCCCTCTACCTGCTTCTAAGCCCATCTGAGCCTGCTTCCTTTCCTGTCCTTCACTAACATCTGGTCTTTTGTTGGAGCAGCATGTCTTTAGTTGACACTGTGGCTCACATGTTAAATATTCCGGGGGAATGCTATCGTTACTTGCTCCAAATCTACTACAACTTTTTCACTCCCTAAGACACATGCATCTTTGTCTTTCTTCTTGTGGTATCAGTCACTTCTAATTATCTTACTCCCTACCCCTCTATCCAGGATTGCTATATCTGGCTGTGCACCTTAAGGACACTAAATTGAGGGAGAGAGATGGACATGTTCAGAGAAAGTGCATTCAGACCACTGGGAACAGGGCTGCATGCAGAAATGACTCTGTTTACTAATTTACAGCAAGATGCTTTTAAGACCAGTGGCAGCCATGCCTTAAACCACCCTAGGGTCACCTGTGCATCCAATCCCACATCTCAGGACCAACACACACTCTTCATTTACATTGCCCTCATGAGAAAGTGCATCATTTGAGCAAGAGGAACATTTAAGACACTTGATAGAAACAAAACAGAGAAATAATGTGAATGCTCTCTCCCTGTTTTTAATCCTCATATTTCTTGGTGTGTCTAGTTACAAGGTTTCATGATTCAATATTCTTCTTTCAGAAACTTAACATTTCCTATTCAAGGAATATTTTTTGAAATTATAAAAAATAACATTACTACCATATATGTTTTTATAAGAAAAGATCGATGTTCATTCTTTTAAACATTTCCTTTTATAACAATTTGCAGATAAATTGAGGCTTATTGTTAATTTAGTTGCATATAAAGTAAGTCAAGAAATTGTCAGAAAACTCAGTATTATTTTTCTTAACCAAAATTATTTCCTATTTTAGAATTTGTATGTCATTATGACTACTGAAGTACAACATACATGACTGTTTTTAAAATGAATACATAAAATAACTTGATTTTTACTAGGCTGTATTTGCTGCTTATATTTACTCACCAAATATTTACTGGTTCCCTGAGCTACACTGCAGAAATAGAGTGTGTGCATGACTCTAGGCTTCCCTGGAGACAATTTAGTCTCTTAGAGGACACGTGAAGCCTGCTTCATATGTCCACGTCCTCAGCTCTGCTGTCTGTGAATACGTTACGCTACACAGCAAAGGGAAATCACTGCAGCAGAAGGGATGAAGGATGCTTCTCGGCTGACTTTAGTCTAGGGAGATTATCCTGGATTTTGAGGTAGGACCCAATGTGATCACAAGGCACCTTCAATATGGACAGAGGTGGCAAAAGAATCAGGATCACATGGTACAATATAGGACTGCAACTGGCTTTAAAGATGGATGAGGTGGGAGAAGCTAAGGAACCCAGAAGTTCCTAGAAACTGAGAAATGCAAAGAAGGTATTCTTCCTTAAAACTTCCAGAAAGGAACACAGTTGACACCTTCATTTTAATCCGATGGGACTCATTTCAGACTTCTGACACCCAGAAGCATAAGATGATAAGTTTGCATTGCTTAAAGCCACTAAGTTTTTGACAGCAGAAGTAGGAAACAATTTTAGTCCTTAAAAGTGGACTTTTGCTATAAAAACTATCTTAAAAATGTGGGGATGGTTTTGCAATTGGGCAGTGGGCAAAAGATGGAAGAATCTTGAGAAGCATGTTAGAAAAGGGTTCATATTGTGTTTAAAGGACTAGTAGAAGAAATATGGATGTCACTAGCTCTCCCAGTGGGGACTCCTGAGGAACTGAGGAGTATGGCAGAGAAAACATCCATGCCTTAAAGAACTCCTCAAACATCATAACCAGGCTGTTGGCAGAAATGTGAAAGTTACGGATGCTGCTGGCGAAGGCTCAGCGGGGAATAGGGAGCATGGATTTGGAAACCCAGAAAGAGGGAATCCTTGTTCTATTGAGGCAGAAAGATTGGCAGGATTATATCTTGGAGTCGTGTGGAAAGCAGAACTTTCAATGAATTAACTTACTTAGTTATAGAAATTTCCTGTCAATTAATATCTAGGGGATCTTTGGATGGGATTGGAAAAGCATGTTATAGAGCAAATACTGAGCTGGAGGACCTTTTGCTAACTCCTAGAAAGGTCGAAGATCGAGTAGTCAGTCTCACAAAAGGCTCTCTGAAATGACCGAGTATGTGATTTAGGAGTATCTTCGGTCATTTCAGCAGAAGTCAAAAGGAGTTATGGTATCATCTAAGGAAGACCTGTGAAAGAAGCTTGTGTTTAATGGAGTGAATCCCCTGACATACATGGGAGACCCATAGTTCTTGAGAATGTTATATTGGCAAAAGCATTGCCATTTTAAATGAAATGAGACAGCAAAAGAATAAAAGAAAGATTACCAGACCCCCAAATATCTACCAGCAAGAAACATGCTTTTGTAAATACTTAGAGGCAAGCATCTGCTAGATCTCGTAGCAAACATAGACTGACTGCTGACTCTGGAGACCCAACCCCAAGCCCAGAGGGCAGTGCTTTGAGTTCAGAAGACAGAGCAGAAGGGCAGAGAGTAGTGCCGAGGCATTGAAACCAAGTGAAATCTGTCAACTGGATTTCAAAATTGCTTGAGACTGGTAAATTTTTTCCCTTTTTTTTTTTTTTTTTTTTTTTTTTTTTGGTGTGGGGTGGCTTTTTGAGCAAGAATGTCTATAAATGTTAATGTTATTCTACACCTGCCCACCATTGTTTGGGGAACAGGTAACATATTTCTTGAGTTTCATGGTTAAAGAAATGGAGCAAAATTGTGCCTCCAGGTGGGTCTTACCTAAATTCCCATTCAGGATTTAGATGATGTCGATGCTTGTGAAGCTTCCGCTTGATAGGAATTAGACTTTGAGTTGATGCTGTAATGGGTTGATACTCTGGGGCACCTTGAAAGGGAGGAGTATGTTCTGCATGTGGATGGGATGTGAGTCTTGGTGGGCCAGAAGTCTACCTGTGATGGGAAGAATACTGACCCCAAAAGATGTCTATTTCCTGAAGTCTGGACCCTAGCAATATGTTGCACTACATGGGGAAGGGGAAAAGTAAGGTATTCATTGGATGGAAGGGTCCTTCAGGATGGAATAGGGAGGCAGAGCAACCCAGCATGAGAAAGCCCAAGGCTGTTGTTGGCTTTGACAGTGGAAGGACCCATGAGCCAAGGAATGTGGGCAGCATCTTGCAGTTCACAAAGACAGAAGATAGATGCTCCTCTTGAACCTCAAGAAGGGGACATACCTCTGCCGGCACCTGATTGAATCCAGTGGGACCTTTTCTGGATTTCTGACCCTAAGCACTGTAAAATAATGCATTTATATCATTTAAAGTCACTATTGTTGTGATAATTTGTTGCAGGAGCAAAAGAAAACTAACATAGCCTGCAACCAAATTTTTGAAATATATGTTAGAATCTGGGAAGTGGTATAGAAAGTTAACAAGTGATGTAAGAATTTGTGGAAAAAGCAACATCATAATTGGAATCTATCAGATCAGATTGTGAAGACATTTGTTCCAAATGCAAGATTTGCAGTCCTTCTGGTGGAATTTTTCTACAAAAATTAATAATTTATACCTAGATTATATATATACACACACATATATATTTGTCTTATGTCATTTGATTTTATATGAATTCCATTTTTATGCATAAATATGTATGAAAGATAACTTACAATTCTTTCCAAAGATGTGCATAGGATGGTGGTATTTTTGTTTGTGGCAATAATAGCTATTTGTAGAACCTGGCACCCTTGAAGCCTCTGCCTCTTCACGGCATATCTGCCTGATGCATTTGCTGCTAAAGAAACTGGGCTGTCGTTCTTGCTGGCTCAGTTGGCCAACTTCCCACCATTGCACAGCTACGCTGACTTGCTTGAAATTCTGCTTCAGTGTGTCCTTATGGCATCTTCCCTTTTTTGACTACTTTCAGACACCTTGCTTCAACTAGACTACCGCAAAAATTACAGGGTGACTGTAATATTGTAGGACTGCTCATAATCAACAAGCACATGTCCCCAAAAGAATTGAAGTTGACTTTTTCAAGTAGGAAGACGTATTAGTCATAAATATGCCACTTCTATTCTGTTCCCTATTGATCATAACCCAAATCAGAAGATTCTTCTATTCCCTGGGAATGAGTCTTCAGAAATCTGCACTTCAAAGTTCCAAGAGTTTCTGTAAGTGATTCAGAGAGAAGCCTAGCTTAACAGGTGTGATTCGGCAGTCAGTAATATCTCCATTATGCTTGTGGGCAAGGTCCGAAAGGAATGCTTTCTTCCTCTGGCAGTTTTGGCGGGCAAACAAAATAGAATTTGTAGAATAGTCAGTGGCTGAGCTGAGGAAGGAGGAAAGCACAGAAGAGGGTTGCCATGACGATGACAGGTAACATCTGAAACAGAGTTTCCGTGAGCATGAAAATGACTTGGCCTTGCAGAGATCTGTTGTTGTAAATAATTGTCTAACTGTGGGGAAGATTCTTCCTGACATTCTTTGCATCTGTACTTTGCCTTCTTTTAATAATCACTCTTAATATATGCATCTCAGTTTTAAATGAAAAGAAAATGATTATTTTTCAAAATTCCACTGAGATCATTCTCTGTCCACAGCTGTGTTGTGGCTTGGATTCCATTTCCATTCTGCCCATCTCATGCTGAGCCCTCCTAGGTCTTGCTGTGCTCCTGCGTCCCTCAGCAGGGAGGCACACCTCTTTCCTTGACAACTGCAAGCCCTGTGTCTCCCACGACCTCCCACTTGCTCCTTCTCTGGGCTCCGTGTCTGCATTTCATCTCCTGATTCTGCTAGCACCATTTTTTTGTGTGTGTGTTTCTGGTGTGCACCCACATTTTGTAAAAAAAAAAAAAAAAAAAAAGGCAGCATTTATGTTGGAACTCTCTACGTTCCTGCAGTACAGGCGGGATGTAGCGATTACATGAATAAACAGGGTATTTAGTTTCCTGTTCCAAATGCCAGTGCTGACATTTACGTTCATTGCGCTAGACTTTTCACTGTGTAGCTTGAATTAGAAAGAGTTTTTTGTTCTAACAGCAACTTACATATTCTATTCTAGATCACAAAGTAATACTGCAAAGTCACACTTTCTATAAAATGATTATAAAAATGTGGTTGGGAAGGATGTTCTCTGTCTATGGATGAAATATACTTTTATGGCCAAAAGGACCATGCTTCTCAGTGATTTCTAGTTATAGTTAGTATGACTTTTATTTCCTCAGCATAGAAAAATTTACCAATCACTTGTGGCTGTTAATTTATAATACATGTTCACTAAGAAATTTTTAGGTTTTGCCTTAAAAATATACTGTATGATGCTCATTTCCTTTCAGAGGATATTGACAGTATGACAAATGATTGCTGTGATCTATTTGTATAGTTCTTCAGTTTTTCATTTGTGGATAAACCCATGTATCATGCCACATACTTTCATATCATGCATATGTTTGTATCATAATACATATGAGTCATGGTTTCATGAAACATAATTAATCATGGACTAAAATGTCAGATTATCAGGGTTCCATTTCTGGCTCACTTTCTTGCTTTGTGACTTTGGGTAGCAGAAATTAATCTCTCAAACATTCATTCTTACGACATCACATGTACACAGATTTTGCTACCTAGTGGTATATATAGCCAAGTTACTGGAACTACTTTGCATGTGGTCATATGTGACCACATCTCACCCCTGATTCACTGTTTCATAGGTTCATTCAACAGCAGAGGAAGGTCACTGTGTGGAGTTTGCACTCTTGCTAGATGAGAACTCTGTTGAGATTGAGTATCTACTCTCGAGGACCTCACGGTGTGTTTGAATATATGAATGTTTAGACCTGACTTGGTGGGTGCTGTGGGGTGTGTGCACAGTACCAAGTGCACTTTGAGAAGAGGGCTATCTCCTGAAATGACCTGAGAGCTGCGCCTCAGTGGCTCTGCCCCACACAGCCCTCACTACATCCTCAGGGTGTGAGGTGTGCCCCTGTGCTCACTCAGCCATGCTCCACCATGCCCTCGGAAGCATTACAGTGAAACACGCTTTCCCACCACTGACATTGAGCTTCTTAAAGGAGGGACTTCGATGAACCTATTAAATTCCCAGTGCCTCATCCCTGTTCAGCAGTGACTGGAGCTTGCAGAAGGGTGCTTAGATGGACCCCTGAATGGGGCAATGAATGGAGAAATGAACGGGTTAAGTTAACTAATCAGAGAGGATAGAATGAACAGAACATCAGCTATGAAAAGAATTGCTAACTGGTGGGATATAAAATAGGAAGTGAAGACCATTGGGAAAGTAATCATATGACCTTGAAAGAGAAGAAGTCAAGAGTGAAGTAATAACCTGATTGAGATGATTAAGGGCTCTGTAAGACATGACAGTGTTTCACACATAACTTCAGAAGTGGGAAATTTACTAATATTTTTAATTGAATAATAATATTTGAGACTTTCACTGCAGGAGTAATTGTTCAGAATGTGCATGATGGATTGAGTTCAGAGAACAAAAGCACAGGAGAAGAACACAGTTAAAATACAATTAGAGCAACGCAGGTAAGAAAGGGTGAGAACCAGTACTAAAGTAGTGTCTATGGCAGGGGCTGAAAGAACTAATCTGGAGTAGGTGACATTTAGTAAGGACTGAAATGTACGTGCAGAGAAAGAGGAGGAGGAGTAGCTAGGACGTGGCGGGTGGTCATGTCAAACTCACGTTGGAGAACAAAGCATGCTGCCAGAGACAGCCAGGTGCTGAGTGTGGATGTCAGTCTTCCAGGGCTGAAGCAGAGACCAGTGGCCAGGGAAAGGCAGGAGCTTATCAGGAACTAAGTGGAAAACTGCAACTGTCTCTGGTATCCACATATTAAAATAGAATATCACTGAACTTGAGCCAATGCACTTATCTAAGCAAAATAGAATACAAACATGTTTTTCAGAGCTCTGCAGTAGCTCCCTCTTAGCCTTTTCCCTCTTAGACCACTTTAGACCACTGGCTACTAATTGATGCCAGTTTTTCCTTGGGAAATAGGTAGATCCTAACAACAAAAAGTTTTAGTTTTTAAGTTGAGGGAAGAGTTTTTGTTCTGTGCCAAGCTCGGAGGATTTCCATACGTAGAGAGTTTTCCCACATATTTGGAGAGGACTGCTATCCTGGGGCTGGTCACTGGAAAAGGAACTTCCTCGGGATATTGCTGAAAGGGGCAAGGGTGGACATGAGTGATCATGTGTAATAAGTGACCAGCTCATTTAGAAAGATGCTGTTTAGTGGTTAGTAGTTAATTTTTCTTCTTGTGTAGCTTTGCCATGCTTCTTTTCAGGAATGACCCTATTGTTTCTATACCTTGTTTTTAAAATATCAGATGACTATTACTGGGATAACTTCGGGTTTCTTATAGTATTAGATATTTGGTCCAGTTTATAAAAGATGAGAGGGAATAATAGAAAAGAGACACTGCTTTTGTTCATTGCTTCATTTTCTTGTCATTCAGACAGTGCTTACTTTATTTACTACTGTATGTTTCTTGATTCTCTCTATTGGAATTTACACTAGTTGAAAATGCACATGTTAACACTGTAAAATAACAATGCCTTCTATTGGCTGCTATTTAGATGGGGAAATATTTTGGAAAATATTCTGATATATATATAACCTACATATGAAAAATAACTTCTTTTTTATCACAGATATTTGGTTTTGTTTATTAGATAGCATACTGTCTCTCAAGATTCCCTGTAAAATGATCCTGCAGAATAATATGTGATAAATGCAGTCATTCAAAATTAATTCAGATGAAATATGATACAATTAGGCAGTGATTCCTGCTTTCCAAAAATCCCATTATAAGAAATTCATCTTAATAAAAATAATGAGTTATTGAATTCTATTTTATGCCAGGCATTGTTCTAAGCACTTTGCACACATTATCTCATTTGATTTTTATAGCCCACCTATGAAGTATTATATTATTTTCAACCTTTATTTTTCATTTTAAAAGGATACTTAGAATGTTTAAATGATGTACACAAGTTCATCCTCCAAGCAAAACTGAGATTTGGACACAAAAGGGGTATGTGTCTAGATATTGCATCCCATATTCAACACATAAATACCTATTTGTTTCAGTTTAAAACTCATAGACCCTGATTATTATTGCCCTCTGTGATTTTACTGGGTGCTTTCAGATGTTTTCAACAATTCTAGAATCTTCCTTTTCTTTGTGCTCTGATATCTTTCATACAATAGGAACATTTGTCCATGTTATTCAATCAAAAATTTCCCTCAGAATTCTAAAATATTAATTGTGATATTATTGCTTTTCCTTGGGCATCATATTAGTAATTAATATCAGTAATAATATTACTGTTATGAATCAATTTCAAACCCATGTTTTCAGATATATTATGATGTGTACTTGACATTGGACAATGATCATTAATTCGATCAATGTTATCAGTTAGTAGGAAAAAGAAGTGAATAACAATTCCAAATGCTGAAATAATAAAGGACTTCAGCCTTCTTCAGTTTGAATATCTTCATCCACAAGGCACTACTCTACATTTCTATGTATTTTAAAAATTAATTTTGAAACAGTATTACACCTATAGCAAAGTTGCACATATAGTACAACTACCTTCCCTCCCTCTCACAACACATTCTCCCCCAGTCTGCTGATTGAAGGCAGGGTTGCTCTACTACTGGGCTATATCCCTAGTTCTTTTTATTTTTAAACTTGAGGTAGGGTCTTTCTAGGTTGCTGGGATTGACCTGGAAGTTGTGACCCTCCTACCTTACCCTCCCCAGTAAGTAAGTATGTTAGTCAGTTTCTCATCATTGTGACCAAATTACCTGACAAGAACAACTTAGAAGGAAAGGATCATTTTGACTCAGAGTTTCAGAGTTGTTTATGGTGGGATGACACCATGGATCTGGGCCCACGGTGAAGTGGGACATCAAGGCAGAAGGGTAGGGCGAAGGGGTTGTTCTGTTCATGACCTCCAAGAAGCATAGAGAGCAAGGGGCAGCAGGGAAGACGTACCCTCCCAGGGCTGGCTCCCAGGGACCCACCTTCCCAGCTGTGCCCCACCAGCCCATGGTTACTCCCCGTTCAGTCCATTCTAAGTAGGTGTCCACCTCTGAGTACCCTGCATTAACACAGGAGCTCCAGGGGCAACAGTGGTTGATAAAATGCCACTGGACCCAGCTTTTCATCTGCTCTTCCTGTGTATGTTTTTTTTTTGATGGCTTGCTACGTGAAATGGTCATATTTATGTTTCTGTTAGATTTCAGAAAAAGCTAAATATATTTTCTCTAAACCACCCTTCCTTGACTACGAATGTCCAAATGCTGCCACCCTTGGTTTAGCAGGTGGCAGCAGGGGGGAGTGCCATGTGACACAGTAAAAGAAAACCCAGCTTCAGAGCAGAAAAGACCAGGCTGAAGCCTCTGGTGTGGTTAGAGGTTAAGTGAACACAGACCTGGGAAGAAAGGCGTAAGTGAATGCAAGCACTTAGGATACCATCTTGCTATTAATTAAAGCAAACAGCCTTTCTCAGCTCAACATGTCTGCCAAGTGCTTCCTATAATAACCGTTTGACCCAGTTTTTCAAGGATTGAATAATGTCTGTGTAACCTGCTCGCGTGGCTCCTCTGCAGCTCCGCCCCTCCTCTGGGACGTCACAGACTGGTCTCAGCCCTTTCACCCTCCATACCCGAAGTGCGAGTATAGAAGCTGAGTTCTTCATCCCCGGTACAAGTTTTGCTAAAGATTTTTCAAGGACTTGGTTTAAGTAGTTAGTTCAAATGTTCAAAAGCAACTTTCCTAAATATTTGGAAGAATATCTCTCAAAGCTCTGCCATCTCCTTGAAAAACCAAAACAACAGACGAAGGCAGAAGGACTATCACTGAAGGCTGGCCACAGTCACATGGCCATTGCTGCTTCTCAGGCTTGTGCTGCTGCAGGCGAGGATATAGGGCCTGGGACAGTGTGAGGTATGAGGACTCCCCAGGGGAGCTAGCGGCATGGACCACATGGAGGGCACCCTTCATTGGCTCTGCAACAGGTCTCCTGAGATTCCTTCACCGTACATGTACAGTTATATCCAGTAAGATCCCAACCACAGACAATGGCTTCACCAGGAAACTCACCCTACTTTAAAAACTTAAATTAGCCATCGTCCTGTTGGTTAAATTGAAGAACGTAATTTCCAAGCTCCTCCTTCTTTTCTTTATTTACTTATTTGTTTTAAATCTCAGAATTTGCGTGAGAACAAGCTCAGCTCTCTTAACGGGTTGGATGATGCATCGCATGTGGAAGTTTTCTCTGGGCCACTAACAGACTTCCCGAGAGCTTTATAAATCATCCTCGGCTATTGCTCCCCCGTTGCTTGTAACAATGTAGGAATGATCCCGGGGATCTGAGATGCTTGACTGCCATGCCACAGTCTAGCTGGTGTGCTTGCTTGCGCTTCTCACACTCTGGTATTAAGTATGATGGATTCTAAGTCTAGGACAAACAACTGCCTGCAGAGAGCAGCTGGAAGTTGCTAGACCAAGAATGAGAGCTTCTGACATCTTCCATCTTCCTGTGAACAGGAAGGCAAACTAGGCCCAGGCAAAGGTGGAGGAAGGGATTTGATTACCCCCAACACCTCTGGTTTTGCACTTTCCAATTCTGCTTGTGTGCTCACCCCGCCTCCCCTCAGCAGCATTCACCTAGAACTTTTCCGGCACTGCAGCCTGCAGACGCTCATTCTGAGCTAGTGTCCTCGCCAGAGAAGGGCCCTCTAAGCCAGTCCCCACTGAGGAGGAATTTTACCTGATGAGGAATTGTATTTGTCCCAGCTGGGACCCTTTACACTGTAAATGGTGAAGCACGGGGACCAACACTCACTCTGATTTCAAAGGAATGAAACATGGAGTCCATGCTTCTAGGCAGCGGGACTGTGGAGAGACAGGGATGACTTGACTTCAGAGCTAAAGGCAAAGCCTTCAGCTCACAGAGTGTGTGCTTTGACCCATTGGATGTCCATCAGGACCCGCCTCCTGCGAGGAAGTGAATGTATGAAAACAAAGCCCTGCAGCAAGAACCCCTCAGGAGAAGTGTAATCTTGGCAAATTCAGAGGGCTTAAGCTAAACTAAAAACAAAAATAACTTATAATAGCCTTCAGTGAATATGCTTGAATATTTGAACCACAGAAAAAGTCAACCTGTCCCTGTTTTGTATCCTTTCATGCGGATAGTATTGCTGTATTTACACGCTATACCTTAGGGAGAGTTTGTACCTTTGTTGTGACAAGAACTAAAATAATTAGGCATTTTAAAGGTATTTGAGGAGTTCTACCAAAATAGGAGAGTTATTCACCTTCAAGGCACTTGCATAACATCATAGTCCCTACAGACAGGCGCTGGACTAAGCACTTGACATGTGACCACAGCAAAGTCCTTCACCCACTGAGGCCCCCATTTGTAAAAGGGCTGCATAGGGCTAGATAGCATCCAAACTCTTCAGCTCTGACATTCTGAAATTGTGGAATCATTTACTATCCCATTAAAACCGCTTTTAGAAACATTGATCACTTGATTTTTCAAAATGAAATTATACTGTTTTCGCTGTGTCCCTGTATTATAGATGAGTCATTTGAATTTTGGAGCATTGAATGTCTGGTGCACACTGATGTGACTAATAACTGGGGGAGCTCACATTCAAACCATCTCTTTCTGGCTCTAAAGTCCACACCATCTCTTTTTATTCAAATTGGCAGACAGCAGATTTAGACTTTTCATTTCATATATTCAGAATGTCCCCTTGATATGCAGTTCTTAACAATAGCTTGGAATAAGAAAATATTGATCGTTTTCCCCATTTGGCTTCTTTTGACTTGGCAGTAATAGAAGTTTAAATTTGTTAAAGGCCATGTGGTCGTGAGCACTGAGTGGAGCTGTAGGAAAGAAATGATAATAGGCCAAATCTATTTATGTCCTTATGCTCTGTCCCCTTTCATCCCTAAAAAAACCTAAAAGCTTAAGCATTGTCATGAACATTACTGGATGTAATCTCTCCTGTTGCCTCAAAATTTTAATCAAAAGTTTACAGTTGAGGAAACAGGTGGTGAGAACAATCCCGGAAGCCTACAGACAGGCAAATGGTGCAGCCAGGCCTCACATTTCACCCTCAGTTTCCCAGTAGCTTTTATTAATTGGAATCCTGAAAATTCACAATGTCTTTGAGTAGAATAATTTTTATCCTGGCTTAGGTCTCTGAGAGCCAGGCTAGACATCCTGGGCTCCTGTAGGAGTGGTGGGCAAGAAACTGTTAGCACCAAGAGGCTCTGGAACAGGCCACCAGCCGACTTGGGGATACCTGTGCCTAAGGCTAGAAGGCCACCTGCCTCGTGCTTTAAGCAGGTCAGAGCCTGGAGTCTGGACAGAGCAGCCTGAGGTGGCTGAAGTCACACGAGGGAGCTGCAGGCCAAGCCTGTTCTCCCCATCTTGGTGGA
This sequence comes from Sciurus carolinensis, assembly GCF_902686445.1. Lineage (NCBI taxonomy): Eukaryota > Metazoa > Chordata > Mammalia > Rodentia > Sciuridae > Sciurus > Sciurus carolinensis. The sequence goes on along the minus strand of NC_062227.1, from coordinate 77,234,021 downwards.
GCAAGGAAGTGCAAGTGTCCTGTGTCACAGTGGTCCCAGCTGAAGTCCTCTGGATTCCCATTGTGATGGCCCATCAGGGAAATAAAGACCAGTGGTGTCAAAGAGTTGTCTCAAGACATGAGCCAGAAAGAATGGGTGTGGGAGAAGTAGCCAAAGTGCTGACACAGCTGTGTCCTGTGCTGAGAGTTGTGTAGATAGCGGTGTCTCGTAGTGTAGGTGTGGAAAGTCAGAGGGAGCTGCAGGGGTCACCTGCTGAGCCTGGATACTTGCCTCTCCTCCAGCCAAGGAGCTGTAGAAGGTGAGCGGGAAAGGGGAGCCAGAGGAGGAAAGGCAGCCTGGTGCCCTTCCCTCTGTAGGTCCCTCAGAAGGACACTTGTCATGGGGTGAGAGGGGATTTAGTCTGACACTAAACACTGGCTCTTAACTTCTACGTGGTGCTTCCTATGGAAATTAAAGTGATAAACCAGATTCAGTAACAAGTGTCTGCACAGTAAGGGCGAACAGTACTTTGACTACATTTATACTTTGCTGATGAATGGGTTGTTGATTCTTAAACTCAGACCACTTGGTATTTTCTCATCATCTTACTGAACTTTCTGCAGTCAGAGCTGTGTATTGGTGTTCCTCAGATGTACTCCAGGTAGTTTTTTATCATGGCCAAATTTGAACTCATCAAGTTAACTCCATTTCCTGAAAGGAGCATGGTATCCTGAAAAACACCCCAAGCCCAAGTCTCCTTCTGTGCCCTTTTAGATACTGCCCAATACCATCATGTCCTGGTGAATCTGCCTCATGAATCTTGTGCTTTTCCTCTTCTCCACCACTCCAGCCTTACATCCTCTCTGGCCCTCCACATGCCTCACCTGGCCAAATGCAGGAGTCTGTTCTCCGATTATCTAATTGAGGTTGTTGAGAGTTACAGAAAAGAAACTCTGATTCTGCCCATGCCTGGCTCAAGCAACTCGGTAGCCTGTGTCCTCTTTCTTATGGCAATCAGGATCCTTCGCATCGGATCCCCTTCCCACATCCAACCTTCCTACCCCAGTCTCCCTCTGACATAGCCTTTCCCTCATGCTTTTGTCTTGTTCCTCTTGCCTGAAGTGTCTTTATCAATTTGCTCATTTATTTGTGGATTTATTAATCAAATAAATACTGCACATTTGCTCTGGGTACGGGTCTGCTGTACTGGGTCCTGGGAACACAGTGATATTGCAGACAAATGTGGACCTTAGTCTCTAGGCCCTTAAATATCTAGTTGCAGATATTCAATGACATTGAGGTCACTGACAATGTGTGGTTGCTGTAAGTCAGTGGGATAAAGGATAAGAGGAGCATGCTATGGAGAGAGTTTGTCGTGGGGTGGGGGCTGACCTAGGTCATGGATAGGATTGAGTCATGAGAAGACACTTTGTGTTGAGGTGGAGAGGCTGAGGGAAGTCAGCTGAGTGGAAGGCTGAGGGATGGACAGAGACTGGCCGAGCCGGGGTGCTCTGGATAGAGGCGCAGCCTGTGCAGCCTGGCACCCTGCGGGCTGCAGGAAGACCCGTGCTCCAGCAAGGCAGCCATGGTGGTTCTTGCCTATTTCTGATGCATTGTCTCCACGCTGTCCCCAGTCCCCTTCCTGGCTGACCCTCCCTCTGGGCTCTGTAACACACGTTCCTCTCCCGGTGCCTCGTAATCATGTTTATGTAGTTTTCTGCTGAACTGTGAGATTTCCAAGGAAGCAACTGTGAGTCACGCTGGTGTTGCCAGCATCAGCCGCAGCGTCAGCACGTGGAAGACGGGGCTTCGCGTGTCACCCCTTCCCACCCATGGCTTTCTCTCCCACTGCTGCTCTCACTTGCATTTCCTCTTCAAGTGGAAATTATCAGCACTTCTTTGACAGGCAGTTGGCCTTCCGTCTTCTCTTCTTGTTTGTCCTAATGATGCCACCTGCCCCAGCCTCCAGGCAGGCAGCTGCCTCCTTCTTCCCTCTCCACCCCACAGTCTTCAAAATGCTTCCCGTGCATCTCTGCCTGGCCTTTCTCCGGCACTCACTGCAGGCACTCCTAATGTCTTACCCACGTCTCTAGAACAGATTCTTCACTTGTGTTGCTACTTCTGAATTTCTTCTCCATGTTCCCCAAACATCTGATGGAGTGGGCTTCCTGAAATTCACACCTCGTCATGATACTGGTCTAATGAATTCTTCATTCACATCTCTTTGCCTCCTGGGGAAATGTAATTCTTTGGCAGGACACAGGACATTTCGTGATCTCCCTCCTTTCCACCTTCTTGTCTCCAGATACTATGGTGCTAGAACTTTCATCCAAATCCATCTTGACCCACATACAGGATACCTAGGACACCATGGTTTGTACAATGAAAATGTTCTTTGCTCCATCTAGAAAGTTTTCGATGGAGTTCTCTCTTATGTGGGGAATTCCAGCTCCTTTGAAACTCTGATGAAGTTCCTCTCCCCGGAGTCCCTGCCTCAACATCTCCTCTTAAAGTATTTCTGATTCCCATGGTCTTCCTAACAATGTCAGTGGAGACCAGTTTGGAAGCACTCAAACAAGCCAGTAATTAGAATATATCCCTGCCCCATATATTTTGGGTTCTTCAGTCCAGAAATTGGGCTTTATTTTCTTATTGTCAGTAACTGGGAATTACCATATATTTAACATATTTTTGTTCAAACAACTGAACAGTAAAAATGGAAGATAATATATTATTCCCTTATTTACTAAGTTGGAAATGATTCAAGTACCAAAAAATACACAAACAAATTATAAAACACACATTTTCTGTAACCCTAACATCATTATGATCTGAATAAACAACACTGTTGTGAAGTTGACTACTAGATTATTTTTATTAGGTCTATATTACTCATAAAGTAATTAATACTCAGAAAAGTTAATTAACTTTTAATGATACCACAGAATTAAAAATGGAATTGAGATTTGGATCCAAACATGTTTTTCCGGTGTTTTGTTTTGCTTTTGTGAATATTAATGAGATGTTTTCTGTTCTCTTTAGTACTTTTGGGTTGTCTGGCTCCAAAGCTCCTTTCTATTTAATGTCTTCCCTTTCTTTCTAAAAGTGATAGATTAAATTATAGGTTTGTTATTCATAAAATTATTTCTGTCAATATTTGTACCACCATAGTGATAACTTATGTCATTCTTGAAGTAGTTGAAACTCCTTTAACAATATAATAATAAATATTTTATAGTGCACTAATATGTATGTGTTTTATTTCCTTGAAATATTGAAATCTTGTATACACAATTTGTTAGAAGTTCTAAACACTGTGACTTTGATTTTCAGCAGACATTCTGCCAAGACAATAATGTGAGTAACCAAACCCAGTTTTTCTTTACATAATAAAACAAATTTCTAAATGAAAACATACCTGACTCTTGAAGAATTGGATGTTAGAATATTATATTCACTATGAACCTATGCATTTTAACATAGTAATGTCATACAGGTGGAAATCATCACTGAGAAATTATATTTTAAAAGAGAAAACCATTAAACCATCGATAAGAGAGATAATGTTTTGTATGGGGAAGCTGAAGCAGCTATTTTAGTACAGGGATATTTTGAGTTTTTAATTTTGCACAGTTATTTTGAAGTGGAGACCATTTTAGGAGACACCCAAAGAAGCAATTCATCTTCAGTTTTTAAAAGTTGGAAGATATGTGCATGGTATCTATTTCCTGCCTACCACAGGCTGCACCCTGTCCCTGGTTCTCACCCCAGTCCTGAGAACCTGAGATGATGGGGAAAGAGTATGAGCAATGAGGTGGAACTGTGGCTGAGGTCAGGAATGATATAAGGTTGGGGATTAGTAGAGACAGTAATGGGGCAAGAATTTGTTCCTAAACAAATTTTCCTTGAGAGTTACTAGGTTGCAAGCACTGTTCTAAATAGGGACAGATAGGAATGAAGACAATAGAGCTTAAAGTTCAGTGACAAATGCATCCTTAAGCCATTCAAATAATATTTGCGTGTCATGATAGAAAAAGCAGAGAAATATAACAAAAGAATCTAATCTTGAGGTCAGGGAAATTTTCTTAAAAATTAACCTTCAGGTAGGATCTGCAGGAGGAGTAAGGTTTAATTTTAAGAGTCAGAGCTTATCCATGTCTCGATCAGCACAGCAATGAAAAACTGTAGATTCACATCTTGGTAGTTTGTTTTGATATGTATCAAAGTTCCTAATATTGGATTTGAGTTCTAGGCCCATTGAGGACTACAAAGCATTTGGGTACTTTGTATACATATTGTCTTTAAATATGGTTCACAAATGTGTAGTTTTGTTGAACTGTCTGGAAGCTTAGAATGCAACTAAATTTGTGTGCCCATTTTTCTTAGGTAAGGGCCAAATACATGAAAAACTTTGGAAAAGCCACTTCCATAGTATGCTAAAATTGTCATCAGTTCTGGAACTATCGCTGTAATTCAAGACCACATGAATTATGGAGCAAATTTTTGTGTAGGGTGTATATATATTCAGGAAACATGATGTTTCATTGATGTTTATATGTTACTGTCTAGCAGACCCTACATATGTGGCAATAGTTGGAACTAAATGTTGTGGGTCCAGCATAAAGTGACACATACTCAGATCCTTTCAATTACTGTTTTAAAGCTTGCACTACACCAACATATAACTAGTGGTTCAGGTGGAATATCTCTCCTCAGGGAGTTTGGTCAAAATCATGATCCATCCCTTCACATGAGGTGCAAGGGAACCTTCAGATCTACCACCTATGACTTGGAAAGGACGGGATCAAACTGACTGATTTACTGTGACAAGATTTGCATGCAAATTTGGGGGTACATTACATGGCACATGTTTTTTAATAATCCTGTGGTGCTATCATTTTATGAGTCTCTGGATTCAGTGTAAATATCTGAATCTTCAGAGCATTTGAACATGAAGCATAGTTAGATCTGTCTCCAGGGCAGAAAAAAGTTCTGTGGCTGCCTTTAGCCATACGCTATATGCAACCTGCCAGTCCCTTATTTTGATTGATTATTCAGTGGAATGATTGGCTTGGCTTGTGCTTCCTTCTTTGGAATCTATCAATCAAGATTACGTGGTAGCTGTCCTAGTCATCTAGGACACAGTGGTGGGGGAGGGTAAATATGAGGGCAGCAGCATTTTTCCTTGTGAAAAGCCTTTCACCATCCTTTGCCACATATTTTTTTTCAGATCCTACCATTATCAAAAGCACAGCTCCCCTGGCATTTTATCCTGGCAAAAATATCTGCTACTTCTCCATTACAGTATTGCTTCTCCAAATCCTCCACCTGCAATTGGCTTTCTATATTTACACTCTATCTCCTACTCTTCTGTAGACTGATGCCCAGTAGATAGTATATATTTTTTTTATTATTTAGTTTCATGTTGGTGTGTTAACATTTTAGGTAGGTATTTTACTGTTTGTAGCTAAATAGTTTACTGCTCTGATTCTGAGACTTTGTTTTGTACATTGTATATCATTAGTATTTTGGAAGCAGTATGTAGTTAATGATTATAGATTGATGACTGAGGAAATGGAGAAAAATACTTTGAAAATTTTAAAAAGTAATGTTAACTATTTTCATCAAATGGTTTTCAAACTATGGTCATGCATTGCACCATAAGATTTCAATAACAGACTACATGCATGATGGTGTTCCCAAGAGTTGAGGTACTTAGTGATATTGTAGCTATCTTAGATTGTGTAAGTATTCTCTGAAATTTGAACCAAGACAAAACCACCTAATGTTGCATTTCCCAGAATGCATCCCTATCCTTAAGTGACAGGAGTCTTTTTAAGAGGGTTTGTAACCCTGTTCAATTCATTCAAGTTTCAATATATAAGAATTATAAATCATACATAAAAAGAATAAGAAAAGAATCACTTGCTAGTAAAAACATAGAAACACCTTTTATCACACTACAAGAGACATGAAAATATGCATATAAACCCCAACACTCTGATGTTTTATGTTAAAAACTGAATTATAATGAGCCTCACTCCAGTATATCCATTACTAGCAGCCTGTATAAATGAGAGCAGCCCGCAGAATGTATTCAAAGAGTCTAGTCACACATCAATCCCTTGGATGACACTGAGAATCCAGAAGCTGTTGTGTAACTGGGCTTATAAAGCTCAGCTGCCAGATGTCACCTAGAAGCTCAAGGGACAGAGTTGTAAGATCTGCTTATTGCAGTTTATGGGTTAATAAAATTCTAAAGAAGACTACTTGGCTATTTCATAATTCTTTTGCAGTATAATTTAGAAGTGGCTCTTCCTGAATGGTAAATGTCAGTAAATAAAATATGAAGTGTTTATATTGCCCCCAAAGAAATTTGATACTTATGAGTAAGATGCAAATTATTTTAATTACAGGCCTGAGACTTATTAACTTTTGCAAACAATCTTTTCTCCTAAAATATTTTGAGTTATATTCAAATTTCTAGAATGCTTGTGAAAGAATTGTTAACAAATTTAAGGAACTAAGCCTTTATTTTAATTCTTAGGAAATTAGAGTTAGGAAATTGAAGAACCAGCAGGGATTTTAAAGATACCTTGTTTTCTAGCCCTGGGTTCAGTCCCCATCCCAACACACACACATACACACACACAGACACACACACACACACACACACACACACACACACAGATATCTAGTTCATCTATCAGTTATTCTTTTACTCGTGTATCAGACCCTAGAGGCAACAAATGAAGATCAGACCTCCCTGTCTCCCACTCAGGGATTTAGGTAGTACAACATGATATGGCATAATAGAGGTAAGTAGGCCATTTTTAGGAGACCTATAGTCCTTTAGCACATATTAAGTTACACAATCAACAACACTTTTAAGCACTTAGAAGACCTCACTAGATCAGAGGCAAAAAAGGACCTTCTAGGCTGAGGACCACAGTGCTCAAAGATAGAAATACTACTGCAGCTTTTCCACCAGAAACATTGTCAGTGACTATGTTTAGCTAAAATAAAGGCTATGAATGGACACATGATGAGAGATATCTTGAAAATGTTACCCAAATTAGTATCAGTGTTCGGTATGCTGTATAACTTAGTCTTGAAACAATGAAAGCCAGCAAAATGCTTTATGCATGAAAATAATCACATTTAAGACATAAACACCATTGGATCATAAGATGGAAGGTAAATTGGAATGGATGGGAATTGTTGATGAATTGAGAAGGTGCAAAATATGCTAAGGTGAATTAATATAAGCACCAGAGGCCCCACTGGATGCGATCAGGGAGAAACATCTTCAAGATCTATGTAAACGTTGAAATTTGTGGCACATTCTGCCTGGTTGTGTGTGAGGCAGAGACAGTGAGTTATGCTGGAACATCTGTGGTCTGAGGTACTTCTGAAATATAGAAGCAAAGTAACCCAGTATCTTTTATTATCTGACAGACCACAGTGTAATTCCGGGGAAGAAATAGATCCTTCTAATTCATTGTTGTGGCTCCACTTGTTGAATAAAGTTGAAATTATGAGAGAGGTCTGGTCTGTGGACTCAGATGTGTTAGTCACTGGCGTGGAGGTGGTGTTAAAAATCACGGGTGTGATGACTTTGCTCAGCAAAGAAATATCAAGAAAGATAAAGACAGAACATTTGAGTAGGTGTGCTGGCAAGGGATGAGGCAGGCTTCTGTTTGAGGAGCCTAAAATAATCCCTGAAATGCAGAACTGGCAGCCCAAAAGGAACCGAGTGTCAGGGGTTGGGGTCTCGGACTCGATGGGAAGACAGACTTAAGTCAAACCAGTAGATGATGTGCAAGGTGGAATCCCATTGTCAAATAGATTTTGCATTTATAAGGAATAACTGATAACCCTATCAAGTACAATTTTCCTACTGAGGTAAGATCAGAATTCAGATTGTAGAGGACTAAATGGTGAATAAAAACTGAACAGCTGCAGCCTATAAGCATAGAAAAATCTTTCAAGAACCTTGTTTGTGAAAAGAATTTTGTGATAGGAACAAGCCTTAAAACAGCTTTTCTTTTGCTTTGCCTCTACCTGGAGATTTCCACCCCTTACCCATCCATGCTTCTGCCAAATCAAGGACTGCTCCTTCAAAATTCTGGGCATCTTATGCCATACTTCTGCTGGTTGAGGAATTGTGAGACAATTTTCGGCCCTTATATTTGTGATTATTTTTTACTTCTTCCTGGGGTGCACTTGCTGGAGTGGCCAACAAAGGGGCTGCGGCAGTGACTCTCTGAAACACACGTGGCACCACTGATGTGAAAATTCAGATCCACCTGCCAGGGCAGCATGGGGCTTGGACTCTGTCCATGGTGCTGAATGTGTTCTCCAGCCTCCAGTCCAGCAGCATGGCCCTCTCTCCAAGCCTGCACCTATGTGGCACTGCTGCTCTTGTCTCTTGTGAGTTCTCCTCTCCACCTGTGCTGCTGTGATCCCGTCCTTGTGGACAACCTACCATACTCTGTGATGATAAAACAATCGGAATTGGAGCATTTTTCAATTTCAGCCCCATGTGTACCACTGGGAACAGAACTGAGGCAATCTCAGAGATACTGTGATCTCCTCCAAATCACCTTCTCTTTAGCCTCATGTGCATAATTAGGATTCTCTCTGTGCTTGGGTGAATTTTATCATTTCCCCTCTATAGATATGCCTGGAAATATGTTCAGAAGTATCTTTGCCTCCCTGAGCTAATCCCAGGGTGGTACAGTTTCATCCTATACTAGAACGAGACCATGTTCCTGCTTATCTCTGAGCGTGTTGCCTCTGGGCCACACCAGTGTGCTGTGATGTGGCAGCGAGGCCAGCGCTGTCTCAGCCCCTCAGCCTGGAGCACCAAGGGAGCACTGCTTCTCCCTCAGCTGGAGAACTGCCTCCCTAGCCTGGTGTGCATCCCTACAACTCCTCTCTGGTCTTTATTACACTATACTCTTTCAGACTGTGTTTTGGCAATGGAGCAAATAATGTATTTTATTTGAAAAAGGAAACATCTAGTTTAAAGAGAATTTAGCAGCTAAAGTAGAACTTGGGTGTTAAAATATATACTTAAAATTTCACAAGCATTTCAGGGTGAAGGTGCTGCAGTTGTGAGCCTACAGTGACAATCAGAATGATAGTGACTATAAATAATGCCATCATGAGATTTAATAACAAGAAGGAATGTCCTGGACATTTTCAGCCCCTTATTCATCCACAAAAAGTTGAGAATAATAATTAATAATAATAATAATAATAATAAACGGGTAATCACCATTGTTATTTTATCCTGTTTGTAGAATCCTTGAAGGAAGTTACTACTTTTTTTATGTTTTGTGAATAAGGTACATGGTATACCTTGATTTTTAAAGCTCTTATCTAATATCTGACTACCATTCAGTTTTAAGTCTTTGCAATTTTTGAAACATTTTAAATATAATGATTTTATTTTTCATTTTCTAAGTGAAATTCATGTATTTTTGTGACTAACTTCTAACTTCTGTGTTGTGATCAGAGAATCATGAGTGTTCTTTACTTTCATCTTATTGGGTCACTGGTCTCCATTAGTGAATTTTCAAATCATTTTGACTCTGTGTTACATTCTTAAAATGTCCTTTAGGACTGGTTTCTTGGAGATAAAATCTTTCAATAGCCACTTAGTCCCTAAGTGTCTTCATTTCCCCTTCAGCCTGCACAATTTCAACTTGACAGGTGATTTTCCTCAGCTTTGGGAGATACTCAACTGTCTGCTGGCTTGTTTTTGCTGTTGAAGCATCTGCAAGCATTCCGACGTTTCCTTTCCTTGACTTACCCCTCTGTTCCTTCAAGATTTTACCTTCATCTTCCATGTTTAGCAAGTCCATTGCTATGTGTCTAGGTATGAATGTATTTTTATTTTTTTGTGTGTGAAGAACATTATGTCATTGACTTTATATTTTTCTTCAGTTCTGAAAAATGTGTACTTGCTATTACTTAAATGTCACAAATCTTTAATTATATTATTCATAAATGTTTGTATGGTAATTACATTTAACATATTTTTATAGTTTCTTACTGTATATTTAATTTTGCAAAATCTTTTTTTCCCAAAATTTTGCATTTATTCCAGGAGGTATCCTATATTTGATCACTGCCCACCTCAGAGTCTGTGGTATACTTTTGTTGTGATATTACTTGGCCTTTCATAAGCTCTTTTTTTATTCTTTTAAGCTACTGCTGTTATGCAGACTAATTTTGGGGAACTTTTCTCCAAAGATGGCTTATTCCACCTCTGCTTATTGTCTTCCAGCAGCAAATGATAATTTCTCATCAATGCTACCTCAATATCCTTAAAAAATTTTGGTACAGAAAAATATCTCCAAACAGCTTCACTTTTGGGTTCTTTCCAAAGTTCAAAATTCCCAGAGAACTGTCTTTGCTTCTTCTGTTTGTTTGCTTGTTTTTGTTTTTGCATACCAGGGATTGAGCCCAGGAGTGTTTTACTACTAAGTTACTTCCCCAGCCTTTTTATTTTTATTTATTTATTTTTTAAATTTTGAGACAAGGTCTCACTAAGTTGCTGAGGATGAACTTGAACTTGCAGCCCGCTTGCCTCAGCCTGCTGAGTCTCTGGAATGACAGGCATGCGCCACTGCACCTGCTCCAGAGAAGTGTTCCATTAGGCATCAGAGCAGCTGTCCCTTTAGGCCAATTCCCTGCTCTCCAAACTTCCTCCTGCTTTGGATTTGACTCTGCCTTGGATTCCATGTGTTTCTCTCCCAGCTACTTCAGGGTCCCTCCAGCCTAGTATGAGGATGCTCAGCTCATGGATATACAGGTGTCTGAGTCTGGGGTGTCTTCCTGCAGCTAGTGAGAACAAGGAGGCTTGTCAAGGGACTGTTGCTGGGGAAGCATGTGTGTGTGTGTGTGTGTGTGTGTGTGTGTGTGTGGTGTGCTTCTCAGAATTCCTAGACATTCGTTTTATAAAAACGAATGTCTTTACTTGCAAAGAATTCTTTACTTGCAAAGAATTAATTTACTTTGAATGGATCAAACAGAAAAAAAATACAGGAAACATACAATTCTGTGAACTTAGGATGGAACATTTATAGATGTTAAAATGTTACCTTTATATTGTCAATCTGAAATTGAGAAAAACCACTGTCGATTGCCAGACAGCTCTCTGGGTGGTCTGGGACCACCCCAGTTCTTCTGTTCCTTTCACTTGTAGGTCTCAAAATTTACTGTAGAATGTGATGGAGATGAAACATCTGAGACCAGGAGGGACTGGTCAGGACATCAGGCTGTCGCAGTCTCCTAGAAACAGGGTGTCCTTCACTGCTTGAGCCCAGCGTGTCCCATGGTCCCTGTGGCATAGTACCCAGGGTGGGATGATTTCTAAGGACCTGCAGCTGCGGTGTCTGTGGGGACATGCAGAGGAGGCCACATCTGCCCAAGGCAACTCCCCAGTGCCCTGCATCCTGGCTGCTTTTATCCCTTACTGACTGTCCATTACAACATACCTTCTCAGGTGGCCCATCATGTGTGAGTGCTCTGTTCTCACTGAACTCAGGCAAGTCAGGGACCAGACCGGTCAGCCTACAGATGTGTAGAAATACAGCCTACATCCACATACAGTCTACAGCCAACAGAGGAAAGGAGAATACACACACCTCTTAATCAACGAAGGCAGGAATAGAGAAAAAAATGAAAAGAAAAAGGATTCTCTGAGGAAAGCACAGAGTTTGAGGGTAAAAATGATGAATAACTATTCACAGAGTAAATTTACTACTTACAAAATACATGAGAAATAGATTAGATTAAGGGGAAAACCCAGCAACCTAGTACTTATAAAAACATGCCTAAAATTAAATTCACATACACATGCACAAGAAGGTTGACAATTAAGAAATATAAAGAGATGGAAAAGCATTGACTAAAAGAAAGCTTTTGCAAGTAAAATCAAATTGAGACCAGCCAGACAAGATGGTGCATACCTATAACCACAGTAACAGAAGAGGCTGAGGCAGCAGGATCATAACTTTGAGATCAACCTCTGCAAATTAGTGAGAATGTTCTCAAAATTTAAAATAATAATAGTAATAATAATAACATAAGGGATGGGGGTGTAGATCAGTGGTACAGTGCTTGCCTTAGAGTGTGAGAGGCTATGGGTTTCATCCCAGCACTGCAAAAAATAATAAATAAAAATAAAAGACTGGGGATGTACCTCAGTGGTGGAGCACCCCTGAGTTCAGTCTCCAGCACCATAAAAAGAAAAGAAAAGAAAAAGAAAAAGAAAAGAGTTAATATCAGATGAATTGGAACATTGGGAAAGTCATTAATATAATGAAAGGAGTAATTGTGTAATAGTGCAAGAAAAATTTCAAATAAAATAACAAGTTGTTAAGTGATGAAAAAGTTGCCTTTAAATTTATTAATTGAAAGAAGATATTTAAAAGAAAGTCAAACCACAAGGGACCTGAATTATTTGTCACTTAAGTATAGTCAGTGTTTTACTCAAAATCAGCATATAAATGACCTGAGAAAGGAAATGGATTTTCGATGTAATAAAACTTACAAGTCTGCATCAATAAAGCACATAAATGATTTTCAATAACACAAAGTATTTGCAAAATGTTACCATACATCACAGAAATACGAATACTTATTAAAGTAATAGTTATTTAAATTACATTTCATCTAATTACATAGGATCAATGAAAAGATTGTAAAACTCCTGAGTGTTTGAAACCAGGATAAAAATGATATAATACAAACTTATACTAATGCCAGAAATGGTGGCACATGCCTGTAGTTGTAATCCCAGTGACTCAGGAGGCTGAGGCAGGAGAATCTCGAGTTCAAAGCCAGCCTCAGCAAAAGTGAGGTGCTAAGCAATTCAGTGAGACCCTGTCTCTAAATAAAATACAAAATAGGGCTGGGGATGTGGCTCAGTGGTCTAGTGCCCCGGAGTTCAATCCCTGGTATGAAAAAAAAAATCTTATGCTAATGAAAATATTAACAAAGATTTGTATAAAACTCTTTTGACTCACTCTCAAAGTAGCTGTTAGAATTTAGAAACAATTATTAAAATGTAAACAAATATTTTAAGATTCAAGCATTATCTCGAGGAGAAAATAACAAGATTAATTTTTTAAAAAATAGAAGTTTGAGAAACATGAAGATTAGGACAGAAGTTAAGGAAACAAAACAAGTTAGAATATTAAAGGAAGCATAACTTTTCGAAAACAATCTAAAGATGGATCATGAAATAAACAAGGCAAGAATAAATACGAGTGAAATTAGAACATGTGAGTTCAGTAGAGTACAAAAGGGGAAAGTAAATATAAATGGTTTTGTTGATATATTTGAAAAGTTAAATAAAATAAATCAATGTTTAGGAAAAATCAATAAAATCCCCAAATGACTCCAGAAGGAAGAGGAAGCCCACAGCTGCTGTGCTTTGGGCAGGTGGGGACCAGCAGGTGACGGGGAAATCCCCAGAAGCCCCCGCCCGGGGTTTGCTTTGCCCTCTGAACTTCTCCCTTGCCTCTTGCGCTGTCTTCCTCAGGATTAGTCCTAGATGGTCTCATATGGCAACATTGTGTCCTGAATTGTGACAGGTGATTTTATCTCCCTTCATTTAGGATCTCTTTCCCTGTCTAGGTTGACTGTGAATCTGTGACTTAGAGCCTCCACAGGAACATGTGACAAATTTCTCTTTCTATTTTTCTAAAATGAAGAGAAATTTTAAGGTTTAATCCTACATCTCCTTTATGGTAATTCGAGTTGCTGCCCCAGTCTCAAAAACTGAAATGAGTTGCCTGTGAGTTGTCCTCCTGTGCTGACAGCCTCAGCAGCCGTGAGGATTCCCCAGGACATTGTTTATGGTCTGGAAAGGAGCTCTAGCTCACATGTGCCAAGCACCATGGCCAGATAATTACAAGTTCTAATCGAGGTCATAATTCTAAGATTCAGGCTCACAAAAATTTTACAAGAAGAGAACCATATTAACAGTAGACTGCCACGGAAAGATAATTAGGAATGAAGTAACCAGCAGCCAAGTTCCAGCTTGAGTGTAGTAGCTCTTTAAGAAGGATTTGACGAGTACCCACAGAATGTGAGTGAGGACTTGAGAACTGTATTTCCTGACAGTGAAACAAACAGACAAGCAAAAACTCCATTTTCACCATCTATTCAAGATTTCTGGATAAGCAAACATTAGCACTTTAGAACACAGTGCTAGGATTCGCACGTGAAATTGTAGTCAAGTCAAGCCCAGCTCAGCAGAACACGTCCCCATGCCGTCAGCATGACGGTTTCAAAATGCAAGTCACTCCTCCACAAACCCCCCAGGGGCAGACGTGGGGCCAGGCACTGCCCAGGATGCGTGCATTAGGGTTGTCAGACTTCTCTGGAAAGGCCAGGTGGTCAACGTTTTCCCTTTGGCAGCACCTTCTGTGGCCCCACTCAGCTCTACCAGAGCAGCAGCAAAGCAGGAATGGGTGACTCTGGGTGCATCCCAGCAAAACTAGTGATGGACACCGAGAGTCGGATTTCATGCCTTTTCATGTCGCAGAGTATTCTTGATCAAAATCTATTCTTTCCCTGACTTAAAAAAAAAAAAATCTGCTCAAAAAATAATGCGAAACTGCTTTTAGCTAATGAGTTTTACAGAATCAGGAGGAACAGGTCCCATGTGTGAGCCCCTGCTCTCATGACCCTCTCTTCCCCACACTCTCGTCTTCGGGAAAGCCCCTCTCACACTCTCCAGGCCACTCTGGCCTCAGGATGCCTGGTCACTGACCAGCCTCGAGGTCTTTGAACTACTCTTCCTGGGACACCTTCCTCTGCTCATCCTCAGCGTGGTCTCCCCGTCTCTCTGATGCCTGAAGGCATCCCTGTATCTCAGAGGCCCTCTCTGACCCTGCCCAATCCCTTGCAGAAGAGCAACGCTGCACCTCTTCCACCTTAATCCTGGTTAACTTCCCATTTCACATTCTTCACTACGACAGAATGACTTTTTAGATGTTCTTGTACAATCTCTTATTACCACAGTATTAAGGCCATGAAATTATAAACTTAAAAAAAAAAACATTGCTTACTCATTATCCAAAACTTACAAAGCATTAAGTCTGCTGGGAGAGGAGACACAGGAAGCTTTTTGTGTTATGCATCTGTTGTTTTTCTTTTTGGGGGGGTGCTGGGGATGGAACCCAGGACCTTGTGCTTGCAAGGCAAGCACTCTACCGATTGAGCTATCTCCCCAGCCCCATTATGCATCTAATGTGAAAGTGATGTACACTCTTAAGAAGCCCCAAAGTACAGAAATGTGTGAAGAAAAATTTAAAACCCCTCAGGTTCCCTGTACTCCCACCCCTTTGAGGCTCAGATAGCAGTCTGCTTCGTAAACACTCACACTGTTCTTTATGCTTAATATATTTGAGTACAAGACAAATATGCACCATATAAATAGTCCCTCCTCCTTTCTGCTTGTCTCTTTTGGAGGGAATTGGAGAATTTATTGCAACTGCTACTGTTGTGTTCTTGTTCTTACGGCAATGTGATTATATATGCAAATTTAATAATTTATAAATAAGTTTACGGAACAGTGTCTCCCCAAAGCTGTGTTTCCAGCTTTGATTCTTATGACAGTCCATGCTGTTTTGATAACAGTGGTGCAATTATTACATTTTACAGGTACAAGGTGCACAAAAACTCATGGATAAAATAATGGCATTCTCTTTTATACCTAAAATAATTTTCTTGACTCTGAGCTTGCTGTTTCACTTGGAAGTAGAAAAATTAGTCTTATACAGTGAATTTTCTTTCTTTTCTTTTTTGGAAGTCAGATTTGAGTTCAGTCAAGTGAGTTCTTGGGACGCCCCCTCTGCAATGCTCCTGTTCCTGCTCTGCCACGCCAGTCCTGGGAGGTGGCTGGGGCAGTGGTGTTCCTGGCTGGGCCATCCTTCTCCTGTGCTGCCCTTGTAGTCTCACCTGAGGTTTACTGTGCCCAGTGCTTGCTCTCCCAGGTGGCACCGTGGACATTCTGCAGCGCCTGGCTTGGTAAGCCCACGGCAGTCAGCCCTAGCCTCAACCACCTGCCCACTTTCTTGTCAGCTCTCCCTCTTGTGACCACCTCCTCCCACTCTCTCCAGCCTCCAAAATGGAGTCTTAGTCAAGTCCCAGATAATTTCTGTCCTCTGATATCTACGGGTCACACTCAGATTCCCTTCCTGCTATGAGGAGAAGTCAGAGCTGGGTTTTCAAGAACCCTCCCTGCTGCCTCTAGAGCTGTCTTGGGAATGCCCCTGGCTCACCAGATCCTGCAGAGATGCCATGAGCTTCTCTGCTCGCCACGCCCACTTTCTGGAGAAAGTTGGGAGCGCTAACAGGAAGTAAAGAGGAAGGGCGTGCCATGTGCCACCGAGCAGCGAGGCGTGGCCCACGCTCGCTCCTCCCTTGCCTGGTGCAATTCCTTCACGTTCAATTTTGAAAGGACACTTGAATAGCAGAGCATGGGCTTCAGAATAAGTTTAACTGCACTCTGAGTCCATCTTTGCCATTTCATCAGTTTTCTGAATCACTTAATGTCTCCTATCTTTCAACGTTAAAAAATTAGAATGGCATGGCTGGGGAGATGGCTCGGTCGGTAGAGTGCTTGTCTTGTAAGCACAAGGCCCTGGGTTCGATCCCCAGCCACCCCCCTAAAAAAAATTAGAATGGCAGCAAATTTTGCGACACGTATTATTTTGAAGATTGAGATCATCAGTGTCAAAATTTCCATCATAGGGCATGGCACATAGAAAGGGCTTACTAACAACTGCACGACCTCAGGAGATAATTCCTACACTTTATTTATATGAAGAAGAGGACATTCAGGGTAAGGAAAGAAACGTATCAGACAGAGACTGAGCTCCAGGAGACCTAAGACAGGGCACGAGGAAAGAACAGGATGTGATGTGTCAGACAGGAAAAGCCACTCCCAGATCAGGAAGCTGAAGGGGAATGTAGGGCCGTTACCCAGGCAACAGGTGAGCAGAAGAGATCTGCAGGGGCAGATCCTGGAGGCCACTGTGCCATCTATGTTAGGGTTCTCAACAGGAGATTATATATCTACCTGTATTAGGATTTATCACAGGGAATTGGTGTGCACAATTACATCTCACAATTTTAGAAGCTAAGAGGTCCCAAGATCTTCAGTCTGAAAGCTAGAGACCGAGAAAAGTCAGTGGTATATTCTAGTACAAAAGCTGGCTAACTTAAGACCCAATAAAATCCAGTCGTTCAGTCTGAGTCCAATGTCTGGAGAAGCCGGGTGCTAGCTCAAGCAATCAAACAGCAGGTGCCCCTCGTATTCATTTGGCTCTATTCAGGTCTTGCATTGCTTGGATGAGCTCAGCTCACTGGAGAGGGCCATCTGATTTTCTGTCTACTAGTTCAGATGTTAATCTCCTCCAGAAACACCCTCACAGACACATCCACGGGAACCTCAGGCCAAAGGTGGGGTGACCCCAGCGGCTCAGTCAAGGTGGTGCATAAAATTGACCAAAATGCCATCCTACTCTTTTTTAAAGCTGCGGCAAAGAGGCAGCTGTGCAGGAGGAGAGAGCTGGATGGGCTTGGTGGAGGGCAGAATCCTGTCCTGTGGCTAGGTAACAATAGCAAAGGAGAGTGCGGCAGTGTTTCCTGTGGTTGATTTGTTTTCTAATTGGACATATTTTCAAGGTGTGGATGTCCTCCTTCAGCAGTTCTAAATTGGGGCACATTGCAGTGAGTTGAAACTTTGGAAACATACTCTTAGGATGTAATCTATACACATTTACTGTTGGTCTTTTCCGAAACATAAAAAGTAAAACTCATTTATCTTTCACTGTCCAGATGTAAATTAAATAAACATTAAGGGAATATTCAATAAGTCTCTCCAAAATGATTTAGAGGAGCTTATAAATTTGAATTGTTTAAGTTACATAGCCCTAATGTGAAATATGTTCCTCACTTCTTATGGATGCAAAAATATATCTAGGCCTCTTGCAATTTGAATAATCTCTGTCCCTTGACTCAAACCTGGTCTGAGTCTTCCACACCTTGTGGTGTCCTGTGTGACGCCTCACATTCCAGGTCTTTGTCCTCCTGCAGCATGCTGTGGCTGGCACCCACCCGTAGTCACTGAGCCTCCCTGAGCTGCGCCTAGTGGAGTCCTTCGAAGAAGTCTCAGGTAGAAAAGGTTTCTCTTGACTCTCATGAAAATTTCTTGGGTTGACTTCTATCTGCACCTTACCATTATCTCCTAAGATAAATCACTTGTCACTTTTAGTATTTGCCTGGAAATCTGAGTAAAACGTACAAGTTCCTTAAGCACATGTCCTTTCTTCCTTGTTACCCAGGCAAATAACACCGCTGCTTGTGCTGGATTCCAGAAGATTCTCTTACCTGTTCTCCAACCATGACTGGGAGTTTTCCCAAGAGCTTCTGGCCCCAAACCCTACCCATGGCTCCTAAAGAAAGTAGACAGTGTGTCCCCTGCGTTCGGGGTGGGTGAGAGGCTCCCTGTCCCTGCTTTCATGAAGCCTGGGGCTTCAGTCTCCCTGCTCTGTTGGCTGCTTCATGCCGTCACGTATGATCACAGTCACGTGTGGGCTTGTGTCACATTCCGCAGACCTGGCTGTCCTCTGTGAGGAGCACCCGTGCTGGACGGCGGCCTTCCTCACTCATGTCCTCAGCCTGCCTGCTGATGGCTTCTTGCAGCCAGGGGCTCACCTGTCACGCTCCTCACGGTCTTTGGAAGATGAGAAGTTCTGATGTTAATTTGGTGCTATTTTATCTTTCATTTTGCTACTTCAGAAGTCTCCTCTTACCAAAACTGTGGGGCTGTTATGATTTGCTTACTACTGTATCTGCCACCTGTCTGGCTCTGGGTTTGGTGCATGGTGTGAAGCAGCCGTTCGTTTTACTGTCCTTCGTGCAGGGATTCCAGTTATATTGACATGAATAATCAAAAAGTAGATCCCCCAGATAGATGCTGCTGGAGAAAGCTGAGCACTTCTGCCCTTCAACTCCTGGGCTCCAGACTGAAAATAGCCCTGCAAGTCTGACCTTAGCAGCGTCGAGCAAATTGTGTATGCAGTATTTTCATAGTAATTGTTGCAGTAAGTAGAATTATTTTTGTTTTTGCCTGTGACAAAATCTGTCCTGGAGGTTGTATTTTTATTTCTCTTCAATTCCAGAAATATTTCATTGATACAATAATAACTGTTGCTAAGTAATTAAGTTCACATACGATTAAAAACCTATCTCCTCAGGTAGAATTCAATCTTTTGCAGTTTTGAAGTAGCTCAGTTTGTACCTAGTAATGTTTTTTCTTAAGATGATCTTTTACCCTTATGACAATGGGCACTTCAGGTCTCTCTGATTCGGTCTTTTGCAATTCTGAAACTTGCTAGTCTGTGTTGCTCTCACCCAATCTTCCAATCTTTGTTTTTCAGGGGTGCATTTAGCTCCTCTTTTTTATTCAAACGTCTGGGTTGAGATCAGTCATGCTCTTTCATCCTTCATATTCCTTCTTTTATTCGTGTTTTTTTTTTTTCCTGGTTTCTTTTGATTGTTTTCTTATACACTTTCTACCTCTATTTACCTCTGAAATTAAGTCACCCTTTTTCTCTCCGAATAGCATTATTCCAAGACATCACAACATGCAATTATCTCTACAAAGTCTGCCTTGATATTTTCTTTGGAAAACAAAAGAAACTTAAAACTTTTGTATCTCACCTTACCTTCTCCTCCTTCATGCGTTATGAATTGTACTATTTCTGACTGATTCATCCAGTGGCCATTTGTGCATATTCTCTACTCCCCGTTGCATCTATGAATGGGCTCCTGGTGTCTCTTGCTTCTGCCTGAACTACCTCCTTCAGAAATTTCCTCATTGGAAAACAGACCCTGCACGTGTAACCTGAAACCATCTTTGTTTCATTCTTGCAATGGGTTAGCTCAAGTGCTGAAGTCCAGAGTGGCACCTGCTTTCTCTCAGCTGAATGATCAGTCCAGAGTCTTCTGGAACCTAGGGAACTCAGGTATCCATCCACTGCTCCTTGAGAGAAATCCACTGCTTTTTCTCTGGATTTCCCCTTTCTCAACAGTTTGAAAACTCAACCATTCTCTTTTTATATCTCATGCCCCCTATTTTCTCTCTTTCTTTTCCCAGATATCTGATAAGACCATCATTCCTCCCTCACTCTGTCTTGTCTTTTAACTTCTGTTTTCCTCACTTTATCTCTTTGCACTATTCATGGAGAATTTCTTCTGATGACTTCCAGTGCATTCATTTTAATCTGCTGTCAAAGCATTGAGTTGGTAATTTCAGTTATTGTGATTTACCAACCGACCTGATTTTTTTAAATGATAGGATTTTTTTTTGATGGTTTCCTCTTTCCTGCAGATACTATTAATCTCGTTTGTAATTTCTTCAAACACTATGAACATAGTGATTATATCACCTGTAATTGGCAGTTGTCTTACCTGGAGCCCTCAAAGGCCAGTCTGCTGGGTTTTCACTGTTTCTCCTCCAGGTCTGATGCTCCTCTGTGGTTTACTTTTCAATATAAACAATCTTATGCTTTTGAGAAAATTGTGAGAACTGCTGGGAATAAAGTTAGGTTCTTGAAGAGAATAGGTGCATTTGCTTTAAACCAAAACTCTACCCATCCATGACCCTTGGGACTTAAATATATGGTCTAAGGTATTTTGATAATACAGGTAATGTTTATTTGGGCTGAAAATTTACTAACATGAAAAAGTTTCCTTGAAATTCCTCATACAAATTCTTATCCTGCACTGCTCAGCAGCAAGGCGTATTTCCTGTTTTCCTTCTTTGTTTATATTTTCCTCTGAGAGCAGGGTGGGAAGTGGGCTCCCTCAGTTCATCCCACGGAAGAGGTGGTGCATTGCTGACCCCAGATTCATGGAGGGTGGGTCTGCCTTTCGACTTCTGGCCTCCCTTAGACTTTGTCTTCTGCCACATGCATGTAAGGTCCTAAAACCAAGTGTTAGGAAGATGGTACCTAAACTATCTCTGCATCTGTTGTTTCACTACTCTAGGATACAGCCTAAGAATTGGAATTGGTAGAGCAGAGGCTAAAGTCACTTTTATTTCTGTTGTCAACTGACTTCCAGAAAGTAGTTATTAATTGTTACTATCCCAACTTGATAGCCGTACTTCATTTTCCTGTTTCTCATTCTTGGTATTCATTTTTTATCAATTGCTAAATTGAGATACAAAACATGGTATTGAATTACTTTATCAATGCTCATTAAATAGGTTTTGCATGAGGATTTATAGGATTCTAGGTTTTTGGCAATTTCTATCCCATTTCATAGCTTTTGCTTACTTGTTTATTGAGATTTTTGTTCATAGAAACATATGTAAGATTTAGATATGGAAAATCTCTTTCCCCTTTTTAAAGCAACTTACTGTGAGTCATGAATATGAATTACTTGTGTTTCTGTTTTGATGTTCCTGTTCAAGAAGCTAAGTTTGCCTTAAATATATAAATTGGGAGAACTATTGCTACATTTTTCTCAGCTTGTCTTACATTCTGAGATCAGATTTTGCTTTTGGTAATTACACATTCAATTAAATGATTTTAAGCTATAAGTATAATTGAATTACACATTCAATTATAATGATTTAAGTCACCCCTACTTCTGGAAACACACAAACACACACACACACACTCACACACACTTGACAAATTAAAGGACTGTGGAAACATAAAAATTATATTTTTAATAACAAAGAACATGTAGAAGTAAAATATTGTGCAGAAGCAGAATGTCAGGACTTTGAATTAACACACTTGAATTTAGATTTGAAGATTTTTTAATGTTTTGTTTGGGAAGAATATTTGAATCAGAAAATAATGACATTTAGTTGGATGATGTAAAACATGGAGTCTGGGTGTGTGTTGTCTTGGACAGGAAACTCAAGTGCTTTCTGATGAGGTGGAGATGAGGCAGGGTATCCATCACCAAAGTCAATCTGCCCATGAATACAGTATTAACTTTTTTTCACAGTTTAGCTACACATCTACATTTCTTTTTCACCAGCTCTGTCTCTGCTTCCGACTCTTCCAGAGTTCTGAGTCGTAGCGTTCTAGTCACTACCAATCAGGAACTATCTATCGTCCTTCGTTTATCACTTCACCCCTAACTTTTCCCACAGACCCTCATCTCTGCTTCTCCGACACTCAGCCCTCCTTTTCCACACGCCTTTATGAATAGCCCTGCACTTGCTTTCGCTGTTGTGGTTTGTGCTTTCTTTATGCTTTTCCTAGAGACTTTGACCTGGGGTAGTAAAACAAACAGCAAGCAGTGCCATGGATTTGAATCTGTGTCCCAAGGAGTCGAGTCTTCTCTTGCTCAGTCTTCTTGGTGTACGTGGTACAGCAGAATGAGCATCCTGTGACTCCACGGGAGACCGAGGGCTTCCCCTGGAAAGTGTCCTTTGAGTCAAGCCCCAGTGTGGATCCCCTTGGGGCTGGTCTGGCCATTCAGAGGACCCAGGACTGGTTCTGCCCATTCTCAATGTATCCCCTCACCCACTGGTCCATGCCAGACCACAGGGGATATAACAACAGCGGGGACAAATCACAGGAGCAGGGATCTTCTTCAGCCTCTCCTGTGGGTAACGGCAGGAAGCGTGCTGAGCACTGCTCATGTCAGGGACCAGTGTCCACTCTTGTATGTCCTGAACTCTTCACAGGAAAAAATCAGATCCACTGTCTACTCACTTTAATATTTATCAAATCTAGATTTCCTTGACTTTAGTAAAAGTCAGTGAAATACTTCCGTGTTACACTTGTTATTAACAGTGGAATTTATGTCTTATTTTTTAGATATAGAAATTAAGGTCTGCTACTTTCAGTTTTACTTAAAAATAATTTTATAAAATTAATATGGCTAGAAATACATAATGAATTTTATTATTGTATATATGTGTGTATGTATACATATATAGAATATATTTTGTATATTCATATTTAGTTGTATATATATATTCATTTTGTCTTTATTTTAAATACTGGTAGAGAGAATTTCAAAGGCATTTTTCAGTTTGTCTTTAAATGTGTGGGACTTTTATGAAATAATGTTCTCAACCTAGAGAACCTGGAAAAGGTGGTGTTACTTGAAGGGCTTTTCTTAAGCTCCAGAGAACCGGGGTAGGTGGTGTTCTACCTCTGAGGCGCACAGCTCCACTCCTGAGGGATACAGTGCCTGCGCCGTCACAGGCAGGCCACTGAGAATTTGGATTCGGAGTCATGTTGAGTGAGGTGAACTTCTAAGCTCTGTGACATTGGCGACTCTAGGGACCTTTTTAATCTTTACGTTTTTGACGTGCAAATGGAGATTAAAGTAGGTCGACTTCCAAAGATGTTGCCAAGTTTCCAGGTAATCATTTAATGAAGTCTGGCATTCTGTGATGGGTGCTCACACACACGCGCACGCACACACCATGTTAGCTGATCTATCACATGGATAAATGCCGTTTATTGTAAATTGCTAGGAGTTACTCTGAATCATTTCCTACAGGCACTGGCCGGTGGAGTCCCCTGGCAGTGCCCTGACAGAAGGACAGTCATCAGCCCCTTCGTGACGAGGTGGCAGTACTGCAGGGGGTTGGGCACTCACCGGGCACTCACGGGCTGCTGCTGGAAGGGCTGAGTCAAACACTGGCTCAGGTACCCTGACTTTAGAGTCAGCCTTCACCAGGACCAGACTGCCTCCAGGTAGACAGGGAGGAAATCAGTGTCTAACCCTCTCCACATGACAAATGCACGCTTCATTGTGGAGGCCAGGAAGAGAGCTTAACACGCCTTCACAGCGGCCTGGATTTCACGGCCTCCCTCAAGCTAGTCATACTCTTGATCCTAACATTCACAGTTGCTTTTGAACCCGTTTGAGTATTTAGACAAAAGTGCTAGGGACTGCAAAGCGATTTAATTACATAACACTAAAATGTGTCCCCTGACACTGGGTGTGAAGGTGCCACCTAATTCAGCCCTCCTGGGAGAGACTCACTGAGCTCGTAGCCCACGCTGAACCCTGACACGCTCATCCAGGGAGGCGGGCACACTGATGTCTGAGAATTAATGCCCTCCTAATAGGATATTTAGTGATAAATTATTTATTCTTTAATATCTTTCTCATGAGTGAGTTAAGAATCCTGGAAACTCACCAGTTTATAATTCCTATTTTGGCTTTTATGGAGCTAACAGTATTAAAGTAGAAATATCTCCTGAGTAAAATAAAGCCAGTTAAGTTGAGTGGAGTTAAAATTCAAGTTTTTCTTAGTAGAGTCTTTGTCTTGTCCTGAGTGAGCACACCGTGCAGCAAAGAGCAAACACGAGCTTGTAAATTCAGGCCAATGGTCAGGTCGGATCTGAGAGAATGGTCCTTGGCACTGTGCTTCTTGGGAGTCTTTCGGAAGAAGGCCTTCTGCCTGGAGGTACTGGTGACTCTGATGGGAAAGGTACTTGAGATGGGCTTTAAAAGTGCCACAACCTCGACACACGTGTGCCTGGGATGAGCATTCCCTCCAGGACACTTTAGCCAAAGACACATTTGTGTGGCACAGGGTTTGTCAGACCTGAGGAACGAGGGAGCCAATTCTGGCTGGTTGTTGACTCTAAGAGAAATTCCAAGGATGGGTCTTGAAAGGTTCGTCTTAAAATGTCTCTAAGAATTTCAAGTTCTATTCTGCAAGCACAATACAGGAGCAAGAAAATCTTTCGGAAGGAGCGGGTGGCATCAAAGCATGCTCCAGAGAGGCGGGATGGCAGAGCCCAGGGTCTGGAAGTAGGAAGACTGAGTGGAGCAACTGATTTGCCCTAAGTATCGCTAGAGGAATAGGAGTGGAAAGAGGTCTTAAAGTCACATAGGGAGAGGATTTCTAAGAGAAGAATGAGCATGCCTGAGTCCTGAATGAAGTAGGAGACGTGACAGTGAGGTGAGAGAGAGTAAAACGAGACGCCACTGTGGGTGGAAGCTTGGCTAATTTCAAACTCATTGATGGCATCGACCAAAGTGGGGGGAACAGTGGAGGAAAGATGGAAGCCTACGTTTTAGAGTTCCTGGTTTTGAAGTGGTGAATAAATATTAGATGGACATGTCAGGCTGGACAGGGTGTGAAGCTGCTGCCCATTTCGGAGCCTTGAGGGGTAGAGCTGGATCACATGCACAGCCTTGCAGTCGAACAGAGCAGGTGCTGAGACTGCCTCCGGCTTGCTGATTTTCTGACTTTGGGCGAGTTCT
This sequence comes from Sciurus carolinensis, assembly GCF_902686445.1. NCBI lineage: Eukaryota > Metazoa > Chordata > Mammalia > Rodentia > Sciuridae > Sciurus > Sciurus carolinensis. The sequence goes on along the minus strand of NC_062227.1, from coordinate 77,208,743 downwards.
TTGATATTTTTATGAACTTTATTTTTTCTCCTGCTTTCATTAAGTATTTATCACTATGGAAACATCATCCAGTCGAATTTCACCTATTGTGGGTCCTCACAAAGATGTCAGTCTTGCCGTTGCAACTACAGTCTGAAGGCTGCGTCATCCCGGGACACCAGCGCTCTCTGTAGTACTCTTCTACTCAGGTCTGCCCGCTCAGTTTCTGCCCACTCTTGAACTGGGAGCCCTCTAGCCAGAAGCAGAAGCATATAGTAAATTAGGAGACCCAGGAGAAGCTCACGAGAAATCAAAACACAAATTGCAGGACCAAATTCATGGATTCATTGATAACTTGCTTTTCTTATTGTTCCATAAAATATTTTTTATCATTTATTCTGTGTAAGTTTAGCAAACTAAAATTAGCAAGATAAATGAAAGGTGATTTTTATGGCAAAGCATGAAAAAGAGCTACAGAAAAGAACAGTTAGGATTTTCCAGCTAGCATTGTGACTGGTGAACAAATTCCTTGGGAAATAGGATCAGGAGAGTTTCCAAGTCGAGGGACGCTATCCTTGGAATCTTCAGCAGGAATAGAACTAGGGGAATCATTGGCAGAAGGAGTGCTCAGAGGTTTCTCATGGGTTCAGGTCACCAGAGCGGATGGAGGCGTCACCGTGAGTGGGCAGGGAGAGATGCTTAGATCCAGAAGTCAGGAAGGCAGGTGCCAGGCACTGACCGAGGAAGGCATGAGTTCAAGCAGCTTGGTTAGGATTCCAGTGCCCTAGGAGGACCATGGCTGGGACTAAGAAGCCCACATGGTACAGACAATGAGGGAGGTGCTGAAGGTTTTGTGAGGAGTAACTGAAAGTTGTTGGTATCTTGCGGATGAAAGGAAAGTGTGTGGAATGAATCCAGTGAGTTTGATTTTGAAGTTTCTAGCATGGATAATCAGAAGGCTGATGATTGATAAAAATGAAAAACTAAGGGAATGAAGCTGAAGACATCTCATCAATCTTACTGACTAAACAAGATAGACCTACTCTCTCCTGCTAATAGAACAGAAACAAAAATTATGGTATTGATTCATGTGACTTTCCACCATTATTTGGGGGCTATCTTGGACTGTTCTCACACCTCTTAACGAAGAAATCACCTTTGGTGTTTTGCATCTGAATGACAGAGAAATGAGCATAAGGACCACAGATTAAGCATATGTCTCAATAAACAACTGGGTCTTAGAATGCAATCCAAGGGCCAATAAACCATTTCAAAGTTCTTTTATAATGCAATGCTGTTTTCAAAATTATACTTTTTTAAAAAAATTACTAATGAGAAGAAATAGTATAGTATATTTCAAAATTCTGAGACCTCTATTTTAGTACATATTTACTGTTGTATTTGATATAACAGGATATGTTCTTACCTCTTCCAATTCTTATGAGATGACAGGTTTGGGGGCCAGAGTGACCCTGTCCACCTATTTCTGCCTGAAGCTCTGGGTTTTGTTATTCACTCTTGTCTTCCAAGGCAGAAGTCATACATTCTAGAAATGATCTTTTCTCCAAGGCAAAGGGAATTAAGGACGGTAATCTAAACTTTATCAATCCAAAGCCCAACATTAGCTTCCCCCCCAAATGCTTCACTTCTATTTTTCAGTGAACTACCCATTAGAAATACCAGTCTCAGACTCCCATTCTCACCGTAATAATTGGGAAACAAGCACCAGCAGATGAAAGGAAACACAAGACCTGGAGGTGGAAGGACTCTGAATTCTCTGACAGTCTTTTACTTCCTTTAAACCTAAATGGAAGCAAATCTGCTGCTGCGGGAGATCACACACAGGCATCAAGGAAGGCCCTCGTTGTCCAACTGTGACATCAGACCCAGGATTTAAAAACCGCATCATATCCATTGATTAGCCTAGTATTACAATTATCCACAATATGGGTATAAGTTTGGGGCTAAGTAGTCACAGAAGGGCTTTTCATATCTAGTATATGTTGCTTTATGTTAAAGGAAAAGTGGTATCTAGCCTTATTTGGATATCTGTAAAGAGACAGTAAGAGCCATGTTACCAATTTCCTGCAATAATTCTCCAGACAATCTCAGGCACTTGAATAAGTACGGGGAATGCCTCGTTAACCAGAAGTTAAACGCTTCCTAATGAAAATAAGTGCAGAATGCCAAATAGCCAGCGAGGCCACAGTGGCATTTGATTTGTAAATGATGCCCACAGAGAAGCATTCATATCTCAGATAGTTTCAACTGAGATTATTGTATCCATCGATCACAAAGGAATTCAAATTCTGAAGCACACACCCAGCAGATAAGCTCCGTTTACATAGCACTGTATACTGTAGCCAGTGGGTCTCATTGGCTCCCTAGGTGATATTTGCAAGTGCTCTGCTTTGTATCAACCCAGGTTGATATTTCAAACCCCAGACTTCTACAAGAGTGACAGCTGAAGATTTAGAAGGTAGACCCCAAAGTGAGTGTTCTTAGATAGATATGGGTTCTGCATATTAAATCTTTCTGGTGAATTGCTCTTTAGGAAGTGAAGCATTTGACTTAATTTCCATCGTATACTTCAGTTTTGCTTTTATGTCCATTTCCTTGACATAATCTGGTTACATATTTTTTTCTCATCATTTGGCATATTTATGCCCTACTAGTTTTAACCTTTCTACATCAGTATGTCAAGTGTGGCTTTTGCAACAGGCATGTGTCTGAGTTTTGTGGATTTGAAGAGCAGAGAGATGGACGGAACACAAAGATTCTGACCTTGGTAAAGATTCTTACCCAAATTAGAAGCTTTGCCTTAAAAAGCTAGGGAGTAGCTCAGTGTTGAGCATGTGCTTAGCGGGCAGGAGGCCCTGGGTTCCATCTGAGCACCACAAAGAAAGAGCCAGGGTTGCTGGACTTTGAAACAGAGAATGAGGTACCTTTTGTCCTCGTCCAGACTGATAGAAATGCATGCTATTGGCACTGCGTGAGCTTCTCCAGGATTTATCAAGAGAGCCTCGTGCATGCTCCTCTGCCGGTCGATTGGCAGGGGCAGCGCTTGGCGTCCTGCATTGGTTTTCTCTCCCAGTTCCATGATGGCCCCACTTGCCCATGTGTGCCGCTAGTGCCTGGCAGGACCAGCAGCGGGTGCTCCTGACGTTTCCATCAGAGGCAGCTCCAGCTCTATTTAGGAGGGACTGAGGCTCATCAGAGCTCCTGGGAGCAGGAAAGACTTAACCTTGAGTCTACATTTGCCTGGCTGTGACAGCTTTATTGTGGCCTTAGTGTTTATGTCACTGTAACCTAGAAGGCATCCTTGGGGTGCTTACAGTTAGGTTTAAAATAATATTGAGAAGACAAAACTTGCTCTAAAAAATGCTTTGATTCTTGGTTTCCATAACTTATCAGGGTTATAGGGACGTCAGCAGGATGTAGAGGATGGCGTGGGGTGGCGGCATCGCACACATCACACACACACACACACACCCCTGAGCTGCCTCACCACTCCCAGCTCTGTCGGAGCTGCAGCACTGCCCTCTCCGCAGCCTGCGCCATGCCTGCTGGCTGGTCCCACAGCAGTGCAGCCGGGTCTTCCTGGACCCTCGCTGCTCTCGTGGAAGGTCACTGCTCTCCTTCTTCTTGGCCGAGCTCAGACCCAGTCCCGCATGGCTGCCGCAGCCTCAGCTCTAAAGCCCTGTGTGGTCAGCCGTCCCCTCTCCGCCTGTGCTGATCAGTGAATTCCGAGGCGTGATGGGGCAGGGGTGAATATGGACAATTGAGAAAAAGAGGACACGAATGTGTGTCACTCCCCGTTGGCCAGTATCACAGACGGGCCAGCACCAAATGCCCATTAGACCAGTTCTAGTGAAAGGATGGTTCAGAAGACGGTTCCTTTATTTAGGGTTCCATGTGACCTCTGGAGGTGTGAATTTTGAGAGAATCAAGAGGGAAGACATATTGCCAAAGGTCAGTCAAGAACTTGCTTGGATGCCCTTGGACAGGAAAAGGGAAAAAGAATGAGAAAAGTTGTTCCATGGTAGCGACTTCAAATATACATGTGCCCCTTTTAAAGCAATCAAGCTTCTGCTTTTGTTGTTGTCTTGATTTCTGTCTGTCATTCTGCCCTTCTATGGTCTTCTGATGATTTCTTCTTCTCTCTCACACAAGCTTTTTCTTTATTATGTATAGTAAATATGCTCCCCATGTAATCCTACCATTGCCAGTGACTATCTACAAAAAGTAAACTTTGTGAAAGCCTATTTAATGTGAGTCCAAGCAAAATCCAGCTTTTGGTTACCAATGTTATCAAAATAATTATGTTTTCTCAATTTATTTAAAAATATGAATATATGCACCATGAAAAAAACTATATATCACAGCTGAATCAAATGACAAAACAACAAAGCTATTATACAAGTCATGCAAATATCAATAACATTTTAAAGGGTTTAAAAATTTCTCCCCTGTAAGTTTTGGTATTTAAAATCTATATATGAGCAAATTTTATGCTAAGCTAGAGGAAGTAAGTCATGACATATAAATCTGTGTCCACAATGAATACATTACAAAGACAAGCTCAAAATGAGAAACTATGATTACCAACTCCATCTATGCTTCAAGAAAAGAGTAAATACTTTAAAGCAGTTTAAACATTGGGGTATTCAATTTATACTAGAATGATGCTGTTTCTAGAATTAGAGCTGAAGGATATTAGATTATTAAAATAATGTGATTATGCAACTATGTTATTACCAGGCCATCAAGATCTTTCACATTTGGTGTTTAAAACAATATTTAAATTTAGTTAACTGACTTCAAAAACTACAAACACCACGCACACCTGTAATCCTAGTGGCTTGGGAGGCTGAGGCAGGAGGATCATGTGTTTGAAGCCAGCCTCAACAAAAGCTAGGCACTAAGCAACACAGTGAGACCCTCTCTCTAAATAAAATACAAAAATAGGGCTGGGGATGTGACTCAGTGGTCAAGTGCCTCTGAATTCAATCCCCAGTACCACAAATTATTATTAATAATAATAATAATAATAATAATAATAATAATTTTCAGTCTTCAGTGTGAAACACAATCTCTACTATGGCAAGTTGCCAACAGATAAATAGGAATGGAAATAGGGAGCTGGTCATTGAAGTGTGTTGTTAGTTTGAGTGTCAGAGCTGCTTCAATGAAGTTAATTCCCCAGACTGCAGGGCTTCCAAAGAAAATGAAATTAGTATCTTGAAGAAAAAAAAAAATCACATTATGCTCTGTACTCATCTCATCTCTTGAAGCTTGGGTGTTCCACGTTCTCTGTACACTGCTTTTGTATCTTTTACCTCTAATACCTAAAACGAAATTTAAAATAATTGCTTCAAAAAATGTGGGTAGGAGATGTGGAAGTGATTTAATCAGAGTTGAATGTGGACTGGCAAGAATGAGCAGACCATGGGGAAAAAGTTAAAGAAAGGAGCTTCTGTTTTTTATTTAAATGAGATAGACTTACACAGATTTAAACTCTGAAAGGGTGTAGATGACAGAAGGTAGGTTGAAAATTTGTGGATGATAAAATAAGTGATGTGCTAACTGCTGTGAGGTAGTAGTGATTAGGGAACCCAGGGACATGTGGGAAAGGGAATCTCTCCAGAATGCGATGGTAGAGATGTAAGAATGAGAGAGGGTTCGGATGAGGTCACGGGTGGGGAGCTGAGTAGCATCCTGAGTCATGGAATCTGTGTGCTCACTCAAACTAGAGGACTGAGCGTGTTCCCCGGGCTCTTCTCTTTCATCTACTTCCCACATTCATTGCTACCATCAAATACAAAATAAAGTAATTGCTCTTTGTGGATTTACTGCAGGTTGTAAATCTGACCACATTTGCTGTAGACCCAGAGATGTCTCTGCTAGAATTACTCCCAGATCCCCCCATCAGCAGCAGTTCAGCCGCCACGCGGCTGTCCCCACCGCCAAGCACGCATAACCACATGTTCTCCAAAGCAGCACCTCCCGGGTCTCACGCCCTTACCACACAGGTCGAGTCCAGTTCTTTGTAGAACAAATGGGAAATACCTACTTTCTTCTGTGGATCTTGATTGTTTACATTTTTAAAACATTATAACCATATTTTTAAATCCTACTTCTAACATTATCCTCAAACCTATTTTTACCGTGACAAAAAATTTAATTTCATCAGTTTTATAAATAAAATGGTTTTAAGTCATCGCACTTCCATTCAAGGGAAAACGGAAAGCAGAGGAGTGGAATGTCCAGACAGGCCTAGTAGATCAAGGGCATCGTGAGCATTTGCAAGTCTGTTATCAAAAGTCATGTTTATTTACAAATTCGGGGATATCCTCTATGAAGTCATTAATTAGTCTTATGAATTCACCTAGGAAATGACAGCATGAATTCTGGAGCTAGGCTGGCTGACGCGGATTCCAGACTTTACCTCTCATTAGCTTTGTGTTCTTATGCTACTGTTCAATCACTCTGTGCCTGTCCCCTTTATGGAAACTAGGCATGGTGTTTTATATGCCTCATTTCATAAGGCCGCAGAATAAAGGATTAATGAATTTGAAGTAATTAGAATAATACCCCATACATATTAACTATTGTGATAATGTTAACCATTTTCACAAATCTTGCAAAATTAAAATAGCAGAAATTAAAATCCTAAAATAAAGCATTTTAATTACATATATTTTAAGCTTTTATTCTTTCTATTTGTATGGAATATTGTAGAAACATTGTACCTCATAAAATCTGACCATGTGTAAAGTCATTACTATTTTCAAAAATTTCTAGGAGATTGTAGTTAGAAACAAAATTGGCAAATGCCCTCAAAACCATAAATTGACTCTAACATCTTCATTCTCTTACAGTATAAATACTAATATCTGTAAAATATTGGGTTTATTTTCCTGTGACTAGTCAATAAATTCTTTTCAATTAAATATTGATGCTACTTTATTTCATAACATTTTAAGAAGATTAAAATAATGCTAATAAAATTTTAGTGCCTCCATATTTTCCTTGTGATTTATTTGATAAATATGTAACCTTTTCAAGATCATTAAAATTTTTATTCAGTAACCCACAGCCAAACAAATGGAGATTGGTAACTCAGGAAAGAGTAAGGATTTCACCCAACATTGCTTTCAACTTCTGCTTATTGGTAAGGGGAGTGATAGTAAAGATGAATCACATGACTCAGGCCAGCTGAGACTGTGGACAGTTGAGGACATTACTTACTAACGCCTCGTAGGTCTATCACATCAGGCGGTTGACCTGTGCATTGAAAACATATCTAAGAATCGGGAAGGTTCTAGCTAGTTCCAGGGCCCAGTCAGACAGCTTCATTTGCATGAACTGTTGTATTGTAGGAGCAGCATCGGATTCCGTGACAGAGTAGCACTCTTGGTTTAAGAGCCCAAACTAAAAAGATCCTCCTTTCAACCTAGTTAAAAAACAACCCCCCCCCCAAAAAAAAACACTCCTAGACAAATGCAGTTTTGTTCAATGTTCTAGAAAGAGCATTGAAGCTACTTAAATCTTAGGTAAAAACAAGTTGAATTTTTATAAAGTTGTCAAGCCTCCAAGTTTTTTCCACTTATAAAAGGAACATACCTCTGCTGGGATTCAGTCATAGTCAATTAGCACACCAGTAGTTTGCAGACAGTTCATCTATCTTCTGTCTTGTGGCTAGCAGTATGAAAACTTCTTTGAATTGTGAAATCAGTGCGTGCAGTAGGCTTGAGTTAAGGGATTGCAACCCAGCTCTGTAGGAAGAGGCACATGATGGAGATGAGTTTGTGAGAGCTGAAGTTCTGAAGCCTTGCTGGTCTCAATGCCCTTTGCACTCTTAAGCACTATCCAAGGCCTCCAAAGTCTTTGACTAACTGGCTTATTCAATATTTATTATATTGTTTATTTATTATTATTTATATTATATTATTATTTATTATAAACAGAACCTTTTAGATAGCTATTTATTAAAAATTGCACCAATAAATCCATTATGTGTTAAAATGCCCCGCATATTTTATTAAATTGATTACTATAAAGATGTTAATAAATATTAGAATGTTGATTGGAACATTTTTGAAAATTTAATGTCTGACTTTTTAGAGAATACCTGGATTCACACATCTGCTTATGCCTTGAATCTGACATGATATGTTGTTTTGGCAGAAGAAGATAAAATCCAAATTCACAAAGCTATTTAACTGGTAAAGGGGAGATTATTTTAATAGTCTTACAGATAATAACAGTAATTGTTTTATACTATACCAAACCTCAGCAAGTGATAAAGGTTAGTTGAAACGTGAAATATTCAACAATATCAATGAATTATTTTGTGTTTGTTCCATTAAAATCCAGCCAATACACTTTTCTCTTCAAATGGTCCTTCTGTCCATGCATGATTGTGTCAGGTCAGATTATTCCCCTTGGCGGATTCTGGATCACTGCGATGCAGAACTTCCAAATGTTGATACTGTTGTTGATACTGCTTACATCAATGACAATCTCATTTAATAAAATTGTTCTAAGTATTGAGAAGCTGTCAAGTGCACATTGGCAAATACATTTTCTTCACTTGAATTTTATTATTGGCAACAAATATTGTCAGTTGTTTTTCTTAAAAGTCAACAGATTAGTTTTATTCATTTTCAAGAAAATGTCTGCCAGATATCCAAATCTGAATAACTATGTCTTTTAAGCAAAAATGATGCTCTATGAATAAAGCAAGCGATTCAGTTCACAATTAAAATAATTATGAAAGTGCTTTTTTGTGAATGAACGATTGTACAAGGCAGCTTGCAGCACCATGACTTATTCATAACCCATGTTTCATACTACATAAAATTAAGACATAAATTCAAGACTTTAGATATTAAAAATTTTTTGTGCTTCATAAAGTGAATTTAAAACACAGTATTTTATCTTTTCTCACCCTGAAAATTCATGAACCTGTGCCACAGACACAAGCTGCTCAGGATTGGTGCTAGTGTCCCATTACATTATTAGGACACCAGCAATTTGACCCACCATTGTTTTTGCACCATCAATGCAAAGGTCAACCCAGAAGTTCTAGTAAAAGTCAGAAGACTTGGTTCGCCAGCAATTAAACATTCTAGCCCAACTCGTATTTGCTGTCCAGCCTTCACATGAAAGATGATCTTCAGTGATTGGTCCGTGCTGACACTGACCCAACAGGTCAAATAAGGAAGTTCAACCGTGTCTGTACATCCATCCATTGTTAGACAAAAGTTAAGGCTGGAGAAAACATCAATTTTGTTCTCTTATTTAAACGAAAACATCAGTCCATGAATTATTATCTGGTTGGGAGGGAGTGGCGACCTGGGGTTTTTTTGTTTGTTTTTGACTTTTTGTCCAGTAGGCATTCAGCAATGGCAGCTACAGATGACCTTGTCTGCCTCACAGCTCTCTCTGCTCCTCAGCCAAGGCCATGCAATAGTTTACCCTGTAAGATATTTCAGTGACTTCCCCATTTTTAGTTGGAAAAGTGTTAGTTGGCCTTTAAAGAAAAAAGTATAGGAAAATCAGCATGAGGCAAGTAACTACTTTTCTATGTACAAAGAATGATGTTAAATTCAGTAATATTCATTGTCCATCTGCCATGCTGCAGGTCCTGAGCAGAGAGGGGATCAAGAGAGAGAAGTTCCCTGAAAGAGTTGACTCTGTTATTGGCTAGTGGGAATAGACGGTTGGTTAAAAAGTATCCAAAAGCAAAGGAAATATAAAGTGGACTAAAAACCATGGAGGACAAAAGAATAGGGGTGACAAAAGATAGCTAGCTGGAGAGCTAGCATGGAGGACAAAAGAATAGCTAGCTTAGAGAGAAATGTCGAGGAAAAGCTTTCTGAGAATACAGTGTCTGAGATGACAGCTGGAGAAGGAAAAACACTCAGCTATACAAAACTTGGGTGAAGTCTTGAAGACAGAAGAAAGAGCAAGTTCTAAATACTGTGGGTGGAACAGCCTTGAGTGTCAAAATGGGCAGAGTGAATGGAAGTGAAGAACAGGGCCCAGCACCATGGGGCTGGGTGGTCATGGACAAGATCACACAAACAGGTGTGGTCCTGTTCTAAGGGAAATGGAAAACCAGTGGGAACCATGATTGAACTGCATTTTTAAAAGTTGCTTTGCAGAAAATAGGTTTGGAGAAATATCCAGGGAATGGAGTGCTAGTTTTTAAGTCCAACTTTATTGTACATCTCCACAATAACTTGCCCTTGCCCCCAAACAACTTGGAAAATCAATCATACTTTATATTTTTAAATTGAATTTATGCAATTTCAAAAATATTTTTTCTAGTCGTATAAGCCACCTATAATTGTGGTATAAATGGAATTGCAAAAACAAATTTTTTCTCATTTAAAAAAAAAGCTATCAGTACTATCACTATTAATACAAAGACAAAAATAAATTTCCATTTCCCAGAACTGGCATTTCTCTCAACATTGTCTGGCATAAGTTATAAAAATGACAAATGTTAGCCTTCAAACTAGAAAATAGAATACAGACTACGTTTCCACAAAAATCGGAGGAACAGCCATGTATAGCTGAAATGTTCTAATAACATAATGGATAATGAGTATTAATAATGAATGCAATCACACAGTATTCTAAAAAGTAAAAAGTAAAAAAGGATATAATGCATACCAAAAGTTTAGATACCTGTGGTGGACAAACTTGATCTAAAAATAAGGAAAATATGAGTGGGTCTCTTTAATACCAACCAAATCCTCAATGCTGTCAACACTCAGGAGTATTTCTCTAGAAAACTTATTCTTTTCTTGCACAGGATAGATATCAAATGAATATGTATTGAAAGAATAACAAAATGCCCACTCGATTAGGGTATTAAAAAATTCTATCAGGGAATTTCTTGGTTCACATTATCTATATGTCCTCACTTCTGTGCTTTTCATGGAAATCGCTTACAGGTATTTATTTTCCTTTTCTTTTTTCTCACTAAAGTAAAACAGCTTTTCAAAATAGTCATACAAAGTAATCTGATTTTTTAAAGAATTTGTCTCTTGATTCCAAATATCTGATTCCATTCCACGTGCTCTGTAATTAAGCGTGTTTAAGTAGTTGATATAACTAGACTGTAGCGGAGCTGATCCACACTAAGGGGTGGATAGACTGGTTCATATCACTGTTTGACAAAACAGAAAGCAAGCAACAGTGAGAACATTGCTTAATAAAGACCAGTAAACTACCACAAACTAACACTTGTAAACATACCTCACAAGTTTTGTGTCTCTGTGAGCACAGAAACAAAAAGATGCAGACTAAGATCCGGTTGTACAACTGAGCTCACATGATCTTGGTATCTAGACCTAGAAAGAGTGGTGGCTTCTCCTATTGCATTCTTGGGTCATTCTGAGCAATGCCTTCCACAATATCTCCAAGTGTCGAAGGATTTCAGGGTTAGATAATACTGTAATACCAGTAGCATGTTGTTTCACCACCATCTTTACATTGCATTTTGTGTATCTCCAACTGGAGATCACAGTCATTGACATCTTCATCCACCCACATGTGGAAGGAAATCCATTGCAATGTGGCTGAGGTATAAAGACATGTGTTGTTTCACAAAAGCAAAAAGCCCCGAGAAGACAGAATAGGTTAACACAGGCCTCAGTGACATCCTGAAGGACCAGTTTTCATGTTTCCATTCTGCTCAGCATCAGTTAGCATTTTCTCCCCGTGGCGCCTCTCCACCTGAGACGTTGACCACTGAAACTGATTGCTTTTAACGGTTCCTGAGTAAAGTGACTACAGTGTGAGTCACAAAACCTGTACGTATCTTGTCTCTATGTGACGAACACTTTCTCACAAGTCCTTTCACAGGTTCACCTTTGTGTTTCCTGGCTTCAAACCTATCTTAAAAACAATTCCTGGAAATGGGAATGAGACCCATCTTTTTGACTTATAGCAATGAGAGTGTTTCTGAGGCTCACAATGAAGTGAGTGTCCTCTGAGACACATAAATGAGTGTAGAAGGACAGATGCCTGAGCCAGGCAGGGACCGATGGGAGGAAGAAGAGAGGGTGGATGTTGAATTGACAAAGTAGAACCCTGAGAATTACTTTGAAAGCCAGTGTGTCACCAAATGAAGATTTGATGAACACAGGATAGCTCAGCTGCCAGAGGAGAGGAGCCCTGAATCTTAAGTCTTAACTTTGTGCTTCCAATATTTCAGGTGAGAATTGTGTTTCAACAATTTATAGAATCGCTTGAATCAGACAAAAGATCCTGTGTAGAGTCATGCAGCTGACCCAAACCTTGAATTACCTATGCCTATGTCTTACAAAATTGTCTGTTGTCTGATTGTGGCATAATAGAGAGTAAGTGAGATTTGTTTCATGATTAGATGCATGAATGGCATTGGAAGATTTTTTTAAAGGCTTCTTTTGTACTTTAGTAATGCAACATTATGTAAATTTAATATTTCTGTCCCAACATTACCATGAACTTTTTAATATTATTATTTAATTTCCCCTACAATGTTTTTTTAGGCTGATTCCTGGGTGATTTGATGGTAAATTACTCAACATTTTTGTAAGTAATAAATGCAGAATAGGACTAATTGTCTTTTTCTCAATTTTTAAGATCCTGACTTTAAGGACCTTGGAGTTTTGAAACCCTTACCAGGTTGGTAAAATAGATATTTAATAATGTTCAGAGGCCATTGTTTTCTGCTATAAAATATACTTTTGGTTTATTATTCAAGCTCCATTTCTGTGTGTTTGTTTGGCATCTTATTATTTAGCATGTGAGTTTGAGATGGGCGGCCCTGAAGGAATTGTGGAGTCCATACAAATTTTGAAGGAAGGCAAAGCTTCTGCCAGCGAGGCCGTGGATTGCAAGTGGTACATCCGAGCCCCTCCGCGATCCAAGGTCAGTCTTAAGAGGAAACCCAGACCTGAAGGTCGACTCGAGAATAGTCTAGAGTGAACATCTCTTTGAGGCATCTGGACATGCTGAATACATTTCAGGGTGCCTCACAGCTATGGTTTCATTTTGTTTTTTGAAATGCAATCTATCTGTCCTTATCCAATATAACTTTCTGTGTCGTAATTTACAATATGGAGAAGGTGATGAAGGAATCACTTAATAACCCAACGGAGACAAGAGACTGAAGTGAGTTTGCCTCTCTGAAAACTAGGTTGAAGCATTAGGCATGAGCTCGGGTTCTATGTATTACAGCTATGCTCTTGATGTCGCTATCTGCAGTTTATTCTTTAACTTAGACTAGTGGAGGAAATGGTCAAGGATTATAAAACCATGTGTCTCTGGTATATAAAATACAAGGTGTGACCAGGCTGGGACAGTGGTGACCACAGTCCCTCAGAGAAAGCTCAGTCCCTGTGGTCCCAAGAGAACAGGCTCAACCACGCATAACAGTATGTCCATCAAAGAGACTAGCAATGGTGAAGGGCAGGGAAAGAGCTGTGGTCAGTGTGGCCAGGTGAGAAGAACAGATATAGAGGACAGTGACCACAATGTGTCTTCAAGTGACTGACAGAAACTTGAACACTTTGTAGAAAAGGTGAAAAAAGGCAAGGTTTGGGGATTTGAATGACTGGGGAATTTGCATAGTTGGTGAAGTACGTCATCTTGGCCAGGTCATGGTCTGGTTAATAATCATCTCAAGACTGTTCTGTGAAGCTCTGTTTGAGGGGCAATTCAGTTCCCATGGTGAGATGTTTTCTCCAGCTTAGGGGGCAGTCTCAGTCCCATAATGGGGTAATTCCTTCCACTTAATGGTTAGAAAGGCAAATGGAGTCAGAGAGAAAAAAAACGGAGTTGGTTAGGTCAATGACTGGACCCTCCTTCCAGAGCTTGTGTCCATTGGAAAGGGACAGACTCTCTGTAATCGCCTATTAGGCTCTTTGTGGTGGTTAAGAGAAGATGTGTAGTCAATCTTACCAAATCTTACAATTTTTTCACGATGCAGAAAATCTAATTTCAATGTTGATCACCCTATTTTTGAGTGTTTGCAATACACTGTAGAATTGCAGTCACTCAGGACATACTTCCTTAGGACAACCATGTGCATCCTATTTAGAGACCAACCTTCAGAAATATTGGGAATGGGTGGCTTCCACAGGTGCAAAGCTTTGATTATTTACTTTTCTCCTCCTTTTCCTCTCGTTCTTGTCACAGAAAAGCATTACAAAAAAATTACTGATGACTAGATCCATGCTTGACTATTTATTGATTTTGAAACAGTTAATTATTTCACTAATGCCACTATGATAGAGAAATAACAAAGCATACCAAATCTGTCCTCTGGTTTTCAGTTTATTACTCAGATAAATATGTAAAAAAACATCCAAGCCATAAGATCAGCCGTCAAGGTGTAGGAAAGGATAAGTGAAGGAGGGATGAGGCCACATACACCTGGCAGGGTGGTCAAAGGGGGAACCTGTAGCACCACGGTCTCAGCTGAGCCTCAGTGTGTCAGGCAGGCAGGAGGGTGGGTCTTCAGGAAGAGGGAAGAACACTGGGAAGTCATGGAATCATGAGAGAATGAACTTTTCCATGAATTAAAGAAGCCCCTCTGTGGAGGGGCAGTGAAGCAGGAAGCTGAAGGTCTCTGTGGGCCTGGCAAAGAACATGGGCTCCATGCAGGTGCCTCAGTGATGTGGAAGAAGGGCGAAACAGGGAAGCAAGGTGATTAGACAGTGTGTTAGAAGTCCAGTGTTTCCTGGAGAAGACAGGACAGGGACCAACACGGAGCAGAAGCTGAGCAGGAAGCTGTGCTCCACCTGACCCCCTGGCTGAGACCTGGATGCTGGCAGACAAAGATGGAAACAGGAAGGACAGATACAGTAGAATCTATAATGGACCGTTCAGGCTGAGGGAAAACAAGAGTCACCTCTGAGTGGCATTTCAGGAAACACTGTGTCCTGCACGACTCCTGAGTCTCCCTTGGACTGGTCTCTAGGTGTGTCTGTACAGGAGACCAGTACTCTGCCACACTTCTGCTACAGGAATCCAGAGACCCCTTTCCACCTTCCACTTTTGACACATGCAGGTCTCTTTGCATCTGAGAAAATCTCTGAAAGAGTTAATTGCATTATGAAGAGAATATTTACTTCTTTTTAAAATTTTATTCACTTAAAAGACCTTGGTACCTTAATGCCGTAAACACCTACATGGATTATCAGAGAGCTAGAGTCCATTTTATTAGGATTTCTTATATAATTTATGGATTCACATCAAGTACTTTCCACTTTTCTTAACCTCTATGAATGAAAGATTTTTAAGAGTTTTCACATGTGGGAAGTATGTGAGCAGCCCTCCCCGCCTGAGCCAGCAGCTCCTCAGTGCAACTTACAGGGAAGGTTTCCCTGAGAGGGCAGACACGCACCTCTGTCTTCCAGCTGGTAAATAGGCTGTCTTTTGTACACTCCCAGAACAACAATACCGAGGGTACCTGTCTGTTACAGAAGTTGGCATTCTGTGACCCAAAGGGGAAGCCGCCTGCAGAGCTGGACAAAGATGGCTCTATTGTGACAGGTTTTCTCTGCTAAATTAAAGGTTAGAGGACAGGAAGTGGCTTTGAATGCTGTGGAGAAAAGCAAGAACTGGAGATTACTGCCTGTGTGGGCTTTCTATTTTTATGAAGCTCTTAGCAGTTTAGGAGAATAAACTATCAAGCACAAGTTAAACTCAAAATGGCTTGCTGTGAATATTCAGCGATACCTGGTGACTGAACCATATTGCACAATGAAAGTGCTAAATAGCTTACTTGAATTCTTTTAAAGTTTAAATGAATCACATGTTGCTTCTCAGGTTCTGATAAATAGAAAATGTAATTTCTGGCATCTCCTTTATTTAGTAATAGTGATACAGATGATTCCCTTTAATTAGAATATAATCTGTCCAGATTTCTTATATTTTGAAAAACCAAAGCCAGAAAAAATATTGATAGTCAGCTACTGAGGAAGTCATTGAAGAGGTGATGTGTAGAATACACCTCCATGAGCAAATATCTCCCATACTTACAAATTCTGGAGCAAGGGTGGTAGAAGGCATTACTGTTCTGAATCTTCTCCAGAGAAAAAGAAGCAGAATGGGATGAAGGGAGATCAAATCATGGATAACAGTTGGAACTTTAATTCTGGGAGGGCTCGACCTTGGGCATCGGTTGTACCCTAGTGCCAAGCAGAAGTTTGGCATTCAGTTAAAACTCTTGGAAAGAATAAATGGATGAGCACCCAGAAGAAAGGACATATTAGCAATCTTCAGACATCTGAAGGACTATCGTCTGAAGAGGAATAGACAATCTACATGGTTTATGTACTGCAATTTATTTGACTTTTTGAAACTAGAGAAATGTGACTTTTAATTCAATGAAGAGAAGGCTTTTGCTTTAATAATGGAGATCAAATGAGATTCCAGAGGAGGAATCCAAGCAGAGTTTGGCAAGGACTTTGTATATTAATTAAAACTCAAGTAAGTTTTTGGCAGAGATAATACGAAAGAACTCTCAAAACCAAATCCCACGAATCTATGATAAGTGATTTGCTCACATATTTGGCTAGTTAGTAACAGAACTGGCATGAGATCAACACCTCCTAACTCCTGGTACAGTCTAATATCACAAAAGCACACTATTGGGGGAGATGATCAAGTTTGCTGAGACAGGAGAGGGAGATGGAGTCAAAAGACTTATAAAAGACATACTAAAGAGGTAACTAATTTAGTGAAGAGGTAACTAATTCAGTGAAAATTTTATTAGAAAATAAAATTCTAGTTTTTCTTATTTATTCATCATTTAATAGTTCAAATAAATTTTAATTTTTACTTAATTAAAAATATTTTGAGTCAAATAATAATCAAATAACCATAAAAACCTGACAAATACAATAAGTCTGTATAGTCTTTCATACTAAAGCTGTGTGAAAGTTACTTTATCATGACCATAAATGTTGGAGGCAGAATCTTAAGAGGGCACCCAAGATTTCCATCCTCAATTCTGGGACTGTGAATATGACAGAATATTCCATATCTCTTATGATAAAGTGCCTGACAAAGGGGATTTGGACAATTCCATCAAGGTTACCAATCAGTTGATTTTGACCAAGAGGAAGATTGTCCAGGTTAGCATTATTGAATCACGTGACCCCTTGAAAAAAAAGTTGCTTTCTCTGGTTGTGGGCAATGGAGAAGCCAGAGAACCAGGTGACCCAGGAATCTTCGCCAGGAGGAAGGTGATGGCTCTGGTAAAGAGCCATCCAGAAAACAGGCCCTCCCTCCTGACCTTCAAGAAACGAGATTTTTAGCCTCAGAAAAACACAGTCAAGCCTGGTGCACTTCTAAGCTATAGAACTGTGGCATAATAAATGGGTATTGTTTAAGCAGCTAAATTCGAGGTAATTTGTTATGGAGCAATAAAAATTAATGCAATAGACTAATGGTAATCAATTGGTAATTGATTCCAATGATAAGTATAATGGTTCTGAAGATTGTGTCTGCCCTTATTATTTCCAAAATGAGAATAAAATTGGGCAAAGTGAAAGTTTTAACTGGTTAAATAACTACCAACAAAAATGCTATGGCCCAACTTGTTTTTAAGGAAGTATTATTTTTGTATTATCAGATTTTAGATGGCAACTCAGATGGACTTCAAATATTTTGACATGACCCTAGGCTTACATGAAAATTACTTTAATATTATTATACCAAGATTTGGGCTTGAGGTGTGTGTATTTCACATTTCAGGAAACAATATGATATTTTGGTTTTCTTCTTGAAATAAAGGGGATGCAGTTACCCTCCTAATTCACATGATAGTCCACCTGAGATTGTAGACCTGACATGTCCATCACAATTAAAACAGTAACCACAGAATTCCTGGGTATGTGATTTTTAGAATATGGTTTTATTTGTAAACTATCCAGTACTATTGAAACCATATGCAGCATTTCTCAAACTGTGGAATACTTAATTCCGTATGTTATAAAGAAAGGAGCTGCAACAGGTCTTGAATAATCACCTCAATATTTATTGTTTGCACATCATTATGACCATGAGGGGCAGGAGCAGGCTGAGCAGTTGGTATTAAATTTTGTTTGTCAATATGTTACTTACTAAATTGTTGGATAGATTTATTTGCTTTGTGTAAAAAACAGGACTCTGCCTTCCATATTAGTGTGATTTGGAAAACAGATATTTCTAGAAATGGCTTATATTCTGGTTTCCCATGTCCTGTTCAATAAATCATCTTGTCAGCTCCAACTCTTTTTGATTGATTAAAAAGAAGAATGTATCAAAATGATTCACTGAGAAGAGATTGTAATCTGACTATTTTACAAGAGTTATATATTATTCTGTTTATCATTTTCTCTTTTCTTTAGCCAAGTAACTGAAGAGTTTTCTATCATTTGCTACCTTAAATAATTCTTTCCCTTGGCATTATTATGGTACCGGATCTAAACTGACGAGACAGTCACTCCAATCATAACACAGGGCGGAATTTCATATGACTTATATGAAGGCTAGTGAGGAAAAGCACAGTCACCTCTTCTGATGATGGAATTCAGCTTTTGCACTGACAGCTCTGGGCTGGAACAGCCAATACCCTACTGGCTTGTTTTATTTCTTCTTCTATATGATATAAAAATTGAAGTTCAGAAAAAGCATAAAATGCTTCCGAAGTGATTATATAAAATCTAGTGATGTTAATTGTTCATTTCCTCTCTAAATAGTGTTCTACTTACTAAAAATGCCCTTTAAGTATAGGAGGGACTTCGCTGCAGTCATTGTACTTCATTTACAAATGCAAGTCGGTCACTTCACAGAAAATATGGAGATTTCCAGTGTTGTCAGTGACAACACAGGAACCAAAGTCAGTTAGAAACTGACTTTCTAACTAAGGTGGCATTCTTGTTTAAACCATCCTATTTTTAAAGAATTGTAATACAGATATCAATTTTGAAGAGACACATTTCCGATCTATGAATTTCTTTTATGTTTGCACAGTCAACGTATTTCTTAGACCCTTTAGGAAAATGGAAATGGTTTGCTTTGCTTGCTTATTTATCTTTGTTTGGTTATTGTTTTTACTACAGCTTGTTTTCCTTAAGAGTATAGCTATCTTTCTGGAATATGCATCTTGAGCCTTCTTTTAAGTTTTCTGCAAGGCTGCTTACATAGTGAGATCAGGAGCAGCTAAACGCCAAGCAGAGCTGACTTTAAAACCAACCATTGTTTAAGGGCCCCAGTCACTTTGAAAAGTTTCTTAATTTTCCTAAACTCATTTTTCTTCTTAATGGTTAGAGTAAGAGTCTATTGTTGCTTAGGGAACTGAGAGAACAGTGCACTGTCAGAAGTACACTATCAACATACCTTGTAAACCTTCTTTTCCTAATAACAAATTAGAATTTCAAGATGTGTTTTTATAGGAGTATAAGAAACTTGAAGTAATTGTTCAGACACATTAGTCCTGAAAACATCAGGTGTGTTTTTTCTTGAATTAGTCAAATGATTTCCTTAAGAATTTTTCCTTCAGTTACTTCAAGTGTCTTGCCCTCAGTGGGCTTCTTCCTTCTATTTAGTTTCCATAGCTTTCAGAACTACTGAGAGAATGATTATTTTGTACCGCCCATCCCAGAGCACAATAGACTGCCTCACTACCCCATGGGTGTGCATCTGAGTGGTAAGTTTGTTTTTTCAGTTGAAATTGTGTATTCTTATGAGTGCTGATAAACTATGTTGGATTTATTGCATACTATTTTAGACTATGATGGATTTATTCAACTTTTTGTTTCATTTAAAAATTTTGTTATCTTATAAGAATACCTCAACTTTAGTTTACATTTTTATTGCGCTTTGTTGTGTTTACCGTTAGTCAGAAGAGGGCAAGGTCTTGTGGCAAGAAGAATCTTAAACCACAGTTGAGAATTTCCATCCTATTCAAGGCCCCGCATTGCTTTACTTATTCATCTGGTACAAGTTATTTTGCCTTCTTTGCTTCAGGTTTCTAGGAAGGGTCATCTGGGAAACAAAACACACACACACACACACACACACACACACACACACAAACCCCTTCTTTTAAAGAATCTGTGTGGATATTTGACAAAGAAGGGAAGAGATTGGCGACAACCTGGATGCAGGTTTTTTGGATACATGCCTCCTTAAATGGGACATCGCAAGAATTCTCCAGAATATTTCAGGAGCTTACGATCATGTTGGAAAGATAGAAGACAAATGGACTATGTGAGCAAATATTTGTAATCTTACTGGACTAAAATAAAGTGACAACCCAGGCACAAGGACAAGGCAGGCTTTCTTGGCGTGTACTTTTCAGGTGGCTGTGGCAATGGCAGTTGATTCAAACTCATCATCACAGAAGTTGGGAACTTGGGGATGGCTACCAGTCTGAGCATTTCGATCGCCTAGATGCAGAAACCTTGCTGCCGGGCAGCGTGCCTTGAGTTCCAGGGTCCTCGGCTGGTGCTCATTTCCATCCAATTCCTCATGTGTCTCTGCTTTGTTCTTCCAAAGCTGTGTTAGGATGTCCTCGCTGGGGATGTCAAAATGCATTTCCAGCTTCCTGCAGGACTGGAGCACGGTTTTAAATACTGTGCTATGCTTTCAATCTGTACCATGCCTTGCTTTGAGCATTATTTCAAATAATTTCCTACTATGTAATGAAAGGATGATTATATTTGATGAATGTTGAACAAATGAAGTCGATATAGAAAACAGGATTTCTAATTATTTAATCATTTGCAAGTACACACATTCTCAAACTTCTTTTTCTCTTTTAGCTTTGTTGTTTTGTTTCGTGGTTTTTTTTTTGTTTGTTTGTTTGTTTGGCACCAAGCTTTGAACCCAGGGGTGCTTTACCACTGAGCCACATCTCCAGCTCTTTTTTTATTTTTTGTTTTGAGAGAACCTCTCACTAAGTTGCTTAGGGCCTTGCTAAGTTGTTGAGCCTGGCTTGCAACTTGTGATCCTCCTGCCTCAGTCTCCTGAGTCACTGGGATTAAGTCACCTGGCTCATCTTAAACTTTTTTAATTGGTACATTTTAGTTATACATAATCGTGGACTTCATTGTTCCATATTATCACATACACTAACACAAATTGACCAAGTTGTGTTGTGTGGATTCCAAAACTTTTGTTCAGCATTTAGTGTTTGCACAACACAATTGAATGCTTAGGGCATGAAAATATAAAGCACTGCCCCAGCTTTTCAGGGGAACATAGTTTAGCAGAAGGAATGTATCACCTGTAACTTCAGGTTAAAGTACATTCAAAATCATAATGTAGCATAGAGGGTGCTGAGGAACACTCTGCTAGGTTTAGGGAGTAGGCATCACAGAAAATTCCTCACCAGGCATGCAGGAATTGAACTAGACCCTGAAGAATTAGGAAGATACTGGAAGAGGTTGTGCTGCCAGTTGTGAAACTAACATTATATACAAATAGGATGACATTTTAACAGATAAGTGTAAATTGGGGACATAAGAAGGGGGCAAATTTGCCAGTATATGGTTTTTAAATGTTTTTATTTTATGACAGCTCAAAATTTTGGCTGAGGAGATGTGAATATTAGATTTATTACTTAGAAATGTAGCTGGCTAACCTGACCTTTGGGAGTAGACTGGAAGGTCTGTACCTTGCAAACATCCAGGCTGGGTAGGAGACCATATTCAAGTGTCACCTGTTGGTGGACAGAACAGGTTTTTGAAGGTGAATTTAACGGGGGCTGTGCCTCATGGACAAGAACATTGAGTACAAAAGATTCATCTCTATTAATCGAGATACTGAAATTTTAAAATGAGAGTGAACATGTCAGATTCGGGTGGAAGTTATCATGAGATTCAGTGTTTACATAATAAAGTTACATAATAAAATGCATGCGGAGGGAGGAAAGATCCGTATTTTTAACTTAATGCATGTCTTGGTTCATATCCATGCTACATCAAGAGGAGCACATTCAGGGTGAAGTAGCCTACAGGCAAGCATGTTAAAAAACAGAAGCCAAGCCCTTGGGAGAGCTTGTAAGGTTGCCTTTCATTCCAGGACCTTCCGGGTGCCCTCTCACCGTGCCAAAGCTTTCAGCGATGCTTTGCCTTTCTTCGTGTAATCCCTGCAGTGTGACCTTGTGTCTTGGTGTCATGACTTGATGGGCACACATAGCACCGCTGGCCTTCATCCTGATGCTCACCATTGCATGCACAAGGCCTTCCGTGCTGTCTGGGTCCAAGCGAGAGGCCAGGCTGTGGAGATTGCAGAATTGACTGAGGAACCAACAAGGAACTTTCTGATAGACTTATCTCTGGTCGAATTAGTTGCTTGTGATTCTGAATAAATGCTGGTATGGAATCAAATAATGTCTATAGATCCAGAACCAGTGTGTCTGAAGCAGTGTGACATGGGAGAAGACGGACTGGATGTGAGAGGAACCTCAATACTACTTTCCAGTTTACACCTCCGGAGTCTGAGTTTCCACATCTGCATAGGATTGCATAGGAGCTACTGATGGGATTGTTGAGAGTGTTAAAAACATAACATTGGTCACACGTGCTTTTTAATCATTAAATGCTAACTTAACGTTCATTTATGTGGATTTAGCTAAAAACTTTGACACGAGTGGGGTGAGAATGGTATAGACCAGCTTTGCCATTTTTAGTTGTTGGTGTACTGCACCTAAAAAATGAAGCAGTACTTGTCTTAAATAATGTCAACTCACTGAAATTAGAGAACTTTGAAACCATTTTTGTTTTCCTTTAATATTTAACACAAAGTATTTCTGTCCCCATCGTCTTTGCCAGTAAAAGGAAGCTGTGGAATTTTAACAAGAATGCATCAGGAATATTTAAAAATCATTTTCCTAACCAAAGTAAAGAAGTATAGAAGTTTGCAAAACTAAGTGATTCCAAATAAGTGAGGAAAAGAGATAAGGATAATTTGACTAAAAATACTCAGTTAAGGAAAATGATACGTTTAAGTAAAGAGAAGAAATAATATTTGAAAAAAATGTTCAACACCATTTGTTCTTACTTGTACATCTTCTTGCTCTCCACTGGAGGAAAATAATAAGACTGATTGCAATCAAGACTGTCTTGTGAGACTAAAGGAGATAGGAAGTTCTGGTACTTTCTGATCTACATTTCAAAATGAAAAAAATGTTTTTGTCTTTATTTTACAGATTTACTTACGGTTCTTGGACTATGAGATGCAGAATTCAAATGAATGCAAACGAAACTTCGTGGCTGTGTATGATGGAAGCAGTTCCGTGGAGGATCTGAAAGCTAAGTTCTGTAGCACGGTGGCTAATGACGTGATGCTGCGCACCGGGCTGGGCGTGATCCGTATGTGGGCGGACGAGGGCAGTCGGAACAGCCGGTTCCAGATGCTGTTCACATCCTTTCAAGAACGTAAGATTCTCTGCACTTGACTGTTTGTCCTTCAAACATGTCACACCATGCTAGTCTCATAGACCCTTAATAGTGTTCTCTTCACACAGTCTGAGCACAGCAGGGTGTTCCCTAAGAAGTGACTAAATCACTGAGATTTCCGTTCCTTGGCCAAAGAGAGTTACACTTTACACTGATGACTTACTGTGGCATCACGGCCTTGTCGTGAGAGTGAACTATGCAACAGGGAAATGATGGATCTTGTTTGTCTTTGGTTTAGCTCTTGCGAAGCATGCGGAACTGAAGCAGCAGCTTCTGATGAAGTCTGAGTTTAAATCTTAAAAAGCTGCATAAAAATATTTGGTAGGTTCACTTTAGTAAGCTTCTCTTGCAGTCCCATTTATTTCAAATAGGTTTGTGATTCCAGAGTCACAATTAAAGGATGGAAAGAGAGAGAATTGCTTGGTAAGACAGTAAATAGAAAAAGTTTCGGAGAAGTCGATGAAACCACTAGTGATATTCAAAGTGACCCACTGCAGCAATGTTAGAAAATTGTATCCTAACAAATAGTGAATCCTATCAATAGACTTTTTTGTAAGATCTCAGAAACACTGAGCATTTCGTGTTTTACATGAGAATCTTGAGAAATTCAGCTTTCAAGAATAAAAACTTTCTATTTCAAAACTATACACACTTTTGTCTAAATAAAAAAGACCATAAAAACTTTTGAAATTTCACAGATTTTTTTATTATTGTCAGAAGCACAATGGATAGTATATTTTTTTCCTTTTTTTTGCAACCCAGCACTTCACATTAAATAGGCAAGTGCTCTGTCACTAAGCTATATCCTCAGTCTCAATATTTTTTTAAAAAAATTCACAAGTGTCAAATGTATAGACAATTATTTTATATAATGAATACGTAATTTTGGCCTTAAATTTCCCACTAATTGCCCAGTTGGAGAATTTCATGACATCAGAACTACTGAATGTCACTCAGTCTCCTTAAAACTTGGTACCATCCTCCAGTTGATCAGTATCCTTCCCAATGGTATGTAAGATTCCAACAGCATGTTATGACCACATTATCACTTCAGGAGCTGAGTAACATGTTACAGTTAGTGTATCTTTATTTCAGTAAGGTATTTAAAAACATATAATCATTTCTGAACCACAATATGAACTAATTTATCTTAGAGGTAACAGTTTTGATATCTTGCTATATATTGCGCTACCAAACTTAATTAGGCTTTTAGTGAGGGGTTTTAGGATTATGTCTACTTTAAATTATTTTATTTGTATCTGTGATAACACACACAGTCACGTGAAAATGTGCCTTCTTAACCATTTTTTTGAAATTTAATAAATATTTTCATTATTTCTTTAAATTGACAGATACAGTTTTATATATTTATTATGTGCAACATGATGGTTTGAAGTATATACGAATTGTGATAAGGTTAATTCTAGCTGATAGCAATGTATCTTGTTCTTGAGCAATGCTGGTAGTGAATATTGTTTTACTACAAAAACTACGTGAGATAATATATATGTTGATTGGCTAGATTTAACAACTCCACAGGGTTCTGTATTTATTCACTATTCTTACCCATTGTGGACACCAGCATTTGAGAAGCATTATTTAATTTAAATGGCAGAAATATGGAAGGCAAACTAATGTATTAGATGATAGACATACTCTAGACTCTTTAAATATGAAAAATCTGCAATTTTTATAAAAACTGTACTTTAAAATGCATTAAGAATAAATGAAAAATCTGTTATATTTGAAAATCAACTGAACAAAAGCATAGAGGAATCTCGACTCTTAGGATTTCTAAGGTTCATTTAAACTCAGTGAGTCAAAACTTCCGTCGTAGTTAACAAAAATCATTAAGCTGTGTACTAAGGAAAAGCAGTAGTAGTGCAAAATGTGGGCTCCTGGAGGCTGCACTGGTTAAAATGGAAAAGGTGCAGTCAGGTCTTTTCTGGGTTTTCATGAGGAGAGTAGTCAACCGGGAGAGGCTGACAGAGATGTGGAGCCACCAGAGTCATAGACTCCAGAGAGAAGGCGTGCTCATCTTAGACTCTATGTTGTGGGTCAGACTGTGATAACTACCACAGACGTGTGCTGGGCCATGCGAATTAGTGCTCAGAGGTAAGAGCAGTGTTGGAAGATCACAGGGAGCTACTGAGTGCAGCTGGAGGGGAAGTGCCTGGGGCACAGGAGCTGTGAGCTCGAAGAACTGATGGGTGTCTGGGAAGGATGGGGCCATGCATAGTGACTCAGCCTGGAAACGGACCATCACCTGCATCCAGCATGATTGGTCTACTAGTTGTTGGATAGCAGAACAAAGATAGGTAATATCTGTGGTCCCTTTGAACTCTGCAACAGATTATTAAATTTTATGAGTCTTTAGTAGTCTACATACATAAGAAATGGCAAATTATACCATACCACATGCGTATCATATGTGTCCATTGACTCTAAAAGGTTAAATAGTCTCTGGAAGTCATTCCAGTGGGCAGATTTATGAGTGAGTGAGCCACTGTGTTCTGCCTGCCTAAGGAAAAAGGAACCCTGACCCTTGATGTGCCTGGCGGTGGATAAATGACCACTCTGGGCAAGGAGAATTAGATGACGTTCTCTTGATCACCTCGTACGGTAGCCATAAGCCTCCACCCAACTTCCTGCACCCCTGGTGTCATGCTATCTACTGTGGTCTGACCATCCGTTTCCCCCAAATTTGCATGTTGGATATGTGATCACCGATGTGAGGCTTTAGGTGTTCGGGAGACTCTTCAGTTACGAGGGCAGACCCCCTCGGGAAAGGGGTTAGTGCCCTGATGGAGGGTCCCAGCTGCTTCACTTCTTCGTCCATGCTCTGCAGGCGCAGTGAGGAGCTCCAGTTGTGAGCCAGGAAATGGGCACTAGCCAGACACAGTCTGTGCGGGCCTTGGCCCTGGGCGCCATGCCCCCAGAACTGTGAGCAGCACGTCTGTTGTTGATGAGCTGTGGCGTGTTGCCGTAGCATGCTAAACAGATGAGGGCGTTTTCAATGGTTTTTTATCATGATGTCTCATTTCTTCTTCATTGGCTAAAGTTGTGCAAACTTCTATCTTTATATATACCAAAGATGGAATCCTGGTGTTATGAACTGTGTGGGTATAGACTAGGTCTTTATTCATTGAAATGGAGGTATTCCTGGTAAGGTTGAAGACTTCAAAACAAGAAGGATGTGCTTCAGCTTGGAGATGGGTGGTTCAGAATCATTTTAAGGATCCTTACAGAGGAAGCAAGGGGCCTCTACTGAGCAAATTGAAAATTCCATGGATTATATTGCTCTATTCAATATTATGGCCAAGAAAGAAGTTTGAATTATGCTTTTACTGTTAACGGATGGTGATTGTGTTTGCCGTTGGTGAAGATAGGCCTGTGAGCCTGTTTTCTTTTGCTGGGAACATAGTAACCACAGATTGCACAAGTCGTAAAGAGAAGAGACTTGTGACTGACAGTTCTGGAGAAGCAAAGTCTGCACTGCATCTGGTGCTGGCAGAGCCTCAGGTCACAAAGGGCATCGCCTGGCAAGAAACAGGCTGGTGTGTGTGCACGCCCACCCTCTGGTCTCGCCCCCTCTTCTACAGTCACCAGGATTTAATCCAACCTGCTGACTTTATCTACTCCTAACCCTTTCTCAAAGACTCCACCTCTAAAATCCATAGTCACACTCAATTTCCACCCTGTCCCTACTTCAAACTGGGGTTTAATTCCTGAGTCCTGTGGTGGGGAGGGCAAGCCACATTCAAACCATAGCAATACGTAAACAAATCATGTGTATACAATAAGCATACAAACCATGTATAAGTATACATAACATATAAATATAATATATAATTGAATATGATATAATATAATGAATAATAATATAAATGATATTTAGTCCAAGTTGTTGTCACTTCAAAATTCGTATGTGGAGACACTCGCCCGCAAGGCGAGAGTATGAGATGGTGGGACCTTCGTGAGGTGATCATTTCACAAGGTCGGAGCCCTTAGAAATGGGAACGGTCCCATGACAAAAGAGCCTGAGGGAGACCCCTAAGCCCTCTGCCATGTGAGGTGGAGTGAGAAGACAGGAGTCAGTGGGAACAGGCCCTCACCTCACAGGGGCCAAATCTGTAGTACCTGGATCTTGAACTTCCAGCCCCCAGCTCTGTGAGAAATGAAATTCTGTGGATTCTGAGTCGCCTGGTTCATGACATTTTGTCCCAGTGCCACTGCGGTAATGAACACCGGGTGTAAGAGCAGTTCAAGCCCCAGCACTCAGAGGTGTTTCCAGGAGCATGAGGGGTGAAGCCCGGGCTCCTTGACAGACAGGCGGGGTCTTCAGGGCCCAGAGAGCAGTGCAGAGTGTGTTACCAGAAACGGAGAAAGGGAACCCCAGTTCTATAGTGCTCCGGAAAGTGTCTGGCAAGGATGCTGCAAACCCAGCTGGAGAACACGGACAGCAGAGCTAAGTCATTGCCCAGTGAGGTGTCCAGTGTCACCTGAGTTCTTCTTGCTGCTTATAGTACATGTGAGAGGGGAGAGATAAACCAAAGGAGGAGCGATTATGCAAAAAAGGAATTAGAACGAAATGGTTTTGAAAACGCCCATTGTCCATGGTGGTAAATTGTTTGCTCAAAGTGTGACTTAGAGAAGAGACTGAATTTGTGGCTGTACAAGCTTTGCTGAAACATTGGAAGCATCAAAGCACAGTATTCAGCAACACAATTGTGCTTTTAAGAGGTTAAATTGTGCCTCTACATCAAAGTAGGGGGCTTCCAGAAGGATGAAGGGCACCTTCAGCCTTCACAGCAGGAGCCCAGAGAAAGGACCATTACAAAGTAGGTATAGGGGTGTAGTATAGGGGTGGCTTCGTTTAATGCAGCAAAACGCACTGAATCTCAAGCAAGGCCTACAAGCTTCTTAAGAAAACCATTTTAGCAAAAATACTGTCAACTTAGATTGAAAGGGACAGAGAGGCAAATGAAAAGGGTTGTCAGAAACCTAAAATGAAGCAATCTGATAAAACCATTCAGCTGCATATACATTTTACCTTTTATAAGAGAACTCAGCAGAGCCCAGAGCTACAGAGGATGATTCCTGGAACTCAAAACATAATCAAGAAAAATCAACATTTCTCCTCATGGATTTCAAAAGAATGATAGCCTAGTTATTCCTCTTTGCCTCCATTCTCCCTTTTGAATTCTAAGCCTGCCTACCAAAATGTGCTGGGACTTTGGGGGCCAGAGAGCTTGTCTCTTTAGTTTCCTATGCCCATGCATGGAAAGAAACTTACTCTGAATGTCCAGAATCCTCAGGGATTACACTCAGGAGTCTCATCACAGGGTTTAGATGATTCAGATGATAAGGTTTTCAACCTCAAGCTGAGGGGTTTTATATCAAATTTTGGGCTTTGAGTCAATGTATCACAGAGTGGTATTCATGGAAACCCTGTGCAAAGGCAAATGTATGATGGAGCACTGGTAGAAAGGATGATGGGAATTCTCTCACAACCCCAACATTTCTAATCCTGGTTGTACAAGCCTCACAGTCTTTCCCTTGGATACAGAATCCCTGGAAGTAACGGGTTATTTCTCCATGATCATGTTATGTTATATGACAAAAGTGATGTTACACATGGAGTTAAGGTCCCTCATCAGCTGATTTTACATTAATCTAAAAGGAAGCCATCCTGGTGGGTCCGGCCTAACCAAATGTTCCCAATAAAAGAAGTTCTGAAAGCCAGAGATGAAGAAATCAGAGGGACTGTGCATTGCATTGCCTGTTCCTGCTGGCCATGAAGGAACAAACTGCCACATTACATAGAAGAACGTGAGGCAGGGAGTCACTGGTGGTATTCAAGAGCTTGGGGTTTCCTTCAGTTGGCAGTCAGCAAGAAAGCAGGGACCTCTGTCCTGTAATCCTAAGCTACCGAGTTCCCCCAGCAAAATGGAATCAAAGAAGCTCCCATGCTTACCTGAGAACTCAACCCGAGCTTGACATTAAAGTGCATAGCCCTAAGAAGAACTCACCTGAATCATACCCAGACATTTGACATGCACAAGTGCAAGATAGCAAGTGGGTGTTATTTTAAGACAGTAATTTTGTGGTACTTTATGACTCAGTAATAGAAACCAATTCCTATTGCAATGATGTGGATTTTTAATGATCTAAGTGCCAGTTGTAACATATTACTTAAAAATGTTAATATATTACTAATTATTAATATATTACTACATCTCAATTTGGTAGTTTGTAAGCTGTGGCAAGATTTAATTGTACAAAAACAAGAAAAAATAACTACTCCAACATCAGTTGATCCTAAAAGTCGAGCAACTACTATTAACTTCTTAGCCTAACCATCAGTAATTTTTCATTGTGTTATTTCTCTTCTTCCACTCACATTTGCTCTGTAAACAATTGAGCACCCAGAAGTTGATACACAAAGCTGAATAAGGTGGTTGCTTTTCCTTACGTGCTACTGAACCACACTCATTCAAATTCAATGCAAGGGTGTGACTCACTGTGCAGAATGTTCATTTATATCTGGTATTCTGTTCTTCACCTCCCACCACACACTTCCTCATTGACTTTAGTAATTACCCAATAAAACTTTTTATTCTACAAAGCTGAATTCCTGCTAGCAGAGAGTTTTTCTCAGCACTTGTCTAGTTGGATCTTTGCTCTTCTGTAGGTGATGGATTATGATATCAGCATTTAGTTTTATTTCTTTTCCTGTCTAGAACATGGTATAGCCCTCCATCTGATCCTTGTTTACAAAGTTGGCATTCTGTCCTGGATAATGCTTATTTCTAACTTTGAAATAACTACATAAAACTCAATAAACTAAATTTGATGGCTCTTAAACAAAAAATTTACAGATGATAACTTAAAATGTCAATGTGCTGGTGCACCATGTTCAGTGATACTTCGAGAATATGCACCAAATGTGCTGACAATAATCTGCTCAAGTTTATCTTTGCAACCACTCTCAGAACAAAACAGAAAAAGATGACTCTGTGTTAGTTACGGAAAAATAAATAATCACATTTTCAATTTAGAGTTCTTTATTTAGAGAATCAAATAGAGAAGAGGGGAAAAATATGAATCTTTTCAGTGTAATATTTCACAAAAATAATATTTATTCAACAATAATGCTTTTCATCCAGAAAAATTGAAGCCAAACACAATTACAACTTCAGGGTCCTTACTAAGATCAAAAGGCATTGCATTTATTCTGTTTTCCACCAAATAAAGAAAATTTTATGTACTAAAGAATGTAATGTTACCAAATATAATATAGTCTAGGTTGTAAATTGATCTTGAAATAGGTCTAAATACATCAAAATTATGAATTGATGTGTCCTAATAAGATAAAGATCACTTTAATGGTGTAGGAAATATTTACTTATGTATGTCATACATGAGCATAAATACCAGATGGATAGATTTAAACTTCAATTGTACACAAAGTATGTTGGGGAAATTGCTGAATGTGTGTCATATCTTGTCAGGTTTTCTTAAAATAGACATAAAAACAGTATGAATGAGAGAAAGTATCACTCTACTCAAATATAGAAAATTTAAAATACATGTTAATGTGAAAACATTGTAGTTAAAATTATTAAGGAAAAGACAAATTGGAGAAAAACTGGCAAGATAAATCTCAGGCAAGAAGTAAATTTTTAGTCTCTAAAGAATACATATTGAATGAGGCAAATGAAGTAAAAGATTAATTTATAAAGAAAATTTATTTAAAAAATGACCAGTTGTCTAGGAAACAAAATTGCATATAATTATGTCAAATCATGATGCTCTTGCCTTTTCATGTGTTTTTAACAAAGTGATGGAATACCCAATTGGAGAAGGCAGGGCAAGGTGAAAGAAAACATGCATATTTCCTACAAATATGTGGGAAAGTGGAAGTACCTGAGCAGCAGTGCAGAACTAGGTGTCAGAATTACAAAACAGAGAGAGGACCAAGTGGGGTCTCACCTCTTCCTCTAAAATATCAACCACTAAGAGTATACACCATGTGATGGGTGTGTTTAAAATAATGGGGAAAAATGGAAGTTGCTACAGTGGTTTGGCTAAGTGGTCCTGGGAGCAACACAGACTTCATTATTAAGATGATGTGGCAAGTGAAGGCTGGCCTAAAACTATTAAAACAAGATGCTACAAGAAAGGAGAAGTCAACACGTCATCATCACCAATATACTGAACATATATCTGATAAATATGTAGTATGTAGAGTCTGCTACACATGTAACATGTGTGTAGAGGACAGTAAAATTAAGATATCGACAGTTATTAGTTTTAGGTTATGATGGTTTCTTTTTCTTTCTTGTTTTTGTGCTTTTGCAATGAATATGTATGTTTCAGTAAAAAAATGAATCAAGAAATACTACTTTCTAGTTGGATGCATTGAGTCTGAGAAAACAAGATCATACATATTATTTTCTATGTTGAGATCATTAATACTCTTATGGTTTCAGAAAACAAGTGATCAGTACAGTTTTAGTTAGGCCAATAGCTAAGGACATATCTAATAACCTATTATCTAATAACCTATTATCTCAGACTGACAAATCACTCTGAATTCGCTGCAGTAGAAATCGTCCTCCACTTGTCTTCTGAGACACACTCAACTGAGGCTCTGATGGGTTTGAGGTTGGGCCCTGGAGTGTGTGACCTCCGAGAATACCAGCAGCAGCAGCAGCGCTGACCTCCCACTCGATACGGAGTGAGCACACCCTCGCCTCCATCTTCACATTGTAGGGAGGGAAAGAGTTAGAAGATGTCACCTGGGTACATCTCACAGCTAGTCTGGACACGAGTTGCCAGAGACTCCTGGTTGCCAGCAGCTGTCCCCCCGGGGGAGGTCCATTTTTACTTTAGCATTTCTGGCTGCTGCTGCCCCTCTGCAGAAGGCTGGCCAGTCAACGCTCTGATCACCAGAGCGTCCAGCCTGGGTGTTCGTGGTCTGTTCATTTCCTATTGTCCTGTAATGGAGTAACCCACATCCAGTTGTTTAAACAACACTTCCGTTCACTGTCTGCCACTTCCAGAGATCAGCAGTCTCAAATGGGTTTCCATGGGCCAGAAGTGTGTTGTCCACGGGCTGACATCTCTGTAGGGGCTGGAGGGGAAGAAAGTCCCTTGTGTTTTCCCTGGGCTGTCTCCTTGGTCCATGCCACCTCTCCATGACCACAGCACAGCCATTCTGTCTCTGTGGCACCATCCCTGTCCCCGTCACCTCCTCTCTCCCTCTCCCTCTACTGCTCACACTGAGCCACCTGTATGACCCAGAAAAGTCTTCACCTGGAAGGCCTTAATTTCACCAGTGAAGGCTGTTTGGACAGGCGCAGTAACTTCACTGGCTCTGGTAATGAGCACGGGGACTTCCTGAGGGAGAGCATTGCTCATCTTACCACAGGAAGTTTGATATTTCTCTTCTACTCTTTCTTCTTTTATTAAGTGATGAGTTCTTTTTCTGAAATTATGGAAACCATAATTAGGTTGTCTTGAAGCCTGCTGGTATACCATGCTCATTGATAATGGTGCATCTAAACACATGTCCACCTTATAACTTACTATGAAGTTCTCATCTAGATAGAGGAATTATTTTAAAATTAATTATTTCATTACTCCAGAAATATCTACAAAAGGAAAATGTGCCCCAAAGATAAATATAATTTATATTGATATGAATTGAATATATGTTTGGAAATTTTAAAATGGATATGTGTTTAGAAGTTTAAAACTAAGGTCAACATTTTCCAAAAACAAAATTGCATATGTGTTTTTTTTTTATTGTAAACAAATGGGATTCATGTTGTTTCTCTGTTTGTACATGGAGTAATGTACACATTTGTGTAATCATAAATTTACATAGGGTAATGTTGTTTGTTTCATTCTGTTATTTTTTCCCTTCCCCCCCACCCCTCCCATCCCTCTTTTCCCTCTATACAGTCCTTCCTTCCTCCATTCTTGTCCCCCCTCTCACCCCCCATTATGTGTCATCATCCACTTATCAGTGATATCATTCATCCTTTGGTTTTTTGAGATTGGCTTATCTCACTTAGCATGATATTCTCCAGTTTCATCCATTTGCCTGCAAATGCCATAATTTTATCATTCTTCATGGCTGAGTAATAATCCATTGTATATGTATACCACAGATTCTTTATCCATTCATCAACTGAAGGGCATCTAGGTTGGTTCCACAATCTGGCTATGGTGAATTGAGCAGCAATGAACATTGATGTGGCTGTATCTCTGTAATATGCTGATTTTAAGTCCTTTGGGTATAGGCCAAGGAGTGGAATAGCTGGGTCAAATGGTGGTTCCATTCCAAGCTTTCTGAGGAATATCCATACTGCTTTCCAGAGTGGCTGCACTAATTTGCAGCCCCACCAGCAATGTATGAGTGTACCATTTCCTCCACATCCTCACCAACAACTATTGTTGCTTGTGTTCTTGATAATAGTCATTCTAATTGGGTAAAAGAGAAATTAGGAAAACTATCCCATTCACAATAGCCTCGAAAAAAATAAAATACTTGGGAATCCATCTCACAAAAGAGGTGAAAGACCTCTACAATGAGAACCACAGAACACTAAAGAAAGATAGAAAGTGAAGAAAACCTTAGAAGATGGAAAGATCTCCCATGCTCTTGGATAGGCAGAATTAATATTGTCAAAATGGCCATACTACCAAAAGTGCTATACAGATTCAATGCAATTCCAATTAAAATCCCAATGACATACCTTACAGAAATAGAGCAAGCAATCATGAAATTCATCTGGAAGAATAAGAAACCCAGAATAGCTAAAGCAATCCTTGGCAGAAAGAGTGAAGCAGGGGTATCGCAATACCAGATCTTCAACTCTACTACAAAGCAATAGTAACAAAAACGGCATGGTATTGGCACCAAAATAGGCAGGTAGATCAATGGTACAGAATAGAGGACATGGACACAAACCCAAATAAATACAATTTTCTCATACTAGACAAAGGGGCCAAAAATATGCAATGGAGAAAAGATAGCCTGTTCAACAAATGGTGCTGGGAAAACTGGAAAACCATATGCAACAGAATGAAATTAAACCCCTATCTCTCACCCTGCACAAAACTCAACTCAAAATGGATCAAGGACCTCGGAATCAGACCAGAGACCTTGCAACTTATAGAAGAAAAAGTAGGTCCAAATCTTCAACTTGTTGGCTTAGGATCAGACTTCCTTAACAGGACTCCCATAGCACAAGAAATAAAAGCAAGAATCAACAACTGGGATAGATTCAAACTAAAAAGCTTTCTCTCAGCAAAGGAGACTATCAGCAATGTGAAGAAAGAGCCTACAGAGTGGGAGAAAATCTTTGCCACTCATAGTTCAGATAGAGCACTAATTTCCAGAATCTATAAAGAACTCAAAAAACTCTACACCAAGAATACATATAACCCAATCAACAAAGGGGCTAAGGAAATGAACAGACACTTTACTGAAGAAGATCTACAAGCAATTAACAAACATATGAAAAAATGTTCAACATCTCTAGTAATAAGAGAAATGCAAATCAAAACTACATATTTATTTTTAAAAAATGGTTTGTTGTTTAAAAAATCTGTAATAGGACGACGAGAACTTTAAGAGCATACGCTCAGGGCCACAGTTAGATCTGCCCCTGTGTCACATGTGATTGCTAGACTTTAGAGCTCTGTTCCCTTTCCAGAAAATGGTGGACACATCACGGCAGTGGGTAAAGTTTCAAATGCATGTGTCTGGAACTGAGGAAGAGGTAACAGAGGGGCGACTACTGTCTACTGCGAGCAGGATCACAGCACACTGAGACTGATAGTTAACACTTCTTACTTCCAAATGCAATGAGGCTGTTGAGGGAAGGAAAGTGCTTTGGAAGTGCATCACCTGCCAGGAACCAGAGCCTCCTTTTCCCTCTCTCTTCTCTCTTTTTCTTATTCTTGATGGACTTTTACTGACTTTGTCATTTCACTCCAATTACTAAAAAAAAAAAAAAAAAAGATCTATGTGCTTATGTGCTTAGACACATAGTTTAATGAAATACATAAAACTAGTCAATTCATCCAAGTGATTTGTTAGATGAAAACAATTACTTCATTTAAATTTAAATAACGTAGGCTCCGTGTTTCTTCCCTGAAGAGCTGAGCAGTGTGGGACCTTTGCTGAAGATCCCCTGGCCATGCTGCCTGCTCTAGAGTGGTCCTGCAAGGCACCCCATACGCAAGATCAAGGTAGCTGGGTTCTTGTCATTTTTGGTGGGATCCCTCAGAATAATATGCATGAGCTCTCTGAGTCTGGTTCTGCAGCCACTGAGTTTATATCAGTCACTGAAAATACACACGATAGGTTTGCTCTATGGAGATAGAAAATTATTATCTTGATTCATTAGCATACAGAATCACAAACTCCAGGTTCTGTGGTCTGTTGATGCTTGGCTCTCATCTCTATTTACTGCAAGTTCCCTTTTGGATCTTGGCATGTTGAACAATGAAACCAAATATTGTACCTTTATAAGAACCATGTGTCTAAACAAACCAAGCGTTGCCTACATGCATAAAACAGCCACCTAAACAAACCCTGGACCTCGAGTCCCCGGCCTGCTAATAATCCGAGTGCAGACTCAAAGCAATTCAGGATCCTCCTCATTGTAACTGCAGCATCTAATTGCACAAAAGGAATAAATCATGGTGCAGCTGACCCAAGGCAGGAACGATAGCATAAAAATATACAGTCATTTCTTGGAATGAAAAAGGAAAAGATAACTCGTGATGTGGTTCACACCATGTGACGGGAAAGAAATTGTCTCTATCTGCAGAATATAATTTTCACATAAGATGTGTTTCTATTTTCTTAAAATAATATATTTTAAAATAGCAGGAATATGCGGTTTTAGTACATGGTTGAGGAAGAATCTAATAATTGTATGTGAAATTAAATTCAGTTCATGAACAGAATTTCCCATATTATAAAAGGAGATTAAGATATTCTTACTTGAAAATGCTGAATATTTTTGATGATTAGTCACATTGCAGGACAGCATTTTGGAAACAGATATCGATTTTTCCAAACAAATGTGAAACTGATACAGGACGCGAAGAGAAGATGCACAAATCCATTTTGACCTCAAATTTCTCAGCATGTTTCAAATAGAATGTCATTTCTTCTAATTACACAACCTGAGGGCCATGGCAAAGGTTAAAATATGGTGGCAGGGAAAATTTTTCCATTTGTTTTGGGGAAAAAACTGAACATTGGTTTTGGGGGCAACGTGGGGCCTAATATACTTAATAATTTCTAGCATTTTTGCTTCTATAGTGAGAACACCTCATTTAAACGTGACAATTAAAGCAAGTTGTACATTTTTCTTAATATTTTGTTTTAATTGTAGGTGGACACAATACCTTTACTTTATTTTTATGTGGTGCTGAGGATTCCAGGACCCAGGGCCTCACACATGCTAGACTAGACCTCTACCCCTGAGCCACAACCCCAGCCCAGTTGTACATTTTTCATCCGGGGTTTTGGTGTTGGAAAAATCCACAATGAGTTGATTACTTACCACTTCTGTCTCTAATATTTCAGTTATTTTCCTCCATCAATTTGTCAAGAAAACTTGAAATTCCTTAGAAATCAAAACCATTGTCAAATCTAGTGAGAGGGTGGCATTTTGTTTAAAGTGTGCTGCTTGCAGCATTTCTGCTGCGATACGGGGCCTGCCAGCAAGCGCACATTAAGCGCCTAGGAAGCGGCACGGGTTGTTGTGGTCTGGTCTTAGCGGAGGAGGCAAACAATGCCCAGGTAAGTTAATGAAAGAGGGAAAACTCGGATCCTAGCAAGGGCTGTGGAGGAAGCCACCCGGGGTCCCTGTGGGGCAGCGGGGACGAGGTGCCTCCATCCTGCCTGAGCTGGTGATGTCTGAGCTGTGGAGGAGAGTCGGGGGCCTGAGGATGGACAGCACTGTGCTCCAGGGGGTAGGAGGTGCTTGGATTGTAAGTCTGTCGGCAAGGACCGAGGTCTCCCAGCGTGGAGTAGAGTCTGGCAAGGCTTCCAGGGACCCCGTGCAGACCCGCTGGCCTAAGGTGGCCGTGCTGAGTGGCAGCAGTGAAGATCCTAATGAGAGCTTGGGGTTGAGGCAAGAGGGGTGGCCAGTGGCACAGGCTATCCAGGGAAGAGAGGACTCGGAAAATCCCCAGCCCACAGGGATGACTGACGGTCGACCCTGGATTGATGATGCCCAGGAAGTCTGTGTGGGGAAGAATCGAGGTGGGGAGGGCGGTGGGAGGAGCAGGGGGTAATGAGTTTCTGTGGCCCCAGAACCCTGCTCCGTGCGGGGCGGTAACTGGAATTCCAAGTGGAGATGCTAAGAAGGAATCTGGATGCTCAGGGCAAGTCTGGTTCTCAGACATGAGTCAGAGCCGAGTGCCAAGGGCGTGGGCCCAGAGTGCAGCTGAGGACATCACACAAAGGACGAGGCGGGAGAAGAGAAGGGACCCAAGGTGGCTCTGGGAATCTGACATCTGCAGACACCAGCAAAGTGGCCTCAGAAGGCAGAGGGACACGTCCTGTCACCTAAATGGATCAAAATTACTGTGAATAAATAGGATTGAGTTTCGGGTGTGCGAGATTTTGCTATGTAGTGTGAATTCACTACCTAGCTGTATATGACACTGACATGTTTAAAACACTGGGAAGCTTTGTTTATACCTCTCACCCAAAAACAGCAATAGCCTACACAGCATCTTGAGGTTCAGGAAGTTTGAATAAACACAGCTGATCCAAGTGGATCCCAGCCGTGTGCGGTGGGGGCACCTTTAATCCCCAGCGACTCGGGAGGCTGAGGCAGGAGGATCACAAGTTGGAGGCAAGTCTCAGCAACCTAGAAAGGCCCTCAGGAACTCAGTGAGAACTTGTCTCAGAATAACATATAAAGGGGGCTAGGGATGCAGCTCAGTGGCAAAGTGCCCCTGAGTTCAATCCTCAATTACTAAAAAAAGAAAAAAAAATAAGTGAATCCCAGAAATAAAGCAAGGATATGCAAATGTTCTCCAAACGACTTCCTGTCCTGCTTCCCCATGTGTTTGTAGAATTTCTACTCAACTTACGATTGAGGAAACAATGAAAAATGAAGAAAGAAAAGGAGCAGAAGAAGAACCCAAGGCAGTGAGTGTGGCCTTGTGGTGTGTGCGTGTGTGTGTGGAGAGTGTGCTGTGCCCACGTGGGCAGGCAGGTAGAAGACAGAAATTCAGGGGATCAGGAAAGGAGGGAAGCCATGTGTGGGAAGAGCAATGGGCAGGAGTGGCCAGGGGCTCATCTGACCCTGGGCCCTTGTGCCTGTTCAGATGATCAGTGGTGTCTTAGGACCATGATACAAAATATCCCCTTCACTTGCAGATTTTCTTGGTGCAGCGTTATGAGTTTTTAAATTAATCTACAAATAGATAGTTTTACTAGTCACAAACACAGGCATTTGAACTATCAGTGTTTCAGAGAGAAATCTATCCCTTCTACTTCAATTTTAGTTTTAATAGTTCTTGAATATTATTTAGTGAATTTCTGGATTTCTTTTAAAATTAGAGAATGGAATAATCCAGATAGAATAAGCCTTAATGCCATCAGCATTCAAGTATCAATTATAAACAAAGCCCTTTAATTGTGGACTCACAACAGTACTTACTAACATAACAGACAAACACGGGAAACAAGGCGTGCTCATGATCAGTTTGGCATTTTAGGATGAGTGTTTTATGATTCTTGATTTAACACACTATGTAAAACTTCCTTAATTAATTTTGTATGTTGGTTACCCAGCTTTCTTTCCCCTTCCTTCTTAATTAAAGTATGCTCAAAATTCTTTCTGTTGTCTCCTGCTAAATAGTTTCTTTCTTTGAAGAGTCAGTGGTATGTGGGTTTAAACATGGTTGGTCACAGGTGCAAGCCTGGTCTAGCAATCCTAATGGACTGAACACACTGCCTCTGAAATTTAGTGTCTGGGCGCCACCTTGTGGTCACGGTGGGAACAGGTGGAAGTTTAAAAACAATCCAAGTGGTGGTGGAGGGGGGTGGATAAAAGTAAAAACAACCAGAGCCACGCAACAATGAAATACATTTTAAGTTCTTCAGCTATTCTTAGAGCACAGGTGTTATGTGAAAACAACATTTGCAGACTAAAATATCTGAAGGAGAAAAATTGATATTTTTGATTAACCTTTGGTATTCTTTTCATGAAACTTTCAAGAGATTTTCTCCAATCATAAAACTACATGGATGTCTTTATACATATACTTTTAATTATATGTATATATGTGTATATCAAAAATTCTGAAAAGGGCTAAATATGGTGTGATGAGTAAATTCTAGAAATAGCTACTACTCACATTTTGACTTCGCATTTTCTATAAAACTTCTATAAGAGTATAAGAGTTTTTATAGTTTTTCAAAAGTATACCCTTATTTTTCACCCAGGTTTATGTCTTAATAATATCCCAGACTATTCTCTATCTCCTTAAGAATGAAGGATTTTGTCATTATGATTTGGGGACACAAGGGTGATACTACCTAAAGTTTAAAACTTTTTTTTTCTTTTGTCTATGATGTGGTGAGCAAGTGAAATTAGAATTACTTGGATTAAACATTAAACAAGGTTGGACAGGTTTCTTTGCTGCATGACTTCTCCGAACCCTTCAGTTTGCCGCTGACTCTAAGAAAGATCCAAACCCTATTTCCTGGTCTCACCTTCTTACAATACACTTCTTCCCCTCTGGAGCCAAATGCTGCGCTAAATTTTGTGTTTCCAAAGAACTTGTTATGAAATGTGTGGATAAATAATCACTGGAGACATTTTAAACCGAAACATTGAAATTGCAGTTAAAGTACCTATAAATATAAAATTTGGATGTATGCATTCAATTTCTGAAAATTTTGAACAATTTTGTTACTACAATTGTAAGACAATATTGGCACTTTCAACCATGCTTCAGTTCTGTGGGATCACTTAACACTTTGAGAAAACTTTGGAGCCAACAAGCCAAAATGCGTTCTAAATATTGCTTATCATGTCTTTCCAAGTGAGACTTGAATATCTGCCTTACAGTTTGATGTTACAGAATGCAAGTTGTTTTGATGGTCTTGTCAAACTGTTAACGATGGAATATGAAAAGTAAACATCTTTAGCAGTTAAACCTTGCCGCCACTAAGTAGCATAACCCCATGCTAAAACTTACAATTTTCAAGTCATTTAATAGGCATAAATTCTGTTTCCTGCTCCTCTTTTGGAATCCAGTCATAGTATTTAATGCTGGACAGCATCGTAGCAAAGACATATACCCTCCAGGATATAAAAATAACTAAACCAGCACATCTTAGTTTCAGGGTCACCCTGATCATATCTTTGAATTATTCATCCTCATGCCAGGGTCTGTGAATAACATTCCCTACTTTACAAGTTAAGTCACTTAACTATTAAGTCACTTAAATTTTGTATCATCCATCTCCTCAGCAATGTAAAGTTTTATTTATATTTGGTAAGTTTCTTAGTACAATAGTTCAAAAATAGCTAACCTTTATCATATTCAGTGTGACAGTATGTTTTATGGTGTTCAGAGGGTTATCACATTTAATTCTCATGTCGACTCTATGGTGAAGATTATCACCATCAGAGAGATATAAATTGGAATTTAAACATTAGCTTATGCTTGTTCAGTCACATAACTAAGGAGTGCTGGGCCCACGCTTCAGAATGAGACATTTTGACTCAGAGCCTCTGACTCACAGCCTCTGTGCAATATTCTCCTCAAACAGTTCACAAATATGCCCATGTGTGCATCTATGTAGCCACACTGTATGCTGGACATAATGCAATCACCTGGGTCAGCATTACCTTCCCCCGTTTTGCGGGTGTGGTAACTGAGTTACGGAACCTTAGCCAGCTCCAGAGCAAGGAGTTTGAAAGAGGCAGTGCTGAGACTGGCCGTCAGGTTCCAGGCATGCCGTCACTGCTCAGTCTAAGAAGCCTGCTTTTGCTCAAGGAAAAACCAAAGCGTAAGCATTTTCCGTGCTTGCAGGTCGAGTCTCGGCCTCTGTCCTGTTGTCAGGACTTTCCACCCCAGGCTGAGCTTTATTTAGGTGACAGTGGA
Organism: Sciurus carolinensis; assembly: GCF_902686445.1. Lineage (NCBI taxonomy): Eukaryota > Metazoa > Chordata > Mammalia > Rodentia > Sciuridae > Sciurus > Sciurus carolinensis. The sequence continues at coordinate 77,167,131 of NC_062227.1, read as the reverse complement.
AAGGACAGCCCCAATAGCACACTTTACACCATGCACACATGCCCATCCATGAGGGAGGCAAGGACAGCGAGGGAAGACTCCTTTGGCAATGTCGTGATGAGCACTTTCTCTTAAGGGTCATTTAAATCAGGAGCAATGGAATCTTATACATAGGTCATTCCCTTAGCCAACTAGATTATTTCACTGCATTTTAACAAATCAGTTTCTTTTTCTCTGCTTGTGAAGTGGGGCTGCAGTTTTAGGGTTCCCACAGCAGATGCTTAAGAGTCCCATGAGACCAATACTCCTGTGAGCTTGATTTGGTCAGCAGAAAGTACCCTTTGAGTTCTTAAGCAGGAGAGAGATGAGAATCTTGAAGGACCCACTGCCTGTTTATATTCATCAGAGAAGTATACCGAGCATCTCACAATATTTAGACAACAATGTAAAATTATATTTTTCCTATTTGTAAGGCAAAATTTATTTTTGTTCATAGTCATCAGTGTTATAGATCTGGTGTTTAGCCATGAAAGGTAATTGCATTTTTGGTGTGTGTTTGTTTGTGTGAGTATAAGCATATATATATGTATATATATATATATTTTTTTGTCATTTGCCCAGCAAATCTATAAATTAACAAAACTAAAGGAGAAAAGATATGAAACATTACCTAAAATAATGCAAAACAGAGCGATGATGATTTCCAATTAAACCGGCACATCTGCAAAATTATTTAATGACCAGAAGCACCAGGAATGTGATTTATTGGCATTCCTGGATAATCTATTGAATGTCAGTAAAACCACTAATATTTGGTTACTGGTTTCAGTACATTAATCGACAGTTTCACAACTAAGAAGTAACAGAAACAAGTAAGATCAATATGGATTATTTGAAATTCAAATTTCAGTGCTTTTAACAACGTACTATTGGGCTTCACTTAATTCCAGAATATAATATTGCTTAAATTTATATATTTAGAAATGTTAAACTAACCCATTCTATTTGATAATTATTATAATAATTTCTAATTCTTTATGGAAGATCAATAAATGTTTATGTCCTTGTACAGGTATTCTGGATGTCTATACTTCTGAAATCACTGTAGTGAATTGTCATGCTTTTCACAAAACCATTTTGCAGTTATTGGAACCTGTTTGCAGACAACTCCTTTATACTTCGTGTATAGATTTCGACATCATTCATTATTTTCTCAACAGACCATATCAGTTCTGCAAAAACAATTATGGTTGGCTACAGAAATTCAAATTTAGTTTCATACTAAAAAGCAGATTTTTGCAGTAATGTATTAGATTATTAAATTTTACATTGTAACAGGTTTTTATAGTGCTTAACAAGTCACTAATCCAATACAAAGCCAGGTATGAGACTGTTCTTTTCACAATGACTATATTCTCCATTCTTTCATATTTTTTTCCAAGTGACTATGACATATTTTACACCCTTTACCCAGAACTTAAGTCCATCTATGTGGGGAGGGGCTGGTCCAGAAGCCAGCAGGAGGCACTGTGTCTACGTCCATGGTAACCTTGTCTTTCTTTTGACTCCTGGGAGTTGAGGCCTTTCCTTTAAGAATTTCTCTAGAAGTGTTAAAATATAGCAAGTTGCCTTATGCAAAATATTTTCCTGACCATTTTGAATCATCTTTCAAATACACTAAGGAAGCTACATTGTAAAACATATGCAATCATTTAGAAAATGAAAAAAATATTATGTATGACTGCAGTTTTAAGATCATCTTGATCATTAAAAAATCTTTACTGGGCTGCAGGTACAAATCAGTGTAGAGCACTTGCCTCGCAAGCGTGAGGCCCTGAGTTTGCTCCCCATCACAGCAAAATCAAGCAATAAAATTTTACTGCTCGGTTAACTAATCATCACAAATTGTGTATTTGGTATGTGTCATACATTTTTCTAGGATGTCTATCTGTATAAGAATTACAGAACTATATTTAAAAATTAAGATTACAACTTTTGAGGTGTGCAGTGATTAGAGGTGAAAACAAGTTTGTTTTAAAGGATTCTCTGTTTACTATAATCTACAATGCAAAGTTACTGTAGAGATGGTTTTAAACATGCCATTATTCTAATCATGAAAGAAACATTTTCTTAACATTAAAATCATTTTGCCTTACTCCTCCATGTAATTCACATTTTCTTGGAGTTCCTATTATACCTCACAGTGACTAAATATGCATTGTAATTTGGAGGCCATGGTTATTATACACTGTCACTAGAATGTGTAAAATACTTGCATAATGGGCTAATTTTGTCATTATTTTGTGTGTGTATAAAATTTAAATTAATATATTTTTTATGTTGCTCAGGATTAATTTTCTCTTGATTCTGAATACCCATGACCTACTTGTTTTTTTTTTTCATATGCCTTAGTAACTTTACAGGGATGGATTTATTAATATTTCCTCATTATTATTTGATGCACATTTTTCAAAATATTTTAGGATTGCAATTAAGTGGTTTTGTGGTTAATGAAACTAACTTCATACACGTGGAATTCCACTGTAAAGAATAATTCACGCAAGTGGTCAGCATACAGGTTTTGCTCAACTAATGCACGACTTAAAAACAAGCAAGAACCCCTCTGCTGATGGCACTATTGATGGCAGAGGTGTCATGCCATCTTATGAACCGAGCCCCTCAGAGGAACACACAAGAGACAATGGCCGCTGCGGCCCCACTTCTGAGTAGCACATAACAGATTTTTTTTGCCTTGATTTGTTGGCAAATTATCCTTCTGATCTTTTTGTGTTTAGATTTGCAGTGTGAGTGCTTCACGACTGAGCTAAGATACAGCTCTCTTTCTCTGTCTTGTTCTTTCGTTTTTAGCTCCTTGTGAAGGCAACACGTTCTTCTGCCATAGTAACATGTGCATTAACAATACCTTGGTCTGCAACGGACTCCAAAACTGTGTGTATCCTTGGGACGAAAATCACTGTAAAGGTAATGATTGGTCCTGAAATATGTGATATCCCCTTCCTACGAAGTGGGAAGGAAGTTTGTATGCATCTGACTTAAAAGTAGAGCATATGGTGGCTTCTGTGAGTTTCATGTGTTTTATATAACCAACTATAAGCAATTTTCTTTGCCTTGATTTGTGCTGTATCCAGAGATTTCCTAATTTATGCATGTATACCGGATGATATTTGATACTGGGATGGCCATTAATGACATTTGTTAGAGTCTGCAGAGCCACGGAAAGGATATGGGAGCTCACAGCACAGTGCATTTCCTCCCTAGCGTAACTGGTACCCCTTTAATCCATGATGACACCTCCCATTTATTCCAGTTTGTCTTCGTTGCCCTTTGAGCTCTAGTGATAAAATATGTTGAAGGAGCACTGGTATTTTCAATTGCTTCCAGTCACCTAATTCCACTTCAATTTTGTTACCAGAGTGCTTTTCCTTCTTTCCAATGAAACTAGTAACCAGTGTCCCTGGCCCATCTCTCGCCTATTCACAAAGATTTCTTATTTAAACCGGGTTCCTTAAACAATTATCAAAGGAAGATAAACAGGCAAACAATTCTATTATGCTTAGAAAAGTTCAGTGTTATCTACCAAAATACTTTCTGTAAGCCGAAGTGTTGAGTAGCCGTTGCTTCATTGAATCATTTAGAATGGCAGGTCCATTAGAAAGAAAGGCCCAGTATCAAGTGCTTTGACAACGAGGTGCTGGTGATAATTGTCCGATTGTGAGTAGATGAGAAGATAAGTATTGTCAGACCAGTCCTAATGCAGCACCAGAGATGAGCAGTAGTCACCACCAGACTTCTGCCCAAGGTGGGTTTGTGGCCATAACCGTAAGGAGCCTTGGACCCGAGAGTAGGAAAGACCACACCCACTCTCTCCAGAGGACACCTTTCTTTGGATTTATGATTCATTCTCTTGTGAAAGGAGAATGCACTTCTTATCATTCCAATCCTTTCTAATTGATCAATTCTGCTGTTTTGGGCTTAGCCTACAGTTTTGCCTCAAAGAATGTTCCATGTGCCCTTGAAAGGGATGTGCATTGCTGACTTTGGGGACTGCGATACTGCTGTGTCTCACGGGATTAGGACAGAGATGTCCAAGTCTTCTCTCGTCCTTTTGATTTTCTCCCATGTCTAGTCCATTATTAAAAAAAGAAGGCATGCAGTCCTCTAAGTATCATGCTCAAATCCTCTGCTCTTCTCTTCGATTCTGTAAAGCTTTTGACATGTGCATTTTTTAGCTTGGTGGAGGGGTCCGTAGATGTTTGTAATTGTCATGACTCCATGATGGGCTGACCCTTTTCCCACTATAAAATGATGTCGTGTTTAGTGACCATTTCGTCTTAAATATACTTCACCACTGGGACAGTCACTCTGGCTTTCACAGGGTTGTATCTCTGCCCTTTTGATCTCAGACCCTGTCTTTGAATATAAAGCATTTTCTCTAAAATGCACTGTTTTCTCTAAAATGCACGGTTGGTACTTATTTTTTTAATCCACTTTAACAATATCTGCCTTTTCCTTTAGTTGTTTAATCTATTCCCATTTCAATACTGTTGGTCTAGTTGGATTTTTATCCACAATTATAATTTTTTCTTTTCCATATATCTCATGTTTTCTCCTCTTAGATTTTTTATTTTTCTCTTTTACATAAATTAATATATTCTACAGTCACATTTTAACTTTAAGTAGTTTTTCAAGGTACTATTGATTAATTTTCTTAGTGGTTGCTGCAGGGTTTATAGTACATACTTAATTTCTCAGGATATATTTCAGATTTATACCAACAATTCTAGTGAGGTACATGGAAAGTATTCCTGTACAGCTCTGTCCTCGCTTCTATTTTTCACATGTTACATCTATATATGTTAAATTCATTGCAATAATTATTAATGCATATGATTTTATATCTCACTTTGAGAGAAGGAAGGACAGCAGGTATCTGTGAACATAATTTGTGGTACAACTCCTCTGACCTAATACTTCTGGACTCCTCATTTGTTTCCACAGATTCTTATTATCCTCTGGTGTAATCTCCTTACTCCACTAACAGTTGAGTTCCTACCAACCCTGTTTACTATCACCACCAAATATACTACATTTCTGCAAGTTACAGACTGAGCGATACCATTATATGTCCTACAACCTTGCCTTTTTAAAAAACAATTTGAGGAATGTGGGTGAAATATGCAGCTGAACTTCCAACATTATTTCCTTCATTTCCTTTATTGCTGTATAATTTTCCTATTTAAGTCATTGTGTCTAATTTTTTCATGTGGATTTGTTGTTGTCTCAGGTCACATGTTTTTAACTCAAGGAACCTCCATCACTATGTTTTTAAGGCAGCTCCTTTAGCATTGACTTTCTTCCTTTTTTTTTTTTTTTTTGGTATCAGGGATTGAACTCAGGGGCACTCAACCACCCAGCCAGATTCCCAGACCTAGTTTGTATTTTGTTTAGAGACAGGGCCTCCCTGAGGTGCTTAGTGCCTCACGTTTGCTGATGCTGACTTTGGACCGGCAATCCTCCTACTTCAGCCTCCCAAGCGGTTGGGAGTACAGGCCTGTGCCCTGTGCCCAGCTTAGCACTGACATTCTTTTTCATTTTGTTTACCTGGTATGTCTTTATTTCACTTTTTAAAGTACCTGTGCTGTCTGGGTTTTGGTCCGCAGTGTTTAGCTGTGGGGAGCCTTGGTTGGTCTGCAGGACTTTATGTATGTCCCCACACCACCTGCTGGCCTCACTGGTGAATCGGGTCGTGGCCCCTTGGGGATCCTTTCCCATGTGACTTTGTCTCCCCTTGCTCATTTCTACATTTGATCTGACCTTTGTGACATTTTCGACACTATTTGTCTGCGTGTGGTGCTCTTACATTTGTCCTGCTTGGACTGTGTTGAGCCTGGACATGAGATCTCTCAGCAAGTTTCTGGAGTTTGCAGATGCTTCACGGCGGGGTGTTTCTCTGGTTTCTCTCTCCTCCCCATTGAATCCCCGTCACGTCAGCATGCTTGAGTCCTGGTCACTTTTCTCACACTGTTCATTTTTCTGCATTGTTTCCCCTTCTTTAGAGAGTGTGATTTCCGTTCCTCTGTACTCTGGTCTGAATAGGACTCCCATGTGCCTCTCTGAAGCATCTCTAATGAGAGATGATGATTTGAGGGTGGAAGGTGCTGGTTCAGTGCCACAGGAGCTCCCTGTTCCTAAAGAAATCTAGCAGATCTGTAGGAGGAAATGCATCTCGTTTGTCATATGCCACCAAGACGTTTTGCAGCGTTCGGCTGAACCAGAACTTAAACCATCATCTCTTTGCCACCATTTGGGTCAGTTATGATCACTGAATTTGGGAAAGAGTCCACAGGAGCCTCATGCCACCACCCCAAAATGTCTGTCCTGAATGTGAACTGGATTTTCTTTTGGTATCAGAATATTATTGTTGTTTTAACTTTAGTTGTCCCTGCCATACATAAATACAGAATGATTCAGATACATTCATGCTCCTAGGACTGGAGTTTCGAGGTTCGTTATCACCAAGAGAAGGAAGAATCTAGTTTGGAAAATTATCAGTTCATTCCTCATTGTTATGCTATTTTGAATTTGTACATATTTCTTCCACATATCTGTGTACATGTGCGTATGAATATGCATACATACATGCACACGTGTACACACTTGTGGAGATGCGGGGCAATGGGATGGTTATCTTTAGGGCTAGAAGCTAGGACCTTTTAAAAAGTAAGAACTTCTGTTTATTTAAAAGATTTTCTTCTGCTGCGTTAAGCTTGTGAAAATGCGATGCTCAGCCTATTTGATTTTGAAGTTTTCAACACGTGTTCTGACCATGCTGTTAACTTGTGGTGGATTGTCTCTCCTGTCTGTCTGTTGTCTCCGCCCTCTCCCACCTGCAGAGAAGAGGAAAGCCAGCCTGCTGGACCAGCTCACCAACACCAGCGGGACTGTGATTGGCGTGACTTCTTGCATTGTGATCATCCTTATTATCATTTCTGTCATTGTACAGATCAAACAGCCCCGTAAAAAATACGTCCCCAGGAAGTCAGACTTTGACCAGACTGCTTTCCAGGAGGTGTTCGAGCCTCCGCACTATGAGTTGTGCACCCTCAGAGGGACAGGAGCTGCTGCTGACTTTGCAGATGTGGCAGATGACTTTGAGAACTACCACAAACTGCGGAGGTCATCTTCCAAATGCATTCACGACCATCACTGTGGATCCCAGCTGTCCAGCGCGAAAGGCAGCCGCAGTAACCTCAGCACAAGGGAGGCTTCCATCCTGACAGACATGCCCGCACAGCCCGTCAAGCCCCTAGGCCCGCCCGTGAGCAGAAGGAACATCCTGGTCATGAAACACAACTACTCCCAAGACGCTGACGCCTGTGACATCGACGAGATTGAGGAGGTGCCCACCACGAGCCACAGGCTGTCCAGACACGACAAAGCCGTCCAGCGGTCAGTATCTATTGATTTTTTGATGACACTGTAACCTGAGGACTGAACCTCTCAGAGTGTGTCATGCTTCTTTGTCTTCATATTTCAGTCCCCCTGAGTGACGGCTTCAGCCAGGGTCTCAGCAGCTCCCCTCCTGCCTTCCCAGGGCTGCCCATGCTCTGTTGAAACCCCCACATCCAAGATATGTCACGTGTGTGAACACACGCGTGTGCACAGACCAAAGACAGAGCATTTCTATACGTGTATTTATTTTTGAAAAAATTCTGACTTTTAATTAGTAACAGATTTATATTGCTGATTCATTTCCACATGGTCACAAAGATTACCCCCTTTAATATTCGTATATTTTAAGATAAAATGATATCTGGAAACTATTGCCTTACCAAGATGGCTAACTCATCTTGTTGAATAATTTTAATGCAAAAATGATACATTTTGCAATATAATATGTTTACATTTTTATGAAAAAGAAAACACTTTTTTGCATATATCTCATTATACTTATAATACACACTGCTCACAATAGCATGATATGCTAAAATACTAAACATTTGTGTTTAAATGTAGCAATGAGTAGAAATATTTTATTCATTTTCTTTATATACATACACTACATACAATATTCTGTGTTTTATTATCAGTCCTAAGAGGAGCAAAAGTTATGAAGACAGAGAACCTAAAATTAGAAAATATTATTTTAAATTCCCACATCCATTCTACTTAAGCCATGTTTTGCATGTTTTCTAGCATTTAGTTTGTTCTATAAATTGACATACTGTCTCCATTCATTATACATTCTCAAAATCTAAAATATTTTAGTTGATTTAATATGTTTTGCATGCTGATGTAAAACAAGCACTTCCAGGGTTTTACAAGCTTTAGAAATGGTTTTCAGTGAATAGCAGTATGCATATATTTACTTTTGTGCAAATATTACTTTGTTGAATGAAATAGCCATAACATTCCAGGTTCTGCCTCATTGGGTCTCTGAGCAAACATGAATCTGAATACAACACAACTAGGGTCTAAAAAGAAAACTCAAGGTAAGCAAAACCCTTGGTTCCTTTCCACTCTGTTGTATTCTGTTTCGTTTTGTTTTGTTGCAATTGTCTTGCAGTTTTTCAGGAATGTGACATTTACTCATTATTTCTTGGGCTATGTGTTTCATGGCATTTCATAATTAGAAATATAATGGATATCACATAACAGTGCTAATGGAGGAATGATTCTTAGAATATTTAACTTTAAAATGAACCTTGGTTTCTTACCAGCAAGCATGATCCTAAAGTGATATTTAAAAGGATGTTGATAATTTTACATATTTTAAGGTAAAGATACTATAAGCAAGGAACTTTCTTTAAAGGAATACCAGAAGAAACCCAAGTTTTACAAAACAAAAATATCATATTTATTTTTATTGAAAACTGGAGTGAATATATAAAACTAGTAACTACTCATGTAACTTGGTGATATTCTATTCATAACCAAAACACTAAATATTTGCTGGCGCACATGACGTTTTTGTACTCTTATTTTTGCATGAATGTGTAGCTCATCTCATCAAAATTAAATGCAGCATGTCATTCCAATTTTGTAAGTTAAAACTTGAATCCTTGATGATGTAAAAGTTCCATCATTGCAAGTCGTCTGTGTGCACATCTATTCTGTCACCAGATATCACAGTGGTTGTATCTTTGACACTTGAAGAAGTCTTTATCAATGTCCAGTTAAGTTTGCTAAACTACTGGTCTCCTTAGAACTCTTCCAGTTTATCCACTATTTCTGTGCATTAGATGAATGCATTTCCATGCTCTGTACTACCTTGATAAATTCGTATGTTTGCTTGCATTTTTCATTGGGAGAAAATGTTTTAACTGTGTTTTATTTTCAGAAAAGAACTATTTATACAAACATGGGGACTGTGAAAAGAAAATTCTATAGTGAATTGTGAAAAGTGGACCTATTTCTAAATTCATTCCACTGCCTTTATCCAAACTTAAGAATTACAGACATTTGTTATTCCTTCGGCAAGACCTCCCCGCTGCACAATGATATGCTCATTTCGTAATTTGGTTGCTGGCCACCAAGTGCTCCTTAGTTTTTAAATACATTTTGAGATTTACTGGAAACTTGAAGAAGAAATTAGATCCTGATTAAGACGATCCCAACTTTATTTTTATTGTGGGTTTCACTTTTGTTTCTGTGTTGTTTCTGTCTTTGTTCTGTAATTGTACATTGTGTGATGTGTGGAAAACACAACCTTGGACGAACCTTCGGTTACATGTAATTGTTTTCATTATATAGACTTCTTGAGAATAGTGCGTTCCTGAGTGGTTTTGAACATGCTACAGAGGAAAGTGGAAATGTGGACCATGGAAACACCAGCTAGAGGTCTTATGGACTACACGCCTATTGTTTTATTATGATTAAACACAGTAAAAGTCATGAGTCCAATTACTAGATTGCAATAAGAAAAATTTCATTTTTTTTTTGTCTATCCTACATTCCCCTGTTTTCCTTTTTGTTTTATATCAAAGGGAGATACCAAGTTTCAAAAACAGCTTTTGAAATCAGGTATTTCACCGTTCATATCCTACCATAGAGATGTTTTTGACTAGGCACTTAGCAATATGACTGAATTGACAGTTTGAGAAATACCCTGCATGTCAGTACTGGATATTTGAGTTGGGAAAATATCCTCTTTATTAGACACATTGTAAAAAGCATGCATTCTCAAATATTGCTGTTACTCTTCCATTTCTTTGTGTCACATGCTTGCTACTTGTAACGTTTTTATATAAAGATATATAAAATGTATAATAATTTCCTAACTTGAGTTAAGAGAAATGTTTTCTTCTGTTACATTGATCAAAACTGACTTACAGGAGGACAGGCTTATTTATATCAGTTCTTTCCACCTTTCAGAGCATAAGACATTCTTCTGTATTGAGTTTTACTTGCCCAAATATTTGATTTCTAGAATTTTATGGACTACATTCTCCTTTTCCAAGAGGAAAGTCATTTTATGCACTTTAAAAACGTAGGCCCTTCATGCCCTTGAACTGCATCACTGAGTCCTTCTTGTCCTCACACACATAACACTCAAAAGCTAGTGATGAGGATGTGTTTTATACAAATAAAGTCAACCCTATCATGTACTTAACCACTGCTGAATTGTATGCACATTCCATATTTGATTTAGTCAGTGGAAACTTTTAAAAATATTAAATGCATATTCTTTGGAAATGAGTTTTAAGAACCAATATGACTATAAATCTGCTTTCAAAATTTTCAAAACTACTTTATTCTCCAGCATAAAAGATTCTGACCTTCAAATAGCAAAGCAATCTGGTCTACACAATTCAGACCTGGCAGCTCAGGCAGGCATCACAAATCACCCAGATAAATCATGTCACATGTCCCTGTTAGGAAGTCCGTTTCATATATGTTTAAAAAAAACAAGTAAGTGGAAAATATAATAATTGGATAATAGAAGAATCAAAGAATATGGCAATTCTGAATTCTTTGTATTTATTGAAAAAACGACAAAAATAATCACTTCCCTGAATTTGATAAACTGGTGAATAGAAAAATGTATTGAACATGATAATTTTTTTTATTATTTTACCTATTTTGTTACCCATTCTTTGTGATAAAATTTTACCATTTTTAAAAAATTTTCATGGCATTTATTTATTACCATACTTGCTTTTATGTCCCTTATTTCAAAGTTGATGCACCAAAGATTATTTTTAAATAAATAACCATATTTTATCTAGTTTTGGATCTTCAGGAATCTTCATAAGTCCTCTTCTGCTTTGAGTGACTAATCTTAACACTATGATATACATGTCTAGACTTTTTATTTATAACAGCAATGAAAACAGGAAAATAAATTAGGTGAACAATTTACCGTTTGCTCATCCTGGAGCTGTTCACAGGATGACGGTCCCCTCCAGTTCTTTTTAAATGTGCAGAATGTTACTGATCTGCTTATTCTCTGCTTAACAGATATTTGTACCAGAAATCCACTAATAGGTACTTCAATTTTTTTATCATCAAACTAAATTGAATTTCATGGTAGATGGATAACTTGCATATATTTAGAACACAATAGCTCCATGGGAAAATAAAAATATTTCAGGTGAAGAATGGGCCTCGAGCATGGTGATGCTAAAGTTGTGTGACAGCACATAAGCACCAGCTCATCAGAAAGAAGACATGACTGTGCAGGACAGGGGCCTGCAGGCATTCCGCTGTCCCTGGTCCTGAACCTTGGGGGTGCAATGTTCCAGCCAGGCTGGGGCAAGTTCCTTGAAGACCCCTGGATGTGTGCCTATTTAAAATGCACTATTGAAATCTCTTTTTATATTAAAAACTCCTGTTTCATGGCTTCCTCAGACCTCATCATCTGAATCTCAACATTTGCCTACATTAAAAAAATGGGGACACCTGTAGGTAAGGGAGAAGACATTACAAAACTTTTAAATCAATTATTTTAATGAACAATTATATTTTTTCATAAAGTGAATTCAAATATGCTAACCTGAGTGTTTTATCTTTTATTTTTTTATTTTTTTAAAATTGGTTCTTCTTAGTTATATCTGACAGTAGAATCCATTTTGATAAAATTATACAAGCATGGAATATATCTTAATCTAATTAGGACCCCATTCTTGTGGGTGGGCATGATAGTGGGATTCACTTAGATATTTTCATATGTGTATGTAGGAACATTATGTTAGATTAATTCTACTGTCTTTCCTATTCCTATCTCCTCTTCCTTCCTTTCATTCCCCTTTGTCTAATCCACTGAACTTCTCTTCTCCCTCCCCACCCCTTTATTATGTGTTAGCATCTACATATCAGCAAAAACATTTGACCTTTGGCTTTTTGGGATTGACTTGTTTCTCTTAGCATGATAGTCTCCAGATCCATGAAGTTACTGGCAAATATCATAAAGTCATCCTTCTTTATGGCTGAGTAACATTCCATTGTGTATATTTACCACAATTTCTTTATCCATTCTTCTGTTGATGAGCATCTAAGTTATTTCTACTGCTTAGTTAATGTGAACTGTGCTGCTATGAACATTATGTGGCCATGTCACTATAGTGTGCTGATTTTAAATCCTTTGGCTATATGCTGAGGAGTGAGATAACTGGGTCAAATAATGATTCCATCCCTAGTTTTTTGAGGAATCTCCTTACTGCTTTCCAGAGGTGTTGCACCAATTTGCAGCCCCACCAGCAATGTGTGAGCATTCCCTTTTCCCCACATCCTCACCAACATTTGTTGTACTTGTATTCTGATAATTGCCATTCTGACTGGAGAGAGAGGAAATCTCAAGGTAGTTTTCATTTGCAGTTCTCTAATTGCTAGAGATGTTGAACATTTTTATTTACTTGTTGATCATTCCTATTTCTGAGTGTTTTATTAACAAAATGTTTTCCAATAATGCTTGAAGTTAACCCACTCTTAGTGTGTTAAAGCCCTCCGTTCTGCTATGTTTGGATTCACTGCAAAATCTTGGTGGCATGTCATGCTCATGTTGCAACACCGTGAAGTCTTGAGTTAAGTTCTGTACCTCAGTTCAAGCCCATTTTTGTTCTCCTCCTCAAGGTTGGTGTGCTGAGTTCGAAACCTATTTTTCATCTGTTTTTACATACAAGCCAGCTGATGCATCAGATTTCAAAATTCACATATGAGATACTTGATTTGCCACAATTTGATTTGATTAGATAACTAAATGTGGCTATAAACAGAATTGAAGATCAATGTTTTAAAGTTGGGCCTTTGACTTCCCTTGAAAATTCACTAAGTTTACTGCATTAACTTTTTCTACGTTTTCCCTTTAGGATGCCAGGGTTTCCTGACATTTTATAGCATTTTAACAAAATCAATGAATGGATTTTTTTTGGCCTCAGAATATAATAAAAAGTTATGAAATATGATCCTGGTTCCCATTCCCTTTATTAATGGCCAACAGTGCACAGATGTTTTGGTAGCAAAATAAATGATAGCAGCTTATCATGAAACTTGTGCATTGCAGGATGCAAACGAATGACATCAGATTCCAACTCTGGAGGAAAGCTAAGTGGAATGTGTGGAGTTCTCTGCATCCTAAAAGACATGATTGGAAAGTGAGTTCAGTCTGTCTAGTTCCACTGATAGTTCACTCTCTACCTACACTTTCCTCCATCGACTCATTTCTGTTCATCACAGGATGACACAAAGGCCCAGCCAGGAAATTGTTCAGTAGATAAAGGAATATGGAGGACTTGAGGAGATGACTGACCTCTTCCTTATGTAGTTACTGTTTCCCACACCCTTTTAAAAGATTGAATAAATTAGCAGATAAAGATATATTTTTAAATAGCCATAGATCTTTTAAATCAATAACCCAGTTCCATGAATCCAAGGCCCTTGGTTAATTTAAAATTATCATAATTCTTCTTAGGAATGAATGTTTGAATTGTACTATGCATTTCTCTAACTTGATCGTATTATTCAGATAATTCCAGCAGTGTCATAAAAGCAGAGGTGGCCGATGTCAGACACTCCTATCAACTCCTTAGTGCCCTGCTGCTCAGGTTCTGTATGTCCTTGCGTGTTCTCAAGGAGGTTAATGGTCTTACCAGGTCTTTAACTCCTAGGGGTAGGAAGAGTAAACTTTACCTGTGTCAGGCTTCTGCCAATGGCTTGAGTGTTTTCCAGAGGGTCCTGTTCCCTAATTCACTCTTTCCAGAGGGTCCTGTTCCCCAATTCGCCCCTTCCAGAAAGTCCTACTCCCTAGTTCATTCCTTCCATCCACAGTGATTGTACATTCAACCTGCTCTTTTTGTCCTCCTTTTCTCTCCAACCACGGAAGCATGCTATTTTACAGTGGTTCCTTCTTTCAAACATTGTTTTCAGTCTCTCTCTTAATAGTCACAAATACTGACATAAATTTTTAAATGGACAGATAACAAAACATATAAATTATTTAAAATGAAACATTTCTTTCATATCACATTGCAAAGTTTGTACTCTTTATTCTAAAACTTGCCTCAATATGACCAGACTTTTTTGAGTTGAAGTAATGTCTATGCCAGACCTCTTCCTAGGTACTTGGGGAAAGAAAGCAAAGGAGACAAGGGAGTGGGGAAAACAATGACAAGGACAGACAGGAGGAAGGGGGCTTTAAGGAGCTACAGAAGGAACATTTTCCATGTTGCCATCTTGAAAAATATATCCCTGTGTTCCTGCTCTAAAGTCTTCTATAGAAGATAGAACCTATGTAACTGCCAAGAGAAAACAGTACAGATGATGTTTTACAATCAAGAAGTCAGTAGCAGAAACAGGGCAAATAACTTCCTAGGAGGATGGAGATGGGCATGGTAGAATGGCCTTCTATGGGGGTCTCAAAGAGCGCCACCATCGTCCAACAGCAGGCAGGGAGGAATTTCCACCCAGAGAAATGAGAGCAGCTGTAGTCTTGGAAGATCGTTGATTTGAGTTGGCTGGGACACAGGAGGAGATGGGAGGGTGGTGGTAAATATAGTTAGAAGAATAGGTAGGAGTTCACAGCATGCTTTCTGCTTGTGTTGAGTGCTTAGCCAAAGGAGTTTAACCTTTATTCAAATGGATTGTTTTGAAGTTTTTCAAAAAGTGTGGCTTATGAATCCTCTGAAGATACTGTTGCCAAACTGGTTGACGAGTGGAAAAAACCATAGAAAATTAGACCAATGGAGAAAAAAGACATGAGAAAGACTAATGATGAATGGGTAGGAATACAGAGTATTTGTCTGATTTTTCTATTTATTTTTATTTCTATTTTATTGTTTCATGGTTATGATTGACTAACTGGTGAACATATTGAGTGTCACAAGCAAACACCATTCTGAGTGTCTTACATGTCATCTTTTCCTTGGTCATCTTAGTAATTCAATGAATAATATTAGTAGTAATAATAATATTTGTTATTGTGTCTAAAATCATTGTACAAATGAGGAAACAGGGAAGTTTTGATAAGTGAGGAAAGTTGTACAATAAGTGGTGAACCCAGCACTGAAACCAAGCTGACCAACTGCAAGTCAGCCAACATTCTTCCCCAATGTGTGACACCTGTCCATCAATATTCAGCCCAGTGCATTTCACTGAGAGAAGTTGATACTCATGCATATTAACCCCATAGTTTTGTGTTTCCTCATCTGTAAAACATGTATTATAGCACCTTCTTTCCACTTTCCACCTTAGAGTGTACGAGGATCAAATTATCATGCACTGGAAGATATTTTTTATACCCTATAATGCATTGTAAAAATAAATCATTTTTCCTAAATCTTGTGTGCATTTTATTTTTTAATCGACATGGAACAAATATTTCCTCTATAGAGAGCAGTGATGAAGAATAACTTCTGGCTTCTTTTGTCTCCAGTGGAATGCAGTCCTCTGGAGCCCAGTGATTCTCAGTTCACCTGAATGCCACTTCCTGCACTGTTTTTCTATTGCATCCTGTTATTGGGGTGTGGGTGCTGTTCATCTTCAAAGAATGATATTGAATGCCAAAGCTCTTAAATAAACCCCAAACCTCTTAAATAAACCCCAAACCTTAGTTATCAAGTACACAGAAGGATAGCAACACTTGAAAGGAAATCCTGGTTTCCAAAGACAGAAAGTTTGTCTTACATAAATTCACATATCACGTCAATGCAGAAAAACACATTCTCGTTTTCATGATTTTGATATAAAAGTGTGGTATGCTACCATGAAAATGCTTTCCAGTGGTTCAAATTCAAATTTTAGGTGCAATTCATGCTACGTATGTGTCTTTTAAGAAGTTGCCAAAGGCTCTGAGTTTCACCTTTATTTGTAAAACAGCAGGCTAAAGCTCATGAAGGAGTTCCCTCAGAGCCAGAAAGGGTGTGCAGAAACCAACAGCATGAGATGTGAGACTGCGGGGCAGCAATGGCACCTGCCTGTTTTGCCAGTCTGTATGCGGCATGGGCAGGTGTCTCTCACACGTCAGACTCCGTACGCCTGTGAACCAGGCATTCCCGGCGGAATGTCACCTTCTGCTTCTGCCATCCCATGGGTTTAAACAATTAAGGAAAGACCTCACCTTCCAAAGACACAAAGCAGCTAGCCGCCATTTCTGAGGGATTTTCAAGACAGGACCATGCCCCATCCAGCATGGAAATGACGCCGACACACACCGGGACCAGCTATCTGCACAATCCTGCACAAGCACGCTGTTCCACACGCAGTCGGCTGCCAATGTGTGTCTGATAAATGGGGAAATGAGTGGAACAATTAAATATTTAGGTTTCTTTTTCACAGAAGCTCTATCCTGACATCTGGCTTAGATTAATTAGTGATACCAGTTGGCTATGAATTTACACTGTATCTGAACTTATTTATTTTTCCATTCCTAGTCATCTGGTTTGGGGTGTGCACATCCATTGTTTTGATGGATGAAAGAGAATGCCATAGCAAAGAGGAAATCTGAATAAGATTAGTATTCACAATCTAGTTCAAAGGCTGCAAAGATAAAGTAGTGATAAGGAGATGGAAGCATTCATTACTCTGATTTGATCAGTACTCATTGTGTCTGTGTGCTGACATAGGACATTGCTCCCCACTATACAATTACTGCATGTCAATCAAAAATTTAAAAATTGTGATATGAAGAGGTCAACTACATTGATTTTATCATCATACTGTGTACATGTGTTAACTTATCACACTTACTACACTGCAGCCCATACAATTAAATTAACAAATAAAATAATAAATCCTTTTTAAAAATTTTTTAAAATGCTTTCTAAACAAAACTTGTAGCTAAAATGCAAAAATCGGCAAGATTTAAAGCATAAGAAATTTAGATTAACATTTACATTGAATTACTTGAAGTGCATATCAATTCAGTATATTTAGAATTCATAGGGAATTCTGACTTTTTATCTTCTCATATAAGCTAAATTTATGAATAAGTGTCTCTAAAAGACACTTTCTAAGTTGATCCTTATTGCCAAGATGTGTCCTGTGACAACATGTTTCATATAATATATTTGCCTAATTTTCTGAAAGGATAATCATTATTCATTACAAAAAGTCTAACACTTATTGAGGATATTAGAGGGTTCATGTTTTCAGGAGAAAATGCTTCCTCTTCTAACTCCTTTTCTAGAGCAAAACATTTTCTCCCACTTGTGTTGAGAATTTCACAAAATATGCAGATATTTTCTACCTATCAGACCAGTGCTTATTCTTTAGTCTCTTGAATGTAGGCATCTTTTAAAGGACTGTGCCAAGTGGCCAGATGTCCCATCTCACCTCGGAACTCCCTGTGCTTTGAACCACTAGGGCTGGGACTCCACAGATTCTTTTACCAGCTGACCTCAGTTAGGTTTCCCTGATCCTGGTTTGGATGCCTCAGGACCTTTCATCAGGGGGTTGGTCACAGAGGGGACAGAAGGGCAGTGAGAACACAGAGCCTTTCTGTGGATGCAGCTCAGCAGCAGCACCTGCAGCATCAGCACCAAGAGCGCCCCTCGGTGGCTCGAGTCCTGCTCTGCAGGACACCGCTTGAGAGACTGGATGCAGAGCGCAACTTTCCCCTTTGTTATTTCCTCCAGACTAAGGGGTTAAGGTGTTTTATAGCTTATTATCTCTGTGTTACCTTCAAGTTCTTTCTGTTTTTGTTTTGTTGGTTTTCTTCAGCCCTCCAATGTGTGCGGGATTCCATTTATTAAAATATCTCTGTTGATATATCTTGTGTGCTCTCTTTCTTACAGACCGGAGGATTAGGATGGATTTTAAGTGGAATTGTTTTCCTTCATAAGAGCATTTAAAAATACTTCCCTGAGATACTTTTGTTTAACATACAATTTTGTCTAATTAAAGTTTGCACTAGAAAGAAGATTTGGTTAGATTATTTCTGGACTATTAGCTTTGTACCATGAGATATTTGGTTTTATATTACAACAATATACATGTTTATAATGAGCAGACATTCTCTTTCCATAAATGGGTGTCCAGTTCTTGTGGGAATTTTTCAAGGGCATGACTTTGACATGAAAGAAGTGAATCTTTCCAACTGATATTCCTTACATAGCTTTAGATAACTTCCTAATTCAGATGTGATTCACAGTGACTAGTATGTGCCTCTAAATTAGACTTTATTCTATAAAAGCAAAATACTTTTCTAAATGATCATCCAATTATGGACCTGCTGTTGTCTTCTAGGAGAACCTGGAGACTACCCTGGCATTAGAAGTTTCAAAGCATTTCTGAGGAGGGTTAATAACTGAAATTCTAACTAATCAGCCACAGAGCTTGGAAATTTAAAAATATACTACCTCAGTTTTACACAAGGAATGACTTTAAACCTAATCACCTGGTGATAAGAATTTTAATCTATTCAAAATCAGCCACCATCAAATTTTTATCTTAGGCAAACAGAGAGACTACCAGATGTGGCTGATAGAGTTGAATGATTCTGACTCAGCCTGTGGTCTATTTAAATTGTGATTTCCTACAGTCTATGATTATAAAGGGGAAAGATTCATTTTTCTAGCTTACTCAGATGAGACTATAACTTCTTATGATTAAACTCATTTTATACAAAAAAGATTCTTGACATTTCTCCAATTTGAATTCTTGCATAATACTAATATGTACATATTCCTATTTTCTTAGAAAATCTATGAAATTTAGCTAATTCTGAAGGCACAAAAAGAAAAACAATCTTGATCTCAAAATAAAGACAATCAGCAACACTCAGCCTTGCAAGGAAGAATTTTCCACATATGCCAATTATTGGATGTTCAGTTTGTGTGAGGCACAATAACAAGGACCTTACAGATATTTATGTAGTTATTTCTCAGGACAATGCTGTAGTTATTAGCTGTGTTTTACAAATGAGAATGTGAAGTCCAAGATTCACATGAATTCCCAAGATCATGTGACTAATAAATTACAGGCCTGTGTTTTAACCTTGAAAGTGTGGCCACAGAATGCACAGTCTTGAACTCAGTTGTAGTGCTTCTTGTTGGTTATCCACATCCTCCTGAGTTCAAATGAGTGAGAAACCAAGTATTATTAGCCTCTGACCTGAAACTCACCCTTCTACCCAGCTAGAACAGAGAAAGAAGACACGCTAGAAACAAAAGAAAGACCACAGTCATTTCTCCTTGAAAACACTCTTTGGAACTCCTGATAGGTCTTTATCTATGGAATGCTTTTTAGCATGATGTACCTGGTCTGCCTAAGTTACATATGGTAACTTATAAATTCATTTATAATTCATAAATTTATGGGTCAAGATCAGCCAAAAAGAAATACTAGCATCAGTCTGTAATTGAGTGGAAATGTCCACACTCCATGACTTTCTCCCCTTGTGTAAACTACCCTTCATGCAGCACTTGGAGAGCTCCTGTACCACACTGATGTCAAGCTGGCACTGATGCACCAAGAAAGGACCCAGGTAGTGACATTTAATTCCACGTTCCTACCGAATTCACCTGCATCTCACAATCACCAGTATCCTTTGAATCACTGGTAATTTGTGACCTTCTGTAAGACATGTGATTTCTGTAAGTCTGATTCTCACTGTTTTATCAGGAGTTTTCTTTCAAACTTTCAAAAGAGTTAAACTCTTTGAGGTTTTTTTTTTTTTTTTTTTTGGTGGTGCTGGGAATTGAACCCAGGGGCTTGTGCTTGCAAGGCAAGCACTCTACCAACTGAGCTATATCCCCAGCCCTTAAAATCAGCATACTACAGAGATACAGCCACATCAATGTTCATTGCTGCTCAATTCACCATAGCCAGATTGTGGAACCAACCTAGATGCCCTTCAGTTGATGAATGGATAAAGAAACTGTGGCATATATATACAATGGAATATTACTCAGCCATAAAGAATGATAAAATTATGGCATTTGCAAGCAAATGGACGAAATTGGAGAATATCATGCTAAGTGAGATAAGCCAATCTCAAAAAACCAAAGGAAGAATGATCTCGCTGATAAGTGGATGATGATACATAATGGGGCATGGGAGGGGTTAGTTTTAGGGTTAGAGTGAGGGTTAGGGAGGGGGGCAAGAATGGGGGAAGGAAGGACTGTATAGAGGGAAAAGAGGGATGGGAGGGGTGGGGGGAAGGGGAAAAAATAACAGAATGAATCAACCAACATCACCCTATGTAAACGTATGATTACACAAATGGTATGCCTTTACTCTATGTACAAACAGAGAAAGAACATGTATCCCATTTGTTCACAATAAAAAATAAAATTAAAAAAAAAAAAAAAAAAAAAAAAAAAAAAAAAAAAAAAAAAAAAAAAAAAAAAAAAAAAGAGTTAAACTCTTTGGAAATTCCAAGATGTTAGCTGGTCTTTCCTATCTGCCTTGTAGAAGGAGTCCTAAAGGAGTCAGAGCAACATCAGTGACAACAGTTAGGTGGTTGATGCAGAGGTCCAGCCCGGCAGTGATGGAGGCATGGTGTGCCTATGGTGATGGAGGTGGGAAAGCGAAAGTTGACTGAACATCCAAAGCATTGCCACATCTGAAGGAATTACGGGATTAAACAAGTCGTGGAAAACCTGGAGCGGCCTGGGTAGAGGGGCTTCTCCAACTGGTCACAGCCTTATATGCTAAAGAGGGTCTGCTGCCTGGAAGGTTCTCAACCTTCAAGACTCTCTGCAAAACTCCACACAATTATTTGAGGCTACAGAAGTAAGGTGGGGCAGGGTAGCTCTGAAGAGCTTGCCTGCACGTATGTGAATACCATACGTCCATGTGTCTGGCTCCGCCATCTGTTCGTGTGCCCTTTGGAGAAGAGGGGCCTCTCCATCTCTCCCACCTGTCAGCTCCTGTGCTATGATTGTCACTGGGGAAACTCCGTCACTAATTTTTACTCTCTAAAATTAGAAGCAGGAATCCCTTTGCTACAGCATCGCTTTTAACGTACTGTTGTCTATGTCATCCATTGCTTACTGGGTTGGTCGGATGGGAAGGTGGAAATGTGGTCTTACTCTGTCTTCTGAAAGTAGAATTCAACCATAAGATAATTAAGTGAATCCTTTGCATGTTTATCTTTACTTCCAGAACACCAGCTCTTTGAGAGAGTGTAGAAATCCTTTTCATTTGTTTCCTTATAATATAGCACTACTTATGGCATATATTGTGTAAACAATAAATAAATATTTGGTTGAGTGGAAATGTCAATAAGGGGGAACACTGTGGGTTAAATTGAATGCTACGAGGCTGAGGAATGGAAGCAGCAGGTGGAGAGGTGTGTCCCGAGGGGATGCATGCCCAGGGCACTGCCCGCATGCAGCGAGGACCAGAACTGCCCAGTCAGGGAAGGAAGCCAGGAACAGAGCAGGCAGGGCGTGGGTGGCACACGGGGCACTCCACACGTGTGTGCATGGCACAGCCAGGCTTAAAACTGCTGTGACACAGAGTGGGTCATTTCTTTCTACCAGTTTTTTTTTTTTTTTTTTAAATCAGAAGACACTTTCATGATGGACTTAAAGGAAAAAGTAGGTCAGAGATTTATATTCTCCTCAAGGCTTACCAGGTATAATTGAATCGATGTGCTTGTAATTTTTTTCAGATGCCATTACATTTCCTTGGTGCTGTTCTTTGTAAATTGTAAATTGACAGCTCAATCTTCTTGTCAGGTTCTGAGAGCATATATCCACAGACTATTCCAGAAAATATCTGGGGACCCTATTACAAAAGAGCAATGCAATCACGACACAGTCCTTCCAGAACAAGCCTCCATACTCTGGTACACCTGCTTGTCCCAGGCAGGTGGGAGATGCAGCTTGGGAGCTGCTCTGTCCTTGCAGAGGTGAATGGCACCTGCATCTGAGAAGAGGGTCTCTCCACCCAACTGTAGACTCTTTAGGTCTTTCTTGCCTGAGAGACAATATGCATTTGTGGTAAAAACACCAAGTTGCCACACAATAAGGTTAACACTAAAGAAGATTTGGACACACGTGCTTTGTATAATTGTGCCCTGGGCTGTAGTGCTGAAGGAAGACTATTAGACTCTCTTTTACAGGTAAGTAAACTGAGTCTTAAAGAAGTCAATTCAATCCACGGAGCCAATAAACTGGGGCCCCAGACTCTGTAATCTAAGTCTCATAGTGATAATCTCATTTTCTACCAGTGATGACTTCCTACATCAAACCCTAGAGATGGGCCAATGTGGATAAGCATCAGATGAGTTCCAATATCCACAGGCAGGAAAAAGGTGTCCTAGCTCCAGAAGATGGGATCTTTCCTCTGTTTTGTTATTTCTAGGCCCTCAGATAATTGTGTGGGGTCTCACATTACATGAGGGCAGATCTTCCTTATATAATTGTATGTGTGTGTGTGTGTGTGTGTGTGTGTGTGTGTGTGTGTGTATCAAGAAGCTAACTTATTTCTATTCAGTTGATTATGGAAACAAAATAAAGGATATCAGAATTACTTGGAAATTCATATGACTAACATTTTATTTAATGCATACATTTTATTTAATGCCCACTGTGTATAAATAATTATATGTTTTGTGAGAGGTGATACTGTGCAAAAATATCAAAACATTCATATAAGCAGTCACTTAAAAATTCTATATTTTTCAAGCACAGTTTATAAAGACAGGGTGTTACCAGGCATGAGTGGCAGTACATAAAGCCATATAGGTGGGGGAAAGCCCCTGCTTCTTTGTGCAGATGAAACAATCTAGATTATAAAATGGTAGTACTGTTAAAAACTTAACACAAAGGGGATCTTCAAAAGCAAAGCCTGATGTTCAATTCTCAGTGAAATTATGACCATGAGACTCAGTTTCACCCACCAGGATCCACTCAATAAAGATCAGCAGCCTTTCTCTGTTGGAGATGGCACTTACTCTGTTTTTTTAATGGATGAAAGAAACTTTATGTGTAATATGCTTGGATTTTATTATTGAATTGAATTACCATCAATGTATACACAAGCACATTATTTGGCTTGTAACAATCGGATAAAAACTGTTATATGCCATGTTGCCAGTCTGTACATACAACAAGCTAAAACAATGTTTCATTAGATGTGAGTGCGTACTGATTTGCAAATTTAAAATAAAAGTTTCTTAGTATAATATTTTTTAGTAATAGGCTGAAAAAGAGCTAGGTCTATAACGTGGTACTACCAAGGAACTTCCCCGAGCATCCTCACAGAGACTGTGACTGGGTGCCTAGTCAGGAATTCGCTCCCGGTGTCTGGCCTCGGCCTTACCTGGAGTCTGACTGTGTCCTTTACCAACATCAGCGTGAGTGCTGACCAGTCGCACAGAAGCCCTGGGGAGATGTACAGAGAGCGCTGTTGGCCTTCACATACATGGAACACCATGATGCCCAGCTTCATCTGTAAGCCTAGAGATAGAAAAATTGCTTCAGAATAAAGTTCTGTCATTTTCTTTGGAGACATGAATTTTGTTACTTATTTCCTAGCTTGTCCACTCTTGCTGTTTATCCTTCTGATTCATCTTTTGTCTTGGCTAAATCACTGTGGGCTACTGCTTCTCAGCCAGCTCTCAGTCATTCCTAGTGTCCCTGCTGGGTGATGCTCCCTGGGTCCTTGGTCCACTTCCCTGCAGAGATAAACACTACTTCAAAGGACCAATGGATGGTTGCTATGGAAGCACTTAATGACTGGGCGGCTCACTCTCTAAAGTGCAGGCACAGGAGCTGATTTTTCAGTGATGTCTCTAGATGGGTATCTTGTAGGTCCAGGCACATACGGACTGCCAAAATACATTTGGAGAATGGATATATAAGTGAGACAGATAAACTATTTTCAAAGACCACAATCTATGTTTCATTCATTTTCATATCTAGACACGAATGAGCATTTTAAGTATCTAAAATGATCTCAAAAACTATCAGTTTCAGCTTTGTGGTTTCAAGCACCAGGGCATCTTTCTTTTTTTGTCCTGGGGATGAACCCAGGGGGGCTTTACCACCTCCCCACAGTCACCTCCCACACCTTTTCTTTCTTTCTTTTCTATTTTTTTTTGGGGGGCAGGGTCTCACTAAGTTGCTGAGGGCCTCCCTGAGTTGTGGAGACTGGCTTTGAACTTGAGCTCCTCCTGCCTCAGCCCCTTGCTGGATGGCTGGTGTGCACCACTGTGCCTGGAAGCAGTTTTCTTCTGTAACCATCTGTCTGGCCACAGTAAGAGAGGACAGAGGGACTCAATGGCTGATGCAAAAGACATTTATTCCTCCCTCTCCTTAGCAATTTTAAGAAGGAAATGACTTATCACCAAATGACTTTGATATTGAGAGCTGGGGATTTGATCTTTGTTTGCAGGTTACTGGGGTTTCGGGTCTCTTTATATTATCTTTCCTTAGGCAATATATTCTCTCAACCTATGCTATTAGATGTAATTGAAAAAGCGGTTTTGTTTCTTCATCTTAACTCTAGAGATCTGAAAGGTCACTGTCATTCATGGAGTCTTCTCTTGAATCCTTCTTCATAGGAAAGGTATCAAGAGACTTACATAAGATAACAGTTACCAACAACAGGAAACTCTGCTTTGCGATTTTGTTCTTAAAGAAGAATCTCCGTTCTGTCCCACCCACATTCTTTCAAAACATCTTAGAATAAAGTGGCTGTTCCTACTGCCTCCCAACCTGAAATAATTTGACAGATTGTTTCTGAAATGAATCTAAACTTTATTCAAAAAATAAAACTTTAAAATTAAAAAAAAATAAGTTAAGATGTACATATAAATTTTACTTAGCTTCATGGTAATTTGACATATTGCTCTATTGCTTTTAGGCTCTTGGTAAGAACTCAAAAGTGTTTATTTATTTAACTTTTGACTAGCAGCAGCAATAAAAATATGATATGTTTATGGCAAGTATTTAAAGTGTTATGTGATTATATATGTGAATATTATACTTTGACAATATTTTTTTGCAATACAAATACTTGATTGTGTTCATGAAAAAGTCTATTTTATATTTCAAAAAATATTTACAAAGTGTCCACATAATCTTTCAATCAGGGTTTCACCCAATAAATAAATATTTATGAAGTGCTGACTGTGCCAGACATCTATTTTGGGATCAAGGAATGCAAATATTAACATTCATGGTCTCGTGAGGAAGATACAAAATAAATAATTGCAACAGATTCAAGCTACATAGAAAGAAAGATGTATTTATTCTTTTGTTTCATACTAGAAATATTAACCAAATATTATGAAAGGAGCTAATTCTCCCTCCAAAAATTAAAAAAGATATTTTGATACATGCCTAACATTGGCTTGGCTATTTTATATGTGATGTTTCTTTTCACCCAACAAACACGCTAACATCTCCACTTGGAAGTAAAAAACAGAATCATTAAGGAAGCAACATGCACATGATCACACAGCCAGGAAGCAGCAGAGACAGGACTCAGTGCAATTTCCCTGACTAGGAAACCCATGAACTTAAGTGACTCTTACTCTGGGGACCAAAGGCAAAAGCAAGAGACTTGCAGATGAGGAAGGCAACTCTGGGCCTCCAAGGAGGAGGGGGTGCTGGTGCTTGCAGAAGGGATCCCCGTGGTCTAGGTGCTCTTCCTGGGAGGGGAGACCAGAGGGCAAGCAGAGGCCAGGCTATCTCACTTCCATCTCAGTGGTCTGGTTGAGTGGATCTTCTTGAAAAGTAGTGTAGTGGCTTATTATTCACTCTTTCATCTCTGACTTTCAGATATTGAAAAGGAGACACAATTTGATGGGTACAAGTTTTCTTCAGAGCTAAGGAAATTAAGGTAGAGATATACATTTTTCATTCTTTGATGACCAAGTAATCTGGGCATTTCTAAGACTCCACTCTATTTAGACCAGGAACAGGAGGAGGCCATGGACAGGACCCCTGCAGGAACATGCTAGAGACCAGGTCACTACTCTTGGTGGTCACTTGCCTGGGTTGCTGAGCTTAGATGGGGCAAGGAGCTTCCTGAGGGTCTTGGCATCCCAGCTGCAGCCTGAGCAGGGAGGAGCATCCAGCCTGAACCAGGTGGGACGGGCAGGCAATGGTGTTCAGCAGGCTTTAGGACTAGAGCCCAAATTTAATAATGATAGGATTGTTTTTTCTCCAGAGACCAAATAATAAACCAAAGTTTTAGAAAATGCACACAGTGGACTCAATCTACCTACCTACCTATGTAATTTTCCTCTGACTCCTAACATTATAAAAATATATAAACTTCTCAACTATAAAAGTCAAGTTCAATTTGAAATTGAAGTGAAACATACTGTGCTAATTGGCTATGTTTAAATATACCATAGTGATTCATAGGCATCTTATCAGCAGTTCATGTACTAAAATTTTTAAAAAAACATCTGATTTAAGAAAATAAGCTAAATTCTCCTGGCCTAAAGAAATGAAAAGATCAATAAAATATAACCAAAATTATTTTAAATTTTTCAAAAAGACTTACTAAACAGAAAACATGGTTCTGCGTGCTTGAAATAAGGAGGAACTTGGTACATGTGGAAGGCTGTGCTGCCTGTGAATCAGACTCAGGCACACACTGCACGGGGCACTAGGCCCTCACTGTGATTCTGATGTCTTCATAGGAGCAAGATGTGTTGTCTTGAATCCATACAATGTGGGAAGCTCTTCCATGTAAACTAGGACTCTGATGGACTGACGCACACAATTATTAGGGTTTTAGGACATTTAGTTAGGAATACTCCACCTACCAGCCCAAGAAAGAGTATAGGTACACTTTTATGTTATTATTTTCATATATATATATATATATATTCACTAACATATAAGAAAAATAATATATAAGCATTAATAATCTGAGAAATGTAAATGTGCATATATCTTTATTTGTATTTTTACCTGGAGAAATCTGAGCTTCAGATACTGTACATCAAAATTCATAATGACTAATTATAGTGTGGAATCCTAAGAGATATTAATGGGAAAAAATCATCCGAAATGAGTAAAATCCCAAGTCTACAAGGCAGGAATAAGGATAATCCTCCTCAGAGGAACACTAAAACACAGGAAGGTGAGATGTGGTACAAGTCAGGGGGGAACACCCAGAAGAAGGAGAGCTCAATTTAATCAACCCTCCCATAAGGACTCGCGAAGAGACAATGAACAAGAGAATAAAGGACACAGTGGGAGAACAGTTTGAAAGAAATTAGTAAGTTCTCATAAATAACTAATAAAAAAGAGGGAATAGGGCAAAGAGCTCTAAATAATAACTTTTCAAAAGTGTGTTTTTGTGTTATTAGATATTCCCTGAAGAATGAACTTATAAACTGAAAGCAAGATCTAAAGAAATCACCAGAATTGAGCTTAGAAAAGAGAGGAGAAAATACAAAACAGTAGAAAGAAAGACATAAAGGTGTTTTTGTCAACTTTTTGGCTACTGTGACCAAAAGACCCATCAAGAACAATTTTAGAGGAGGACAAGTTTATTTTGTGGCTCACAATTTCAGAAGTCTCAGTCCATAAAAGGCCAACTCCATTCCTTGGGACTTAAAGTGAAACGGAACGTCATGGTGGAAAAGGGTGGTGGAGGAAAGTGGCTCAGGACATGATCAGGAAATAGAGAGGAAAACTCCACTCACCAGATACAAAATATATACCCCTAAGGAAAGCCCAGTGACCCACCTCCTCCAGCCACTCCCTATCTGCCTACAGTTACCACTCAGTTAATCCCTATCAGGGGATTAGCTAACGGATTGGATTAAGGCTCTCATAACTCAGTCCTTTCACCTCTAAGCCTTCCTGCGTTGTCTCACACATGAGCCTTGGAGGGCACCTCACATCTAAACCATAACGGAAGCATCCATAAAACTGCCCAATGCACACATATTAAGAGGAAAAGAGAAAAAAAAATCAAGTATGGGGAATCACAATTACTAAAGGATCAAATTGCAGAGAAATTTCTAGAAATCTCAGAATGAGAGCAGGATAGCTATTAGATTTATATCTCCATACCTTGAGAAAAATTTCAGGTGATCAACAACATGTGGAAATGTTAAAAGGTGCCATAGAGAAAACAAATTATCTTGAAACGTTAATAAAGACAACTGACCACAGGAAAATTTTTGCACCAAAGACCTTAGATTCGTGTGTCCCTATTAGTCAGTTGGGAGCCAGGTTTTCACCCAATTCCTATTAAATGGTGAGGAACCAAAGCATGTCCTTCTTCTGTGGTGAGTGCTAAAGGGGTTAACAGGCAGGTGTGCTCAGCATCCTGCCCTGTGTCCTAGGAGCCACGTAAGTCCATGTGTCCACTGTGAGCCATCACAGGATGAAGGACCCACTACAATTAAACAGCAGATGCAAAATAAAATACTCAAGAAGTGGAGGGAAACTATCTGCCCCAACTGTATACTCACATTAACAATCTTCCAAGAAAAAGGGATTAAGACTTTTCCAGAAAAGAAAAGGGAAATTATACCTCTAAGAACTACTAAGCTGCATAGTCCTCAATAAGAGGAAAACTATAATCCTGAAAAAGCACTGGAATCCAAGAAGAAAACACAAGTAGAGGAACTGGTAAGCGCAACGTGAACGGTCTGTGTGGCGGTGCACTAGAGGCACCAGCACTCAGAAACGGCTGTCAGTAGAGGAAGGATGCAGAGGAGCAGCAGCGGCAGGAAAGGCGGAAGTCCAGAGGAAACAAGTCAGCAGCTTCCACCTGCCTTCGCCGTGGAGTCGCAGCAGTGGTGCTTGATTCTTCTAGCAGCTTCTAGTGTGGTAATGTGTTCAAAGTGTCACCAGTCAAGGAAGTTCCCCCAAGCCTTGGTGTCCAGGGGCTTACTGGGTGTCAGTCCTAAAAGGCATGCAGTTCTCAGAGGACTGACCGAGCTACTCAGTCTCCAAGGTCAAGCTCATGCAGTGCAGCCCAAGAACACCCACAACCCAAGACAGAGATTCTCCTACAGCCACATGGAAAGCATAACTAGATGGTCAAATGGTTACAATGTGACCCAAAGCATGCAGCATTCAAAACACTCTTAGGACAACATCTAAGCACTCAGACATTATCTTCAAGGTATCAGTCAAGCACTGCTTCTTCCTTTGGAATGTGCAGGGTTTGAATCACCCAAACTTGCTGAGTCACCCCTTTACCCGTGCTCTTGAATAATTCTAAATAAACACAAAAGAAACAAATGAACAAGAAAGTTGGTGCTTTGTAAGCCTGAAGGACACAGAATTCAAAACCTATAAAATGACAAATGAAACTTACACATGGCCACATGGACTACAGAGGGAGCAGGACCTCTCCACCTGGATGTCTCTCTGACCTACTTTCAGGTCCCAGGCTGATCTTTGAACACAACCACTCACATCCCACATGATTTATTACATTCAGTTTAATTGCACTCAATAACTTTGCTCAGTTCTTTACTATCTTCAACATTCTCTTTGAAACTTTATGTATTATTTACCAAGAAATGAATTTGAACATTCAACTCTTGTATATGTCTCTTCCTTTGGTCCCGTAACATTTTCCTTATGTTTTTGAGGACTAAGTGTTTAGTAAGATAAATTTGGAATTGTTATATTTTTCTAATGGAATGACTTTTTCATCATTATGCAATATCACTGTTAACTTCTAATATTGTTTCTTGGCTTGAAGTTTCCTTAACCTATTATCACGGATAATATATTTTTTTCTAGTCTTATATTGGGATAAAGTTCACATTTAAAGTGTTTAATTTCATGAGTTTGACAAAAGTAACATCTCTATTACCAATATTGTGTTTAAGATTCATGACATTTCTGTCACCTCAGAAATCTAGCCTTTGTAGGTGACCACTGTTACCTACAAAGATCAAGAACTTTCCTCTATTGAAGTTTCCTATAATGTAATCATACTATATGTACATTTTAAAATATATCTTCTTTTGCTCAACATGATGTTTTCAAAAATTTGTCTTTGCGGCTCCACGTATCGTGAACTCCTTTGCGTTAGGATATGAACGTGCTCCATGGCATAAACGTGCAACAGTTTCCCCCGGACAACAGCAATGCACATGTTCTTTAGGAAGAATAAAGCTGCCTTTAAAATTCATGTGCAAGTATACGAACACATGAGGACATATTCATATGAGAACAATTCCTCTTGGATAAATGCCTAAAAGTGGAATTGCTGGATCTGAAATTTGTTGTCTGCTTAATATTTCATGGGTTGCCCAACTGTTTCCATGCATTTCTGTGCTTCAACCTGGCCTCATCTTCCTTCAGTCTGAAAAATCCTCTCTATTATTTATTTTGCATAAATCTGCTCAGATTTTCTCAGCTTTCATTTGTTTCATGAAAACATCTTTATATCACCTTGATTTCTGATTAGCATCCCTCCAAATTGGCAGTATTCCTTGAGCTAGAAAGCCCTGATGCTAAGGTCTGGTTTACATCATTTATATTTAAAAGTTACTATTGATTTCATTCTTCCTCCTTTGAAGGTAATATATCATTTCTCTAGCATCTTTTATAATTTTGACTTCATCTTTAGTTTTTAGTGCTTTCAATGATATGCTAAGCACAACTTCCTTTGTATTTATCTTGTGTCTTCATAGTACTTCTTGATTTTGCCATCTGATTTCTTCGGTCAGTTAGTCATGATTTTGACCATTATGGTTCTTGTCCACTTTGTGTTCTCCTCTGCATCTGCTGTTTACCTTTTTCCCCTGTTTCTATTCGATCTTGGCTCTTTTCCTTATCTGTATCCTAATTTACTAATTCCCTCTTTGGCATATCTCATCCACTGTTAAACCTACTTATGGAGTGCCAATTTCAAGTGTCAAGGGCCAGATTCTTATCAATGTTTTCCCCTTCTTTCTAGGATTTGCCTCATTTATCTCGATTATATGGGTTGTTTTCTGGTGTTTTCACTAAATGAATCTTATATGGCAAGGTTATTCTTGGAAGATTGGTATGACGGAAGCTACCCTATCAGAACAGAAAGCAGGTGTCTAAGCAGCCTCAGCCCTTCAATATCAGTGCTGGCTTGAATTCTAAATCTGCAAAGAGCTTCAACTTTGCTCACTTTTAAAGGATCCATTTTCAAATCACCGATCTGCTGAAGATGCTACCCATACTTTATGTCCACCATCTCTCGTTCTGCCATCAGCAAAATTTGTCTAATATTTCTTAGAGCTTCCATAGATTCTGACTATAGCTGATCAACTGCCAACAGAGTAAATTCCTTGTTATTCTGTCATTGGTTTCTCTGCCTTCCTTTTTCCTTAGTCATTGTATATATGTTATTTCCCCAAACTCTACATTACTGACATGATTCAGAAATCTGAATTTTTAAAATCTGACATCCTCGATTAATTCTCCTTCCTTTAGACGGAGAATACGCTGGTCTAACTATTTCCATGGCAACAGTTCCGCATCCTGGAGACGGAGTTTGTGCAATGCAGCTTGTGTTCTAAGCCAGCACTCCCAGGGTCCCCTTCCCTCTGGACACGCTGGCCTGGCAACCCCTCACTGGGTGCAGGGTCATGCCTTCCAGCATCCACCCGACTCTCCCGTCTTCTCTGGCGGTCCCACTTTCCTGCTTTCTTCAGCGTGGACACGTCTGGCACCGCCTTTGGATCAGAGCATTTCAGCGTCAGGATTCTGTGATGGTGCTTCTCCATTGTATTTCGGTCTTTGAGAGGAGGGACTGTCCCATTTGTAATTTATCACTAGAAACTTGCTGAACTTCTGATGCAGATTTTGTCCAGTAAGCGTTTGCCAAGTCTTTAAGTAAATGATTATACCTTGAGTGAGAATAACTTTCCTCCATCCCAGTCTTACACACGATTGTATTTAATAGTCCATGATTTCTTCTATTTTGCTCGAAAATTATTCTTGATTTCTTTCTAACTAACATGTGTCATATATGAGTGGTCCACTGGCCCCTCTGGACTGAAGCACTGGGAGGGGCAGGGGTTCTGTCCATTTGCTTCCTGTGATACGTTTCCCAAGAATGAGGTGGAGGTGCCGAGGCCCTTCATCACTTTGGAACCTGAGACTTAGGCAGTACCCATCAGTAAGAAGAGGGGAGCAAATTTAAATGAACAATACTTCCCTTAACAAATGAGTGTCGACAGTTATCCCTAATATCGACTACGGCATTCCTTCATGCAAAGATGGTGAGGGTCTCAGAGGTAAGAATGAAGATGGGCGATTAGGAAGCGCAGGCTGAACAGGACGTGATTGGAAAGGGGATTTCATCCCTCCAGCTGCCGGGCAGGTGCTGCTCACACTTGGGCACCATGAAGTCTACAAAGTCCACGCGTCGGGAAAAGCGGGGCGATCCCAACAGCGCAGAGCTGACGACAGTTCCAAGTCTATATTTTATTCAATCCTAACAAAATCTAAATGGGAAGCAAGTGTCTCCGTATTTGAAAAACACCAGGACTCAGGTCACAGTGTTATGGAGCCTGATGATCTCTCGGAACCCAGGGAGGTGCAGGAGCTCGGGAAGCCCAGAGATGTGTGCTCCCACTTTGTCATGCTAATCATCAGACCCTGGCTGGAGCCTCAGGTGGTGCCATTATCACAGCAGATAAAACATATCCGTTTGCCTTGTGCAGTCCTTTCATGAGGCCAGATGGGTCCTAATTAATGCAGGAGCCGCTGTACACAGGCCCACTGCCTTTTATTCCAAACTGAGAGCCTCAGGTCCATTTGGGATTTATTTAATGAGTCTGCTCCAGGAAACTACTATTTCCATTAACTCTCTGCTATGTCTCCGGGAGCATTTAGAGGGCTATTAATATTAGGAAGAATGATAAAATCAATTCTCTGCACCCTTAGACTCACCACCTTTAAGGATTGTTTTTGTTGTGGTTGCTCTTTTTTGTTTGTAAGACGAATGATAATCCTGTACCTTTAGAGTCTCCCTGGCCTGAGTGATGGCAGAATCCAACCATTTTCTTTATGAACAGAATCCCAGTTTTGTTCAGAGTATGAGTTGGATCCAGGTGAGTGCTGGTGTGCCCAGACAGGTGTGTTCTCCTGGTCCCGTGACTTACCCAGGAAGACTGGGGGCTTCGGGTGCCATGGTTTAGAATAGAACTCAACTGCTCCATAACTCTTGACTCCCTTTCTTCCACTTGGACTGTAGGCATGGTGTCCAAAATGGAAGCCATTATTTTGAATTTCACAGGACAAAATCCCCATGATGACTGAGACAAATGGACTCAGACAAATTGACAGTTATCCCTAATATCGACGGCTGCGTTCCTTCAAGCAAAGATGGTGAGGGTCTCAGAGGTAAGAATGAAGGTGGGCGATTAGGAAGCGCAGGCTGGAAAGGGGATTTCATCCCTCCAACTGCCGGAGGAGAAATGGACTGAGACAGCACAGGGTGGCCTCGTGCAAGCAGGGAACGGAGGCGTGCGTTGTGGTGAGGAGCCCAGACCTCCGTCTGACTGAGCAGCTCCCAGTCATCCCACATGTCCTGGGGGCTCAGTTTTGTCAAAAAGTCATAGATATATATAGATATATATATATATATATAATTTTTTTTTTTGGTCACTTTTGCTTACTGGTGATAACTTTTCCATTGTCATGAAAATACCTGTGACTAAAACCAGCCTCACAGGACCCACCATCCACCCCATGAGCATGGAGTACAGGACTAGACAGCCAGGTATCTCAGGAAGGGTGTCACCAAGCTGAACCCTAACAAGCCACCTAGCTGAGATTCGTAACTATTTGTCTTCTGGGACCCACAAAATGCAGATTTCCATGGCAGTGTTCCATGAAATGACAGGGTCCTTCCTCTGCAGTGTCTTCTCTCCATCCCTCCCGTCTCACTTTTGTGCCCTGTTGACACTGCTCTCTGAAAGCTGAACAGCAGATCTCTCCCTCTTTCAGGAGAAGCGGTTTATCTTTTTGTTGCCATCATATCAACACAAAGCTGGGCTTTCTACCTTGGTTGCATAGTAAGGAGTCATGGCTTATTGTTTCTTCTTAAAATTTTATGTTGTCTTGCTAAGAGTAAGGTTGGTACTAGTTCCTAAGACATAAGGATTGTTTGTACTCTATTATAAGTAAAAAAAAAGAAAGAAAGAAAGAAAGAAAAAAAAAAGAATGTGTGTGTGCATGTGTATAAAGATTTTGGTCTATAAAGCATTTGTTCTGTGTGAAGCTCAGTAATTAAATTCTACTTCAAAGGGCTAATACTCATTCTTTCAAAATGACTCCTGAAATATCTGTAGAATCTCAGAAGAGTTTGAAGAGTCAGTGAAATGTTGCACAGTTGGAAAATCAGACCGCCTGCAGGCCATTCACTTGTCGACAGCTCTGGATCGCTTTGATTTTTCATCTCCGGGGAAATAATAACACTGTGGTCATTATATGACTTCAAAGATCCATGAAACAACAAATATAGGCTGCCTGAGATGACAAATAAGTGCCTTAAAATTGTAGCGTTGTTGTTGATGATGATTTTCTATTGAGACAGATGACAGATTGTACTTTGCAGATTTGGGGACCATATCTTTAACCAAGTCTAGATCGTAATTTTTATTCTATATTTATACATTTTTGTAGATTTCAATTTTCAGTATAGACTCGCTTGAATGTTACTTCAGGAACCGAACTTGTTATTTTGGATAGGGGCGATTACATCATTAAATAGCCTATTACTACTTTACCATGGCTGCTAGGAAACAGCACACAAGACAAAGACTGCTCTCAAAGGAACAGCACAAGCAGCTTCCTCACGTGTTGAACAAACGCCCCCTGCACTGCCACCAGCACCCTGACTAAGCTGTGCCCCCTGGTGACTCGTCTCCAAGTCCTCTTTCCTCCTGCACGTGAAAGAGTCAAAGATGGCTAGGTGAGAGGAAGCAAATGAAGAGGTCCTTAGTGACGGCGGCTGGAGCTGGTCTTCACCAGCCCAGAGGCACAGCAGAAGGAAGCCAGGAAGCTTCCCGTTTAGACTTCAGAGTCCACACAACATGTGGTGTGAATATTTATACTTGGACCCTCTGAACTGTTGAGCTTTTATTACATTTCAGAACCAGCGTTAACGTTTGCTTATTATCCTGAACGGAAAAATTCATTTGCTTTATTTTGTTAATTTCCAGAATTAATAGACAACCCCAAATAGATAAAAATTGGTGACTGTTCTTGCTTGTTCGTGCTTGTTCACCTACGTGAGAAAGAGAACTCCAATTTCCTCTTGAAATTCTCACACATTCCTCTCAGTAGGTAAGGTAATTTTTCCCCTTTTACACCAGGTTATTTTGGCATAAGATATAGAGTTTACCCATATTTGGGGAGTTTTGTTGCTTTAGAAAGCAATTTTGCACTTAATGTCCTTAATATATCTAACACACATATGTGACTATGGTCATATCAATATTCTTCTTATCATGCAAAATGAGTTTCTCAGTCAAGTAACAGCAGCTGAAATGACAAGTAGAAAAAACACAATGACCTAAAATCTGCACACCATGTCCTGTGTCATGACCCGTTTAAGAGGCACACACTTCCTGGTGAAATGCTAGATGGGGACACATCCATGCAATGCAGAAGCATGACCTCCTCATGAAGGAACTTTAACCGAGAACAATTTCTTCATAAACAAAACCTACATGGTGTGATACCATAAATAAGAATACATCAACAGATCCTACTGACACCTTTAAAGAACTAGGTGTACAACTTTCAGTTACATAACTTTAAAATAACAATGTTTTCAAGAGGGTTGCAATTGAGTCCCATACATTTCATCACTTAGGTGGACAAACTAGTGCAATCATTTGATGTGCTTTCCTCATGGATGCTGCCTGTCAGATGCACAGTCGATGCCAGGAGCTCTATGCTCTTCCCACCCACAGCAACCCTGTGACATAGGCATTATTATTTTTCCCACTTTTAAGATAAGGGTTCTGGGGCTTAGAAAGATGCCTCTTGCTAAAGATTGTTTGGGCTAGACAGGTGTGTGTTTAACTCAAACTCATACCTGTAAACACACGAACATTCTCCTGCAATATCCTGCCAATGTTTATTCCCTTATTTTTAAAATATGAGACTTTTATCTCTGTGCTTCCAAATAGTACTCTTCTTTCAGTCTTTTAAAATGTTTTCTGACATTTTTATAAGGGCATTGTATTTTAAAGCACTTCTACTTGAATCAAATAGCATAATCCTAACTGAGAAACTTCTAACATTGTATTCAAAAGTGGAATTCTTGTTTTTAAGACATGGTCTCACTCTGCCGCCCAGGCTGGCCTTGAACTTGCAGTCCTCCAGCCTCAGCCTCCTGAGTAGCTGGGATTACAAGTTGTGCGTCAGGGTGCACAGCCCACTGTGGAGTTCTTGCTGTGGCAAGGCTGACCCTTGCACATCCATCCGATTGCACAGAAAATGCCAGCAGGGATCTGGGCCTGCAGCTCTCCTCTGATTTGCATGCTGCCAAATGCTTTTGTGCATAACGGGACGTAAGGGGTTTGCATTTAACCCAATTCATGAATTGGGGCTTTCCAGTGTAACAACTTGTCACAAGATAGTAAGCCTAAGCCTGAAGTTTAAGCTCAGTTTGAAAAGAACTTCCTTAAGAGACTTAATTTTTTTTTTTTTTAATGACTCAGCTTCTCCATCTGGAGAAGGAAACGATGGTATTTAGGTGCACCAGAGCGAGATGATTCGTTATAAGGATTTAGGTGATTTAAATCATGGGTAACTGCTAAGGTCCTTTTCACCTCTGCCCTTCACTGCCAGTGGGATGGAGGTGATGAGCAAGAGGATCTCTTTCAGTCTAAGAACATGACATGTGGAGGTCATCTGCACCAGCAGGTTCTTGTAAATGAAGAAGAATGGAACATGTTACAAAAATTAAAGGCGACCCAACAGCTTGGCTATTGGGTATCACTCATTTATATTATGTCATCATGACACTAGTTTTGCACAATCTTCCCAGCTTCTAACACTCATCTTCAGCCACGATGGGCTTCTTGAGGCTAGTGGGACTGAGCACCATCACTCACCTTGTCACTTTCCCACCCGACAGTCACATATGGCCCACTCACTTCAGGTCTGTGCACAGCTGTCCTCCTTGCTGAGCCTCCGGGATCACTCTGCCCACTCAGCAGCCCATCCTCTTGTGCCCCACCAGCACCCGACTCCGTGTTCTCAGGGTGATCACAGTGTTTTCTGATGCATCACATCGAGTCCAGGCAAGTCCTGTGAGAGCATTTTCTCACCCATGTGTTCTCAGTAGCAACAGGTGCTGGCCACGTCGCAGACATTCGCTGAACACTGTGGACTCATGGAATGAGCAAGTGCCCTTGACTTCTGCTTTATGCATCTCACAGTGTCAGTTTCACAGGTTTGTGTGTCCAGTAATCCCTCATCAGCTCTATGTTTGCAGTCAACACTTTCAAGACAGAGAAAAGTCTTTGTGTTCAGGAAGTCTTAAAAAATAACTGTAATTTGAGAATATTACATTTCAATTAACTGTAAAAACACCTGACAAGCACAATATAAATATGCATCTTTGGTCCAACATTAATTTTATCATGTACATACCCAAGGTTATTTTAAACTCTCTT
This sequence comes from Sciurus carolinensis, assembly GCF_902686445.1. Taxonomy (NCBI): domain Eukaryota; kingdom Metazoa; phylum Chordata; class Mammalia; order Rodentia; family Sciuridae; genus Sciurus; species Sciurus carolinensis. The sequence continues at coordinate 77,129,126 of NC_062227.1, read as the reverse complement.
TGGTCTAGCACAGATTGAGGTTTAGATTTACCCGGGTTTCAATCTAAATAAGCCATTTGCCAATGAAGTTTTGTTTGAAACCTAACAGGGTTTGGTAATGCCTACTTAGTTTTTTCCAATGATGATTTATTAAATAAGATCATATTAGCACTTCTAGCAAAATGACAGGTGTATTTTGTCCAATATATGTTAGTTCTCCTTCTTTGCATAGCAAATTACCTACAAAAGGTATCCTGGAAACAAGGAACACATTCAAAGTCCTAATCTTTCTTCTTCACACCTTGGCTACATCCCTTGGATTCTTGCAGAGTCACGTGTGTTGATCAAGCTGTAACCGGCTTTCTTCTGGCCCTGTACTTCTTCACTCTTGCAGTTGTTTTTATATTTGCTCTTGAACTTTCTCTCCTCCAACAATCCCATCAATACTAATTTTTCTAAGGACTCTTTTCTTGTCTCCTCACTCTCCTCATGCCATAAATTTTCCACAAGTCATTTCATTTGCGGGTTTGTTTTCGCTCCGACCTGCTGCTTATTCTGCAGCCGGCCCCTCTTCTCAGTACAGGCTCCTGCGTTCAGTCACGGCCTGGATGGCTCCACTTCAAGCCTTGGATAATGTTAAACAGTGGTCCAACCTTTCCTCCCAAACGAGAGTCTCCTTCTCAATGCTTTTGTTCATTGACTAGATGGGAATAGGTCAGCTAAAGGGCTGGAGGGGTGGGGAAACTGACTTCCAGGTTTCTCTCAATATGTCAGCGACAGCAGAGAATGTGGGCACTTGAGGAGCCGGACTATCCAACGCGGTGTCCCCTGCACAGACAAGTAACCACACACAGGCCTGCAGCTTCTGCTTCAGTTGGGAATCAGTGAACATCACAGAGGCGGGAAATTGAGTTCACGATGAAGAGAACACAGCCATGGGTCTGGTGATACCTGTTTGAAAGATGCAAAACTTGAATCGAATCACATAAAAACATTAGACCAATCAAAATGCAAGGCATTTAGAAAAGAACTGGCTTATAAATTTTTAGTGTCAAAGCTAAGAAAGTCAGGAAATACTGAGAAAGAGATGTGGCAACCTATTTCAAGGTGTGATCAGGGTGCTTTGGCTGTAAAGAGAGCTCTTGGGACAGGTGGTGAAGATTGAGAGGCTGAGGAGTGCGTGGCAGTGATGTCTCCGCTGTGATTTCCTGCCTTGCCGGTCACTTTGTGATTATGTGCAAGGCTCTTGTCTGGAGGAAACACACAGGATGGGATTCAGGATCATAGGCCACAAGTTGGTAACTTTTCTGGAATGTGGAGGGGGGAACTGTACTTTGAGCTTTTCTGTTGGTTTGAGACTGTTCCAAAATGACTTTAAACAGAGGTTATAGTTTTTCTAAGTGCTAAATACAAAGCCACCATGCACTGTGCAGCAGTGTCAACTGCCTGGTACACATAACCAGTGAGTCACATCCCCAGCCCTTTTTATTTATTTATTTATTTTTATTTTGAGACAGAGTCTCTCTAAGTTGCTCAGGGCCTCGCTAAGTTGCTGAGGCTGGCTTTGAACTCCTGATCCTCTTGCCTTGGCCTCCCAAGCTGCTGGGCGTGCAGGTGTGTACCACCGTGCCCGGAGGAGATTTGTGTTGTCTGAAGTTCAGTGTGGCTGTGCTATGGAGAAGGTGTTTGAGGAGTGGGAGGGGAGCAGGACCCTGACATCCCTGCTGTGCACTGTCTGCTTGGGACAGTGCCAGTCAGGCTCCCCTTGGGAAGACAAGCGATAGGATGGCAGCCCTGCCTCCGTGTTGGCACTGCCAGGACCACACTCTCCCCGTCACAGCAGCTTACAGAGAGCTTCTGGGAGCACAGATGAAAGCCAGAGCAACTGTCCACACAGCACAGGACAAATGCCATCGGAGAAGAGGGCTTCCAGATATGTGTCGAAGGTAGAACGGATAGAAGAGGCTGAAGGAGTTAATGTGGAGGGTGAGGAAAACAGAGAAATTAAGAGTGACTCATAAGGTCTAATTTAAGCTGTGGCTTTGAGCAATTACTTCTACAGAGATGGAGATGAATAATTTTGGGATAAAAATCCAGAATTCTCCTTTCATTATGAATAGAAAAATGAAGTAGAATAACACATAGAAGATAACCCATCACCAAGATAAAATACAACTCAAAATAGCAAGCATTTGGTCAGTAGCTAAAACTATATTTGCTTTCAAATGTGCAGAGAGGAATAGATAAGTAATGTGGCCTTTGAACCTTTGTCTTTGTTTTTCAGTGAGGGTAGCAGGCTGCTTTAACAGGTGTTTGAAATCTTACCAGAGTAATGGACCACAGACATGGGCAAGTCTGCGGGAAGGAGCTCAGCACACTGCAGCTACCCAGATCCAGGTCCTCTGTCTTGTGCCCTGTCTACCTCTAGGGCCAGAGGTCTCCCCTAGGCTCTCTCTATTCCACCTATAGAAGCCAGGGAGGTAGACATTGTGGCGGGCGAGACCCAGGGCCCAGGTTACGCCACATGCATCCAAAGATGGCAACTGGCAGAGAGCCAAAGGGCGTGCTGAATGCGCCTTGAGAAAAACAGGAAGCGTTCACCATTGACTGTATGATAATTAGTCCAGCCGCCTAGGTGGACAGATACATCTTACATGTGTGCTTGAGCTCCTGATCGCTTGACCTTTAATAGGATTGGATGGACGTATCTGGCTACAATTGCTTATGCATGAGACTGCTTATATATTGAGGGTGTTGTCCGAATAAAGCGGAAGCTGCTTCATGAACCTCTGAAGTGTACGTGTCATTTGTCCCACTGGTCGGCGGCAAGCGGCAAGCCATCTCTTCTGTTTGCACAGCCTGCTTCGTCTGCCGCTTGGGTAACAAGTCCAGAAAGGAACCATCCTGCAGATGCTGTGGGCTCACTCAGCACATAGCTGGTTTCTGCACACTCATCCTTCCTCTCCAGCTGGCCCTGGGACCTAGGTGGGCCAGAGCCAGCGTGGGAAGCAGGGAGTTGGAAAGGAATGAACATAAGGGTAATAAGGAAGAGTTCCTCCTCTTCTCCATCCCTTGGATGTGAGCTGGAAGCAGAAGCGAGATGCCAGTTTTCCCTGGGTCACACTTAGAATTATCTATTATTATTGCATTGAATGTTTCAGCAACTTTGAACAATTCAGATGGCAGTTAGCTGGAAAAGTTCTGACATCTTCCCTCCAGGGGAAGGGAGAGAAGACAATTTAAAGGCATAGGTTAAAGGGAACATTTTCTTCCTTTTAAGGTACTAGTTCCAACTCAATGAGTCAGTTCATTGTTGCTTACATACATGGAAATATAATGTTGCCATTAAAATCATGATGCATATTTGTATTTTATTCACATGGGAAGATGTGCTTGCTGCATTAAATTGGAAACTAATCAATGGTATAAGATTACACTTTTGTAAAATAAGTGTGTGGAGTTCATGTTATGTGCATACGTATATGCCTTTGTGTTTGAGTAACCTGCCTGGAGAAAAGGAAGAAGGTATACCCACATGTCAGGACCCATCTGCCCTGGTAGATGACCTTTACAATGAGTGATCAAATGCTTTTCTGGTTATGACACCTGCTTTTTAACTTAATGGCAATTTTTATTTATTGGTCATGATTTGGGGAAGGAATAGAATAAATATAAGGACAATAGCATGAAGTAATCATTAACAAGTAAAATTATAAATATATAATTTGTATACCTGTGGTGTAGAGTCTATTTTAATCATTTAAGTATTACATATATTTTCAAAATGCTTTTTAAAAGTTAATAAAGTAGATAAATTAAGAACAATAAAAACATTTGCCTTCAGGTCAATTACATTTTTCCATGAATCTTTTACCTCTCCACCAATCTCATTATTTCCCTTTCATTTGCCATGTCTTCCACTTAGCATAGTAGAAATAGGAACTGCAAAACTTATTTAATAACAAATGCTTCTGTGTTGGAGAAATAGTGCGATTTTGCATGGAAATTTTGCAGTGTGCTCACAGACGCCCCTTCCAGCATGCGGGTGGCAGAGTGTACTGGCCAGCACCATCAGGGCCACCCGACTCCGAGGTCCTGGCTGAGAGGCACTCAGCTGCTGCCTGTGGCTCTCAGTAAATTCCACGAAATGAGCTTCTCTCAGCAAACACACCCTCCCTGCAGTGCTGTGTGTTCCTGCCAGCGGTCTTCTCCCTCGGAGCTGCTCTACGTATGGCCTCTGTTCACGGGTTTGTGCTCTATACGATTCTCCATCTCGCAGTGGCAAAGCCAGCTTTCTTTTGTATGCATCTGTCTTCAGCTGTCTGGGGGCTTCTACTGGGAGTGGTTTATCAACGCCGCTTTGATATTGTGCACTGTGACTTATTAAATACATGCAGTGTGCTATAATTATCGTAGTCAGAAGCCAGTTGGCTTATAAATTGGTCCTCCAGGATTTTAACTTACAACCAATACTAGTGTTTCTGCATGCAGGCTGCCCTGGACTCTCGCGTCTGTCACAGTTGCCCTAAGGTGAAGCTGTATGCTCAAGATATTGGGATATTTCTGCTTCTATCGATCTCTAGACAGATCTATCTATCTCCTACCTACCTACCTACCTATCTATTTTCTTTATAATCAATAAAAGTTATAGCCATACATTCTCATTATTCCTAGGTATATTTACTAGTTATTATTTTTAAGTTTTTTGAAGTACCAATTATGTGGAAATACTTTAGAAAGTTATTGGGTTATCGAGCTAACTTAGTTGTACTACCCACAACGCTGGATGTTTTATATTATAAAAATATAGCTTTCTATTTAAAAGTAAAAACTGTGCCAAACTTCTGAGAAAATTTCATTTTCCCCTGAAATATCAATTTGTTATGACTACCCTAGTTTCTAAGAAATTTAGTTCTTCCATGACAGCCCTAAAAACTGAATTTTCCTCTCTAAGAAATGAAATCAACAATCTGTTCATTGCTTTATTCAATGCCATGGCCCTGGAACTTCCAATAGACATCAAACAACATTTTAAAGGCACTCAGGGAGATCAGTTTGCAAGAAGCAAATGACAAGTTTCCCTTTCATGCAGCTGGCTGCTCTCTAAATTATGTCTCACTTAAATTTTAATTTGGTGAAACCCTAAGTTTCCTATCAGGGTAATTCCAAGGAGGATATAATATTAATCTGGAGAGGATGGTTCTTTTCAGCCTCCAGAATATATTCAGTATAATAGAAAACTGTGCTCAGGCATTTAGTACATGGTGAAAAATCAGTGTGTCAAATGCACTTTAATGACAAACACTTTCCTTTACACAGTGTCCGAATGGGATGCTCCATGGCTCCCGTGTCAATGTCCAGGGCTGTCAGCACAGCAAGGCTCACCAAGGCTCTATCGAGAGGCAGGTTGGGTCAGCCCTGGAGCGGGGAGGCTTTGTGCAGTGAACACAGAAGGCAAGGACCACGTGATCATGAAGATGTGCAGAAAGGTGCTGTTGATGGAAAGGAAGGCGTCTGGCCATTGCCCCTGGAGCATAAAGTGCATGGGGCCAGAGGCAGAGGGTCTTGCCAGCCGTGCCAGGCAATTAGAAGATGGAGGGAGGTTGGTGCAAGAGCAGGGAGGTAAGATTGGAGTCGGGCTGTAGATTAAGAGGATTATTCTCCAGTGTTTCTAACCTAGTGTGGGAACCAGCTAGAACTGGCTGTGAGAATAACACCCGCTCTGTCTGGATACATTGCCACAGGTTGCAAAGTTTAATCCTCCTGGCTTGTCTCACTGAGAAACAGAGACCAGTGATGTTTTGAAGCCCTTGCAAGAGGCCACAGAGGTACTAAGTGGCGGTGCTGAGATTAGAATACAGGCCTGAGAGTCAGGGCACCGGCTGTACTCAATGCCTAATCTTCCAGCTAGATTGCCGTGGTTAGGAAGAGAGAGCTCTAAGCCCTCCCAGGTCCACTCCCTGGACCTGGCAGCAGAAGGCGAATAGAATATGGAAGCAAAGTTGGAGGAACCGATAGCCAAAGAGATTCACATCCCCCAGAAGGAACTGGGGCCAAATAGGAGTCCAGTTGCTTGTTAAGTGTAAGGTCAGACTTCACCTGTGCAGGAGCACACAGCACACTCACCCACAGCCTGTGCGCCCCCTCCTGTCCTCCCAGCCTGCACCACCGACAGGCCAGGTTTAGCAGCAAGCTGGCTGGGTGTGCAAGGGTGTGGAGCCCTCACCGCCTGACAGCCTTCTCACATTTGTTTCCCACTATTTTAGTTCCTAGTTCAATTTTGTTTTCCTTACCAGTGTAATGCACTCTGGTTGGTATAAAAAACAAATTGGGAGGAGGTCATTTTTTCCAGCTGGTATATCTATGGGATTAGATGGCAAAGTGCCACAAACCTGGTGACTTAAATAATAGGAACTTACTGCAGGGGAGTTCTGGCAGCTAGAAGCTCAAAGTCAAGGTGAGGCCAAGGTTGGTCTTTCTGAGGGCTGTTGGGAGAAGCTTCTGCCCTAGTTCTCCCACCTTGTTGCATGGACTCTGTCTCTCTATGTTGTCCTCCCCCGTGCATGTCTGTCTGTCTCCAACTTTCCCACTTGATGAGGGCAGCAGTCTTATTAGGTTAGTGCCTATCACATGAACTCATTCCCCCTTAAGAACTCATTCCTCTGTAAGGACCCTCTCTTCACACTGGGACACCTTCTGAGGTCTGGGAGTTAGAGTTTTGACACTCAGGCTTTAAGGCCTCTCTACTCACAAATATTAAGTTACCAAATACGGATGTAATATTTCACAATGAATATTGAAGGAAGCACAATTACATAAATGGAACTTCTCTGGACATGTGTGGTCAGCCTGCCTGGGAATATCTCACCAGGTCTCTGTCCTGTGGCCACCTCAGCTCCAGCATCCCCTTCCCAGAGAAGAGGCTCCAGCCTCTGCCTAGAGTTCCTCTTTTTCTCAGCTGGTTCGCTTTCTGGAATGGACTCCAGGATTTATGCCCTGTCTCTCTCGCTGTACTGGAATGTAAGCTCCTTCTTGCAGAGTCATGACCCGTCATGGTCACTGTTCTGTCCCCAGTGGAGAAGACAGCGCCTGACACCATGAACTCAAAAGATCACTGTTGAATAAATAAACAGGCACATGGCATATGACATTTTATACCATGCGTTGCATGCCAGCAGCGTCCCAAGGGGTCAGGAAGCCTCCCCGTGAGCACAGAAGACCTGTCTGCACACGGAGGACCGTGACTCTAGGGAGCCTGCATTTTTTTCTCTTCCACCTGCCCAGGCCCCATCTTACCAGCTCCCTTCTGAATCGTGTATGGCTGTTTCCTGTCCATAGCTGTCTGCGTGTGAATTTTTCAAATGTGAGCATCAGATAAAAAAACAAACACATCGATCAAACTCATCTTAAATGCTGAGGAATTATTGATAAAGTGGTGAATGGACACTTCCCTAGTTAGTAACCAGATAAGCCTGCAACTGAGGTCTCACGGGCTTTGGGTCTGTGCGGAGGGGAGAAGGAAGCCCGGGTCCTCTGTTCCTGCCTGTGCCTTCTGCAGTTCTTCTTGCCCTGCCTGCTGAGGGACAGCAGAGCCCTGTGCACATCCGGCTCCCAGGGCAGCAGTGCGTCTTCCCCGAGCCAGGGAGCCCCAGGTCCAAGGCCGAGGAGGCTGGCTTTGCCCACTCACCCACAAGCAGCTCCACCCCAGCTGCAGGCTCACCTCCCCCTGGCTTGTGGGTCAGCTGCACCTTGAAACTTGAAGCAGGAAGGCCTGAGGTTTGCTGGGCAGTCACAACGGAGAGAAAAGGGTAAGCACTCCAAGCAGAGAGGAAGCAGTCTCTACCAGCTGTGTGGCTGACTTGCCTTGACCTTGAGTAAATCACTTAATTCCCTGATTTCCCCATGTGTAAAATAAAGAGCTAGATGATTTTCCAGACCCCTCCAGCTCTGAGATTCAGTTTATATTTCAAATGGAAAGTCTCTGCCTGAAGGCATTAATATATTGCTCAATTTCCCAATAAACTACTTTCTAATAAATAAACTGCCTAAGGCCACTTAAATAATAACCTCTTCTCTCAACCTCTCTCTCTCCTTGCTGTTCCCTCACTTTAGATTAATTATGCACTAATTATCCCATCTTTCACGCTGACTTCTGACTGACTGCCCTGGTCACACAACTCAGAATCATTCCGCTGGTTTCCCTATTTTCCCATCTAAATCTGGGTGAGTTCTCGTTGGTGGGCATCAGGGCTGGAGGAGAGGGCTCCTGCTTGGCTGGGTTCTGGCGGGGCTCTGCCCTCGTCTTATCTGAGCAGAGCAGCTGGCTGGTGAAGGCGGCGCATCGGGCTGATTGATCTCACATGCGTTTTGAAGTGTGTTCATGCCTGTCAGGGATCAGCTTTAGAACACATCTTAAGTCGACGGCACTAACCAGGGCTCGTGGTGTTCATTTTTTGTCAGGAATAGCAGCTAGGGCTCGATTTTACTTTTTTCTTTCATAACAATTACTCATGGAATTTTAAGGTGCCCATAACATTAATAAATGACAATGGTCAGGGCAATAATTCAGAGCTTGCCATCACATCGACTTGTCAGAGATTTGTTTTCCAAAAGGAAATCACCTCAAAATGATTCCCTCTGATATTTCTTGCAGAAAGGAGAACTTCTGCAAACCCCAACACATAAACAGTGTGTCTTAAAAGGTCTTGATAGATGCCTTGAAGGTACACCCATGGCACTCCTTCCTCTTTGAAGTTAAATTGTTCTTATTGCCATCAAGGATGTGGCATTAAATGGTTGTTGTTGATTTGGAGAATGAAGTCCTTCCCAGAAGGAGCCTGGTTCTCCTATTACCTAATAGTGGGCATCTCTGTCACTAGACTGCCCAATAGGAGCTGACCTGGGCAATGACCTCTGACGTAGAATCCCTATTTGGTAGTTGTCTATGTAAATTCTTCTTCATGCAAATAATAATATAAAATATAAGCCATCTGGTACTCCAGGGGAATTACTAGTAATTACTGAAAAAAGATAATAAAAATAGTGTATTATCACAACATAATTTTAAGAAACTGATATTCTGTGACAGAGATATTGATTCAAGTCTTAGCTTTCTTCCATAAATCTTAGTCTTTTGTCTTATTCAGTCCTATGGGAATCACTCAAAAATCTTATGACTATATCAGTTCAGTGAATTTTCATTTAAAGTTTTTCTATCGTTTCCCTTGAGACTTTCTCTTTGACCCCCAATTTTTCTTTTTCTTTTTTTTTTTTAGAAATACATTGTTAGTTTCTAAGTGTCTAGAAATTTCCCTGTTACTTTTCTGTTTTTTGTTTCTCGTTTGGTTCCACTGTAATCCCAGAGCTCATTCTAATGACTTCTATTGCTGAAGTTTATTGAGGTTTTCTCCATGACAATGAATACTGTCCATTGTGGTAAGTGTGCCAAGAACATTGAAAATGCTGGGTTTTCGACTCTAGTGAATGTTCTGGAACCGTGGATCCGCTCTGGTTGGTCAATGGTAGTGCTGAGTGTGGGGTCCTTGCTGGTCCCGTTTGTTCAGTCACTTGGTGTGACAGCTGAATTACGTCTCCAACTGCAACAGTGAACTGGTCCACCTTTCCTCTCGTTTCCACCAGTATTTGCCCCACAAATTTTGCAGATCTTGGGTTTGGCACAGGTCTGCTCTGAGGACTCCTCAATGGGCCACGATGTGATCCCTTTTCTGTCCCAGGCATTTTTCTTGGCTCTGAAGTCCTCTCTAATGGTAATAGAGCGACTTCTTTCTGTTGGCGTTCCCATGGCAGAACTTTTGCCAGCTTTTCATTTTCAACTCCTCCTATCACTGTACATAAAGTGAGATTCTTATAAGCTTCTTATAACTGGATCAGGTTTTGTTTGTTTGTTTTGGTCCATTCTGCAAATCTCGGAGTTTTAATTGGCATGCTTAGACCCTTTAAATGTACCATCATTGCTGATATGTTAGGGCTTACATCTTCATTTTATTTTTTGGTTTTGATTTGTTCTGTCTTTTTCATTTCTCTGCCTTCTTATGGTTGTGTGAGGTTATATGGAGTTTGTTTTGATCTGTCCTGGTCTGTGGGCTTGACCCTCAAGTGATTGCCTAGAGCCACACACACCCGACAGTCTTCTTGGGTCAACAATTTGCCAGAGTGCATGAGAGGTAGACTTTTTCCCTGCCCCTCTCTTACCGCGCCTTTGCCTGTGTGTAATGTAACTAACTGTCTTAAGTGTTCCATTTGCACTGATGGAACCCACATCAGACGGTGCTGTGTTCTTGCTTTTCTGCCTCTACCACTGACGGTAACTTAAACACTCAAACGCGGAAGGTGGCCATTCCGTGCTCGCCCTGTTCTTGACCACTGGGCTCTTGCGGTCTTTCTGAGGGGCCGAGTTCTATTTTGATCACTTCCTTCCTGTCTGGAGGAGGACCAGGAGCCAGTGGTAGGGTGAGTGTGCTGGGATAGAGCTCTCCTTTGCTTCCACCTGAGAATGTATCCATCCGCCCTAACCTCATTACTGAAGACTATATTTGCTTGGTTCAGATTTGGGGGTAGATAGCTCTTGTGACACTTCAAAGGCCTTGCGAAGCCTCTGGTTCGTGCTTTTTGATGAGGAATCTGCTAGTAGGAGGGTTTGCCCCTGAGAGGTGAGATACCGAGTCCAGCCTTCCCGGGGTTTACAGAGTCCTAGGTTTTCATCAACTTGACTATGATGTGTCGTCAGAGATTTCATGGCTTTTCTCTGGCAGTTTCTTGAATATTTAGAATTATGGAGTTTTGTTGTTGATTTTGTTTTCTTTTGCCAAATTTGGGAAGAATTTAGACATTAATTTTCCAGACATTTTTTTCCAGTTCTTCCCTCCCTCCTCCCTCTACTTGGGAGCAGGATGAAGTGTACTGGAGATATCCAGGTGACGATCACCCACCTGGGTGGCTCTGTACCTTTGTTTGGTCAATAGCTGTCTTTTTACATGTTGAAGAACATCTGTTTTTCTATCTTCGGGTTCCCAGATTCTTCTGTTTCTCACTCTTTATTGAGCACAGCCCCTGGGTTTTCCATTTCAGACTTACTGTGATTCTGCTTCACACCTCTGTGTCTGTCTTGGGAGAGCTTTTTCCGTTGCTGAAGTACCTCGTTGTGGTTGGTTTGGATCCCTCATCAGATGGGGCTCGTGTCTGCATCATCTCAGGATCTGTATTGCCTGTGAGTTGGATTTTCTCATTCAAAGGAGGTTTTGTTTGGTTTTTCTGAGTTCTCAGTATGAGGAGGGCGTTTCAGGTGACCGGCCTAGCAGGACACTCTGGGTCTTACTCGTCTTCCATCAGGCTGGCTGTCTCCTATGCCCCAGGCAGGGGAAGGCAGCACCTTGTTACTGCCCAGTGGGGACAGAGGTCCCCTGCACAGTTTCTGTGGACCGAGCAAGATGGGCGGGGGCAGCTCCTACTGTTGGGTGGGGTGAGAATCGTGGTTTACTTGGGAGCAAAAAGGGGCCTTATTGCTACCTCACCTGGCCTCTAGTGAGGCGGACAGAGGAGGTGTTGGACTCACTAACTACAGACATTGGCTCCTGGTGAAGTCCGGGTTCTCCCAGTTCTTCTTGACACCCCCCAGCAAGGAGGCAGAGGAGTGTCTCCTTACTGCCCTGAGAGGGTGGCAGTCCAGGCTCCCCTTGTGGCCCTCACTGGTGCTGCAGTGTGCAGGTGCCACTGCCCCACCTACCTGCTGAGAGACCCAGTGCCTGCAGCAGTCTGCAGGGTGGAAATCGAGGCCCCGCCTGCTTTGGTGCCTTGGTGGGGACGGGCCTCGTTTTGTCCTGTGAAACATGCTCCAGTGAAGAGGTTATTCTCTGGCACATTCTGGTTTGCCGGAGGGCCCTTTTTTGTACCTCTGGTCAGAGAGAGCAGGGTTTTATTGGGGCCTTTGTTATACTGTGTCCATCAGTGTTTTGGATCACTGGAGAATTCTTCAGCTCTAAGTGTGGAATAAGGACAAGGGAAACCCAAGAACTGACCACTGTCTCCTACTTAGGCTTCCAAGGTCACTGGCTGGTCTGCTTACTTCTCTCCACATTCTGGGGTTTTCTTAAGTCTCTTCTGTATGTCACATGCAGAGTTTCAATAATGCTTAGCTAAAGGAAAAGAGAAGTCATACTTCTGTTTACCTTATCATAAACAGGATTCCTCTACACAGTTCTTTAAAAGCATTGCCACCAATTTATTAGAAAGCCCACAATGTCCTGAGCACTGACAAAACTCAAACTGTGGAGTCCTACCCCATTGCTGCCGGTGTAGACAGTGAGGATGCTCTTCTAAGCTTGGGGTACCAAGTAAGAGGTTTGCAAAGGATGGCAAGGGACTTATGGACTGTCAAAGAGGAAATGAGCTGGGGACAAGTTAGATGTGGAATTATAAGCACAGAATGAACCCTAATATCTCCCTACTGTCTGGTGAGAGCGTGTGTGACTACAGTAAGCATGGAGAAATGCGAACGGAAATCAATACCTTTCTGACCAAGACATTATTATTGTTATTACTGTGTGCTTTCCACAACTATCTCTGACCTACTTACTGTAACTTCAAGTAGCACCAAACTAAAGTTATATCTCTATGACCCATCCAGTTTTCATGATCACTGAGTCACAATTTGGTATGCTCTTCTTTCTGAGATAAGAATTTCATTCATGTTCTTTTATACTTTACAGCAGAAGAGTGCAATTTGTTTAGTATAAAAATATTAACTCACTTCCTTTATCATAGAAAACAATAAAATTTGGATCCTTCAACACCGAAAGAGGTACCCTCAGCATGATTTCATTTTAGAGACATGTTGGTTTAGTACAGAGTTGTGGAATATTTGGGCTTATACGTTAATATTCAGTCTCCATTGTCTAGGGACATTCGATTCACTTTGATTCCTGCTGTCCCTTTTTATCACTGTTTACAAAATCATTTCAGAGAGCAGAATTGGCAGCTGAAGAAGTCCTTCAAAGAAATGCTTCTCTATTTATCTAACTTGAAAGACATGAAAAGTCAAGTTGCACTTTTCAAAAACTGTTTTAGAGTTCAGGAGATCTTATGGGATCTAAACCGTTCCTGGGAGAGGAGATAGATTGCCATATTCTGTTCTCATATTCACTTGCTGAAAAAAAAATGGCTCCAAAAATTATTAGTAAAAAATGGTACATTAAATCAAGGTAAATTATGGAGGCAGATGTCATACAAATGACTTGACTTCTGAGCCCAGGCGTGGGCGATGAAAACCAACATGAAAGCTACAAGTGACTCAGATATGGAAACTGTTTGCACATTGGCTTTAGGAACAGGGCTTCACTTTGTACTGGAAAGAGTTCGACTTGGAAGCGGTACAGACCCAGTTTTAAGTTTGCAGTTGTAGATGTTTGATTTTAGTTTTCTCACTCAAACTCCATTAAATTTGTTGCTTGTCCTGTCAAATGATGGGGGCACTTGTGAATTCTGCAGATTTGTCGAATTAGGAATAGCCTTCCTTTGGGGAAGAGCACTTGAAGCATTTTTTTTTTCAACATGGTCTCAGTCAACATTTAGTGCAAACTAGTTAAGGAAGCAGTGTGGAAGAAAACAGCCTCCCACCTGCTCTCAGGACACGCTCACTCACTCAGCTGCAGGGAGACCACAGCTGCTACTCTGAGGCCGGCCACCATATGCTTTTGGCCCAGTGTGCAGCACCTCGGGGTTTGATCGCAGGCTCAATGTAACCCAAAGCAGTACATTCCACATGCCTTCCCAGAACATAAAGGATTTGCCCTCTTCCCCTTTAGTGTCGTGGAAATAGAGGTGGCACAGTACTGAATGCGGAGCAGCTCTCCCAAGTTTTTGGTGAGTGTTGATAATAACTGAAACTCCTCTTTGGAATCATAAGAACTGTTATCAAATTTTATTTGTGTGTAGACAGTAGAAAAACATTTCCCTAACAATGACAAGAATTGGCATTGATGTTCCAAAAGCACATAGAGCTGAGGAAGGGGAATGTATAGAAAACTGCTTAAAAATCACTGCTAGTTTCTAGATTCTTGGAGAAGCGTAAGAGAGACATCTACTGGGAGAATGGAACATGTCTTCTTATCAGATGTGTTTTCAATTCCAGGGAGATAACACAACCTGATGTCTGGCGCTCCATGGTTTTATATGCTGTATACCTCGGAAGCCAAAACGTTATCACCAGTATAAAGATCCGTGTATGAAAGTGTGCGGCTACCTTGTGGCCAACTGTTGGCAGATTCTACTTCTGCTTCAAGGGCTAAATAACAGAAAGCACTTTGGTGACAAATGATGCCTATCTAAATGATACAGAAAGGGGGCAGGTGGCATACCCAGCTGACTGTGAAGAGCTTCCTGAATTGAAAAGAAACCTTAGGTAACGGCGTGACCTGAACGGAACACTCTGCATTCCTTCCCAGAATATAAAAGATTTAGCCTCTTCCCTCAGATGTCCTGGAAATAGAGATTGTAAACATTTAGGGATTCCCCACTAATTATAAGAGCTGTGGTTGAATAATTCTGTGACCCAGAAGCATAGAAATTTAACATTTTTCTAGAAGCTCAGTCACACCAATATTTAAGTGCCATTTCATTCACACAAACTTGAAATAGTTCTTTGTGTAGGTGGTCTCGGTAAGCATGGGGGGGGACCAGCAATCTTGCAGATGTACAAGGTGTGATGCTATCACAACCACACGGGAGTGTGCAGGTCCTCAAAGCTTGCTCTCAGCTCACACGGACGAACCCTGTTCACGTGGTCTCTGTAGGATGATATTTAGAAATCAATAAAGAGAAGAATGGAGGAACTTTAGAGTATGTAGATGGAAATTGGGGGAGGTGAAAAATGGTGGAATGAGACAGATGTCATTATCCTAAGTACATGTATGATTACACAAGTGGTATGAATCTACATCGTGCACAACCATAGAAATGAAAAGATGTACCACATTTGTGTACAATAAATCGAAATGCAGTCTGTAAAAATAAATAAATAAATAAATAGGAAATCAAATAAAGGTCATTCATACCAACCTGTCTGTGACTATGCTAATAGATCTGGATTTTCATAATGGAAATTATATAAGTACAGAAGATAGGTGATGATCCTAGGATGATAAGGCATATGTTTTATTTAAATTCAAAGACCTTAAAATGATTTTATTGTCTTAATCTAAAATTTTTATTGAGAAAACTAGAGAATGACTTGCAATTATGAGAAATAACAGATCTCTTGTACACATTCCTGGCTTTTGCAGTGATAACACTTGACACTACATTTAATATCACAATCAGGATATTGACATTTACATCATCTACCAATCTTATTCCGAGGTCTCCAGTCACAGTGTGTTTGTTTATGCATGAGTATTAATCTCTATACAGTGTTGTCACCTGTGTAGGTTCAGGTATCCATCTTGTCCGTCTGGTTTTAAGAGCAAATGCAGCCATCATATAGGACACCTGCCTTGGTTTGCCATTTTCAAGTATTCAAGCATCAACTTTTCATGCATCTTTCCAAACAGTATATTTAGATTATGATGCGAATTGTAATTTTTTTTAATGGGTGGAAGAGGAGGCTCTGTGCATTTGAAAGACCAAGGAGATAATGTGTAAACTAATTTATTTAAATAAATTTTATTTTCTTTTCTGAAAAGTTTTCTAAAATGCTTGACAACAAAACGTTAGGCGTGTTAAGTTAAAAGCTGAGAAGGGACTGAGATTGATCCCTTTCTTACAAGTCGACAGATTAGCCCAGGCTGGATGGACAGGCAGACGGAGAACAGGGATGATGTGAACTGTGGACCAAATTGTCTCCTGGTTGTCACGATTCCTCCTGTCCTCCAGGGAGAGCCAGGGAGCAGAAGAGCCCAGCTCTGAACTGTAATCAGATCCTTTCTGGGGAGCGTCTGGCCTCCGGTTTTCCTTCATCATCCTGAAATGTGAACAGATGGCTCCAGAAGCGAGATGGACTCTCTCAGGGAAGCGCTCCGTCTTTAGCCTGCAAGGCAAGGCTTCAGTGATCTTCACCCAGCAAGTGCGGCTTTAGGAAGCCACCTTTCCACAAAGGGATGCTTTCCCTCCAGTAAGAATTAGGAAAGCTGAAGAGCAGAGAGGATGCGAAAGTTTGAAATTTCAGAAGAGGGACAGACTTGCACAAGGCCACCATGGCCAATTACAGAAATAAGCTGAGCCTGGGATGTTTGCAAAGGACAAGGTGACACCGCTGGACACGCGATGGATTTCTTCCTATAGCTGGTCTCTTCTCAGGATATTTGACAAATTTTGAATAATCGGCATGAATTTGATGCTAAAGACCTAAACCAAAAACCTCAGGGAAGCAGAGTGAAATTTCTTTTCAATAAATCATGCCAGAAAAATTAATCATCTATTTGTAAAAAAAAAAAAAAAAGTTCAAACTAAACCCAAATCTATTTCAAAATCATAGTCCTGAATATAAAACCTAACATTTCTTAAATAAATAGAAAAAATTTGTGTCTTAAAGCACAACAATAAAATAAAAACAGAAAGATAAATTGCACATTATCAAAACTAAAACTTTCTGCCTTTTCAAGAATACTTTAAGAAAATACAAAGATATTCTGCAAATACTAGGAAAAAAATTGCAAGATTCATAGCTAGTAAGGACTCACATATATATGACATAAATAACTGTAGAACTCAATAATAGTGATAATCTAATTTTAGTGTAAAATATTACTAATAAGGATTATAAATAAGCACATGAAAAGAAAATCAGCATCGTTCATCATTGGGCAAATATGACTTAAAACCACAGCGAGACACCACTACCACATCCACCAGAATGACTACTGAAAACCAAGATGGTACCAAGAGTAGGCCTGGAAGCAGTACAACGGGTACTCAAGTGAGACTAGGAATGGAGTAGCCATGCAGGTGGGAGTTTAAGTTTCTCATTAAGCTAAACATGCACACACCTACTGAGACCATGCCCTTGTGCTCAAGACTGAACACCCAGAGCTCTGAAGCAAGAGCAAAGTGTTTTATTTAAAGGGTAGAATAGAGAGAGAGAGAAAGAGAAAGAGAGAGAGAGAGAGAGAGAGAGGGACACTCCTCCACAGAGGAGAAAGTTGGTGCCCCTGAGGGAGTAGTGTGTTCTGCCCCTTTTGGAGATTTTAGATTTCCTTTGTTCTCCTGCCCTCTCCTTCCATCCTGCCTACAAGACCCAAAAGGTGGAGTGATCCAAGGTAGCAAAGGAAGCCACCCAGGGGCTATTCATTAACAATTCCTTCCACAGGGACAATTAGGGCAGGTAACCTTGGCAACAGGTTGGAGGTATTAGCATTTTACTTCCTCTTGTATCAGCCCCCATCTTCCTGACCCATCATTCATTCTCTACACTGGTGATCCTTTCTCCCTCTGGCCTTACTATGATCTCCTCATTATGCTGTTCCATGTTCATCTAAGAAAAGTTAAAAGGATGTCCACACAGAGTTTCACTTGAACGTGCACAGCAGCTGTCTAAGAGCCTAACACGGGACGTGGACATGGTGATGGATCCACACAGCACAGTGCCACCCAGCAATGAAAAGTGACTCCGGGAGTGGCAGGCCAGACTTGCAGCAGCCCTAAGCTGGAAGAAGCCACACACTGAGACGCAGCCTCAGCCTGCATCCCAATAACACTGATCCAAACTCCAGAAAGAGAATATTTGTTAGAACTTACCTATAGGTAGGCAAATCCACAATTCCAGCCGGGGCATTAACAAGTTGTTTCAGTAAATGTCCGAGTGTGCTGGCAAGTAGATCAATGAGCTTTCTCTCCATGGACTCTCTTCTAAACGTCTACCTGTTCTACTCAACTACGAAACTCAGGTGTAGGTGGGCTCCTGCCTCCTGCTGTTCTCCTTCTCAGTGCTCTTACCCACTGTACCAGCCCGAGAGAAAAGAGAAAGAAGGAAGGCTGCTAGTGACTGCGGTGTGGGATCCATGGTGATCTCACTTCTGAAAACGCATCACTGTCCATTCTGACTTACCGGCCATTCTTTATGTGTGCAACGGCTCATTTTAAAAGTCTGTATTTAAACATGTATGTAACAGTCCTGTGTCTGGACTTCACGGAGCCACTTGACAGTTCCTTTGATCTCGTGGGAAGATGTCTTCTCCTGACTTGCAGAGATTTGACTTCATTCTTTTCCTTTTCCACGTGTTTGTTAATAACTTTAAAATGACACAGATCTTTTCCATCCATTCTTTGGTGCATGTAAGCTCAGGCGCATGGTTAGCAGCTAAATAAAATCGGACAGAAAGCAGCCGAAGCAAGCTTTATTGGGATTTGGCTCTTGGGCGAAATTCCCAGCACCCCAGGGTACAGGAGAAAATCGCACATGGCCCTGGCTGCCCCGGGGTTTTTATAGGCCAGAATGGGAGGGGGTCCTGCTGAGTGACAGGTGGTTGTTAAGCGTCAGTAGAATTTTCCAGTCCACTTGGTCAGTCACCGTTTGGCAGGCTGGCCTTTGTCTCAGCTGCTCCGCTCTGCCCTCTACAGTCGCTTAAATTCTGACCTAACAGTGTGTATGGGGGAAGAAACCAAATAATGGAATAAGGACACGAAACTACTCAACGACTTTGAACAATAAGATAGATTTTCAAAATGTGTCCTGTGATAGCCACAAACTGAATATCAGTTTTCTGAGGGAAGCAGGGAGGAGAGGTGGATAGAGATGAGGAGTGCTGCAAGTCACCCCTGCAGGGAGCAGAAGCACAGGGGTCACCAGGAAGCCAACACGGCTGAAGACCAAAGAATGGACGAGCAGACTGTGGAATGAGAAGAACCGCGTCCCTGTTACTGAGACGGGACAAAAGGTCAGGCAGTGTGGATAGGAATGACTTGGTCGGGAAGATGGGGGCTGATGAAAAGGAAATAAAATGCTAATATTCCCAGAGCACTCCCCTCCTCACCAGCTGCCCAGGCAACCCGCCTCTGGGGAACTGTTCCTCCCAGCAGGGAGTTGTTAGTGATGCCCCCGGGCAGCTTCCTGCCTTTCTGGGAAGATATGGAAAGTAGGAAGAGGTACCCCCTGGGCAGCTCCTCTCTGGGCCTCTCTGGCATGAGAAGAAAGTAAGGCTAAAATCTATAAAAGGGGCAAGGCACCCCACTCCCAGGGGTACCAGCTCTGGACCCTCTCCTCTCTGGAGGACTCTCTCTCTCTCTCTCTCTTCTATCCTTTAAACAACACTTTTCGCTCTCGCCTCGGTGTTTCTCTCAGGTGTTTGGTCTTCAACTCCTATACTTCCATTCCCACAAACTCCAGGCCACAGCGGAGCAGAGGCCCATTCAGAAGGGCTGGGAGAGAAGAGCTGAGCCGTGTGTCCTGCAGAGAACGTTGGCCTGAGGGACGGAGGGCTTGGAACACAGGAGCAGCACCCCACGAGCTTCCGTCCATGCATTCCCCTCCTTGTAAACTCAGTCAAGAGTTTATGAAGCCCAGAGGATGAATACCTGAAAAAGGACCTTTTTCAAACTTGGAAGATGCTGCTTACTCAGGAAGTGCTTCTTCAGTGTCCACCAGTACTTGAAATCTCCCAGATGGCGTGCACCTTGTCTCCATACATGCAGTTCAGGCTGCGGCCTTGAGCAGGGCTGAGACAGGGTTCCAGTGCAAGCGGATCGCAGTGTTGTGCCCAGATCATGAATCCCCAAAGACCACCAGGGAGCCGTCCCCGATGCAAAAGCAAGAGGATCTTTACTGCAAGCTCGTGCTTGGACTCACAGTGTTCACTGACGCAGCAGGTACTGGCTGAGAGCCCCGAGTCTCCATTCAGCACGATTTTTATGAGCTCCTCAGTAGAGTGGGAAATCTGAACAAAGCAAAGCACACGACTGGTCTTTTAGCGTATGTGGCTTGGCACGTTCCCATTGGCTTGGGGTACCAGGTCTTAACATATTGACATATGGTTTGGAACTTAGGCATTGGCTCCTTAGCTCCCGATTGGTTGTTTGCCAAAGGCCAGTCCTAATCTTGACTCATGTGATATGTATGCTCCTTGTTCTAGTGGCCTTCCTGGAATTGGCTATCTGAGCTCCAGGAAATAGAAACCTGGGCCTGGAATCCTTCAGGCCCTAGACGCAGCCTGTCATGGCCGGTTTGGCTCCCTCCCAGCAGAAGCTGCTGCTGGGGCTGCACTTTCTCTCCACAGGCTCCCTCCGCATGGCTCTCCATCCACTCGCCCAGTTAACCCAGGTGACCCTCCTGTGCCCGCTTTGGAAAGGATGATGGATCTAGATGTGCCCCTGGGATGTGGGCATTTCTGTGCCTTGAGCAAAGCACACTTCAGAATATCAACACGGGGCCGGGCGTCTGCTGGCTCTGAGGATCAAGTGCCAAGACGTCGCCAACTTACCTGTGAGGTCGAGTCACGATTTTTAAGAATCGAAGGTGGACTGTTGAAGAGTGTTTTAAGACGTTTTTATAACTACACAAGGCAGCAGGGTTCTCTCTGACATGATCACACACGTGTGGAATATAACCTGCTCCACTTCTGTCCCCAGTTCTTCCCTTTCCCTTCCTCCTCCCTTTTCTGCTCCCCTTCTTCCACTCTGCTGGTCTTCCTTCTGCTTGTTTATTGCTTTTAATTGGTGCATTAGAGATATACACAAAGATGAAATTCCCTGTGGTTTATTCATATACATACACAGTATAATGTGTCCCATTACTCTGCAGTTTTAAGGAACATATAAGATCATAGTTCTAAGGCTATTTTAAAAAATGTGTGCCACTCATACACTGCTGGTGGGACTGCAAATTGATGCAACCACTATGCAAAGCAGTATTGAGCTTCCTCAGAAAACTTGGAATGGAACCACCATTTCACCCAGCTATCTTACTCCTTGGTATATACCCAAAGGACTTAAAATCAATATACTACAGTGATGCAGTCACATCAATGTTTATAGCATCTCGACTCACAGTAAAAACTATGGAACCAACCTAGATGCCCTTCAACAGATGGATGGATCAAACAAATGTGGCATATATACACAATGGAAAATACTCAGCCATAAAGAAGAATGGAATTAGAGTATATGCAGGTAAATGGATGGAGCTGAAGAGTATTGTGCTAAGCAAAATAAGTCAAACGCCCCAAAAAAAACAAAGACAAATGTTTTCTCTGATAAGTGGATGCTGATCCACAATGGTGTGGGGGTAGGGAAGAATGAAGGAGCTTCGGATTGGGCAGAGGGGTGTGAGAGGAGGAGAGGGGTATGGGGGTGTGAAGGACAGTGGAATGAGATGGACATTATTGCCCTGTATACATGTGTGACTACACTGCTGGTGAGACTGCACCATGCACAGAGGAACGAGAAGTTGTCTCCATTTGTGTACAATGTGTCAGAATGCAGTCTCCTGTCATGCATAATTAATTAGAAAAATGAAAAAATAATAAATAAATAAAGGGAAGACACAGAGAAAGAAAATGTGGAAATACCACAGACCTTTTGATGATGTTTAAGAGGTCCACTTTCTGTCTTGGGGAAAAATCAGCAGGTATTGCCCCAAATCATAGGCACTCACATTCAGGAAGCTGCTAGAACACCCTTGGGAATGTATGGGCATGTTCTCATTCCTGTGGGGTTTTCTCTAAGGGCTTAGTAAGAGAAGGTGAAAGGATCGCCTAAGTAAGGCTTTCTTTTCCTTGAAAACCCTTTCCTGAGGACTGTTCCGTGCTTCCCACGATTGAAATGACTCTGACCTGAACCAAGAGCGCGTTCTTCTCTGATGAAGAGGTTCCCTGTTCTCCTTTCCTGGAGTAAGCAAGGCTGAGTCAGCTTTTTCAAAGCCTGTGTTTTTTCTGAGCACAAGTTTTTCTAGTGAATCCACCTCTGTTCCAGCATCAGCGAGTCTTGTCGTGTGTAACTGGAATGTTCAGCCCTGCTTTTCTTTCTGCTGCTTTATTCAGAGCTCAAACCCGCCAGCATTAACTCTGACATGTGCTGGAATAGGAGTGAGCTCTGCTCCGGTCAGAGTCCCAAGGAGGGAAACCAGCAGTCGTGATGGTAGGAATGAATCCGCCCCTTGGAGCAGGACTCGGAACTCTTCAGTCCTAGCACTCGCGGTGCTGGTAGACTCTGCACAGGCCTTGACCATTTCTGTGTCATACTATAAAACATCTGCAACAGGCTCTATTTAAATTTCTAATAAATTAATAAATATCTGTAACTCTTTTCTCTTACCTGCAGGAATCCGATACCTGTCAAGAGCTATAAATCTTGGGTTCCTGTCAGTTTTTAAGCATATGTGTGCATACCTGTGTATATTGTGTTTACCTCTGTGTTTTTTTTTTTCTATAAATCATGTACGTGGTACCAAAATTGACATACAAATGAATGAGCACTTATAAATTTAAAATGAATAGACCCAATCAATGCCTTTCAGTTCCTATGATTTAAATTGGCTCAATAGGGAAGAGATGTCTTTAAAATTTCTAATCCACGTCTCTAGATGGTGAAGCATCCCAAAGACTGCTGATTTCTCTCAAATGTTTAAAATGTAATGTCTATGGCTATGATAATTTTTCTTCAGCAGAAAAAAAATGGCTTAAAATATTGAACTTTAGATTACGAAGAGGGAAATGAGAGGGAGGGGGTTATGAAAAATGGTGGAATGAGACAGACACCATTACCCTGTGTACACGTATGATCACACGAATGGTGTAAATCTACATCGTGCACAACCATAAAAATGAAAAGATGTACCCCATCTGTGTACAATGAATCAAAATGCAGTCTGTAAAATTAAAAAAAAATAATTAAAAAAATATTAGGTAGGCTTGTCTGTTATCTTGTTAATGGATAACTTAAAGTTAACAGTTAAATGGGTAAATTATATTTAACATAAATGGCTTAATGTTTATAAATGAGTATGTTGAAGGAGGCATCTGGTTAATTTATAAAGTAAAAATGCTTAAATATCAATTGCTAAATATAGATCCAAGTATTATTGACAAGAAAAAAAAGTGTGCGGACAATTTTCGAAAGTGAATGCTCTCTGCCTCTCTGCCATGCTAGAACAGCAGCGTTGAGAGTTCTGGTCCAACTTTCCTGACGCACTGGCTCTGGTCTTCTCTGAGGGTGCCGGACCCTGCAGGTGGCTTCTGTATACTTCAGGTAAGCTTCAGAATTTGGCCCACAAGTGAAAACTGCTCAGTGCTGTGCTTAATATGTCACTGAATCCAATAGTATTAACATAGAGGAAAGTAAACTTGTCTGCCAGGTCCCACTGCGTGACCACGCACAGGAGCTATATTCAGTGTCTCCTGGAGGATGTCACCGAGGGCGAGGACGTGAGCACATCCCCAGGGGCTTCCCAAGAAATACATGATTTCCGAAGTCTGCATGTCAGTGACATTTTGTCTAAACAATCCTGAGCTATAGAAGCAAGACGCTCCTTCTAATCTGACATTTCTTCCCATGTAGCCTTGGAATAGAAGATCCAAATGAGAATCATAAACCACATCCAACAAACAACTATTTCCAGTACTTTTAAAAAATATGTTGAAAGAACAAATCCATACTTTTCTAAGGACCCTCAGATCTCAAAGAAGTTTTTGGCATGAATATTTTAGTTTGGTTGCATTCAGTATCCTTTCATTTTATTGAGACAAGATATTTGAACACCTTTGTGAGATCCATTAAGAATAATTCTACAATTTTTCTGGAAATCTAAAAGTGTTATGAAATAAAAAGGTTATTTAAAAAACAACAAGAAAAAGAATCATGTACACACTATAATAAATCAGGGTAGTAAACACTTTCATTTTTTCAAAGATCAATCATTTTTGTATTTTATGTTTTGTACTCTTCCAGTCATTTAAAAATACCTCACAGGTGTTTTGACCAACACTCACCCTGCTGTGCCAAAGCCGGCCCTAACTCCTCCTGTGTTTTAATGCCCTCATCTACCTTCTTCCGGTCTCCTTCCTGCTGCCCTTCCCAGTTTCTGGTGACCTCTCTCCCACTCCATTCTTCTATGAGATTGACTTTTAATTTTCAGGAATAAGTGAGAATGTCTTTCCTTTCCACATTTGGATTATTTCACTTAGCAAAATGGCCTCCAGTACGACTCGTGCAGCTGTAACAGGCAAATTCCACAATGGTCGGTGCTCAGTGGCAGTCCTTTGTGTAGACACCACGTTTTCCTTCTCCCGCCATCCCCCCAAGAGCTGTTGTGGAGAGGGCCGCAGTGAACGCAGGCAGGTATGCTGGCATGAGGACCGCGTCCCCTTCGGATGATGTACACAACTGTAGAATTAAGGGATGGTGTGTTGTTCTATTTTTAGGTTTTTAAGGACTCTCCACACTGTTTTTTAACAATGACTGTAGTGATCATATTCCCACTGGTAAAAAATCTAAAGAGTTACCAGAGATTTAGGCATTCAAAAAGATGGGGTCATGTACAACCAAGAAAAATTGGTCACCTATTAATCAAAATAACAGCAAAATAGCTTAGAATGAGCACACCATGAAAGTAACACAACTGTAAGTGGTTTTAACTCTTACAATCAAGGACACGAAAAAGTCAGGACAGAGCAGAGAAAAATTTGGGGAAAAGAGGTGGTGTTTCTGATGTGCGGCAGCTTATGCAGCCGATCTTACTCCTAGTTAAAAGCAAACTAAATGCTCCATGACTAACACATCATTTTAGCAGAAAGAACACTAAATTCTAGCTTTTCATTATTATAATATTTTTTGGTAAAGGATTCATGAGTTCCATTTGTAAATTACCTAGTGAATAAGCCTATTTAAAATGAGCAAACATATTGAAAAATACTAACACATTTCATTGCTTTTCTTCACATTCATCATTTGAAGTCATAAAACATGATGGATAAATTTCTTTCTGCAAACACTCCATTACTTTCCGTATCTACTGAAGTTTGATCTTTCCCTGCCGCCTTTCACATTCTGGACTGACTAGACACTTCAGGATAAAACTACATTTAAAGCGATCTTTCCTTCACAGAGCAACACGGGGTCCACCTCCGTGCATCCCAGGCCTCGGTGCCTGCCTCTTCTGAGCCTGCTGTAGCAGTGATCCGCATCATGAACTTTGGCTTTGGGCCAAAATAAACAACTTTTCCTTCATGGGGTGGGGGGCTTGGATTAACTGTGTCCTCTACCCTATTAGACAACAGGGAAGTCACAAAGCTTCACAGGTGCTGGTAGCCAGTCATTCCTCACTCGCTTTCTTAAACTGACTGGAGTAAACCTGTTCCCAACAGGTGCACACAGCACAGCCCCCCACAGTAACTTACGCCAGGTGGTCATGGGTGTCACATAAGACTCATGCCTGTGACAAGCAGTTCTGTGTGTCACCCTGAGCAGATCGGAGGAGGCTCAGCTAGCTCAGAGGGTGCTTCTGGAAGAGATTGGCATTTGGTGGAGAACTGAGGAGGTTAGATGGCTTATCCAATGCCAGCGGCGCCCTGAGACCGCTGGAGCCTGAGAGGAAGTGGAGGAGGGTGGGCATGCCATCTGTTTCCACTGGGACAGGAGTGTCCTTCTGCCCTCGAGACTCAACAGGACCCTCCATCGCAAGCCCTGCAGCAATCACGTCTGCAGGCTGCACCACCAGTGGGCAGACAGCAGGTAGAGGGTTTGTCCATCTCCCATGAGAGCCAGTGGCTATGATAAATCGCCTGTTTACCCACACATGATACTTTCACCGTCTTCTACCTCTCTGTCATCTATTTACCAACCGCTGTCTCCCTGCCTACGGCTTCGTTTCTCTGGAGAACCCTGGCTAACACATGCTTTCTGTCCGTTCCTCTGATTGTCATGCTGACTGGTCTCCGCGTGACCTACACTCAAGCTTACCTGCTCCTGCAGCCGCGGAGTTCCAAAGCAACTCCTTCCCTTCAAAGTTCAGACCAGGTAACCTTTTCCTGACACATCAGTCTAAATCACATTCCCTGGGTCCCCTCCCATCACACCCAGTATGTACCCACAGAGCGCTTGGCGGGATGTGTCTTTACAAACACATGCGTGGGATTCTTTAATTAACTCTCTTACTAGACCACAGATATGAAGGCGAGGACCCTAGACACTTGCCCATTATGTTAAACCAGCATCTACTTTATAGATGAGCAAAGCAATACTTTAAAAAACAATTGAGTAACATATCAGACACCATCTACATAGAGGAAAGAGCGGGGCATGGGGAAGTGCTCTTAGTACAGAGGAGGATTTCTTCCAAGCTTCACCTCCCACTGGCACTTCCACGGCAGGACTCTGATCCAAGAGCCCAGCACACACTGGTGAGTGCAGAGGTGGGAGGTCACAGGTCAGTGTACCAGCTTAAGTTACTCACCACTGTGTTCAGCTACCTACCTCTCCTGATTCCTCATTTGTAAAATCATGGCTAGATGGGCTTTGCATGATGTCTGCATGTTCCATCTGTCTATGGAATAAGAGGGTGAGGGTTACGATGGATTTTTCACCCAGATAGACAAAGTCAATGACGAGTTGGAGGAAGACGTGGAGAAGCTCTTGAAACTGGTTTCCTATTGGGAGAAAGAAACTACACAGACAGATCAACACCAAAGATCATACAGAGGGAGCAGCAAGGGCTTGAAGCTATGACATCTATTTTCCATAAAATTAAAAAAAAAAAAAAAGAATTTAACCCAGGGGAGGTCGGACCAGGATCAGAAAAATCATCCCAAGCCCCCTACATAAGTAATGTGAGCCAAAACAAACAAAAGAAACCAAAACCAAGTCAATGTTCAGACATTTGACTTGAAACACTTAGGAATAAAATATTACCTTGAAAGGAATTCACTGCTTTTATTTCAGCCAGGGGGGATCTTCCGTAATGTAGGTTGTAGACTGTGAAGTGATGTTCAGTAAAGTCTCAACAGAAACTTGCACATGTAGAAACAGATGCAGAGGTACAAGGTGGCCTGTGGGTTGACTTCTCCATGTTCCGATTTCCTGGCCTGAAGTGAGTCTAAATGCCTTCCCTGAGCCTTCAGATCTGCCCCTCACCAATGACCTGAGGTAGCACGGCACCTCAGGGACTGAGCAGCTATAAAACGTGTACCCACAACCTCAGGCTTCGCTAGGCAGGATAGCCTTATGCAATGCACATGAGAGAGATGTGCGCTAACTGGTCAAGAAACATTAGCTTTAGTGTTTTTTATAAGTAACTTTAGGCATAACCCCAAATGTGGTTCTGAAGCCAATAGCTGATCCATTATGACATTTGACCCTGAAGGAAGTTCTCCTCTCTGCTGGCTCCCTTCCTTCTTCCATTTAAAGAAGAAACTGCTCTTTCCAAGATCAAGAGCCTTCATGGGTGGAAACAGCTTTACTGGAATCTAGGAAGAGTTATTTAATATTTTTGCAAAAACGCAAAAACTGGGACATTCCTGTCCTCTTCAGTAAACGTCAGAGAAGAAAGTGATAAGCTGAAATGTTTGACATGAGCCTGTTTTGATTGAAGGGGACACAGCCCGCTGATGGATGAGGCTCTCTGTGCCCATCAGCTTCATGATTCTGTGAGATGGTTAATCAAGGAGGGGATATTCCTGTGAACTCAGTGATCAGCTGGTGTTTGGTTAGGGGTGGGGGGACAGTCTGTAGGGAGTTGTGCCTGTATGCGGCACTCTGCCCTTTTGCAAATGAGTTATACGCGACTGCTGGCAGTGAATCAGGACAGTAGTCATTACTTGTCAAGGGAGAACTCATAATCATTGCTAGTAAGCTCACCTCTCCTTTTAGGTATCTTGTCAAGGAAACTACTCTTTGTTTTTATGCAAGTTTTCAATGAAAGTATGGAAGATAGAGAAAGAATAAGAGGCAATTTACGGCAAAAGAAAGGAAAAGCAAGCAGACTTAACTAATGTGGTAATTTCTTTACTCAATCAGCTTCATAGGACAGCTAAAGCCAAAAATGCAGGCATCAGTGCACTAGAAAAGAACTGGACTACCTCACAGAGAGGAGAGAGTCTGGAGGAGTTAACTAGACCACATGCCTCCCACAGCAGCGTCGGCTGGTCTTGCTGGTCAGCTAGCTGATACTGTGAGCACATTTTCACGTACACTGCCTGATCTCCTTCTTCCAGTGTCCTGACAGGAGGTAGTTTCCAAATAAAATAAAATCAGCTCTAGGCAATGAGGTTAGACAAAATTGACATAATTTAACTGGTTCCAAACAGGCTTGCCCTACCTTGTTTTAGATTCTTCAGGAAAAAAGAAAACACTGCATTGCAGTAGTCTCAAGATGCATGTCAACGCTCTACCACAAAATCTGAAAATAACCACAGGAGATGGCACGTGCAGAAAGAGCCAAGGTGCATTTCTCCGAAAAGGTATCTATTGCCTTTGCAAAGAATGCAAAGTATGTCTTAATCCCAGCCCAGAGTGTTTGAGAGATCAAACCGTTCACCCCTCCAACAGACCCTGGTCTCCATCTGCGTCAAGGAAAACTGAACATCTTTTTGCATCAAAGGATATTGTCAAGAAAGTTACAAAATTATAAAAAAAAAGATTTACAGATCATTCATATGATAAAATTCTAGTATCCAGAATACATAAAGAAGTCTTAAAATTAAAAGAACAAGCCATTTCATTAGCAAAACAGGAAGAGGGGGCATGGTGGCTCATGCCTATCAACTCGGATGCCCAGGAGGCTGAGGCAGGAGGATCACAAGTTTGAGGCCAACCTGGCCAAAGAAGAAAGACCCTGTCTCAAAATTAAAAATAAAAAGGACTTGGGGTGTATCTCAGTGATAGAGCACCCCTGAGTCAATACCCAGTGCCAAATAATTAATTAATTAATTTTCAATGAACAAATAACAAAAAGAGAAAGGATTTGAATGGATATTTC
This sequence comes from Sciurus carolinensis, assembly GCF_902686445.1. Taxonomy (NCBI): domain Eukaryota; kingdom Metazoa; phylum Chordata; class Mammalia; order Rodentia; family Sciuridae; genus Sciurus; species Sciurus carolinensis. Next base: position 77,100,238 of record NC_062227.1, on the reverse strand, counting down.
TCACATGAGAGGACATAATACATAAGTGGTGAGAAAACATAGGCAAAGACCTTCAGTATCACTAGGACAAGTCACAACCCTGTCCACTGTATCAGGAATGTAAACTGAAGCATCAGCCTCGGAAAATGGTCTGGCAGTCTTGTAAAGGTTGAGCCTAGAGTGACATGTGACCCAGTGATGCTTCTCCCACCTACATACCTAAACCAACTGAAACCACAGGTCCACATAAAAATATGTGCAAGAATGTAATGGCAGCAGCACCCTTAGCAAGAGTCAAAAAGCGAAAACGACCAAGAAGCCCATCAGTGCAGAGCGGGAGGAGCAGAGCGTGCGGTGTGCTTGTGTTGGGACGCTGTCAGCTGTGGAAAGGAGCCGAGCACCGGAATACGTCTCAGCAGCAACACCGCTTGCTATGGTCTGCACGTGGGGTGTCCTCAAAATGCCTGTGAATGCAGGGATGGGAGAGATGAAGTGAGTTGTGACCTGATCAGTCCATCGGAGTTTGAAGGCACTGGCTTGCTTGTAATTGGAGGCAGGCAGGCCATGGCTGGAGGAAGAGTCACTGGGGACGTGCCGTAGAAGGGTGCCCCTCCCTGTGATCCCTACCGGTCTCTGCTTCCTGGCTGCCCTTCGGCCACACCCTTCCACCATCATGTTCTGCCTCAACTTGGGCCCTGAGCAATGGAGCCAGCGATCTATGGGCTGAGACCTCTGAAACCATGAACTGAATGAACTTTTCCTCCTCTGCATCATTCTTGTCAGGTATTTTGGTCACAGTGATGAAAAACTGACTAGTATGCACCTCAAAAACATCACACCACGGGACAGAAGCCAGACACAAAAGGTCACATGTTGTTGAAATTCCACTTATGTGAAGTATCCAGAATGGGTGAATCCACAGTGTCAGAGCAGATTGGTGGTTGCCCAGAGGTAGAGGAAGGGAAGGGACAGGTGTTGATGGCCATGCACTCATAATCTTATGGGACCTCCATGGTCCAGTGCCCTGTCGTGACTAAAATGCCATTATGCAACACAGGATCACAGGACCAAATATTGCTTTGTATAGTTTTCTTAGTGCTAGCTTTAGGTATTACAATATAAATATGTAATTTATCATCATCAACTGGTATCCATATTTTACCCATTCAAGTGAAGATAGAAATCTAGCTTTCATCATGGTTGCTTTATCCTTTTCACTTTTAGAATGAATGAATTTTTTTCTTCTAATACATTGAATACCACATGAGATGATGTTATAATTTTTCTTCTCACCATAAAAAATGATTTAAGAATCTAATAAGAAAAATTGTTTCTTCCTTTCCCTTTTCTGAAGTTTTGAGTTATATGTTTTATTTTTAGTGAGTTTCCTTTTTTTACCACTAGTTTTTCTGGGGACCAATTCATTTAGCTTTCCTTTGTCTGAGAATCCCTTTATTTTCTATATAGTTTCTTGAGGGATAAATTTTGTCACGTGTAAAATTAGGGCTTAATAGTTGCTCTCTTTCAGAGCACCAGAAGTAATCTATTTCCTCCTGAGCCCTATAGTTTTAGTTGAGAAGTCTGCTGTCACTGGAATGTCCCATTTCTCTTGGCTTTTTGTTTGTCTTTCATTTTCAGAAATTTATTTCAGAAATGATGCATCTTAGTGTTGATTTCTGTGGAATTATTTTATTCATGATTTCTACAATTCAAAGTTTATTTCTCTGGCTAAATTTGATAAATTTCCAGTCCTTAGTTTTTCAATTCTTCTATTTTCTCTCCTGGGATTTTAATATCAACATCAACTCATTCATTCATCATTCTCTGATAGCCTTTGGAAATATTGATTTGCTTTTCAGTCTAGGTTATCTCTGTTCATATTAGGCAAATTATCTTGATCTATCACCAAGTTTATTGATTCCATTCCCTATCTACAATTAACTATTGAGACCATCCAGTGAGATTTTTATTGCAGTTATGATTTTTAGTTCTACAATTCCCACTTGGTTCTTTTTATATGCCTTCTATGGCTTTGCAGATATCTTTTCCCCATTTGTGTAATAGAATTTGTAGATGTTTGTGCTTTTTATGACTAATGTTTTAAAACATTTTCCAGATAATTTTAACATCTCTACCATCTGTTAGCATCTGTGGATTGTCATTTCTCATTCACATTGTGGTTTTCCTGGTTCTAGGTATGATGAGTGAATTTTTATTATATGCAAGAAGTTTGAGATATTGTAATATGAGTATCTGGATCCTTTTTGCTTTCATCAAGCTCTTTCTCTCTCTCTGTTGAGCTGTAACAAGCCCTCGTCTTCATTTATGCCAGACTTCCCACTGGGAATCTTCTCTTTGCACCATTAGACTTTGAGATACATATCTTTTTGAAAACATACTTGGCAGCCATGGAGTGCTGGTTCTAGATGGATGACAGGAAGCTCAGTTTTCTCCCTATAGGTCCTTCGACTCCAGGGAAGGAGCAGGAGAAACACAGCAAAAATCAGTCCTGCACCTGAGCATCTCCTTCCTCCTTGTGGATGCTGATCAGGTGAGGTTCAGCCCCCACTGGACTCCCAGGGATGTGTCTTGCAGTTCTGACCAACCCTGTTTCTCTCTTATTTGCTCAGTCTCATTGATGGGTGGGAATGAACTGAGTTCACCTGTGGACCTGTAGACCACACAACCCTGAGGAATCAGAACACACCTGCTTGCACAGGAGGGTGAGGAAAGCAGCTTTCTCCTCAGCCACCAGGGCTGCTCGGGAGGCCTCGGAGTGGTGGCCCCATGTCAGTGAGAGATCTGCTCACTCCCCACCCACTGAAACCTCACAGCAAGAAGATGTAGTGCTCCTCTTGGTCTCTGGCTGGCAGAGGGTAGATATTGCTAAAAAGAAAACAGAATAAAAAAGGTTTTCCATTTATAGGCCACTTTATTCCTTGTCCCACAGCCAGAAGAAGTGACTTTTCTTGGACCTGTACATGTCTGTCCTTGTTGGCCATCCTAATACTGATGGAAAGTGACAAGGAAAGCCAGGGAGCTTACCCTCAGGCCAGTTCTCATGTCCTCAGCTTCCCAGACGCCCTGCCTCCTTCTCCCTCCTGCCTGAGTCTCTGTACTTGCTTACTGTACACTGTAGACTATTTCAGTTGTACGAGGGAGAGACTGGGAGGAATGGGGTTATCCCATCTGTGCTGGAACCGGTCAATATACATTTGAAATAAAATAGGCCTCAATCTTCCTGTCAAACTATTGCAGAAGAGGAGTGAGTTTTAATAAGCAAACTTCAGTGTCTAAAAGGGAGCAAAGTCATTTAATAAAATGGTTTATGGAAAAACATGGACTATTGTAAATGACTCATAAAGCGTCATGAAATACACTTGCTTTGAAAGAGACGATGAGGCCTCTTCAGAGCTGACAAGTCCCACATCTGTGCTTGCTTGTTTTTGTTCAGTTTGTGGAAATCCTGTCTTTGAGCCAAACTTTTAACTATGTCTCCCTTTGTGGCTGAGTAACTGTCAAATGGAGAAGATGCAAGGGAGTTTGATAAGGGGAAAAGACAAACAAAAACAGAACCAAAGATTAAAACCTTTCAGTGCAGGAAGAGTGCTCTCTTCCCTTGGGAGGATTCCTAATGACTTCTAAGGAACTACGACCAGTAGAAAAACTGCCAATATCTGGGACTTCAGAGTCCACTGGGCTAATATAATGCTGGAAGAGGCCTGCTGCCTTGTCCAGGAACTGGAGGACACACTGCCCAGGGATGCATGTTCCTGCTTTGCTCCTCGGATGAAGGTGCTGCTAGGCTAATTCTGGGCTAGTTGAACACACCGAGAGCCTCGTGCTCATGTACCCAAAGCAGATACTTCCATAGGTTAGTCTGGAACGGGAAAAGGCAGCTTGGAAAAGTCAGTGGCACAACAAAGTCACACCTCCTTTCCAAGGCTGGCATTACTCCCCACGGTGACAGCTGGCTCTATGGAGCAGCTAGCAGAACAGACCAGCCAGCACCTCACCAGTGCACTTCAGGTAAAGTCACGAATGGTACCATTGGCTGCAGGAGTCAGGAAGGTAGGCTACAGGCGTGTGGGAATGTGCACAGGTGATGTGGACCTTGTCCCCAGTCCCGGGTCCAACCTGGGGTACTCTGTTCTGATGAATATGTGAGGTGACCTGTCTACCTGCACATATTAAATATACACCGATTTCTCTATGTGCTGTAGGTATGAACCGCATGATACACGTGGCGTCCAGGCAGGGAACACTGACAGAAAGCTCGCTGTTGACATAGCTGGAACTTCCCCAACAGCTCCGATGCTGAGCCCATTGGATCCATCTGATCGTAAGGAAGAGGAAGGGAGCAGAGACCAGACCACAGCACATGCCAGGTGGTCTGTTCAATGCCAGCACGAAGGCCGGGGAGGAAAAGAAATCTCTGGCATGTGATTTCTGTATCTTCAAGTGAGGTGAGTGTGGCTTAAGATAATATGTAAAAAGACATACAAATGATTTTAGAACAAATTCCCTAAGAAGCTGTCACAGCCCCTTGTCGATGGTGATGTTCTAATTCAGAGCTATTGCCACTCAAAGTCACTTCTATGGAGACCTGACACCAAGTTGTCAGATGTGCGGCCTCACCGCCTCCTGTCCACCCGCGAACGTGTCCTGAGCCTCACCTGGGGCAATCCCGCATGCCAACGCCTCCGCAGGCCTGGGTGCCGGTCCCGGCTGTGTGCACTGCGTCTCTCAAGGTGACAGCCGTGACATTCTCAGCATTGTGGATCGCCATGGCTCACTGCGGGCGGGGAGAGCCGGGCCTGCGCCTCGGGCCTGGTCAGAGCTCGCCCTAGCGCCCTTGGTGATGTAGCCCGTGAAGAGTGTGCGCTGTGCCCTTTGCGTCTGAGAGCGCTTTGGGGGGACTTACGTAATCTCACGCTTGACTGCGCAGGAGCCCGCAAAGCAGGACTCCTGTCTCCCCGCGTCAGCCTCTTCAGCTCGACGTTTCGAGATGGCCACTGACATACTTCTGCTTTTGTTGCAAGGTTTGCTCAAGGTGAAAAGATTTAACCGTATTCTTCAACACAAAGCATCCACCAGTGCATTTATGGATATTCAGGAATGTATCGTTTCTTATCAAATTTGCATAAATATAAATCGTTTGTAAAATAAGTTTAGTTGTGGAAACAAAAGTGTGTTCTTGAGTCTTTCCAATTACTCTGTACTATGGAAAACCAAGGGACTTAACTAGAACCCATAGGCAGGTGCATGGTGGTAATATCCCCAGGTGGCCGCAAGAGGGCGCCAAGGACCTTCACATGGACTATTCGTCCTCAAATAGGAAAATAGAAGGAAACTCCATAAACAGAGGTTCTAATATCTTTGATTTCTGGATCTCATTCAGCAAATTAAAATTCTAAAGTGGGCCGGTCACGGGTGGTGCATGTCTGTATTCACAGAGACTTTGGAGGCTGAGGCAGGAGGATCCTGAGTTCAAAACTCAGCAACTTAGCAAGAACCTGTCTCTTAATAAAAAATAAAAAGGAGGGAGGTTTCAGCTCAGTGGTAAAGCACGCCTAGGTTCCAACCCCAGTAACAGAATAAAGAAAGAAATTAATTTTTAAAAATTCTAAACTGTTGTATTTATTTTTATAAAAATGTGATTTATAAAGGTCACTGTGAGACATTGCTAGAGTGTTCAGAGGTGAAATGATTTGGTCATGAGAACTTTAATCAGCGTGTTAATCTGCTGACAGGGATTGATTGGGTGGTAATTACTGGCAGGTGTGGTGAGGGTGGGGGAGGTAGTTCACTGGGGTTGTGCCTTTGGGGCATATGTTTCCTCCCTGGGGAGTGGATCTCTCTCTCTCTCTCTCTCTCTTTCCTCTTCCTGGTGCTGTGTTCCCATCAGCTGTCCTTGGTCCCACACTTCCGCCATGATGTTCTTCTGCCTTACCTCAGGCCCAGAGCAATGGAGTCACCATCTAGGGATGCAGACCTCTGAAACTGTGAGCCCCAAATAAGCTTTTCCTCTTCTAATTCTTCTTTGCAGGCCTTTTGGTCACAACTGCAAAAATACTAACTGAAACACTTCCTTCCCTGTCCCTTCAGAAGCAGGAGATTAGGATAAGGACTGAGACAGAAGGAAAGACGCCCAGTGCTTACCCACACATACTTGTGCGTACCCCCATACCCACGCATGCTTGCCTCAAAGTATCAGTCAGATTTAAAATATACAATAATTGCAAAGTATTTCTTGACATCCCACTTCCAAACCAGATTTAAAATTCAGGTTTAACTTCTATTTTGTTGACAGGTTAACTTCTTGGTGTTAAAAAAATTATGTTTGCAATTAACTTGCCTCTTGAAGCATAGGTCACTGTGAGGAGAGCCCTGAGAAGAGATGACTCTGTTTGTTCTCGGTGCCTCCTTAAGCAAGCCTGCACTCAAGACTGGACAGAGGAGCCACCCTAGGAACATCGGTGTGTGCAGGCCTGAGGGGGACAGCTGTGTCCCTAGCTCTGGGGACTCTACTCCTGAGTGTATTTATGTAGTGCACATGGTCTTGGGAATGTGGACTTCCTTCATACTTCTCAGAAGAATTCAAGGCAATAATTATATCTGAGGTTAATTGGAGCTAATGGAGATGTCCCCCTAATGCTTCGTCATTTAACCCAAGAGGTCTATTTCCTTTACTTGTTCTGCCTCTTTGACATGCTGACATCAGGCTGTGACCTGGTGCTAGTGCAGGCCAGCAGCATTCTCTCCAGACTTTAGACTTTCTGCTTCCTGTGGTTATTTACGCATTCGTCAAGGTAGGGTCTTATTTCTTCAAAATACCATTTGTGGTGACTGAGCTTATTATTTTCACCATGTGATATAATCAAATATCATCTAATAAGATCAACTTGAAGACAAATCCAGAGGGGTTTTTTACCCTAAAAATATGAAGTGAATCTAAAAACCATTGTAAGAGTAAGCGAAAGGAAACTCACTGTTTACATAGACATTTAAAAGGTCAAAGAAAATATGGAAAAAATTCAAGGCTGAATCTGAAACCAAATTAATTCTCAAGTCTATCAATTCTTTTTCTACAATTAAAAAAAGTTGATACAGGATTGTAATTTTCTTAAGATCAACCAAATCGAATTTCAATAACGGGTCTGAAACTCAAAGCAAGACTCTGAACTGTATTAAAAGACTGGCAAATGAATTTACTTGTGTGTTTTTATGCTCCAATAGGATGTTTGCAATGTGTAAGTATCATGTTTTTGCTTTGATTCCTGAATATAAACTGCATTCATACTAACTGATCAACCATTAGGCTCTTTTTGACCTGGAAGAACTACAAGTGGTCAAGTTTGCTTCCTTCAACTTCTCTAAGAGGCAATTCCAAGGAGCAAGGCAGACACATGTCTGAAAGAAATTGGGGATCCCTTTGGGGCAACTGAGAAAACAGGCTTTGACTCAAAGTCAAAGAAAGAAAGTCTATCGACAAGGTTGTTGGAAAAGACAATCAGTCATCTGTCATGGCCTAGGACGTGCCAAGATCCCGGGGCAGCGGGTCCAGGAGCAGGATGTGGGGAAGCCTGGTTGGGTCCAACTAAACCATGACTGTGGGACGAGTTCCTGTGTTGACAATTTCCTCAAATGTGACCCGATACCAGACCATCTCATGAATGCTTCATCTTGCAGAAGGCAGGGTGAACCCTCCTCAGCCTGGGCTCAGTCCCAGGCACCCGCTGTGCCCAGTGCCCTCCCAGCCCAACCTGCCCCTCCCGATTCCTGCCTCCTTTCATTTCTACTCACCCCCGTTCTCCCTGGGATTCGTCCCTGTCACATGAGATCCAGGTCACAGGGCCACAGGTGCATTGCTGAGCTGGGGTCACAGGTGCATTGCTTTGTCCTTTGGGGGTGTCCCGTCTTTGCCTGGGAAACTCCTCCTCCTCTCTCCCTCTTGCCGTGTGGAATCCTGGCAGCACCTTTCCTGGAGGAGTGAGCATGTATGATGGAACGCTCTGGGATAAGGGTATTTAAAAAAGCCTCTCCTTCCTTCAGACTGACTTGGGGAAAATTTATTTTCACTTTACCGACTGAGTCAGTTACAATGTCACAGTAAAAAAATATAAAATGAAATAAAAATTCGCAGTTAGGGCTCACCAAATGTAGCAGGATCCCAAAAAGAACACAGGAGAATCAGGTACCGAGCCTGTGCAGCCCTCAGAGGTCAGCAGGGCAGGGGTGTGTGGAGGACCTGCTTCCCATCCAGACTTCTTGTCTTGCTGTGCTGCAACGTGGAGTCCTATCCCAAGCTCACGGAGCTACAGAGGTGACCAGGGGGTGACTGGTGTTGGGACTAATGACATGTTAACTAACTCAGGCTGACCCCTTACTCCCTGGTGGGTGAGCAGGATCAGGGCCTCAAAGGCGGTTTCAAGGGTTGGTGACAATGAATCGGACCACCATCAGGGATTGGTTAACAACAGTTCCAAGACTCTCGCCTGTGGGAACCCTGTGCCTTGCTGACCTTTAAGCTGATTGGTTCCCACCTAGCCTCCACCTACATAAAAGCTGTGTGACTTCCTCAATAAACGAGTTCCTGCTGTGACTGGTCTCCCTGACGTGTCTGATTGTCCTCCACTCGGAAGGCTGGGTGCCGGTGGTCAGTCGGCCCTACCTTTCCCGGTCTGGCCTTGTTGGGGAGTGCTCCCTTCCCTTGTCGCTGGTCGAGAAGAGCAAGGGGGCTAAAGACCCCAACAGACGGGTACCTCTGGGCACTGCACCAGCACAGCTCTGTGGAGTGGTAACTCGAATGCGAGAACAGTCGCACTCCGTAGCAGACGGTGACTTGTCTGCACACACCTCTGCGGTCACAGGTGGATATAAGCAAGTTGCAGTCTAGCGCATCTTGACTCAGTTTCCGATGACACTGAGCAAGGCTCCTTCCGCAGCCTGCAGCGCGTGTGGTGGTGAGGCCTGTGTGCACACCCTGCACGCTGCGTGGGTGCCAGACTCCACTTGGCGCTTTCCTCCACAGGTGACCAGGACACAAGGCAGAGTGTTGGAATCCACTTGGGTTTCTGTGACAAAAGGCTGGAAACCGGGCAGCTATCAGTCATGTTCTCAGTCCTGTGCGAAATGGATCAGCAGCACGTGTCCACACCAACGGAGACAGACCGTCTGCTGAGGGGCTGTGTCCAGGGGGCCACTCAGCAGGGACTGGAGCACCTTGTTACGGGCCTGGACTTCCAAGTGGGAGTAACTTGGGACAGCATCCTTCAGAGAACCCAGCCTCTACTCAGCCAGAGCGCTGGGCAGCGACACCCGCTCCGCAGGGACCCCACTGTTTCGCTAAGGCTCATTGAATGCAGCCTCTGCTTCCCCTTTTCCACAGAGCCGTTCCCTACAGTCCTCTTCTCTACCGTCCTGGCTGAGTGTTGGGGATGATGAGGCCAAACACCTGGCAGGCTGTGCTCTCCTTGCTGATTTCCCGGGCTCTTCGAATCTAGCAGGCAAACTGGCTTCCACACGGGGCGTAAGAAGCAAAGCACCCAAACCAAACCTCTAAGAGCCAGTGACTTAGCCAAGAAAGTCAGCTGTCTGGAGAACGGTCAGCAAGATACCAACCAGTCCTTTTCCGCTGTTGCTGTTCTAGTCAGTTATACGGCAGGGTGCATTTTGAGAACGAGTTCTTTTTTTTTTTTTTTTTTTTTTTTAATTGTAAACAAATGGGATACATGTTTTTTCTCTGTCTGTACATGGCGTAAAGGCATACCATTTGTGTAATCGAGAACGAGTTCTGATAACACTTTTTAAACAGCTGCCCGATCTCCCTCTGTTGTAAAACTTGTGTGAATCAAAAGGGTTCTCTTCTTTCTTAAAGCAGAGGGTATGGGTGGAGCCGAGCAGACAGGACTCTTGGCTGGGTTTGGGCGAGGAAGGTGCTTCTGTGTGTCCCGGGATCCCAAGGTTGTGTTTCGGAAGGAGTGGGTAAATGCAGACTTCTGCCATCTCGGGAGTTGAAATAGTTGTCCCCAGACGCACAGGGCACCCTTGTACTCAGGGCATCCCTACTGACCTGCCAGTCAAAGGCACCAGTCAAGACCCTGGTCACTGCTGAGATCAGATTGCTGGATGGGACAAGGACAGTGGCTCTCTCCAGTTTACGTCTCCTGTTCCTTGGGGGAGTCTGTGTGTTTCTCTGTATGTGCAGGTTAATTTTGTGGGTCAATGTGGTTGGCCGCAGAGTATCCAGATATCTGGTCTATTGTGACTCTGTCTCTAAATGTGTTCAGTTTGCCTTCCCTAGTGTGGACGGGCCTCCTCCAATCAGTTGGAGCCCAAAGAGAACAAAAACCAATTCTCCCCCAGTAACGGGGAATTTCTTCCCCCCCCCCCCGGCCCCCACTGGTTGGCTGGCTTGCTTCTTAACTTTTCTTTTCCCCTCCCTCCCTCCCTCCCTCCCTCCTTCCCTTCCTTCCTTTCTCTCTCTCTCTCTCCCTCTCTCTCTCTCTCTCTCTCTCTCTCCCTCTTCCTTCCTTCCTTCCTTCCTTTCTTCTTTCTTTATTTCTTTATCCTTTCTTTCCTACCTTCAGACTTGGGCTGAGACATTGGCTCCCTTGGTCTCTGGCTTGCCCCTGCAGATTTCTTGTAATAAATTTCTTACAACAAATATATATATATATAATTGGTCTTTCTCTAGAAAATCGCGACTGCATTGGAGAAGACCAGAGTGCCAGCACGCCTTTGGCCATTAGCTTTCTCCTTTCTCTTCTTCCTCTCCCCTGCTGTGCTTTAGATTTGTGAGCTACTGAGTAAGCAATGTATACACCATCCATTGTCTCCTGAATAGGAAGTGGTCATTACCAGGAGTACAAACATGCTTAGTTGGCAAGAGCTAAATTATTTTGTGTTTCATCAACATGGTGATTCTAGTTTTGATTGTTCTGTACAATACTAGAACACAAATAACGTCCCCTGGTGGCTTAAAAAGCAACAAGACATGGTCCCAGCTCTCCTTAAGGATAGATTTTAGTTTGCAGAAAGCAGCTTCTTATGAGTAGACAGGATTTCAGGAAAGCACCCAGGGAAGAGACTAGTAGTTGTGTGTAAGGAACAGCTAAAGAGTTCAGGAGAGAAAGAAGAAAGTGGGATCTGCTAAGGGAAGGGAAAACTTGGGAGATGGGAATTTAGGAGGATCAGTGGGTGATACAAGGACATTCTCCTATGTCTCTGAGAGAACATTATGATCATGGTGGCTCTGTCTGAACCTTAAATCAGTCTCTCCTAAATGTATAACAGATCCATAGATAATAGTTGAAAGAAGTCAGACTGTAGGGCTGAAATATCAGCATCATTAAGACATAGATAGTAAGGCAAGATTCCTTACTGGAGTAAGAAGCTCCTCCTGCTGTCTTAGGAGGCCACCATGCTGCCACAAAGCCCAGATGTGCCTCTCCCTGGGGACAACCCCAGTTCCCGTCTGCCTCCTGCCGGACAGCAGGGTTGGACCCTTCTATCTGTCTTTGTTCTTTTGTTTACAGTGGAAATATTATCCTTGAAATGTTGCCTTCAAACCCAGGTGAATAGTTGTTGTTCTTCGATCTTAAAATTTTCAAGTAGTGAACAAGTGTTGTCCTTCCAAGAATTTGTCTTTATTTTCAAGATGTCTTTTGAGAACTGGCTTCTGGCAATTCAGAGATGAAAATGAAAGTGGCAGCTGTAATCTTGGTGTCCACATTGTGTCTGAATTTGTCTTGTCCTAAGGATTTTTCAGTGGTCTGAGGAAGAACCATGTCATTAATCTCCAAACATTAAACCCCATACTTTTTTAAAGTGTGGAATTTCAAAATTATTTTGCCAAGTTTGGAAAGATTTTTATAGAAGAATGGAATAATCTACAAATAATCAACAATAGCCAATGAGAGTTTTCTGGATTTAATAAAACCCATTTATTCAAAGTTAATTCAACCCGACGGTGCCTGAGGGTATGTTGCTTAGATAGCATCAGGCGGAGACTGCCCAGGACAACTCTAGCCCAACGGTGATTTGATCAGGGCTTTGTAGCCAGGTTTTGTTACAGATATGTGGACCCTGGAGAGTGTGCACAAGCATGGACAGGGATTAGTTTCAAAAGTGCACATTACACTTTAATGACTGCTCCTCTCTTTATTTTCAAAAGATGAAATCATGTTCCTTGTAGAGCTCCTTCTATTGGGTTGCAGATAATGTTTAATTTTTCTTTTTTAAGCATTCAGGTCTGTTGCAATTTTCTCAGCCATTTCATATTTAGGTTCAATTAAGTGACAGTTTCAACTCTCTTTTGTGGTCTCCCCCGCTCTCCGATGGCTCTTCCTTTCCCCTGCATGAGGGAGCATCTGTGGGCTAGGCTTATGGAAACATCCCAGCACCTGCAGATTTGCTTTCTGTTTGCTGGACTCTGGTGTTTCAGTTCATGGCCTCTTGATCTGATGTGGCCTTCATGGTCTGCATCACTGATCCATGGGCTCCTCTTCCCTCTGGACCTAAAACTTTGGGCTCTAGCTCACAGTCTCGGCTCTAGGGAATGTCCTCATGCACCTTTCTGACCCCAAGCGAGGTGATGATAATTCCCTCTCATCTGGGCCCAACCGAGTCATGGTCCCCACAGGTTGGGCCTGGTAGCTGGTTGTCTGAGGCCAGGAGGCTTGTGTGGGAGGCGAGAGGCACAGCTGCAAGGCTGCTGGTTGTTTATTCTTCTAAATCCCCTTGATAGACTCAGAGCCCCTGAACCACCTCTAAGGTCCTTGGGGGTTCAGAGGTCCCCCCAGGCTGCCAACTGTGCTAACCAACTGTAGCCACTTTATGCTGGCTTGAGACAGGTAAGTGGTGTCTTCTCAGGGGACCAGACAGGAGGATGGCACAGCCCCCACTGTGTACAGCAAGGCTCCTGTTCCTTCTGTTATCTGCCCACGATTCCCACCCCGGTCCTTGAGGGTAGAATAAGAACACACCACTCTCTGTGGCCTGACTCCTTTCACCTCAGTCCTTGGCTCTTTCCCCCAGTTCTGGAAGGAGTTTGCTACCTTCCGGTCAGGCAGGAAGCCACGGTTGGGTTCTACAGGGATCACCTGCACAGGGACTTTCTGACACTGGCTCTGCGTGTGATCTCTCTGTCACTCCTCCTCTCTCTCTCAGCCTCCTGTACTTAATTGTCTCCACCCCAGCTAACAGACACACAGGTCTGAGAGTCCTGCTACGAATCTCTGAAAACGACTTTGAAAGCCAAAGACCGGGGCGGCAATGGGCTGTTCACTAAGGTGGCATCTGCCCTCCCTTTGAAAGAGGAACAGGTGACCCTGGATCCGGGCAAAGTGTGGAGACAACAGCGTCTGATGGAATAAAGAAGTCTGGAAAGCAGTGCAGAACATCCTCTGGACCGCACGGCAGTGAGGCTGAGGAAAGGGATCCTGGTATTGAGCTGAGTGAGAAAGAGGAGGGAAAAGCGTGAGGTGTTCCTCTCAAGGATGAGCCAAGCAGGGACAGCTAGGGACGCGGAAGGAGGTTTCCTCCGATGTGATGAGATGGCCTTGCCTCGCTTGCTGGCATTTGCTCTCTGCCTAAAGTGCTTCCGGTGTGGAAGACTGCGGGTCCTCCGAGAGCAGACAGAGGGAGACAAGCCCAGCAAAGAGCGGCCGCAGGAAGGAGGCACAGCCTTGCCGGGCGCCGCTGCAGGGCCACAGAGGAGGCTGAGCCTGCCGCGGGGTGGGTGCTGGGGCCACAGCAGCGCCACAGCTCCGAGCAGCTTTGTGCCCACAGTGCCATGAGCCCCAAGCCCTGTGGTGCATTGTCCCTCTGGGAAGCATGCGGTGATGCTGATTTCTTGAATATGCCATTGATGTCAGTCTGGGAGTCCCCGATCCTCTTGGCAGCTGAGAGCTGCACCTTTTCGCTCCTGTGTTTCCTGAGTGGGTGGGGATGTGTTAGGTTTCCTGTCCAGGAAGCACACTGCCATCTTGATTTATGGAGGCCTTTATCTTCCTTTATCTTCCTGGCGTGCTGAAGCCAGGTGGACCCACAGAGAGGGAGAGAGGACCAAGCGGGATCTCTGCGTCCATCATATTTAGTAAAAGCCACGCACTTGCGTCCTGACGTCAGGAGGCTATGACTACATATGCTAGCAGCATCACTTAGGTGGTGTGGCATGTCATGGAGTTGGGGGCAGACACGGCCACAGTACAAGCAGGGACACGGAAGAACTCGGGTGACAGTAGTGGACTTAGTGCTGTAAATAACCAAAACATCACTATGGGCTTTATTATAAAACTAAAGTAAACAACTCACTGGAGGAAATCGTCTAGTGGGATTTAAGCCGAATCTCAGAGGGAGAGAGTAAGCAGTTCCACATACTCCGGAGTTCAGACAGCTCCAGGTCCTCTGATGGAGACCGTGCTGAGGACGGGTCCCCTCCGCTGCACACAGTGGCACCATCTCTGATGACCCTGTGTCCACACACGGATGCATTCGCATATTTCCCATGGGGAAGAGTTTCCTGATGTGGGTGTTAAGTTATTTCTGTAGCAACACAGAGAGGTGTCAACGACCAGCTATTTCCAGGACGATGGGGTCCAGGATTCACTTCCCTTGATTCTGACTCAGGTTGGCCCTCATGCTCCATGGGGTCCATGGCAGTCTGTTGCCCGAGCATCCCTCAGAACGGGAGGTCACTCTGCTCCCTGTTATGCTCTGTGTACCTTCAGCATGATGTGGCTGTTCATGGACCTGCAGACATCAAGCGTATATCCCATCGGAAATGACCGATGGGCAGAAATGTGTGTGTAGCCATCAGAGCCAGCGGCACAAGTGACACCTGTAACTTAGAGTCTGCCACGGGTACTGCAGAGTGACACAGCGGAGGCGTTTGTGCCCAGCTGATCTCTGCGTGTCCATCTGAACCTCATCCCTTGAGTGCATCCCGAGGAATGTTGATACCCAATTATTCCAGGATCTGAGGCTCAGAAGTGGAGAACTTTTAATTGTTTCTCTAAAGTGAAAAGCCACTTGAAGAGCAGAATCAATTCTGATGTAATCGCTCTTCCTCGGGGTATCCCTTTAAAATTTATCTACTGTTAAAAAAAAAAAAAAAAGCAGTCCTTGAACTTTATGCAGACCATGGAACTGACGTCCAGAATCAAAAGAATGCGGTTTTCTCTAAGCATCTGCAGGCTCTCTCTCGGAAAGATGAGTGACAAGTGAGAGAGCCAAGCTGTCTTCGGCACGTGTTTGCAGGGCTGTCCGTGTGGCCCTATGGTGCTGGCCTGTCGCATCCCACACTGGAATAGAAAGAATGAAGTGGACACGGGTCGGGGGGGGCGGGAAAAAGTCCACCTGTGTCCTTCATTTCCAGAGAAACAAAGCTTTCACTACTTGACCGAGGTTTCCCACAACTTTAAAGACAAATTGATACTGTGCGTGATTATAGGATTAAACTGCTATGTGATCAACCAAATCCGTCCTCGTTTCTCAAAAATTCAGAACGTGCTAAGGCTGATCATAGGCCAGAATTTAATGCAGACGTGATAAATGTACAGATAAAAGAGGACACTCGATCTCTTTGATAATTCTCAGTTCTTTCTCCATCCCTGCTGAGATCACCCTGTGCTAACCCCATTTTCCCAACTCCTTCACACAATTGAAAAAGGTAGTGAGGAGGAGAATGGAGAGAGAGAGGGGAGACCACACCATGTAATTACCAAGATTGTGAATCTGAGGAATGCCTCGAAGTCATGTTTGTCACCTTCTGGACAGGTCACTTCATGACAGAAAACGAAAAGGGTGGAGAGAGGAGGAGCAAGGGTGGAATGGAAGGAGAGGGTGAGTTCTGTCCTTGGCACCATTCTGTTATCCTCTTTCCAGAGACCTTTCATAATCACCCTTCAGAGATGAGATGCCCAGCCTTGCTCCTAAGCTTTCGGTGGCCTCTCCCCCACTCCTCACTCTGGCCCCGAACTAGACCAGCAGAGCAACTACGAGCTTGCCTATGTGAGGCTCAGAGAGGAAGACCACAGCTCCATGAGCTTGCACAGATCAGCAGGAAGAGGCTTCGACAAGATAATGCATGACATTGTGCTCCTTCTCCAGAATGCTTAATTTGTCAGAGTTGCCTTCTTTCTTTTAGGCAAGGAGATTCCCATGGGAGGGTTTTTTTTTGGTAACCAGCTCTGAAACGGATGGGTCACCGTAAGTTATTGTTTTATTACCTTAGCCTGCGTGTGGGTGCTCTTCTACGGGCCAGTTTCTAGTGTTGGTATGTCCGGGGCCTTCTCATCATGAGAAAGGAAGCCGTAAGCAGAGATTTCCTTGGCTGGTGTGAATGGGGAACAATGGAGATAATTTAGCTGAGTATATAACAACGATATGCTCTGGCTGCTGGGAGCAACTGGTTCCACAATAGAAAGTTTCATGCCCAAAGAACAAAAATGTATGCACTTTGAAAATATTGATATTGAGTTTATTGTACTTCAGGCATTTGCTAGACACTGAGCTTTAGTAGGAAGCCAGAATGACAGAGCTGGCCCTCATTGAGCACAGGATTGTGGAAGAAACAGATTTAAAACAAAATATTTTGGGGGGAGCATGGTGATTTGTGTTATGCTACTCTCTGCCTGCTGCCTTTCTCATTCCTACTTCTGGGACTAAAGATAAAATGAGTGGAAATCTGACCTCCATCTTGTGCCATAGGTGATATGAATGATGGAAAGAGACATTGGGAGAGGTGAATTGCAGGATCACAGCCTGGGCCTACATAACACAGAGGAGCCTCCACAGAGCCATAGATGACCACCTTCTAGATTTATTTCATAGTGTGCTATTTATAGTCCAGATTATTTTCCCATTAAATCCAACAGGAATTCACCTTAATAGGTTCTGCCTATCTCCCCAAGTTTCTGCGTTGTGAGTGTGAAAGGGTCACTCAAACAGTCCTTTGTAAATCCACCCTATGCAAGTCCTTAGTGTGCTCCGGATTTCCTTAAAGTCACTCCAAGTCTTTCCTCTCACTCAAGCATATCCCTACGAGGGACACCCAGCTCCATGAAAAGAACCAAGGAAGAGAGAGGAGCGAGAGCAAGTGCTTGTGCTGCCTGGGACTCTGGCACTGTCTCTGGGTGCTGGTGGAGGAAAAGGGAAAACCCACGATTTACTTTAATTGAACTGAGTGCTTTGTGTGTGCATGTGTGTGTTAAAAACTTCATCTCTGAATAAAGAAACTGCTAGCAATTAAGAATATTACAAAGCAAAGCAAGTCAACAAACAAAATATGCAGCAAGGAGGGTTTGTGACTTTTTGATTCTTCTCCTTTGGTTCTGGCTTTTCGTCTGGATTGTTCTGTGCCTGTCTGAATCTCAGGAGCTACTCCTTATCTGGTTGCCATCATCTTAGGGAAGAGAGCTGACCAGGTCACTCTGCTATACCTCTCTAAGTGTCAAGAATTTAAGACAATGCTCATTTTCCTCAACAGGCAATGGCAGAATTGAAGGGAAAAGCAGATTATTCTATCACATGTGTTAAATTTTGGGAAATGTGTATTTTTATCCTGTTACATTCTGAAAACTATGTTGGTGAAATGGACCCAGCTGGTGAACGAAAGAATGGAAGAAAAAATAAAACCATGTTTTGGGTAGGAAACTGGAATCCATCTTTGATGTCCACTGCCCTGGAGACTTGAGTGGTTGCTTGCCAACCAGCTGGGAAAGGCGTCCTCTGATGGAGAAGAGGTTAGGTTTTCACCTTCTACGCTGTGAAGCAAAAGTGGGTTTTGCAAATTTTTGAAAATGCATCTCTTTGAAGTACAAGACATGGACAAAAAGTGGAAAACACCCAATGTCCATCAACTGATGAATTAATGAACAAGTGTGTTATGTCTCTACCTGGGTATATCATATGTAATGAAATGAATGGAGCAGGGATTCATGCTGCATCATGCATGAGCTGTGAGGCCGTGGCACTCAGGGAGGGAAGCCAGACGCAAGCCACACAGTCTCTTCCAGTTCTCTGAGGTGGGGAGTCTACAGGACGAGGAGGAGTAGACTCTGGTTGCATAGGGCTGGACATCAGTCAGAATATAGAGCCACACCGAAATGTCCAGGGTTTCATTTTGGGGTGATTAAAGTGTTCTGAACTTGTATTGTAGTGATGGTTGCTTGATTCTGAGAATACTAACATCCACAAAATTCTATATTATTAAATTATTTTAAATGCATTTTATAGTATGTGAATTTTTTAAATAAAGACATTCAAATTGGGAAAATAGAAGACATTTTAAATAATACAAGACTAACTTCCCAGAATAAACATTATTTTTCTCCTGTATGCTTCTCATTGTATGAAGATTGTACCATCACATGACTGTAAAGCAATGGTAAGATGACCACATTGCACCATCTAAATTAAACAGCCTGACTAAATGCACAGTCACAAAATGCCAGCATGTCTTTCCCTATGGAATAACAATTCCATTTTTAAATAACACATTTATGCCTAATTTAATGAGTGTCTTTTTAAGGGTTAAGACCCAAAACCCAAGTTAACCTAAAATGTGCAAAATGTAGCACAAATGGAAATATATTTATGTAAGTTACATATGAATTATTCAGTGTTCAGACACCAATCTGACTTTGCATTAAATTGCATTGATAGAGGCTCCCCAATCCTGACACAAACTGAGCACTTCCCGAGCCTGGCCCTTCCTTCTTTCCCTGCCCTGATGAGTGGTGGGAGATGACCTTCATTGTGCTCAGTCATCCCTGCAATTTTTTTAAAAAATGTCAGGTACTAAACTCTGCCCAACACTATTACCTGAAAGAAAGTCAACTCCATATTATTATGCATATTTTAAGGCACCTTTCTTGCCCTGTGGGTACCACAAATCAAAGTCCCTGCCCACAAAGACCTTAAGTTCTAGTTTGGGAAAATGCTTTGGCCAATAAAGAGGTGATAACACTATTGTCAGGAGACATCCGCTCAGATGATAACCTCGTGACTCTAGGGGCAGCTTGATGCTTGTTATTAGGTCTGAAACGAAATAAAAGGAATTAAGTTGGAGGATCCCATAAGAGAGAAATACCACTGTGTTCCCATCTGTGTGTGGGTCTTCATATTTGCAGTTTTTCCTGTTGCCTCTGCATGTTCTTAATCTGCATGGTTCTTCTCTGGGCTTCCAGCAATGAAGACGTCATTCCAAGAATGATTTCCACTTTCTTCCACTCTCCAACTTTGTGACTGACTTTCTGTCATTTTGCCCACACTATAGCTTTGATCTTACAAGTAACTATTTACAAGGCCCAGCAGGGCTGGAGGGGCAAGATAGTCCAGCTCAAATCTGGATTTCAGTCCAAACTTCAGTACTGTGCTAAATTCCCTCCCCCTCGTGTTTCTTTCTGGGTTTGGGCTCAGACCCTCAAGCTCTTTTCTCTTGGCCTCGTGCACTTGGCCTCCGTTCACACATCTTCTCTTCACGTGTCATTTTTGGGACATGAAGTCTCCACGTTTTTGAGAATTCTTTAGGTAATTGATTCTTCTCATCAGGCATCCTAGGAGCCGTTCCGACCTTCTTCCCCTCTTTCTGCTTCCTCCCCCATCCTGCCAACCTCCAGTCTGGCATGCCCACTTTGGTTTCAAAGATTATAGAAAACTACCTTGAAAATTAATCTCCTTCCTCATGTTTATTGCTACTTTTAAAACACAAACCCAGTAAATCAGGTGAACTCTACTTCCTTACTTACTACAGAAATCCTCTGAGGTCGGTCCTGATAAAACACAAACGTGCCTGCCAGTTACAAATCATTATGGCCCTGCTGGAGGTCTGCTCCAGATGGGCTGGTGAGGTCCCCGAACACCATGCAAAGGGAATTGCAACCTCCCCTGAACTGGGAATTAACTCCTCACTTAGCCCCAGAGCTACTGATGGGAGAGCCGGGATCCAGGGCTGTGGCGTCTCAAGAGCACCTTCCTGTCATTGCCCCTGTCATCGATGTGAGCAAAATGGGAGAGGCTTGCTCAGACTGAGTAGTCCCTTCCGCCCATCTTTCAGACCTGCTCAGGTCTCAGTCTTCTCGCCCCGTTCACAGGCCAGTAGGGTCCATGTACCTGAAAATGAGCAGTGGTCACGTGAAAAGTTTTCTCCAGGGAGGGGAGGGAAGGATTTGCCACAGATTTGAACTGATGACTGGATCCTCAAACAGAAGAGGAGACCTAAGATAATCAGAAAGCAGCTGTTTCGATATTCTATGGGCAGAAGCTGTACAGAAATCTGAGAGGCTAGAAATTGCCAAAAATATTTCCCCTCTTGGTGACACAAGGTCTGCCAGTGGCAAAACTGGACCTGGGATGTTGCACTGATGATTTTGAACTCCACCTCTGACCTACGTGAAGGTCTTCCATTGCAAAGACCAAAACTTCCTTTGTCAGAGCGAAGAACAGGTTGGCAGTTTGGAAGTGGGTCAGCCAGGGTTTGGACTGAAGAGGCTGCCTAGCATTTGCAGCTGGGATTCTTGTCACCAAGTGACTAAGGAGGAAATAGCAGAAGGAGGGAGTGACGGGCCAGAGCAGCAGAGTTGGGAGCCTGAGCCCAGGGGGTGAAGGGCAGGGGACCTGCCACCCCTGCCCATGACCCTACAACTTGCCAACATGGGGACCTTCTTGTCATGGGACATGGGCAAGCCCTGTCTGTTACTTCTCTGAACACAGCTTGATGTTGGTCACTCTTAATAGTTGTTCACTCTTGTAATACTCTGAAATTTTCAAAGTCCTTTATGGACCAACTTAATGCATATTTATTGAATCTATTCTATATGCAAGACATTCTTCACATATAATATGAATAAATCATACCAGTGTCAAGAATCTCTTACATTAAGATGTACAGAGGAAACACAGTGTAACTTTTTATATTCTGTATTCGATCAGGCCTACCCTGTAAGCCCCATCCCACGGGGTACTAGGGAATTGAAGTCAGCCTCTCAGTTTCTTCTGGTTTTGACAGGTTCTGTTCCCTAAATAATTTCCAGCTAGTCTAAGCTTAGTTTCTGCTCAGGCCTGAGGTAAGTCCAGTGGTTTTTTCCCATGCATGCACAGTGGTTCAGAGCTCTGTCTTGGCACCTTTTCCCACGGTGGGTCCAGGGAGAAGAGTGCGTGTTACTGGGCGCTCACAGTATTGGGATGGGGAGGGAGAAACCTCTGCTACTTGTCCTGGGTGGGTGCCAGAGGTGACTCACCAAGTACCCTTCTGACACCTCCACTGAGTTCTGCAGGCATCCTTCGACAAGTACTGCAGTTCAGCCAGGTCCATATCATGAGGCTGTCAGACTGGAGGTCCTCCTTGTCATGACCCTGTGCTTCCTGCCTCCTACGGGTGACACCATGTGCTCAAAGCTCCCATTTGGTCTCTGCCTGCATCCCAGAGCCTTGGGTTCCTCCCTCTTCAGCTACTTGAGGCAGTAGAAGGACTAGCTGGATCTCCAGGATCCTTTCTGCCCCAGGGAACAGGGTGGGATTCAGGACTGCACCACTATACCTGAACGGAGGTCACCTCATTGATATCATTACAAGTTCCATGTGGGCAAAGACCAAGGGTATTTCTAGGTTTACCTGTTTCTGTTCTACCTGTAGACCTGCTGTGGTGATTTCTAGGCATGTACACAGATTCTTTGATATTCTTTCCACAAATTATGGCCCTGAAGCCTCTCACACGGAATCTGAGCCATGCTAGCAACTGCTCCTCATGGGCTGATGCCCCATGTCTCAGGCTGGTCACACCCTCCCTCTCCTCTCTCCCTGATTGTGTCCATGTGGGTCAGTGAGCAGCCATGTGTGAAGTCCAGACACCTTGGACTCGTCAGCTTGAGAGGTGAGGTGAAGAGACACCCAAAGAGCACCTGCTGGCCCTGCTCCAGTCTTCCCAGTCCCGGCAGCTGGGCTCCAGCCCTGTGAACCAGCAGCTGAGGAAGGAGCTTAGCAATGATCCCAGCTCCCATGTAGCCACCTGAGGAGGCAGAGCCGTGTGGAGCAGAGCAGGCCCAGGCTGAGTGGAGCTCTTGAGACACTCATTTACTTTACAAAGTGACAGTACCTGGAGCACAGCCTTCATCCCTTTGCAGATGAGCTGGCCTAGAGGACAGGGCTTTTGCCTCTGTGTAGCTCTTTCCTATCAATTTCTGCCCCAGCCACCCAGGATGTGAAGGTAAGGGTAGGGCTCCCTCTCCTCCTAGCTTCTGATTGAGCTTTTCCTTTCTGAAAGTCTAGGACACCTCTTATTATATTACATGGGGGCTGAGGAAATGCCCCGCGTTGCTCCTTTGTTCCAACAACGCGTGGTCTTCAAGATTGCAATCATGTGTAGAATTCAAAACAATCCTCTTTGAGGCTCAATAACTGATCTGGGACTATTTCTTCCAGCAAGCCCATGTTCTCCTTGGGTGGAATCTTCTGGCTCTTTGCTGATCCCAGGGGAAGGAAGGCTGCAAGCAAGGGACCCTACGGAAACAGATGCATCATGTGTCAAACCTGAAACAGCATCTGCATCAGTGGAGGCAACAGGAAGCCACTCGCATCCTTGGAAAGCTTTTGGGCTGTCTGTGGAAGTGAGAAGCAGACACCAGGGAACACACTGAGAACGCCCATTTGGCTTGGTTCCATCTGAGGGATGAAGACGGCATTGCATATTCAATGAGATGATTTGCATTAGAGCTATTAAAGATGGTGGAAGGAGGGCCACAGGTTCCAAAGCAGTCCCTTATGACTGACAGGCAGTAAAGACATAGAAAGGATGGCTAAATAGGAGTCATAGAGACAGAGATGTAACATCAGGAAAGTGGCAGCACAGGGGTCTAGCCCAGCTTGTGCCCTAGGAGCAGAGGACACCAGAGAGTGGACAGTGGGGGAGCTGTCAGCTGCTAGGCAACGTGAGTACTAAACTTTTGAGCATATTGGAATCGAGGAAAAGGTAATTGAGCAGAGAAATTACGTGTCAGAATGGCAACTTAGCTGTGATTCCATCAGTATACACAGGGCGAGGTTCAGTTAGAGAATGCTAGGGGTTCATGTGTGGTGGTGCACGCCTGTAACACAATTACTTGGGAGATTGAGACAGGAGGTTCACAAGTTCAAGGTCAGCCTGGATTACTAGGAGCAGTCTCAAAATCAGGCAAAAAGAGGTGGGGATATAGCTCAGTGGTAGGGCACTTGCCTAGCACACGTAAGGCCATGAGTTCAATCTCCAGCACCGCATATAATAGGAATCCCAGGGAAGAACATGTCACAATATTATATAAACCTCTTAAGATGTAGTGTGGCAGGCTGTAATTGTTCAATTAATATTAATTGTTCTTCATGTTATTTTATTAATATAGTAAATATGGAAGTTATATTTTTCATTATTATTATTATTATGGGTACCAGGGATTGAACCCTGGGGTGCTTAACCACAGAGCCATATCCCCAGCCTGTTTTTATTTTTTTATTTTTTTATTTTGAGACAAAGTTTTGCTAAGTTGCTTAGGGCCTTGCTAAGTTACTAAGGCTGGCCTCGAACTTGTGAGCCTCAGGGCTCAGCGTCCAGTGCTGCTGGGATTACAGGCAGGCATGTGCCATTGTGCCCGGCTGGAAGTTGTATTCTTGAAGATAATGATAATGATTCTGGATTTAGGAGAATGAGTAGAATTTGATGTGTAGATATCTAGAGATTATATTATAAAGATGAAGTTGCAAGAGAACAATGAAAACAGCAAAATGAAATAACTGAGAGAAACTCTTTGTGGTTCAGTTTGGGGAAAACATCGACTGAGGGTACTCAAATCTTATATTAGTTTGACAACAAAATGCCCTCAATATTTGGTTAAAAATTTTATATAATAGTTTTAATATGCCCTGTGCTATATTAAACACTTAATAGGTTTCTCCAGTGTAATCCTCACAATAAGCCACGAGATAAGTAATAGTGCTACACTTCTATTACAAAGGAGGGAAATCAGCCCAGTCACAAATCAAAAAAGCCGTCTAATTAGGATTCAAAGCGGCTCAGTCTGACTGGGCCTGAGTTTAATTATTCTTTTTCTCTGACTTCAGGCTTCAGCACGTCCGGCGGGAGCTACCTGAGGCTTGGGAGCAGGATGCAGCGTGAATACACTGCAGCTTAGGGCTTCTGCTGCTCTCGGCCTTGGACAGACTGACTAGACAAGCCAGGAGCTGGACCCAGCAGAGAGGTCATCGCAAGTGCTAAGGGACTGGAAAAGTGTCCCCGGGGTAGAGACAAACCACAGGCTGGGTCTAGTGTGAAGAGAGAAATCAAAGAGGACCAAGCCACGGCAGGGCGTGGTAAGATGTTGGTGACCACGTCTTAAAGGAGGAAATGCAGGCGTGTTGAGGGCCCGGGAGGAAGAGACCTGGCCCAGGGAACCTGACCTTGAATGTCTTAAAACGTTCCTATGGCAATGTGGTGGAGACGTGCCACAATTCGCTAATAAAAAGTCTGGAACTCAAATCACAGGAAGGAACTAGAGAGTATTCTACATGGAATTTCTGAGCAATATCTGCAGCACCGGAGATGAAGTGAGAATATATAATTTTAGCCTCATGAGATGAACACAAGATGGGTGATGTGAGCCATCTGCAGGAACGTGTCCCAGAAGTGAGCCATGGTAGAAGTGATCGTTCAGGTTCTCAGGATACAAAGGGGTTCGGTTCTCAATCTTGGTGAAAAGTCAGAGGTCTCTTCTTAGAACAGTAAGTGTCTCAATTCCAAATGTGGTATAGCAGCATAAAGCTGTGTGGTTGTCTAGGGGGACAGATCTTGCACAAGATGTGGTACCATAGTGAACACCCATGAGGGGCTCCCAGGAAGCTGGACTGGGAGGCCCAACAGTGAGGGGTTGCGAGCAGAGAAAGAATTCTTCCATATTAATAACCAGCTATTCCTGAATATCTAAACCCACCATCAAACCAGAAATGAAACCTACTGAACTGGTACCATGATAAAAATTTAACCCTCAACTATTGAACTCTTTTCTCCTCTGCTCTAACAGAAACTTCATGGTCAAGTCTTTGTGGTTGCTTTTCCCAGCAGGGGGAGGGGACAACGCTGGTCATTCAGCTCTCAAATATCCCATGAACTCACAAAGAAAAAGTCTTCCTTGGATTGTGTGTGTGGATAAAAACAAATTCGGGAAGTATGAACACAGCACAGTGGCCACAGGACTTAGATTGAGTACATCAAAAAGCAGATGCCTCTGAGAAAATATTCTAGCCAGCTCGACAGTAGCTTTTCCTTGAAACACAACATAGAGGTCTGTCCTTGGGGGGCGTAATGTTGCCAAGGAGTGTGGGGCGGAGTGGGTGGATAGAAAGGTGGACAGAAGCAGAGGCAGAAGAGAGTTTACACGCATAACGTGGAAATTGCTGGCAATGTTCAGAAATGGAAATGCAGAAGGATTTGTTAAAGAACAGAGGAAGTGCTCAATCCGAGGGGAGGGTAAGACAACTACCGCAGGCAAGAAATTCTTGAGGTGGAGGTCAAGTGCTACAGAAAGCAACGTTACATAAGAGACAACAAAGTTCACTGAATTCAGTGAACAATTAAAATCATAAACAACGGCTTAAGAGAAGGATCAGAGGCGTAAGTCAGATTTTGAAGGCACGTGAGAGGTCAAGGCCGTAAGCGATGGTGAAGGCAGTCAACTCCTTTTCACAAGTTTGAGGTGTAGAAACAGGTAGAAGCAGGAGGCGGGTCCGGGGCTGCAGGAGGCAGGTCCAGGGCTGCAGCAGGGGGTAGGGTGTACTGCAGGAGAAACCTGCACAGTGACCAGCTCGGAAAGAGGAAGGCGAAGGTGCAGGTTACTCTTCCCCAGGGAGAATGTCCACACTGCTTCCCCAGATGGAAACCGTTCTCCACAATTGGAACTGCCGTGGGAGATGTCCTCATTCTGGAAGAACACTTCCCGCAACTGCATTTTTGAAGAAGTCGTATCTATGCAATGTTATGACAACTTTCTGAATAAATGTCACATTTTGAACCTTCCTAGCCAGTGTTCATATTTCGACACTCATTCTGGTGTCAGGATATCTCAGTTGAGTAAGTTCTGCCTCGTGCTGAATGGAGTGATAAATGTCAGCTTCTTAACTGTGTGGAACGGGATTCCCCATGCATGTGTTGTATTGCAGCTGATAGCTCAGTCATTAGCCAGGGCTTATCAAGAACCTACTGGATAATTTGAGTGGCAGCTGAGGGCTTTACAAATGGAACAGAAATTCAAGTGCCTTTTCTCAATCTTTGTTTTTCTCAACAGCTCTGTGTTGCCTGACGCCCTTATGTCTGCCTTCTTGCCCCCTCTCCTCCCAGGAGGGTCGCCTCCGCCCTGTGCTAACGTCAAAGGGCTCCTATCTCTTCTGCTGTGCTCCACCCTGCTTCTCCCCTCTTTTGGGTGTGTGCCAACTTTCACCTGATTTCCTCTTTTCTCTGAACGTATTTTCCCTCAGTGTTTCAATCCAAGCTCATACCCATTGCACTTGTACGATTTGCATTGTTTGGTGTTAGCAGATCCAGTTTTTGGTTCAGCTTCCCAAATTTTATTGTCAAGTCCATCACTACTTTAACATGTACATGTTTAAAATTCAAATGTATTGATTGTTCTAGGTGTGGTCCCAGGCACACGGGAGGCTGAGGCAGGAGGATGGCAAGTTCAAGGCCAGCCTGGAAATTTAGCAAAACCCTGCCTCAAAATAAAAGTATAAGAAAAGGCTGGGAGTGTTGCTCAGTAATAGAGTGCCTCTAAGTTCAGTCCCCAGCACTAAAAAAAAAAAAAAAAAAAAAAAAGAAGGAAGGAAGGAAAAAAAAGTAAAGGAAATAAAAAGAATGGGCGTTTACTTATAATTTATGAAAAATGCTATTAAACAAATAAAAATTATCAATATTCCTACTCATTAACAAAATGCTCTATTTAAGAAATATATACTCCCATCAAATTAAGTAAAGCTGAACTAATAATACAAAGTTCAAAGTAATCAAAAGTACAAAAGGACACTATCCTTTAATATAAAATGTAGAACTAGAATAATTCTTTCTAAAGAAAATGTATTTCAAAGTTTAAATTTTTTTTTTACAATTGTTCACTCCACTTTTGTATTTCTAGGCTTCTTCCTTAAAGTCTAGGATCGTGAATATCTACCAAGACTTAGATAGAATTATTCCTGTCTCAGAACATGGCCGTCACGGTGAACCCTCCTTCCAGAAGCAACTTCGGTCTTGAGCCCCCTATGAATGCAGAGTGGCCAGCCCCTTGCCTGCATCAATGTGGCAACTGAGTTGCCCACGTAAGGCTCATGTATACCAATGCTACAGCATCCTTGCTTTGGTCCTATAATTCTACAAGAGGCATAACCTGGAGTTCCCCAAGTACATGACCATCTTCTCTGAGTTGGTACGGGGTTTAGCTCAGAGACAGTGTGTGTGCTTAGCATAGATGAGGTCCTTTGCTCAATCCACAGTGCCAAGCAAAGCAAAGCAAAGCAAGTCCCCTAAATTATGCATGAGCACCTGAAGACTTGGGTGTGGGCTCTATCTTCATTCCAGCCCAGCAGGTAGCTGACCTTGGACGAAGTTGTTGCAAGAGTTTAACAGACAAAAGGAAAAGAACCCAGCTTACTTAGAAATAAGGATTCCAAAGAAAGCACATACCAATGGGTAACTATTCCAGATTATTTTCCTTTGAGGCCATGATTTTTAACTTCTGGGTCTGGTGTACAGTCAGTTAGTGTCCACTGGAGTTCCTTTCATCAGGCCACTTCATCCAGTACCCCCTTCAGTCCCCCTAAAGGCATCTCTTGCTACACACACACACACACACACACACACACACACACACACACAATATAAACTAAAGATATAAAAGCACTAGTTTGGGACCAAAGTAGCATTTTTCTTATTAAAAACACTTTAAGAAAAAAAAAAAAAAATGACCAGCTGACTCTATTGCAGGGCCAGGCAGAGCCGTGATTCATCCTTGAACACTTTTGTTCCTTAACTTGTTGACCAACAATTTCTACAAATAATGAGTTATGCTTGAAAATGAACCTTCCAAACAAGACACGGGCTCTTGAAATTCTCAAGGTCTGATCTGTGGGCCTGTCTGTGTCTAGGGCTCTGACAACTTGCTGCTGAAGCAGAGGTGGCTGCATGTGGCTGTGAAGCATCAACCAGAAAGGCACAGGCTGGGGAAAGTTCTTGCTCCTTCTCAAAATTCTCAAAATGCCACTGGGTTTTCATCACTGACTCACCACGCTGCTTGCCTCTGGAGAGTGCAAGATCCTGCTGCCAAAGAGCACACTGGCAATGCCCGGGGTAGCAGCTGACATGGCTTTTCTAAAGGGGGCCTGCGATTTTCTGTTGTGGCATGGGGGACAATCTGGCGTATGCCATTAGTAAAAGCACTACTTAAATGGCATACTAGGGGACTGCTTTTCCCTGGGCAAGACTAAACAGTTGGGTAGGAAAGAGCAGATGAGTCATGGGCCACTTGAATTTAGTCATGATCTCAAGTGTCTTAAGACTGCACATTGGGGCTGTGTCGATCAGCAAGTTTAACAAGTCTGTCATCTGACTAATCCCATGTAAAACTGATAGGAAAGAGAGGCAGATTGAATTTACTTGACAATCCTTCTTCTGATCTGCTGGGACAGATTTTCACTTTCTTCCAGGGTGGGAGGGGAAGGGGGCAGGGGCAGATGGTAAAACTTTATGCTTGAAAGAAATTAAGCATTTTATCCTAGAAAAAGTCAGCTCCTGGAATCAGAAATGAACAAAGAGGTGATGTAATAAATAATCGAGAACTAGATGTAACTGAACAACATCCTGGCCTGCATTTTCTTGATCATCGGTGTTCTTCAGAACTTACAGGCAGTCCCAGACAGTTGTGCAGGTCAGTTATTTCAGAGCCATCTCTGTTACGTGTTTGATGGTGTACAATGTGCAGTGGGAACCGGCAGGGCCTTCTAGAGCACGGGTTTTCCACAAACCCTCCTGAAGGAGCTGCTATGCAGACCCCAAATGTTCACGTCTCCCCGTCAACACAGCTGCATGGTCACACCCTTGGAATGTCATCTCAGCAGCATGACCTCCTCAAACCTCCCTGACCACCTTGTTTAGTGTCTGCCAGAAATGCTGGGTCTCCGTGTCTTTCTTTTCCTTTCTATTCTATTCTATTCTATTCTATTCTATTCTATTCTATTCTATCCTATTCTCTATTCTACTTTTTGGTACTGGAGATCGAACCTCGGGGAATTCTACCACTGAACTACATTGCCAGTCCTTTTCATTTATTTTTATTTAGAGACAGGTCACTGAGGCTGATCTGAAACTTGTGATCCTCCAGTCTCAGCCTCCACGTTGCTGGGATCACAGGTGTGCACCGCCACATGGGCACCCCTGTCTATTTATCACTTCCGTTACTCCTAGCTCATGCCTGTCTTTGGAAGGGTCTGATGGGTGGCTCTGATTTCATCCTGCCTCTCTCCCACGGAGTGAAAACACCTTGCCAGCAAGCCCTGCTCTCTCCTGCCCTTGCTGGGTAATCTCAGTGCCTGGCACTGGCCATGGCGGACAGTTCAAGATATGCTGAACTCACTGAGCGACGTCTTTCTTACAGGTACCAACTCCCCCAGGGGGAAGTAACACATAACTTGGGCTCTCACAGAGCCAGGGTGATTGTGTTGACAGGAAAAGTCTTCCTGTCACGCCGCTGTTGACTCAAATGTGACAGGGAGCACACTGCTGTCACTTCCTATTCACACCAGCCTGTGCCCAGAAGAGCCACCAGCTGCGGGGTGTCAGGGCTATTGCTCTGCCCAGAAAACGTGATCCCTGCTGCAGAGCCTTTCATTTGCTGTCACCAGTGGCTGCCTGACACCCTGCATCCCCGGGATTTCTTCTCCCAAGCTGGTCACTGTAACCAGTGCCTATTCAACAGCTGCATATGAGGGCCATTTTTATTTATTCTCTGGCCGAAGCACTCAAATTTGAGATGTTACAGGTGTTTAAATTTATCTCAAAATAAATGTTCTCATCAATAAAATAGAGACATAAATGGGACATAAAATGTTTCACATGCTCGATTTGGAATTGCTGAGGTTCCAAATTCATGTGAATGGAGAAAGAAACCCTCTTCTTCCCGTTTGCTCAGCCCCTTCAGCTGTGTCTTCTTGCAACTGGGGCTTATTGCAGTTTTGTTTTTGTTAAGGCCTGACTGTGATCGTGATTTATTCGCCTAAAGGGGTTAAAAATTTAAGATGCTTTTTCATATGAAAAATTCCTCCCTCTGCATGAGTGAAACTAAAATTTGAAATGAAATCTGAGGTCAATAGTGAGACTAATGAGAGCTATAAAATTTCAAGCTAATCTTTCATGCTAGGCGTTTACAAATGTATCCTTACTCCTTACAAAAACCATGTCAAGTTGAAACAATTTCCATTTTACATATGGAAAAAGCCAGTTGTGTGGTCTTGTTGTGCAATGGAATTTTTTCTAAACTTTTTTGATTCTGTATGATTTCTCAAAATAAATCCGAAATTAGGGTTGTGTGTTTTCTATTGCTTTTGAAGGGAACGAGAAGATAAACTACATGGAGAATTTGCGTTTGAAACAGGAAAGGGAGACCATGGGGGCAGTAATTGCCATGTGAATATCAACGCATCATGGATGCTTAGAAAATAACCAGTTCTGCTTCCTCCCGTGATGTGTTCTGTGTCAGGAGAAAAGAACAGAAGGTGAGGTCTTTACTCAAGCACCATGTATCTAGTACTTGAAAACTCTTGAGTAGTATGCATTTCAGATAGTATTCTAGCCTGTAACAGAACAATAAATTTAAATTTAGAATCTACCTAAAATTAATAGAATAAATGTTATTGGTTATGAATAAATGTCATTGGTTATTTTGACACAGTTAACTTATTTGGAATCTTCTAAGATGGAGAAAATGATTTTAGTTTTTAAACAATGGGCATTGAATTCTAAAAATAAATAACCTGTAACTCTCAATAAATCTATTTATCTCTCAATATTTCTACCTTAAAATGTTTTGCAGATAAATGTGGATTTCCTATTCCTTTATATCTTCTCTTTTGCTTTCTTTTACTTTTCCATTGTTATACATGAAGATAAATACAAATGATCCCTAGGCTATGACAGGATCAACTCTGGTTTGAGATGTTGTTTCTTCTGATAACTTACGTCCCTCGTTTCCAACAAGGATTTTCCATCAAAACCTAGTTGAACTTTTAAGAGATAAATGTCTCTGTCTCTCTTAAGTTTTGAAAAAAAAAGAATGTTTTCTTGCTCCCTTTAAACTTCTTAGTTTTAAAATAATTAAGGGTGATTATTTTTTAAAATGCCTGCCACATATTCCCTTGTCAAAAATCAGCATAAGATCAGTTGACTAGGAAATTAGAGGAAGGGCAATAAGGAAAAGAAGCCAGAGTTCCTGTGGGATGGGGATGCGGCTCTGCCTGGAACTGGGCAGGACACCCCTGGCCAGGCGGCCTTCTGCCCAGTACTTACCGCTGAATGTGTTCATTTGCTCATTAGCTATGGGCTCCGCACTGTGAGTTCTAAAATGCTAGAAAACAAACAACACCAATTTAAATAAAAGTTGCTTCATTCCCCATTCAACATCTCAAACATGGAAACAATTCAGCTGCTGAAAAAGTTGCTGAATAAATTCCTGCTGACCAAAGTCAGGGTCTTTGTGTTGGAGAAACTGGGCGTGATGACGCAGGATGAGGGCGCTGGTGCCAACTGCAGTTTGAGACTGGGATTAATCCTACGTGAGTCCAGAGCTCAGGTAGCTCCTTAGACCATTTAACAGGAAATGAGCTCATTAACTCCTCTGGCAATTTCTGAGTGGACATTCTGTTAAGAGGAGCATGGTGAGTTCAGGCACAGCCCAGCTCAGCTAAGAGGGAATGCCAGCCTTCGGCACCCCGTGCACAGTGTGAATGTGAGTCTCTGGGACGCAGTAAGTGACCATAGATACTTCTTAGGTTCATAGGATCCAGGAAGAGTAGCATGATCAAACTCTCGGGTCCAGTGAGGGGCGAAGGGGAACTGGAAAATAATCATAGACACAGATCTTGAAGATTAAGCTGGGATCAGGTAGAGCCTGCTCTCTGATGGAGATGCAGATCTAAAGAGTTACGCCAGCAATCTTTATTTATATATGTCTCATTATCAGGTTAAAGACTATGCAAGCATTCTTTGTATTCAGGAAAGTTACAGAAACTAGGACATCTATGTAGCTTTTCTGCAGTAGCAATCCACTTGCAAAGTGCAACATTAGGAGCTTTGTGTGGCTCTCAAGAAAGTCCATTGTTTAAAGTTACTGTAAGGCGGGCAGGAACTGGAGAAGCAGAGCTGGTGAAACATTGTGGTTGTCTAGCATGAGTTCCTACCTTCCTGGGAGCTGTGTGCCTGAGATCAAGGTCAGAGCTGATAGGACTCTTACACAGCCTCCTCATGCAGGGCATTGCCACAGCAGTTATACATCCTGTGCCCTTGCACAGGAACATTCCCAGGCACCAGGCATGCCACAGCCATGAGGGCATCAGAGACCTCTGATCTCAGTAACTGCTCTCACATTCTCTGTCACCGCTCTCACCCAGAAAGCAAATGATACAGGACCCGACTCTCCAATTCTGCTCAGCCACAAAAGCAAACATTTGGCTAAGAGGAATGTTGAGGAGGAGGAGCTGTTCTGAGCAACTCCCCTGGCATTCTCTGTATCCTAGAGCAAGTGTGAAAATGTTCAGGAATAAGCCTTCGAAACGGATTAGAGATTAACTGGATTATTGCCTTGTAGAAATATCTTCTGGCCACAGGAGGCCACTGTGGTTGCAATTATATCTCCGATACCAGCCTGCCATGCAAAATAGGTAGACCAAATTTTAATATTAATATTTAGCTGTATCGTCCTTTCTCTGGTCTCCTCAAACATTTATTCATACCACTTATAACATGTCTCATGTTATGCTTTAAGATGTCTGTCTTATACATCAAATCCCTGCATTATAAGTCCCTCCTGCAGGGCTTCTCGAGCACCCTTTTCATTCCTAGCAAGGATGCACATCATGTGATGCTGAGTCAGCACAAATGGGCAAGAATGATTGAACCTTCGTGAGGGGAGATGGCAAATTTTTAAAATGAATTTTAGTAAGATTATGACTTGACTAATAATTGAGATCTTATCCATATAGATCTTATACCACATAGACTCTTTTACATAGTATATAAAGAATTAATGACATTTAATTGAATTAAATTATATCTTTGATCATAATAGCAAGAATTACAGATTGAAAATGAAATCAGAAATGTTAAAACCTCAAATCTGAAATCACAAAAGATAGTTCTATTTATATTAAAATCCTTATTGTGAATACAGTACAAATATCTCTTCCTTGCAATGTTCTTCAGATTATTAAATTGTTTATTATTTAGAAGTCATTTTAGTTCACAGCATACTTCAAAAATGAAGTTGTATATCACAATAAAAAATTTTCTAAAACCAGGATTTTGTGAGTTATTTAGTTTGTTTCCAAACTAATGACTATTTAATATTTTAATTTGAATTTTCTTCTTGCAATCCACATCTCTTATTTTAATCTCAAGATTCCTTAACAGTAGAATTGAAAATTGATTTCATAGATACTGTATTTCTTAACCTATGACTTTACAAGAAATGATTAATTGGGGATAAAGAGTTCAAGTACGTTTAAAACATATAATTCACAACTTAAATCAATTTAACTAAAATATTGACCTACATACATTTAGATTATTTAAAAGTTCTACGGAAACTGATTTCACAAAACAAAGGAAAAGCAACAAGTATGATCTTTATCTTTAAGCATCAATGGTTCTGAATACTTTTCATTCATTTATTTTCATGGAGAATTTACAAATCACTTCAATTCTGTATTCAGAAAATATGTTTCTACCCACAATGACCTTCTTCCTCTCTGAGTTCTCCACTGCACCAGTCGTGGGACAATGGGTCAGGAGCTGGTGCTATTTGGAACCCACTACTCTCCTATTATTGCTGGATTTTGGGTTTGACTGACATGAAACACATCTCCCATGTGCCAAATCTAGCTGTGTGTGGGGATGATGTTAAGAACAACAGGTCTCTGGTCCTAGGAAGGTTCACAGCAGCGCAGGGAAAAAATCACATCTATGTAGACTAGCAGCCAAATGTGCAATGTTAAAGGTATGCCAGATGTTTCAACAGCACAGATGCTAAAGGATTTAAACTAGTCTACTTCATGAAATCTCACATTAAAATAAAAAGCTGATTTCTCTAGACAGAAAAATTCTGAGAGGAAAAGCAATTATGAAATGTAACAAAAGTTACAATAGTTATTGATTTTTGAATACATCTCACATGCATAGCTTCATACTATTACTAAAAACTAATTTGTTGTTTAACAAATGAGGAAACCAAGCATAGGAACACTGAGTTGTTCAAAATCAGATTGCCTCTGTTTATTTGCTCATTTTTCCATGACTTGGCTCAAGTTGTAGGGGAGCACCATGCCTTGGAGCATTGAATTGCAGGAGAGCAGATCCTGGGGGCTCTTCCTACCCTTAGGAGCTAAGCTGAGCATTCCCACAGTGCAGAGACTGTCTGAAGGACATCCTGTGGGCAGGAGAATGGGCACAGAGGTGAGCACTGAAAAGATGTCTGAGCTGCGCATTGCAATTCTGTCACTTTAAGGAGCTTGGACTGCACTTGTGATCAGACACGGTGTTCTTGGAGCAGGTGTGTGGCATAATCAGGTGGAGTCCAAGGAGACACTAACAGCACAAAAAGATGGTGGAGAGATGGGAGACGAAGGTCTAAAAGCAGAAAGTGAGAACAGGATACGGGGACCCCCTTATTTATAAAGCATAACTGTACCATCAGTGTAGTTCCAGATATTTAACTTGTTCTGTGTTTGGAACAAAAGTTTTCTTCATTTATCTTTGGACTCCAATTTTTTAAAAGTACTTTTAATTCACTTAGTTTTTGCAGCGGTGAATTTATATATTAAAAACAGCAAGACAGAACATCTCCTTCTGAAAGAGCAGAGACCTGACTTAAAGTCTCTACTCTGTCATCTGTAATTTGTAGGAATGACTTAGAGCTAATTACCCTTCAGAGCTTCACTGATTGATTAATTGCATACAGCTTACATATCTAAATATTGAAAATGCTTAACAGAATAAGCCCTAAATTATGTTAATTTTCTCATAATTTTACCATTTTAATCTTTCAACTCTGAAAGGCCACTTAGTAACTCTTGATCATCTTCAATTATTAATTAAAATGGTCTCTAAATTAGGAATGGACTGAGATGATAGGCTGGTGGGAAAGAAGCAAATTAGGTAAACTGTAGTTCAATCTAATTTTAGTTCAGAAAGAAGTATTTGAGCGCCTTAAAAAAATCACCCTCTGATAGTATCCCCTTAAAACAGGATGTGAATACCTATTTGCCACTGATTCAACCGCCTCCCTCATGCCTTGGGGGATGCTTCAACTTGTACAGGTTGCAATTGTGTTTCCTGAAAGAATTTCAGAGGAGAACTTGCAGCTCTATGGCTAGTGAGGTATTTTGAGGAAATTTGGTATGAGGGTTGAATCTGGGCCAGAGAAGGGTCTGAGATTCTATTTTCATGACTTCTTACCCTAGATTTGTGTAAGGTCTTTGGACTTATAACTGTCATTTTCCATAATTTTTTCAGTAATATCAATGGGTAGGGGATGCAGTTACCCTTTTTCACCTTTTTCAAGTACACAATGCAAAAATGTGCCTTCTAGATGTGGAATAGATTTTTAAAAGAATAATTATAGTGGTTCAGATTAATAAAAATAATTTTTTAATTATATTAGCCTTTCTTATTTAATACCTGTACAGTGTCTGCTTTGTCTGGGTGCAATATTTGCATTTGGAACCCCAGAAAAAGTTCATTGGCATCACATCATTTGAACCAATGATAGTGATCAAAATTTTAAAATTTGCTTTCTAGTTGTGTTTTTGATTTTTTTCCAAAACTCTACTGCCATAAGTAACACCGGAGTGGATTACCTCCAATAAGGAAGCGGGTGAGGTTACTCTAGAATTTTCCAGTTGTAAAACATAGAAATCACATTTTTCTAAACAACAACAACAACAAAAAAGTAGAGCAGTTCCTTCACTACAGAAGTTTGAAAGCATCTAATTCCTTGTCAGTGCGTTCATGTCTCAGATTCTCAGCAGAGAAGCACATGCTATCAACTTCCTCCCAGAGAGTAACAAGTATGCTATCATTAGGTAGGCAATGAGTTTTCTTAGTTACTCTAAGGATTCTAGTTTTAAGGCAGAAACAGTTTAATAAGCACTCTCACAATTTTGTGCTTGAGAATTGAGTGAGGACTCTTCACACAGCATGTATGTAGTTTGTATTAATTTCAGTATATAAATGTATTCATGGCTGTGTTTAAATAAAGTGGAAGAAACAATTGTAGCTCAAGGATGCTGTTGTTCTTCCAGTCTAGGGAAAGAAAATGGCAAAATAATCCAAGAGATGTTAAAATGATGGAAGAGGGGGAAGGTAGAGTGGCTTGGAAAGAACCCTGGACTGCAGACCAAGAGCCGTCTGTTGCTAACATGTCAACACGGAGCGTCCTTGCAAGAGTCAGATTTCTCATCTAAATACTAAAAGTGCGTGTGTGTATGTGTGTGTGTGTGTGTGTGTGTGTGTGTGTTGGGGAAGTACATTTCCACCAATCCTTTCAGTCCTTCTTTCTAAAATCATTGAGAGTTTATTTGAACCAGCTGCTCCGTTAGGGAACTGAAGGTTAAAATTCCCCTCACTTCAGAGGTAAATGGTATTAATGGGAGAGATAGGCCAGAAGCAGGCGACTAAAACATTGGGAGACTGTTGTAATGCTAAACTAAGGCAGGACTCCGGTCAGTGTTTTCCCTACTTTGTCATGCATGAGTCCTTTCTGAGACCCACTGAAGTCCCCCTCTCTCCATCCTTGCAGTTCCCTATCTAGAAGCCACATGATAATTCATCCCATGGTGGAAAAGTGATAAATGAGCTAGAATATAGTTCTCTAGAGGATTGGCAACTTTATCAAGTATAAAACCTGGAGAGTATGAACTGGCAGTAATGAAACTCATACATTATCAGCATGTAAGATTAGTCGGACACTTAAAATAGATCTAAAATTTTATTATATTAGACATTATTTTCCCCTTTCAGGTAATAGCAATGTAGCCACTAATTTTATAACTTCCACATTGATTCTACTGGTTAGGAGAGAGGTGACTGGGTTCAAACGGGTTCCCAGTATCTCTGAAATTTCTATTAAATATTGAGGTATTGGAAATACTTAGTGATATTTGGAGGTGTATATTCTGAAAACTAAGGTTGATGGAAGGATGTATGCAACTGCCTTTCCATAGTTTGTTTAGTTTTTTTATCTAAAGGACTAAATTATTTAATTATCTGTTCTCTCATATCCAGGATCTGGAGTGTTCATTACTAATGGTACCTAACCAACATTTTCATAATCCTTAAGAAAAAGAAGCAGAATTGTTGAAGAAATATTGACAGTGTCTAGGCTTTGAGGAAGTTGGAATCATTGAATTTGCCAGTATTGAAATATTTTGAAAGAACTTTCAATTTCAAAGGCTTAAGAGTGAACTGAGTCACCACAGAGCATAAAATCAAAGTTGGGGTTAAGTTTCTGCTTCCTGCCTACCCAATACATCTGAAAAGATTTCAGAAAGTGGCCCTTCTCGTCTTCTCTCTCTACCATGCAGTCATTAATTAGGCTGTTGCTTGTTTACTTTTTTATTAGATTAAAAACTATATTTTTTTCTCATCTTCTTTGCTTGTTTTACCTTAAAAAAGGATCTTGGTGAGAATCTACTACCACTTCTAATTTTGAGAGCTTAAGTTTCTAGCTTATGCTTTTAAGTTTTGAGTGTGTGTTTTTGTTTAATGTTGACTCTGAATTTTAAAAGCAAATCAAAGTATAACAATGATCTTGCACTTTGATTTCTGTTACTTTGCTCATATAGTTAAAATACTTAAGCACTTATTGGTTTGTTTTGTTCTTAACAGATTGCAAAAGACCGATTTTGTTTTTCTAAAATGGATAGCCAGTGGATTATTTTCAAAATTTACTCGGCTTTTTCAGGTACATTTTAAATATAGTGAATGCTTGGGTGGTCCTCATCTTCATCTATGGCTGAAATAGCCTAGTTTAATAAGGCAAGTGGGGTCATTTTGCTTGGCCCACAGAGCATATTAATGAGGTCAAGGTCACATATTCAATTCTACTTCAATTAGCTTTGTCTAGTTCCATTGCCGTGGGATGAATTTTTAAGCACAGACTTCTAACCAACACATAAATCCATGCACAGGCTAGGGGAAAAATAACAAGGAAATGTGGCTGGGCCCTTGCAGACTTCACACAATTTAAGAAGCAACAGCAAGAACAGCGACTTGCGAGACAGCAGATAGGAAATGGTTGTGCAGTGACGAATGGGCTGATGGCTAGACCAAGAGAGTGCTGGAAGATGATCACAGACTTGTTTGCACATTGGGAACACAGGAAGTGTGCTGCCCAGGACCCGCTTCGATGCAGGACCATTTGCCCTGGGTGCTGCAAACACTCCTGACGCAGCCTTTGCGCTCAGTCCTTTTGAGGATTGCCTCATCCAAAACGAGTTCCCTGTATATCAGGGGC
The DNA here is from genome assembly GCF_902686445.1 of Sciurus carolinensis. NCBI lineage: Eukaryota > Metazoa > Chordata > Mammalia > Rodentia > Sciuridae > Sciurus > Sciurus carolinensis. The sequence goes on along the minus strand of NC_062227.1, from coordinate 77,061,467 downwards.
AGCTCGGATAAAATCATTTACTCCTGCAGAGGAAGGAAACTGAAAGGCCTTGCAAAGTCAGTCCAACTCTAGACAACTCAGAAGGTCTGTTCTAGCTCCTGAGCTCCCGTGAAGACACCTGGGGCTTGGTGGGTCCTAGAAGACAGCCTAGTTTCTCCCTTGCTCAGCTTTCCTCCTTCCTCTCGGCCCCACAGCGGTAGATCCCAGGGTCCTCCTTAATAAACATCCTTGCTCTAAATTGCACAGAGCCTGCCTCTTGGGAAACCTCACGGCCACAAACACTTTTGCAGTTTATATTTAACAACAGGACTAGCTCTATAATCTGCAGGTCTCAGCGTCAAGTGAAAACCAGGGCACTTTTCTCAAATATTAAGACCTTCAAGGCAGAGCCTTGCATCACGTGCCAGTCCAGGCCAGAGTAGTGAGACACGTTGCAAGCCTGTGTAGCCAGCTCCACTGCACTAGACAGCATTATTCTGATCAAAAACTCAGAGACTACTAAATTACATTTTTGATGTTACTGGAAAAGATACTTCAAAGACATCCCAAAGTGCAAAGAAAGTGGGACCTTTAGAGCCACGTGGAGACAGTCCTGGCAGTGAAGACTCGACCATAAGCATTTTATAAAACACACTGGCAAGAAACAATTTGTTAATTTCTGTGCAAAATAAGACAACAATAGTTAGATCTATAAGTATGTGGAACAGATCAATTTTTATCTTAAATTTTGAACTTAAACATTTCTAGCACAAAAGGTCAGGGAACTCTCTTAAATTTCCTGAAAGACTCTGATCTTATGAGTGACAACATGTTGATAAGGAACATGTGCAGTCTTGGTTCTGAAATAAACATTTTGCAGGGTGGGTTCCCTCCTGCTCAATCATTCTTTTGTCATCAATATAGAGTCCTCAACCTAAGTTTCCTCCCTAGGGCCTCATGGCCTATGAAATTTCAGAGAAAATTCCTAGAGTCAGCAGACAATGACTGATGATCTCAAGATGCCAGCGTGTGGACAAAATCGGGATTGACGGTCTGCTTTTAGAATTGTGTTTGAACAAAGCTTAGTCCCATCAGGGCCTGCCGGTAGAAATATCTTCTTACAAAAATAAAAATAATGATTGCATCACTATCCAAAATAATGATATTCTAAACTCCAATAGAAATATAAAATGTTTTCTGAGACCTTTCCTTTAAAAAATATTCCTAGAAAAACATCCATTTCATAATTCGTTCGAAACGTTTGCTTAGGAAAAATAATAAATAACATCCAGATTATGTTGAGTTATCCATCCTGCTATGTATTGGCCTTTTCACATCTGTTCTTCAACTCAGTTTTTTTTTTTTTTTTTTTGCAGGGTTTTGTGTACATGTTTTGAATATCTATACGTCTACAGACAAAATACAAAGATGAGTATAAATCAGATGCATGCAACGATATGGGTGGCTCTCACCAAAATAGCAGGGAGTGGAAAATCTAGACGCCAAGAGCACAGCCTGCCCGAGTCCATGTACGTAATGGTCAGCACAGGCGAATCAAGCCTGCAGGGCCAGCAGCCCCCCGGGCTGAAGCAGGAGGAACAGCCTGGGCTCAGTGCTGAAGTCCTGACCCAGCAGAGCGCTGGTTCCCTCTCACGACTTCTGGGTGGACCAGCCTCATCCAAGTGGAGACCCATGTGCTGACTCGCCTCCCCTGGTCCATGAATCACACTTCTGTTTTATACAAGGAGGCATGAGAATATTCTTCAGGTAAGTTCATGGCTCAGGGAACTATCTTCCCTTACATCGCCCAGATAGTTCCAAGCTAACTTGAGTTGATTCTGTTATAAATATATATATTTTTAATTTGGGCTGTGGCATTGTCTGCTAATAATAATACAAATATACTTCCAGAAGTAACAGATGATAGCTTCTCTAAGACAGAGGTTGTTTCTTATTCTTTTTAAACCCCATGCATTAGACCAGTCTTTGACCAAAAAAAAAAAAAAAAAAAAAAATCAGAAGTGAATATTTTGTGAATGTGAGGGAAATCTTCAGTCATTATAACTGACGTAAATGGATTTCAGTTTCTTTCCTCAGATGTATTTCCAACTGGGGACACAATAACGATAGTTGTTCTCGTAGGACCTCAAAGATGGAGCTGAAATTCGAAGCAGAATGGGAGTCTGAAGATATGAAAATTATCATCATCATCATCAGTAGTAGTAGTAAGTCTTGATAGTATTATTTTTATTATTTTGGTACTGGAGATTGAACCCAAGGGCACTCTTCCTACTGAGCTATATCCCAGCCCTTTTTATTTTTTTATTTGGAAACAGGGTCTTGCTAAGTTGTTGAGGCTGGTCTAGAACTAGAGATCCTCCTGCCTCAGCCTCCTAATGGTTGGGATTACAGGTGTCTTCACTGTGCTCAGCTTAAAGATATGACATTGAACTGCACTGTCTTCATAGCTTTGTCCAGGAATATCCTGTATCCTCACACATCCCAAATGATTGAAAACATCTTTGCAGTTCTTGTAAGAGACGAGAGTTATTACAGATTGATTGTACTAGTGTCAGACTTCTGAACTCTCCTTCATTAAAGAAGTATTCATTAAAATACTTATTCATTAAAGAAGTATTTTTTTCTTTCAGCGCTGTGCATCAATTACTGTGTGAGCACACCTGATAGACAAGTGAGCAGAAAACCACTATTGTTCATGCAGTTCTAGAAGTTTAAGTTTAGGGACACTGATGAGATATTTATAATCACACACACAAAACAAGAGTGGTAGGTGCTGAGAAGGAAGAGAACATGAATCTCTGACTATATTGGGGACGTCTGATCTAATCCTGGGTATAAAAAAGTGCTCCACTGAGAAAATAAACAGCTGACTCTGAGCCATGTGTCCAACTGGAGTACAGGAAGGTTGTGAGGAGTATTCAGAGAGCTTGTGCAAAGACGCTGTGGGATGAAGAATGCCACTCATTCAGGAAACAGAGAGGCTTCCTGTGGCTGTGAGCAGGGTCACACCATGGACAGGAAGACTGAGGGCTCCATCCGACACCCTATTGGACACATGAGAATTTCAGTGTTTGTTCTGAGAGAAGTGTGAAATTTTTCAGAGTTTTGTTCTTGAAAATGTGTTCTGGCTTCTGGTAAGAAGAGAAGATTCAGAAAAATGAAAGCAATGTCAGAGTGAGTGATTTTTAGATATATGTATGGCTAAAACAAATAGAATTTAGTGCTGGGTTTTAAAACAAATTTAGATTCAGAAATTGGAAGGGAGAAAAGTAGTAATGAGAATTTTGGAGCTTGTCAAAGGTAGCTCTTTGCTCATGATACAATTTTAAAAAGAAAGGAAATGGGGAAAATGAAGGAATTTAAACTTCATGAGGGATTCTTGTTTTGTTTTTTTATCATGCTGATTGTGAGGTGCTTTGGAGGCATCAAAGCAAGGGGTCAATGTGTTCAGTGCTGCTGCAAAGTCACAGTCACATAAGCTACTAGGACAGTCAACATACTCGGTTCATGGAAATGGACGTTGCCTCTTCCTGTATCTGTTGGGCATATTTGTGGAAGAGCTAATCTAACCAGAGGATACTTTGAAATGTTATGAAAAGATTCCAGATTGCAAAAAGAGAATTGTATGATGCATTTCCAAATACCTATCACCCAGATACAACCATTTTCTAGATTTTGCTAAATTTGCTTTGTCTTGCGTACTTTTTATTTTTAAACTTTGCTGAGTCATTTTGAATGCCATTTCCATATTTTTTCACATGTCTTTCGACAAATGCCACTGTCACATCCAAGGCAAGTGCCACACCTAATGCAACCAAGGTGGGACTATGGCTCCATCTATGAATGACAATTCCAACAGCACACCGAGTACCAAATTCACAATCAATTTTCAGTTTAAAAATCATTTTAGGATGGGTGTATTTGAATTAGGATCCAAACAAAGAATCAGAGCCTCAACTTGTCCTTTTAGATGGTCTCTTCGGTGTAATTAACCTGACAGGGCTCCCCAGCCGCCTGCGCTCTTGCTGGTTTACTTGGTCCTGGCATTGCTGTGTTGCGGAAACTCAGCTGCCTGCAGACGCTCCTGAGTTCTTGGTCCTCCCTCCTGCGTCCTTGGGATGTTTAGCTTGTGTGGCTCTCTGCTTTACTCACAGGTTAAAGTTAGCTTGCGAGGCTTCTTAGGGAGGCTTCGTAGGCGGGTGATGTGCTTCCTTCTGAATCATATCTGAGTGTGAGCAGTGGCCTAGTTCTGGGGATGCTTGGGTTGTTCTGGGGTCTAGGTGGAGACAGGACCATCCCTGTCCCACAAAGTCCCAATTTACCCTTTCATTTGTTTTTGTGAACTTTACTAAATTTTCAAAATGACCATTTCTCCCTCCTTAGGGGTTATAGCCAGAACTCCTCTGTAAATAACTTTTTAAAATAAAGGGAATCTATTTGATATCATATTATGCAGTTTTTGCAGAAGAAGCTTATTTTTTCTTTATCTCTTTGCAGAGGAATGTGTGATATGCACATTATACCCAACATTGCCCCTAAATGTTGCTTTCAGTGCCATTTCACAATGTCCCTCCCCTCTGTCTCCTGGGAACGCCGCTGAGTCTGTAAGCACATCACAGGTTTCAGAGAGTTGCCTTTTCCCCTTTATGAGAACTTTTCTGCCATCCGGCTGTCAGTTGGTGTCCACAGCCACCTGGAGCCATCACTTGATGGTGTGGAGCTGCCTGCTTCTGTGATCACGGTTGCCCCTGGGTGGTGGGTGCCTCTTCTGGGGATCAATCCTCCCTGCCTCCTGGGAACCCTGGTGCTCTTGGCAGTGATTGTATTTAGAGCCCATTTCCTGGGGCTCCATTGCTCATTATGCTTCCACTGATATTGCTTCCAGGTCCTCTGCAAGGACAGAGTTAAGAGGGTCTTACCTTTTTATTTTTTTGGTCCCACTGAGTCACATCCCAGTTCTTTTCATATTTTATTTAGAGACAGGGTCTTGCTGAACTGCGTGGGGCTCACTAAGTTGATGAGGCTGGCTTTGAACTTGAGAACCTTCTGCTTCAGCCTTCCCAGACTAAACCATGAATTTACAAGTATTTCCAGTTCAAGTTTAGCACCGTATGATTTTTATTTATTGTCCCTCATTTGCATACTGTAATACTTTCTCCCCCAAACACACACAAAATAGATCTCTAATGACCTTAATATAATAATTGAATTTCCTCATCCTCATCCTCAGATAAAACTACAAATAAAACTAATAATTTAAAGATCATCTCAAGACTTTTGCTACTGATAATTAGAATGCAAAATAAGGTCTAAGTTCAATGTTAATATTTGTAGTTCTGCTTGTCTTTGCACATTTTTCACCGTGGATTCAGAGCCTGGCTGTTCCCACATCATTTTAATTTTTTTCTTTCTATGTATGGTCATTTCACTAACTTCAACATCATTTGTTAGGTTTATTTCCTTAGATATCGGTTTTATTTCATTTTAATTCAATTTACTTTGTTAATACATACAACATTTACATTTTCCCAGTTAAAACAACGAGACATGCTCAGCTGTAGCTTCCTTCTCTGCCCTCTCCACACTCCTCCCTATTTTGAGGTATGCATAGTAGTTTTAATTAGCTTTTTTATTTCTCTTTACATCGTTTCTTTTTGTAAATAAAACCAAATATTGATACCTACTCTTTCTACCCCCTTCTAATATAAAATATAATATTATTTATAATTTCACAAACTTAAGTGTTGAAAGTAGTAAAACACAACGTAACTGAAAACCTGCTTTCTAAGAAAATGAAGAGAAAGAGCAACAGTTGCAAAGCTCTGAGCTACAACTTCATAATGAGTGAGATGCCTAATGATCACCTTTGGACTTGACCAAATCGTGACACCAACTGAAGGACCCTGTGTTCCTGCCGTTACAGAGCAGAGCAGCGCCCAGAGGAGCAGACCCGCCAGTTTGCTCAGGACTGTCTGTGTCTGCTCAGAATCAGTCCCCTAACTTGTTTCCAGTGAAAACATGTGGTCACCTGTATAAGAAAACTGACTCTGCCTTTGAGTTGTGGATAAGCTCTGAACACACTCCTTGAGTAAACCGGATACTTGAAACAGTCCACAGATGAAGTCATGAGATTCAAAAAGTCTTAAAAATTAGCCACATTGGAGCACGACTATGAATTACATATATATATGCATGTGTATACATATATATATAATAATTAGAATAATCCATTAATTAAAAAAATTAATTAAAAATAATTTTACCCTAAAATCATTGGAAAATGACAAAAAGAAAGAAGTGTTTAGAAGCAATAATGCAATGGTTCTGTTTGGCTGCAAAGAGGGCAAACCAGTGTGTGTTCTCATGGTCCCAGTGCTGTTCCGTAGACACAGTGCACATCCAGGACTGCTGGGGGACCTGACTCAGGAACACGCAGGGCCCTGGTGCGGACAGGGAGAGAGAGACCTGGTTGCTACCCCTGGGAGCCTCCCCCAGGCCAACGACCCTCAGAGCTAATTAGCAAGGGGACACGTGCCTTAGCACAGAGGTGACATGGCGCAGCTGGCTGTCCTCTGTTTCTCTATCTGCTTGTCATCTCCTCTGACATTCCAACTCCTGGCTTCCGTTCCCCAGCAGCTTTTGAGGTAATCTCTTTAGATGAGTTAGAAAATGTGCTTTCAAACTCACCCCCATATCCTAAAGAAAGGGTGGTAAAAACTCTTCTGATAATCAGTAGGACTTCACCCAGAGTTGCCAGGGCACCTCCACTTTCTTGTGAGAACTCTTAAGCTGGAAAAAAAAATTATTTTTTTTAACTTATTTTTTGAAAGCTGCTTCCAATTGCCATTTGCCCCTATACCAGCCTAACAAGATTTAAGTTCAAGAAGTTTTAATAGCACCTTCTCTTGGTATTTGACAACCTATTATTGAAGTTTTCATTTCCCCAGGTTTAAAGCTTAAATAGTGTGCAATGTAAGAATTATACATGTTCAGATAGATAGATAGATAGATAGATAGATAGATGTATTTCAAGACATATTTACCAGCATGGATACTTATAAAATATGTAAGCAAACCATGAGCCATCTCACCAAATTCTAGCCCTCACATTGATACTGTGGCATAGTCATGGTAGCAATGCATTAGATACCTCAGGAGATCAGGAGAGGGTTTCTATTAGGGTGTCACAATAGGACATGAGACATCTAAAAGAAGAGGGAGAAAACTTGCTTTTGCCAAGTAAGGGCATTATAAGGAAGGGCAGTGGTGGGCCTTGCCCTTATGTAGAAGGGCAGGATGGTCCCTTGTGATTAGCCACCTTCCTGAACAAAAACGGACCAGGAGGTTCCTACCACTGCTGTCTTCCGGAAGTCCACCATCGTAAGTCCTCTCATTTACTCTGTGAGTCTCTGGATGACGCAGAGCACATTGTGAATCTTTAGAACGTCTCTGGTGGGCTCTTGTGTGGCTTTTCCCACACAATCAGTTGAACCATGTATCATGAGGCCCTGGGAAAAGTCCAGTTGTCCTAGGATCACAGAGGTTAGATATTTTTATAAAAGATATTTCTAAAAAGAAAAGAAGAAATATTTACAAAATGTTGTACTAAATGAAGATCCAGGAGTCAACCTCTGGGAATAGTCAGTGCAGTGGAATCCCAGAGGCCTTGTAGGAAATCTTGGTTGGATGGCACCCATGGAGCTTCCCAAAGCTCTTGAGCTGGATGCCAGTGTTCCTGGTGGTACTGTCAGGTCTTGTCACCTTAATGTATCTCCCGAGGGTTTCTCCACACTGTCTTGGTGACCCAAGCAGCTGCTGGTGCACAGCGAATACTGGCCCTTGGTGGTCTCAGCTGCCATGAGGGTTTTGAAGTTTTACAAGGCACACAGCTTCTTCAGAACCTGGGGACATGAACCAGTAGCCAGGCAAGCAGGGACCCAGTAGGGTTTTGGGCAGTCAGGATCTATCCTCCATGACTTTGAATCAAGTGATGGAGAGAAAGTTCTGAAACGGTAGTTTGGATGATTGAAACCAGATATTGAAGAAAATGGGGAAAAATGTAAAATTTGGAAATGGTTGCCAGTTAGGGCAAAGGAGCAAAAAAAGTACTTCAATCAAAAAAGTACTTAAGTACCAAAACCATTTTTTTCCCAAAGTGAAGGTGAAAGTCAACTAACTAATTATAAAACAAGAGTTTGTATATCCATTAGTTATCCTTAATTTTCAAAAAACTTTAACATGGGTCTAAGACAATGAACAAGGTTGGAATCTGAGAACCCAGAAAGGTGGGCTATAGCTAATGAGATTTCCACTGAGACAGACAACTTCTCCTTAGAGCCATTGAATCAAAAGTAATCTCAAGAAAGATCATTCTTAATAAGGTTGCTGTCTTCAGATTTGGCCTGATTATTTGCACATGCATCAAGAGGGGTGATCAACCACACAGGTCTTCTTATGCCTGCTTTGCTGGTATTCCTTTTAAGAAATCACAAATTGAACTTTAAAAACTGCTACAGGAAGCCTAGGGTGAGAAAGCGAGAATTCAACTTGAGCTAATTACTTTCTTCTTGAGTTCCCAATATCTTAAGATGCCTGGGCCTGTCTGTAAGACACTTTTCTTAACCACATAATAGGATAGGAACCTTATAACCAGTACTTGGTCAGTTTTTGAAGAAAGCTGTGTAAGTATTGACTTCATAAAGTCAACCTTAGTTCCTTAAAATGTCTAGTTGCATCTGATTAAAAGAACATCCTTCTTAAATGTGACATTCCAGGCAAGACCTTGGTTGTATAACTAATGTTTCTAAATATGTTCTTTTAACAAGGACATGCAAATAACTATATTACATAATGTGAATGTATGCATGCAACTATATTGCTATGAAAATAAGAGCATTTAAGAGTTTCAGAATTCTGAAAAAGTCAGGGAAAAAAATATTTCATTTCAATTTACAAAAGTAGAGTCTCCAAACTCTTGAGTGATAAATCACTTCAGGAGAAAGGGGTTCCTTATGTATCCTCAAAAATAGAAAATCCAAACATCAATAATACTAGAAACAAACCCCAAAACCATCCCTCTTCACTTCCTTAATCCTATGTAATTCATTTTTGTTCCACTTGATCTTGGATTAACAGTCTCATGAATCCATCTGCTTCTCAACTGGAGCTCTGAAGGAGTTCAACAATCCACTTCTAAGGGTAAAGCTGCTTCAATGATGCCATTGGAAGCCCCTGTCCAAGCAGAGCTCACACGGTGCTTGCTCTTCCAGAGGACTCTGGTAAGGGTCTCCATCGTTTGAGAGGAAGCCCTCGGGGACATAGCTGATTAAGAGAACTTTCAGGGAAGCCTCAGAAAAAAATGAAAACCACCTGTAAGACTGACAATGGCTATGGTTAATTTCTTGTTGATAATTTTCAAAAGGGCAAGATCTTACGATAGTTCATTACCAGAATAGTTCAATGGGCAAGGGAATGTGGTTGTTCTGCTAGCTGGCAGAACAGGGTAATAAAATCGATCCCAAAAGATTGGATAACCACAAAATATTTATGAACACAATGATTAACTCTATTTTTAAAAGAGGAGATATCATGCTAAACTTATAAATATGGATGACAGAATCTTTACACAAAAAACTTACATAAATCAATTCTGAGACATACTATCAGAGAAATATACCAAGTTTTTAATTAGAATATTGCCTTGGTCAGCTTTTCTCATTTCTGACCTGACAAGATCTGACAAGAACAAGTTAGAGGAGAAAAGTTTACTTCGGGGCTCACAGTTTCAGAGGACTCAGTCCATAGACAGATGGCTCCATTCCTAGGTGTGTGAGGTGAGGCAGGACAGCATGGTGTGGTGGAGGACAGCAGCTGGGAACAAGGCACTGAGAGAGCAGAGAAAGAGGGAGCATCCCTCACCTACGAAATAGAGACCCCAAGGGCACACCCCAGCAACCCACCCTGCAGGCACACCCTACCTAAGAATCCCTATCAGGAGATTAATGCAGTGATTACGTTACAGCCCTCATAACCCAATCCTTTTAGCTCTAAACCTTCTTGTCTTATGTCACACATGAGCTTTTGGGAGACACCTACTATCTAAATCATCTAGAAGATTGATTAAGAAGATTTTGTACTTCTATAGTAGGTCTTCGACATTTGAGTATTGATAAAATTCCATAAGAAAGAAGTGGAAATTCCTAAATGGAAGCCCCTAGCTCAGAAGCAAAAACTGCTAGCTTAAAAATATTAAATTTGAATCAAAGAAATAAAAATTTGATCCAATCAACATAAAAGATAATGGATAAGACTCTAGTGCTGTTGTCTAATACAGATAAAGTGGCAGCAGGACTCTGACAAATAGAAGCTATGGTGGACAGTGAGCATATGGGCAAATCTCACGTAATCCAAGATGGCATTCAACTGCGGAGATTTTGCTGTGGTGCCATTTTGCCTTACTTATCTGACTGGGTTGGCAGAACATCTGTTCTCTGTTCACAGTGCTTCCTGTGAGCTCGCCAGTGGTAAGGTAGCAATAAATTTGATTATTTCTAGCACCTTTCTTCTCATAAGATGAAAGGAAAATTCTTTATGATTTCCTAGAAGTCATCTAGGAAACATGAATCTCAAAGATTACTTTGATGGGAAAAAAAAAAAAGACTCAAATTGGAGAAGGCGAAATATCAAAAAGTTATCGGGAGATTTGAATGAATAAGGAAGGATCATGCATTACTGAGTAACACTTAACCAAAGTGACAACAAAATATTTCAAAGGTAAGAATAGAACTGACATTATGGCACAGACCCTTGCTCCTCCCTCAGTGAGAAGCCTTTATTCCAGAAATAACCAAGCTCATAAACAATTATTAGAAACCCTAGACATTGTTTCTCCAACCAGAGTGCACAGAAGGTAAAGAAGAAACTTACAGCTTCCTATGAAACACTAATAATTTGAGAAAATGTTACTAAAACAGAGAGATAACCAAATTCTAATTTTTGCATCAGAATAATATTTGATATTCAAACCCTTCTTGAAAATTCTAGGTATAAATCCAACAAGTCTTAGACAACTTTGACCCTGATGACCATTATTGTTTTCCTAAGACACTCTGCAACTTAGATTCATTCAGTTTCTAGTTTCTTATACTTTCCTTTTTTTTTTTTATTTTCCCATTTTGGGACTTGTCATTTTAGCTTAGGGCAAAAATCTGTCTTTATCATTAGCAAAATCTGATTCAGAATATCTTGTGTACAATGCTGTACCTTTGAACCACATCTGTTACTACTTCTGAGACATGTGGATTATGTTTTCACCATAGTAACTACAATTTCACAGATGCAGCAGCAGGTGACTGAGTTCAAACTGTCATTTGCACATGTCAGGGCTCTGCCAGAGACTCACAGTGCTTGTGAATACATCTCTCACAACTTTTTATAGACACAAACATCCCTTATAGTACAACTTCTCCAGATTCAGTAGCAAAACTAAACAGGTTCATGGGCAGATGCAAATAAATATACCTTCTCTGAACATACAAAAAAACAGAGGTGAAAAAAGCATGTAAACTTAACATCATGATTAATTTTTCATATTTTATCACTCTCAGAATGATGTTATCTATAAAATATTCATTAATTAATTAACTCACTTTATTATTATTCCAAGGTTTTAAGTTATCTGAAGATCTTGGAAATTATCTTAAAGCTGACATATTGTGAACATAATTACTGCTGAATTAGTTTGTCATAATAATGATCTGATTTGGTTATTCAATATAAAAATTTACATGTTCTTAAATACTTAGTGGAAGTAATGGTAACTCCTTTAACTAGTACCACTCTAAGTTTAGGAAGAACATACTCAAGGAAAATTAAAATGTGAGCTTGTATTATATTTAATGCTGATAACTCAGAGAACACATACATGTTGTTACTAAACCAATATGTTTAGTTTCCTTTCCCAAATGTTTTTTATAAATTACTTGAACTAGAATTATTAAGGCATATGAGATTTTTTTTCTGCTTCAATATATTAAGTTCATCAAAATTTCTTAAAATTTAATTTTTTTAATTTCTTAGAATTTAGAAATGTGCCATTTACATAAGCATTTATTTATCTTTAAGCCATTCAGAATAGAACTCTGTTAAAAATTTACAACTAGTTGGTAATATCATCTAGGAACATATCACATACATACCATGGGAGGCAAAGATCTTTCTTAACTTCAGAAAAACAAGCACAAAGAGAAAGAGAAAACTTACAGCTTCTATTCTGAAATTTCAGTCACATTTTAAGCATAAGTGCAGAAGTAAAATCATTTGGTTTGAATCAAAAAGTTATTCTTTTCCCAGCAATGAATTATCAGCTGAGATCTCAAAACAGACAAAATATAAAAACAGAGAAAACAAACAAAAAAGACTTTCTTTAGAGAAAAGATGTCTGCAAACCCCTCAGTTCATTTACAACGATGGCCACGTGATCAGATCAGAAAGGTCACACATTGCAGCATCTAAGATCAAGCAAATACTCAAAAAGAATCAAAATCCTCTCCTTCACAGGATGCCTATGGGCAAGTGTCCAGGGCACACTGGTCAGACTCACCAACTAGGGTGGAGAAGTCACTGGGCCCCACAGGTCTCCTCACTGGGTAGAGTGAATGTGTCCAAAGAGGAGGTGCAATTCCATCTGCGTCATGACACACAGACCATGACAGGGAATTGTACCAGAGAATTAAGGAAATGATGTTATTCCGGCCGGTGTAACAGGGAGGTATTCACTAACAACAAGAAGACAAAGGAAGGGAGAAAATGTAGAGTTCTGTAAAAGGATTCATGGAAGAAGAATAGAGGCAGGTCTTAAGGTATCATGAAGGGGCAAGGACTTTCAATGCTACCACATCCTGGAAAGCCAACAGTGGAGAATTTCAGAAAATAGAAAGGAAGGGGAATTTCTTAACCTTGGTTATTTTCCAGAAACACAGTGTTAGAGACAGCAGAAATTAATTATTTTAGGGAAAAAAATTGAGTTTCTTCACTGTTAAGAGCCACCAGGAGTCCTTATGATTGAAAAATCAGTGATGGATAGGAAAGAGTCAGAAATATAGCAAGATTTATTCTCTTAGAATATTTAAGAATTAATACTGTTGATCTTACATTCAGATGAAAACTAGAGAGAATGCTCAGCCCCCAAATCGGGCATACACGTCCTAATCACTTTTTAGAATTATCAGTTAGATTACGTCATTTGCTGTATGGGAGAAACTCATTGGACATCACGAAATAAGTAGAATTGTTCTCCTGGTTACTTTCCGTGGAGATTCATTAAAAACAAAACACTCAAAAGATACATTGCGCAACAGAAACTTGTATTTTAGTGGTTAATAAAAAGCATGTATCAGTTAAGAACTCATTTGGTACCTTTTAATCCACATTTTAAGTCAATTTACTTGATCATATTGAGTTGATAACAAACAAAATCCACCTGTTTCAAAAATAGCACAACCCAGGCCCACAGAGACCGGTCATGCTTACTGAGAGAGGAATCCTAGAGAGGCATAGCTGTGTCTATTTGAAAGGAACCACAGTTAAAGAGGAGTCTTTTAAAATCCAGCAGAGATATAGTTCTCTGAAACAACTTATGTTCACTTGGTGAATGCATATTTTAACCATCAAGAAAAGTAACCCACATCTACAAAAGAGAATGAGTTTAATAAAATATATTTAACATACAGTAATTTATCAAAGCCTCAAATGACTTTCATTTAACTGCATGTTTAATCAGTGATTCGTTTTCTTAGTTGGCAACCTAGAATTTTGCATGGGCTACATTGTAACCTTAATTGTTACTGTGGATATGATATATGAGTATTTTAATTTCAAAAATAGGTATTTGACTTATTCAAATCAGACATGCAATTTAGAAGTCACCAGACCCAGTGGAATGTGTCTTTCCATTTTCCTTGAAATTTGTTCTATAATGAGGTCCTAGTAAGGATTACTTTGAAACTCTGATGCATTAAATGAAAGAACTCATACTTGAGAATTAATAATTATAGAACTTTGTGAATCTTAACAATCCTACTTGGCTATTCTCATCAAATCATTAAATAATATAGATGGATATAAATTATAAAATTTTTCAAATGTGTTACTTATATTCATTTTAAGATTTAATATGTTTAAACCAATTTGCTTTCATGATAAAAACAAAGGGCTTTTGTACTGAATGTGTATTTTCATTGTTTTAAGTTGTTGCTCATGTCCCAAACCAAGGTCAAGGTTCGCTTTTCCTGTAAAGCTCATTCGCAGTTGACCCAGGAGAAGATGCCTGATGGGCAGGCAGTTAGGCAGCCAACGGAGAGTCGTAACCAGGGCTATAAAAATTATGTGATACTGAAAACACGATCCCGGAGGCGATTCGGAACTCTTTGACAGGGAGTAACAGAAGAAATGCCATCTCACAAAGCATTTCTAAACACAGCTCTGAGCTGGAGGGATACGCCAGCTTAGAAGACATTTTGAATATGAATTGCGTATTCCACAGGACTCTGAAAAGGAAGTCAATAATATGAATTTGAAAGGCAACAATGTTTAAAAATAAATCTGACATTTCACTTCTGGAGTCAACAAGCCTGAGATCTATGAGGTTTTCAAAGAAATGGATGAGCAATAGCTCAAGGAAGGCGCGTGAATTAATGTTTCCCCGGGCGCCGTGCAGGGATCCTGCTCAGGAGGTGAGTTCCTGCATTCTGAACAAGGTGGAAGACCTGCTGAGAGACCTGTCTCTCCACTGCAGTTTCAACTTTTGCACTCTCCCCAAAGAACCTGGCTCCGGACCCATATTGCTGGGCGCTAGGTTGTGGAAACCAAGGGCAGCTTAAGCAGAGGCCTAAACCACAAGGGCGAGCCGTCAGGGAGGAAGGCAGGCCACAGAAGGGTCCTTCAAAAAACACGTAAGAAGCAAATCACTGTGGAAACAATAACCCAAAACACTCTGTGGAGTACTAACTGTGTTCCAGGCACTGGGAAGGCACCTGTGGAGCAGAGGACAGGATGCACTTTAGTCTCTGTAATGGACAGCACTGGGCGTGGCCGTGGGCCCAGAGGAGAGGAAAGGAGGAACTCCTTTTGAGGAGCTTGTCATGGGTGGAGCGGACCTCCTGTACCATGTGGACCTGCCCATATTTGGAAATAGGGTCACCGCACATGTGATTAGTTAAGTGCAGTGATGCTGTTGTAGGGAGGACCCTAATCCAGTGGCTGCTGTCTTTAGAGAAAGTGGACGTCTCTTCAGATGAGCACCAGGGAGACCTGGTGAAGGTGAAGGCGGAGATGAAGGTGCTGCTTCCTGGAGCCGAGGAACACCTCAGTCAGCACCGCACTTAGAGGAACCAGCCCATCAGCACCTTGTTCTTGGACCTCAGCCTCCAGAACCGTGAGGCATAAACTTCTGGTTTCAACCACCCAGTTTGTGGTCCTGAGCCAGATCTGCCCTAGGAACTCACGCAGAGCTCGAGATTGTGGTTAGAGAAATGAATACCATCACACATCCACAGAACGCAAGAGTGCAAGCTACAGGGCAGAAAAACAAGCATGCAGGGCTCTAAAATTCTGGGTGACATTGGGTGGATGGTGCCGATCAAAAATATTCCACATCAAGGGTGACATCAGAGCTGCGCTGCAAAGCCACTGGCAGTATTGGGAAGGAGGACCAGGTGCTGCAGAGAGGAGTTTGTGATGCCAGGAAGACACTGGGGATAGAAAAGTAAAGAACATGAACTTCCACAACCTGAGATATGGCCACACAATTAAGCAGTGCCTGCTCACCACAGGCCTTTCCTCTGACTGTTGGGCTGAGGAGTCTGCACTGGCTTTGGGAAAGGGGATCTTAAGCTTTTTGGAATACACACAGCAATCACACACACACCCACACACACAACTGTGTGCGAGCCACGGCCACACACGCACACCCACACCTGCACACATACACACCTATGAATGAAGCATTTGGATAGCCTAGCTCAGAGGTACTGCCCCCGCGTATTTCCTGGCACTATTTGAACTACTATGAGGAGGGACGTCCCTTCTGATGCCTAGATTGCTTCAGGGACTATGTCCTGAAGCCTCTCTGCGCTGAGCATGGGGCTAGGGAAATGGCTGCCATGCAAGGTCCCTGCCCTGTGTCGCTGACCCTCCCAGGGAGATAAGTACAGAACACAGACACAGAGGTACCTGGTGGAGTCCCTGTGGTGCCAAATGCTATGGAAGGACGGAAACTGAGAGCGGAGTGGTTTTATATAAGATGACCAGGAACGTTTCTAAGTGGGTATCAGTGAGCAAAGACCTGCAGGAGGCAAGAGAAGGAGCCACCTGTAGTTTCAGGGTGGGGACCCTAGGGACCCTTGGAGGGGTGTGTGTGTGGAGTTGAGGAACCTGGAGATCAGGGGGAAGGAAGGCGGGAGGAAGTTCACTGAGGCACAAAACCAAGCAACAGCAACAACACAAACTCACACCTGCCATTCAGATGGAGGAGAAGGCAAAATCAAGGTGGTGTTGGGTGTAAGCAAAAATTACCGAAAGGGAAGCAGAGCTCAGTGGGTCAGCAAGCAGCCTTTACGAAGCAGCAGCAGAATGGCACATTGTCAAGGGAGAAAATAGTGACTGGTTACAAGAGGGGTCTGTTTTATAGTTCTTAATGAGAGTCAACCTTACAGAATGTTCACTGTGGCTTACTCATTAGAGACTGAGGACATGCCAGTCAGGCAGTAAGGAAAGTAGTTGTGCTAATTAAAAATCTAACTTAGGAAAACACTTGTAAAAGCTTGAAACCCATTGTTACTGGGATGGAAGTCCAGAGCCCGTTGTTTGCCTTCCCCTCTCTCTTCCTGGGTCACACTGTCCTCCTTTTCTCCCTGGAGGCTGTCATTCCCCTTTTCTTAGGGGATGGTCATTTCTATATCCTTCACTGGGTGTGGCCCCGTGATGGGGACAGCTGGTTTGTGATTTGGATCTGCTCAGGCATGGGATGATCTTTGGCTGAAACTCAGCTGAGGGAGACCATTTGGCACACTTGGAATGGGTCTGTAGGTCCCCAAGAAATGACATCGAGTGTGTTGGATGGCAGGCCATCCCCAGAAGACGCCAAGCCCAGGTGGCAACTTCGATCCAGGAGAACCATTCCCAGAGACAGGGATATGGAGAAGGGGCAGCAGCTGGTGACAGGACTGTGGGTAGAGGGAGATGATCTGAAGGCAGCAGGGGCAGGCTGCTCTCAAGAGGGTGCGGTTAGAGTCACTGGCCACCTTCCCGCCTTTGGGAGCTATAGGGACCAGCAGCGTTTGCACCTGGACATGGCACCAGTTTCTGTTCTGAAACTGATGGTGCTGTTAAAGGAAAGTGCTCTGTGGCTTCCCGGGCTCATAGGCAGACCTGTAAGCTGTCTCTCTGGCTCGGTTCACCACAGCTGCCATCACGAATCACCTGAGCCCAGGTGGCTTCAACAACAGACGTTTATCCTCCTACAGTCCCAGAGGCTCAAGTCCAAGAGCAGGTGTCCCCAGGCTGCTCCTCCTGAGGCCTTTCTGCTTGATTGGTGGGTGGTCATATTCTGTGTCCTCAGTGTGCATCTGAGTTCTAAATTCAGCTTCTTGTAAATACACCAGTAATATTAGACTAGGGACCACCCTTAATACCCCACTTTACCATAATTACCTCCTTAAAGACCCTATCTGCAAAAACAGCCACATTTTGAGGAGCTTGGGGGTTAGGACTTGTGGGTTTTGGGGAGACACAGTTCAGCCCCTAGCATCTTCAGCTCATGAAAATGCATCAGTAGTCTAGTAGGTGACGAAGTGCCAGCCGAACTCATGGATCTGTGCTCAGGTACACGACCTTCTCCCCTTCTCTCCATTGCTCCCTTAGCACTTGTGGCCAGGCGACTGTGAACGCAGCTCACCCTTGCACATGGACTGCACAGTCAGGGACCCTAGCTTCAGAGATATGCAGGCATGTTGGACTCACTTTCAGGTGAGTTCAATTGGCTGCTCACTAATGAAGAATTAATCCGCATTTGGAGAACTGTGAGCCCCCCAGAGTCAGTACAGTGAGTGAATTCACACACTTTAGCTGCAGTCATGCCCGGTGAAGGTCAGCTCCTGGGGGAGGGGCGAGGCAGTTGCAGAGGGGGCTTCCAAGGTAAGTAAGGTGAGGGGCCGCAGCACAGAGGCCCACGGAAGAGCAGAGAGAGGAGAAATGTAAGAGGAGGGAAATGCCGGCTCTTTTATTCTCCCTGCATTCAACTCCCAAGGAGAAAAGAAGTCGGAGGTTAAAATGGAGATTTATACCCTGCTTTAGAAGCTCGGAGGGGAAGGCGCTTGTGAAGGCTTTCTTTTTACAGGATTTGTTTACAAGGAATAAAGCAGTTGCCTCACGGAGAGTTGTGGGACTGTTGTTATATATTCACCAAGAATAATTCTAAGAGATTTTTGCAGCCGTCTGAGCCTCAGAGAGAGAGGAATTACAGATATACGGACGGCTCATTTTGGTGGAAATAGAGAAGAGGCTGCAAGCCTGTTGAAAGGGTTCAGAGAATTTGCCTTCAAATACGCCGCTGCTGAGCACCAAGCGCCCTAGACGTGAAACAGCTGGCAGCCAGGTATGGATTAGACGACCGCTAGAGGTGGCTGGAAAAAAGAAGCCTGTAATGTGTTTAAGGCTCCCAGTAAAAGTGACAGCAGGGTCAGGGGAGTGGAAGGCTGATTAGGGGAGGAGGCTGGAAGGAGGAAATCCTTGGAATTGGAAAGGAGGCAAGGGGCTCCCTCTCCACTCAGACTTTCCCAACCAGAAGGAAAACAGAGCCCACAGTGCCCGGTAAATGCCCCTTGGGCTCAGACCTCATTTGGTGACATCCTAGGTGAAATGTTAGGAATAAAGAGTTCTTAGCATGACCTGCCAGGAGAAGAACTATGAAGACTGTGTCGTCTGGGAGGGGCCTGGAAGCAAGGAGGAGAGACTGTCAGACTCTGACTACATCTCTAGTATCTTCAGTAACAAGGAAGCAGCCATAGCTGGTCTCACAGGAGAAGGAGGGCACTTGCCACCCTGCATTCTGACAAAGGGCCCCCATTGTCTATTGAATGATAAAGGAGTCCATGTGCATCTCCCCAGAGGTACATCTGTCCCCAAACCTGCTAAATTAATCCCTCCCCAAGGGGGCGTAAGTTTGCTACCACATACTGGGTGCCTTACACAACAAAAACGTTCTTCATGGTTCCTGACCAAGGCAAGGTGTGGGCAGGCTTGGTGCCTCTGAGATCTGAGGGGGGATCTGTTCCAGGCCCTGCCCCTGGGCTTCTAAACAGCTGTCTCATGTACATAGGTTTCGACATCCGTGTTCAAGTCTGTGTCCCGACTGTAGTTTTTAGTAAGGACCAAGTCATATGGCACTGTCACCAAGGTGGACCTTATTTTAAGCTAATTACCTCTCCAGAGTCTCTATTTCCAAACAAGGACATGACCGGAGGTTCTAGGGGCTAGGACTACACTATGAAATCAGAAGGTCAACTGTGCCAGGTAAAGTGTGCATTCAAGAACACAGTATGTTTCTTCATCTTTGGGATCCACCAATTTCTTCTTTGCTTTTGAATTCCTGTGATACGACTTTTTTTTTGAATTTTCTTAATTTGTTTTAATTGGTTATACATGAAAGTAGAATGCACTTTGATACATCGTATATAATGGAGTATAGTTTCTCATTCCTCTGTTTATACATGATGGAGAATCCCACTGGTGTATAGTTATATATGCACACAGGGTAATAATGATTGATTCATTCTACTATCTTTCCTATCTCCCTACCCCTCCCCTCCCTTCGATCCCCTTTCTCTAACCTAAGAACATTTTCTCTGCGTGATGACTTTTGCAAAATATCCTACCAGCCAGGCCCTGTGAAGGCCACTGCTCCTCTCCCCTCACCTTAGTGGCCTTGGGCAGGGCTGCCCATGCCTGCGGGAGCTGATGTCATCTTCAGACCACCTCTGTGTTCTGTGGCCTGTTTCTTAAGCAGCTAAGTCTCTTGTATGTGCACATCATAGGTGACTATGATGTACCCACTTCAATGCTGACTAAAAGCAATACTGCTCGATTCCATATCTACAAAGGAATTTAGATTTTATACTCAGATATGAGTCCGAAGGACCTGAGCTAGGACACACTACGTTGTACTTAAAAAGTTGTAATTCCAAAACATTCTGCAGTGCCCAGCTGTGCCCAAATATGTCTATGTCTTGGGCAAACAAAGCTGAGTTGGCAAGTGACTACTACATCCCCAAAGAAAAATCACACAGATTAATATGTAGGAAAATTTTATCTTGGTTTGAGCTAACGTTATCTGAATGTATAATTAACCTATTTTGCACAGATAGGAAAATGCATAAAATTGTAAACACTGGTTTTGGGGAATATTGTATTGAAATGATATAGTGATTACGAAATGATTAGTGCCTAGTGACGTCTCTGCGTTTGTACTGGTTTGTATATAAAAAACTCAAGATGAAAAAGCAGAAAAACACATCTGTGCTCTCTATAGGTACCCTAAAGAATTTGAAAAGTTTTCTCCTCTGGGAAGAAGCTCAGGAACACAGCGTCAGGAAGAGTGACAGGCAGCCTGGTTCCAGAAGGGACCCTTGGCTAAGTCCTCACCATGAGCTGCATCTGTGCTGGAATGACCTGAGGCTTGAAAACCTGACCCACAGAGACCCATCCTTGGCATTTCACATATATCAGTCCAGAGTCGCACATGCTGTGCCTCACGTGGTGGTCCGCAGTGGGGTAATGGAGTCCCCGTGCACTGATTTGCAGAAATGATGGAGATAAAAGCAACAGCTAAAAGCAGATGGAGAAGGAAGCCCAGGACTGAAGAGGCTCTTTAAGAGGACCTTGCTTTTTGATTTCTTGGTAATGACTAATAAGAAGGAGCATTAAAAGCTAGGAAACTCTTAACTCATGCATGAGGGTTTTTCCCACCCACACACTCTGTGAATTTTAAATAGCCCCAGATGAAAGTATGGAAATCATTCCCTAAATTCTTGTAACATATCTTTATTTCACATCAGTATGTCCATATTAAGTGACATCATTTGCATAAAGAAAAAACTTTTACTAAATTAAAAAATGAATTAATGAAAATATATTATTTTATATTTCACATTACTTACTGCACTATCTCTGAGAATTTATTATAAGTGGTGGGCAAATTTTAGAGAAAGACATTTGGGTTCAATATCTAAATTTGATTGTCATTGTTAACAGTAAGTTTCAGTAATTAACTTCCGTGTTTCATCTTAAATAAAATCATTAGTCATCTCTACCAAGGGGCAAAGAGTGAAAGTGAAGAGTGTGTAGTCATTCGTTAAACACAAGGAGGCCTGTGTTTAAATGTCACTTCATATCAAGGAAAGATATGCATGTGACCAAGTGGGTAAAGCAATCCTATTTTTCTTGACTGTGAATTAATTTCAATTAGAAACTTCTTTTCAGAGAGGAAAAGGAAAAGGTGTTAATTCATTGTGAAAGTTAGGGTCAGGTATTTAGATATGACAAGGATCTAATTAGATGAAAAAACAAGTGACATTTCTTCCAGAGATTTCCTCTAATTTGCCAAATCCCTTTCTCTATAGAAAGCAGAGTTCTAAGAGTACTACTTCAACCTCTTAGTATAACTAAGCACATGGCATAGCTCTTGTCCAGCCACACTGACAAGATTGCCAAGGATAGAATATGCCCAATCAGTAGTCTATGTCCTAAGACCTAGAGTATTCCAAGTTATAGAGCTAGCTGATCAGAATGATGATAAACGATAGATAGATAATTGATAGATAATAGATAGAATGAGTTTAAATTATGCAAGATATATGTCACAAAACAGTTATACTTATTTCTTAGGCTATGGCTTACATTGCTGAAAAATGTTGGCTTGGTCCTTGTTGCATGGAAAATAGCAAAGAAATTCAGGGAGGCATCTGAAGCACACAGTATAGTTAAGGCAATGCTCATAGAGCAGAGGATCACCCCTGGGTCTTACAAAACACAGATTCTGGTTCAGCAGGTCTGGGAGGAGCCCTGTGTTCTGCAGGTCTAAGGAGGTGCACAGGGGCTCTGATACTGGTGGATCTTGACCAGTGGACATCACGGATTCTCAGATGTGGTGTGCCTTTTCAGAAACACCATCCCTAGTCCCACCCTCAGCATTTGTCTCTGTAAGGATGGAATGCAAACTGGGAATTCGTATTTTTGCAACCTGCTGTGTAAATTGGGTGCAGTGGTAGAACAGGGTAGTGTATATTATGTCCTTCTTTTCTTTTTAGAAAATAGATTATTGTTTAGAGAAAATGAGTTCAATCATTATGATTGAATCAGTATGATACTTTCAAGTATGCATTTCTTGTCTTTCCTCTGGCTTTGGTTTGCCACTGAAGCATGTTAAGTACACTGTAACTAAATTTTGGTCTATGAGTTCATTTTCTTTGATAGTATAGTGATAGAGCATTTGGGGTTCAATGTGTAGCTCCTGAAACATTTCAAGACAACAACTAGCATTAAAGACCTTAGAACAGATGACTAATGAGAGGGAGACAGATGAACTTGAGGAAGGAATGGGCAGAGCCTAGGAGAAGAAAAGAAGTAACAGAATTGTCATTAACAAAAATCAATTTTCTGAGCAAGGGAAGATCAGAAAAATAATAAAATATGAATGACAAGATTAGTATTTTAAAAGGATCTTTAAAAACTTTGAATGTTTCAGGAACGTACATCAGCTGCTTTGCACGTATTGGTCTGCAGTGTTTACAGGTAATCTGCCTGTTTACCTATGTACACTGAGAATTCTTTGTTAAAGAATAAAAGTCCACAAATTTCACTTACTGAATTAAAACCCCCAAAACACAGTATTCTGATTAAGAATTCTGATGACCCCAGGCTATTGAAAAGACATTTTATTATTTAGTGATTTGGAGACTTAAATGAGAAAAGTTTATGTATTCTAAATACAAATTGTAAAGTATGTCACTAGGAAAGGAAAAAATGTAAATAAAGGCAAGGAACAAAATGAAACTGGCTGGGATTTCTCCTTGTGGCATGGACTTTGTGCTCAATGCACCATTTAACCTTCTTGGTGAGCATCCAAGGCAAGCTTTATTATGCGGGAGGGATTTATAGAGGATGGGCCTGCACAGGCAGACTGGCTGTGACAAATGGTGCAGTTCTGTTTGCTTCCACCACACCAGGAAGGGGAAACACAGAGGCACAAAACAGCAGCAGACACGCCGGAGATCCATTGCAAGGAAGGGTTTCTGTGGTAGGAGGCTAGCCAGGTCATAGGAGAAGCCCAGGCCAGCTGTCAGGGGCTCAGGCAGGGAATTCCTCTGCAGGAGCTCAGCTGCAGTCCGGGACTGAATGTGAGATTTCTTCTTCAGAGGAGCCTGAGCAGTTCCTGTTAGGTCTTCCTGCTGAACGAGTCAGGTCCTGCTTCAGGTCTGCTAGGTCACCTCGCATCTCCCGTACTCAAGGTCAACCTGACCACGTCCACACACACTCACAGCAGCACTTGGGCCACTGCTTGATGAGCTGGGGACTGCAGCTGAGACACCGAGACCTGCGTGTTTGAAGGTGGGGGCAAGGCAGCCGTGATGGGTGAAAGGAGTCCTGGGAAAACCTAGAAACAGAACCGGGTAAAAATGAGAAAGGAAATTGGAAGAGAAAAGGAACTGTTGGAAGAGTGCATAGGAAGGTGCGCAGGAGGGGCGAGTGCGTGGAACACAGGAGCCCACCGCCTGCTCCCCAACCTGCACAGCTGCAGGGCACTGAGCTCCGCCATCCTGATGTGCCCCTTACTCTCAAGGCCTGTGTGTCCCAGAATACATTTGAGGAAAGAAATCCTCTAAACTCTGAAATAAGTTCTTGTTGGAGGATTGAACTAAAATCAAAAGTCTAAACAGGACCCCGTTTTTTGTTTCATTTTGCAGGCAGGGATTTGCAAGGGATGTTAGTTGCTCTGTCTCAAACAATGAACCAAATAAGCCTTGACTGGTTGGCAAGGAGCACAGTCTTCCCCAGGGTCCAGGGCAGGGACAGTCAGAGGCCCTCCCGGCTCAGGAAGGACATCTGCACGTACAGGAACCTCTGAAAGGCCCTAAACAGATTGCTTCTAGGGGACTGAGAGGCAGGGGCCCCCAGAGTACTTCCCGGGCACACCTTCCTGCTGGAGGCCTCTGCTTCCCATGGAAGGTGTGACCTCCTCTCCTGCAGGGCAGGGCGTCTATCAGTTGCACCCCTGGCTTCCCGCTTACATTCTCTTCTCCCCTTCACCACCAATCTGGGAGGATCCTAGGTGCCCGGAAAGGTGATCTGCTCCAGTGTCCACTTTTCCGATCCTCGGCTCTGGTCACCCAGATTCCAAGGCCCCTACCAAAATGCCATGGATTAGCACAGGGACGCAGCCACCGTGAAAACCTGCATTCTGATAATGCGTTGGGTCTCACATCTGGCCTGGCCATCCTCGCCGCACTGTGTCTGGGTGCCCCTCTCCCTTCCCCACCCAACCCCACGCGAATCCCACACTGAGCACCTGAACAACCTCCTCTCCCACCCTGAGGCCCTCTCTCTGAATTTTTCCCTGAAACGGCTTATTACATCCTGTGTTTCAAGATCAAGTTTATAATTTTCCTGTTTTCTTCTGTTTGAGTAATTTTGGCAGCTAAAATTTGTAAT
This sequence comes from Sciurus carolinensis, assembly GCF_902686445.1. Lineage (NCBI taxonomy): Eukaryota > Metazoa > Chordata > Mammalia > Rodentia > Sciuridae > Sciurus > Sciurus carolinensis. Next base: position 77,036,705 of record NC_062227.1, on the reverse strand, counting down.
CTCAAATGATATTGTACTGCAGCATTCGATAAAATTAACTCGCATCACCAAAACTGAATTACGTTTACCTAGTACTTCCGAAGGCTCCGGGTTCTACGTGACACTAGGGGAAACCCCTGGGCTTGTGCAGTGACTAATGGAGAGGCCCTGGCCTGGGGCAGGCCCTGGATGCTGGTCTCAGCCGGTCTGATCAGGTCCCCACAGGGGGCAGTCAAGGCTGCATGGCTGCCCCAGGTCTCCCAGCCAAGGAGCTCCCGCAGCCCTTCCCTGGAAGGGAAGCAAGACAGGGGGGAGGCAGCCCAATTCTGCCTGATCCCCAATCCTCCCTGTAACCTCACAGGACAACCTCTGTCGCCACTCAGTTGAAGCAAACCCCTTCTGAGCGCTCCTGACCCTCTAAATTAGCCATTCCTTCCTTCTCCTGATTGGTTCTTTCTCAGAGCCTTCTAAAAAGGTGAGGACTCTCAGGGACACAGGAGCGGGTTCTGCCTCAGACAAGTGTCCACTTGATCCATAAGCAGAGAATATAACTCTAGTAAGGAAAGTCCCCAAAACTCCTTAATAAAGGGAAGTGAAGGGTTCAAATCACATGTCATCAAGGAGGTCGTACCTTGTACACACACGGTTGACTCACGGTCTTGACAGATCTGCAGGTAAAGACACAGGGGAACACTGTCACTGCCCTGAATTGGTTCCCACTGTGACCCTTCCTTTGGGTAGCCCCAACCAAGCTCCTATCCAGTCATTTCTTTGAATTAAAAAAGAAATTATACATTTGACTTAGAGAAAGAATTTCCTTGCTTTCATATAGTAACACATGTTAAGGAGGGAATTCATAAAAAACAGGGAATCGAAAATTAATGACAACATTGAATTTGAGAAAACCACCAGGATAATTTCTCAGTTATCTTTCTAAGAGAAGAAGGAGAAGGAGGTGAAGGAGGAGGAGGAAGAGGAGGAGAAGGAGGAGGAGGAGAAGGAGGAGAGGAGGGGGGAGGGGGAGGAGGAGAAGGAGGAGGAGGAGAAGAAGGAGCTGAAGGGGGAGGAGGAAGAGGAGGGGGGAATGGGGAGAAGGAGAAGAAGGAGGAGGAGGAGGAAGAGGAGGAGGAAGAGTAGAAGAGGAAGAAAGCTGTATGTAAAGCAGTAATTCCACTAATACCAGTTCTCATAGGCTGGTTGGGAATTCCTTCCTCACCCTGTGATTTTTCCACAGTGCACCTTCATCATTGTGAATTAATTCCGTCGTTAGAGTAAGACGTGAAAACAGGCCAGCAAATGAGCTCAGTGCTTTAAAACTCAGGACCGGCTGGGCAGTCGGTATGTCAATTACATGATGAAAATTGATCTTAATCCCTTCTCCCTAAAAACTCCCTAAAAGTTGCTAAAGATGGAACACCTATCATACTGCCTTCTGGCCTATGGATGGACAGATTCAGAAAACACATCTTTTCAGCTACACATTGGCAGAATATATCAAAGAGCTTTCTAACATGGCATCGACCCTTGGGCCAGGCCACCGAGTACGGGAGGGTCAAGTGCTGTTCCTGGACAAACAGTGTGAATTACAACAGGACGAACACACCCAAGGTGGGGAGCTATTAGAATATTGTCTAGATGCTTGTTTTGCTTTGTTTTACTTCACCTACTGTGGCTTGATCTCGCTTCTGCTCATGAACTTAGAAATGAGAAGGTGACGACTCAGATACCACTCTGCACCTGAAGGCCTCTATGATTCATCATCACACTGTAAGTTACTTGACTGGATAATAAACATGAAAGAATATGTATGAAACTTCAGTTCCACACTGTCACTGACATCCAGTTCTCAATCAAAATCCATGCACTGGAGACATAGTTGTATAACCAAGGTTTTATGTGTGTGTTTTAAAAAATGCAGTCAGAGGCTGGGGATATAGCTCAGTTGGTAGAGTGCTTGCCTTGCAAGCATAAGGCCCTGGGTTCAATCCCCAGCACTGCAAAAAAAAAAAAAAAAGTGCAGTCACTATTTCAGTGGATGCTACATATATGCAGCTCCATCAATTCATTAAAGACACACCTTTCTATTATATTTCTAATATTCTCCAAATATTTTGCCATGGTTCCTACTAAGGAAACTTTCCTTTTTGTCGGTATAGTTATTATATTTTTTTTAGTCATACATAATATGGATTCATTTTGACATAATTATATAAGCATGAAATATCATTTGCTCCAATTCAGTCCCTAGTGTTTCCCTTTGTCCTTCCCTCCCCCCCCGCAGACCCTGTTCTCTTTTCTCTGCTGGTTTGCCTTCTATATATAGTTTTTATTTTTATATTTTTAATTATTTTTTTTACAGACTGCATTTTTTTTTAATTTATTTATTTTTTATTTTTTTTTTTTTTTTTATTTTTTTACGTTTACAGACTGCATTTTGATTCATTGTTCACAAATGGGGTATATCATTTCGTTTCTTTGGATGTACACGATGTAGATTCATACCATTCGTGTACTCATACATGTACATAGGGTAATAATGTCTGTCTCATTCCACCATCTTTCATATGCCCACCCCCTCCCCCTTCTCATTTCCCTCTACATAAACTAAAGTTCCCCCATTACTCTCTCACCCCCCAAACCCCCACCCCCATTATATATCATCATCCACTTATCAGGGGAAACATTTGGCTTTTGGTTTTTTGGGATTGGCTTATTTCGCTTAGCCTGATACTCTCCAATTCCATTCATTTATCTGAAAATGCCATAATATTATTCTTCTTTATGGTTGAACAATATTCCATTGAGTATATATACCACGGTTTCTTTATCCATTCATCTATCAAAGGGCATCTAGGTTGGTTCCACAATCTAGCTATTGTGAATTGAGCTGCTATATTGATGTGGCAGTGTTACTGTAAATTTAGACACAGGTGAAGTCCACTGGTATTTTCATACATGTACTTAGCTGGTCTGGTCAATTTCCTTCCACCTCCTCTCTTGTCCCACTCTGCCGCCCTCCCCTTCACCCCTTCCTTCTCTCCACTGACTTCTCAGTTCTCACACCATCACCCCCTTATTTTGCTCTAGCCTCTGCATATGAGAGAAAACATTTGACCCTTGCCTTGCTGAGGCTGGCTTATCTCACTTAGCGTGAGGCTCTCCAGCTCCATCCATGTACCAGTCGGTGTCTGCTTTCATCCTTCTTATGAGACCCATTGTGTCCACAACCACATTTTCTTCATCCATTCATCTGTTGATGGGCACCTGGGCTGGTACTGCAGGAACTTTCACATAACTTGGGACCAAATAAACCTCACTGTGGCTATTTTCACAAGGGCTTTTGTGTCTTCAATTTCTTGTCTCAAATTTTCCAAGATAATTGGATTCTATCTCTGTCTGATCCAGGTCTGATCTTTGTTATCATAACCATGAAGCTAGTCTTGTAACCAGTCTCATGTTAATTGCTAAATGTTCACTTTTAATCCTTTATATCTATCTACCTATGCAGTGATTTTTATGTTTATTTGTTTGTTTGACTCAGCTACTTAGTTTTCCTAATCTCCTGATCATCCCTCATTCATGCCTGGGGATGCGCCGAACCACAGCTAATTCTGCATGCTAATTCTGTTACTCTGGCCCCACCTCCACCACAAACTCCAGAGTTCTTCCCCTGGGATGTTCCATAAGCACTGCAAATACATAACCTAAGACGGAACTCACTGAAAACCCAATGAACCCATTTCTGCACTTGACTTTACATGTAAATTTGCCACTACCAAACTTTTCCTGTCAATCAACCCACAAACTTGGGTACCATCCCTGGTTTCTCTCTCAGTTATCATATCTAGTTAATTTCCAAGTTCTGCACATTGTACTCCTGTATCTCTCCTCCTGTTTCTGCCACTGCCCTTGGTCACTGACGATGTCAATGAACCCCAGTGGAACTGGTGATCTCTGTGAGAGGAAACCGAGGAGAGCGCTGTGCCACTCCACGTTGCCACCACACGTCAGGAAGTTCTCTGGATTCTGAGGAGTGTGCTTTTCATGGGATGCCATGGCCGGCTTCTGTCTGAATGTTGGTCTCCAACTCCACACACTCTCCTCCTTGGAGTGCTGCCCTCCAGCGCGGCTGAGCTGCCTGGTGTTCTCCAACACCCTCTGCTCTCCCAAGCTTCCCTGGCTTCAGCACTACGCTCCCTCTGCCTGGGAAATGTTTTGCTTCTCCTCCTTGGAATAGATAATTCTTTTTTAATCCTCAAAGATCCGATCTGATGTGACAAGCTTCACTGTGCCAATACTCTTACTCTTAATCGGATGTGACAAGCTTCGCTCTTGCTTGGGTGCTTCTTCTCCCTGCATCCCCCGCTCTCTTCTCCTCCTTGCTGAACTCTTTGGAGGGCTGAGAAGGACCCCCGCAAGTGTCCTCCCACTGGTCCGCAAGTTTCTGGAGCTCAGAAACACCGTCTTCACCTTTTTTGTGGGCACTTAGCTCAGTGGGCAGAACGCAGCAGAAATGAAAACCACCAAAAGCTCAGGACTAGGTGGGGGGGCCAGCAGCTGTTCCCCTCAGGAGGGTTGGTTTCATCGACCTTCCCCTCAATAGGAAAGATGAGGAAAACACATCGGTCTAACTGTTCATTCCAAACGTGTAGCTTCAGCAAGTGAATAAGACTGAGTTTGAAAGACAATTTGAAACCTGAGATCGGCCGCGGGGGCTGCTGCTGGGTGCACATCCTCTTCTCAGGCTTGTTTGATTTTCCAAGGCTGTGAAAACAGACTCCTTGAAGCTGCAGCTTTGCGTAAGTGATAGGATGGGGTTTCATGTGAATTTGTTTAGGATGAGATCATATCGCAAATGACTAAGCCATACATTTGTTTATGGTTACGAAAGCCAGCTTACATAATAGCAATTCATAAACTCTTAACTCCAATTGGAATATCACACGATCTTTAATATGATTATTATAAGAATATTGAGAAAAGAGAAATATTGTCTTGGCTAATACTTAAAAGACTCTACAAATTACATTAGCCAATATATATACTTGCAGGAAAGGCCTCATTTATTATTTGAAAAAGTTACTAATAATCCAATAGCATTATTTCTGGGTTGTTTAAATGCCAGACACAATGCAGAGGCTGTAGCCTGAAGTGTGGCTTGGTCTCTTCCTTGTCTCTTTCCTTCCTTTAGACCATAGCTAGCTCTATAGCTCCCTGAGTTTAGTTTCGTAACAATTATCATCAGTTCCACGTATGTTAAATCGTTCTTGTGAAATGCGAAGCAAAGTTCCAGCAAATGACATTGTCTCTGAGTTCACACTGAAGGAGTAACATGCCTCTTCAACAAGGAGGCCAAAATCATGGCATTTTAAACACACAAGAAACAGAAATTAGAAACAGAAGAGAGAATTAAAACTTCTTGACTTTATAGTAGTCTTAGTCCAGTTAAATATCTTTCATTTATTTTGGGGGAGGTTATAGGAATGTAGGCAAGCACATTAAAATAATCAAATGTCACTGAAATAACTATTCCCTTTCTTTTAAAAAAATTCATTGGAATTATCAATTCATTTTGGTAGTGATCTTAATTCACTTTTCAGATGAATGAAGTGAAGGAAAAATTTATGTTTCAGGCCACATATTAAATTAATAACAAAGCAAATTAATAGAAGTATTTTGGTTGCCATAAGAACTTATATCCAAAAGATTTTATTTTCTTTCATATTTATTTTGAAAATATCATCATTTCATCCCAAATTGATTTTAGGGAACTCCTCTGTAAAATTTTTAAATGGACATCAAAATAAAACCTTGAATATTTTCAATCTGCCCAAATGTATTAAACCCCCACAACATATTTGATTTGATACATATTTATTATGTGTTATCTGAATGTTGGAGATAAGCTATTTTCATATCCATGTAAAATTGCCTAGTATTTCACACACCGTAACTGGATATTAGTTCATATCGACACATCATAGTTATGGGATGGACAAGTGAAAATGTTAACCTCTCATTTAGGATTTTCTTCCTCTGCTGGTATAGAGAAAAAGAAAAAAAATGAGTTGAAATAGCATTTCGACTTGAAGTCTCAGAAATAACACCCCAGAAAACCTGTTCACTTATTTCATGTTGGAGAACCCTCCTGGATAGTTAATGTCTATTTATATGGTAATTGCTCCCCAATATATGTCTCCTTTTTCTGCTTTCAGCCGGATTCCATTTTCACCTAATAGCAGCAGTCGCTAACGCACTGTGTGCGTATAAACGATCTTCATGAATAGTGCTGAACAAATCAATAGAATGTGCAAGTTTGACTTAAGCTGAATGCTTAGCAGTTCATGAATTAAAATGAGGCCAGAGAATACTCATGAAGAGTAAGACCTCACTTTTCTTTCAGTGATTCTTGAGAAGACCAGGCCTCAGGTGGCGATGACATTTCCTCCACCATCAATGTTCCAGTCATTTCTAGCCCCAGCAGACCCCTTAGTTCCATTTGAGAAGTTTCAGAAATGAGAGTGTTGCTGAAGAAATTCATGGCAATGTTCCCCACCTCCAGTGTATTCAACTTCAATGTCCCACGTGCTATATAGATGAAGAAAAGGAAGAAGAAAAGTAGCGATAGCTACAACATGAAGAAATAATGTGAAAAGGAAAAGGGAATGAGAAAGGAATACTTTAAGGTTTATATGTTCAATCTTTATTTGACAAATAGCTATTGAGCACCTTTATGTCCCAATGGGTCTTTGTTGTTGTTTGTTTGTCTACTGGGGATGTAACAGACATTAAGACAGGCAATATTTGCTTTCTCCTTATAAAAGAATATATAAGTAGTATACATATAATTAAACTGGATTTTTTTTTTTTTTAACATAGCAATTGTTCCAAAGAGGTTCAGACGGTCAATATGGCAAAGAATGAATGGAGAAAAGAAACTGGTTTGATCATGGCAACCTCTTGAGATGTGAGCGATAATGAAGCAACACCTGCGACTGCCATTGGAGCTGGTGCTGTGGATGGACAGACAGCCGCCAGAGTGCCCAGGGAAGAGCGGGCTAGGAGAGAAGGGGAGAGGCCAGTAGGAGCCAGACCGCAGTCCTCCACGTGCCTAGCAGTGTCCTGCGTAGTGCAGGAGCCTAAGGGGAGGCGGCTGTTCTCAACTGCAGTGTGCACCCGCGTGGCCAGGGCCACTTCTTCAAGGGGGACCATCTGGATCAGGACGGTACCTTGCAGCTCAGGCAGTCACAAAAAGAGTTCTGCAAAGCATTCTTTTACTTTTTATTATAAGTTTAAATGGTACGGAAATTCCCTGGGTTACTCCATAGCCAGAGTTTCTCAGAGATGAATAGAATTCTGAACCACTACTAGTTTTTGAAGCTTCTGGTATATTTTTTTAAAAATCCAAATACATTTGCACATCTTCTTATACTCAAGCTATGGAAATAATACTTTTTGAAAAAGCAAAAATTTAAAGATCTCCACCCTGTCATGGGAAAATGTAATTAATGCTTTTTAGGCCGGCTCTGGCAAGTTCCCCCTTTGGGTTACTCCCTGGGGTCACACTGAGAACTCCACAGTAAACCACAGCAGGCGGGGTGTGGGGAGAGGAAGCCAGGCTCTGCTCTGGAAACCCACGAGGAGTGACTGTGTTTAAACACACACACACACACACACACACACACACACACAGAAAATGCCCTGACTCACACCAAAGGAGAAGAGTCTAGAAAAAAGAGAAGAAAGGTGAGCAACTCTGAGTCCAGCATCTGTAACGCAGAGCGAGCTGCCTGTCAGGCTCCCTGGGGCTTGATCTGAAGAGATGCCTGGCAGATAGAGTCCCCCTGCCATGAGGACCCACAGATTCCTGCTTCCACTCAGGTTGTGGTGGAGAAGGCTGAGGTCAGAGTCTCAGCCCTGTGGTACGTGGGGCTGCAGGTGACCCACTGTTTCATTCCCTACATGCAGGGCATGTATAAAAACCTAAAGTGGGCAATCTAATTGTGTCCCATGAAATTTTATAGGTTTTATAGGTGTCCTATATCTGGGATGATGGGATGTAATGACATTTATAAAGCTGTGTGTAATTCAGTTGTAAACTTTTAAGTATTGAAACATAACATGCAGGTGTTAGTTGTGGTTCAAAGCCAGGCATTCCCATTCCGGATAGAGCTATGGTGTTTCCCTTGGGGACTGACTCGTCACCTAACTCTGGGTTGGTGTTCCAGGGTTGCTGTTTGTTCGGTTGGTCTGAGCACATCGACTTTAGACTGGGTCCTAGTCCCTGCTCTTTAGGTAGTACCCGTATCACAAACGCATGCCGCAAGCACTTGTTTCAGAATATGGGGGACCTATTTAACTTCAGATCAGCATAGAATTGGCACACCATGACCCACATGCATCCTTTTTTATAAATCTTGCCTTCAGGCCCGGGAAAACATTTCTTCTCATTTATCTCCTCATTTCAGAATCAAAATGTTTCTGCTTCCCAGTGCCATGAATCCCTGTGGCTAGTATGTCCATCTGCTGACATCCCACCGGCAAGCCTTCCAGGGTGGGGCGACTTCCATGGTCCAAGTGAGCTACGTGGAGTGGTGGCCTCCCCAAACTCCATGGCGTTCCTGATGCTCCACACACCCAATCAGTGCCAACTAGAAGATACCAAGTGACTTCTGCCTGCACATCAATTCACTCATTCACACCTCTCTGTCCCATCCCCTAAATCTCTCTTATCTTTCTGAATGATGTATATTTTATGTTCCTCTGAAAGTGTACATGCTGATCTTCTAATTTTTCCTACTAATACATTTCAGAATACTTTGTAGCAATGTTTTTGCCTAAATGCTTTAAGTTAGTCAACTCCATTGGCACATATATCTGATCCTTTAAAATGATTGCTATTTTGCTTTAAGTTATTATTTTGAAAATTTATTTTTTATCCCTGAACTGCTTTAAGTTTTTTAAACAGCTTGAAGAAGGAAATAAATATACCCTAAATAAACATATGAAGTCACGAAATAATTTCAAAGCATATCATAGGAAGCTAGACAAATATTCATTATATATAGTCTTTAAGTAGAAAATCAAATATAATAAGGTTTCTTTGATACTCCATTACCTTTATTTAATCTGGTATCTTCTAAATTCCCTTTATTTGTGAAGGTATGCATAAGAGAGCAGCATCTGTCACCAACATTATGCATCTGGGTAGGAATATAATAAATATCTAAGAGTCCCCGCATGCTGCTTTTCTTCACTTGGAATGAAGAGGTGCTCTTGCATTTACCCTAAGATGCAAGATGCACATTCATTAAAGAAAACACTGAATTTGTGAACACAATTAAAGCAATGCTGACCGTAAAAAGCACTAACAATGACCTATTTCTGGGATTAAAAGGGAGCTTGCCATACAGGACAAAATTGCAGGTAAATATGGAGAGAGAGAATAGCAACTCATTTTACGATCATTGACTTACTAGGAATGGGTAAATAGACATGAATTTCTCCCTCAAAATGCTGTTTTGATGGGGTCGATGTCTTCTGCCAGCTTCAGAGCATTCCCGGCTGCTACCTGTTCACACAACTGTTGTGCCGCACTGTCTCTCTTCCTTTCATCTGGGATCTGGTTAAATGTGCACAAAACGTTTCCCAGCTTCCTGCGTGTATCCTGCAGCTCTCTACCCCGCTCTGTTCTTTTGACTTTCTGTGCTTCATTCTATGAATTTTCTTTGAAACTTACTAACACAATTGACTCCTTTGTTAAGCTCTATACATTTTCCATGTCCAGAATTTCTATTTTTAAACTTTCACATATTTTTGTCCTTTATTTAGAAGTTAATATATGCTGAGACTTTTTTTAGTGCTTTTATCAGCACATTATATTTATACACAATAGCAGTGTTCATTTTGAAATAATCATACATGCATGGAATTTAATTTGCTCCACTTCAGTCTCCAGTGCTTCCTCTTTCCCTCTCTCCTCCCTCCATGCTGCCTTCTTTATTGGTCTTCCTTGTGTTTATTTATTGTTGTTAATTGGTGCTTTGTAAATGTATACAAAGGTAAAATTCAGTGTTTTATATTCATTCATATATGTATAGAGCATAATTGGGTCGATTTCATTCTACCACACCTTCCTCTTCTGATCCTCCTACCTCCCTCTCCATCACCTTCCTTTACTCACTGATCTTGCTTCTATTTTCATTAACTTCCCTCTCCCTTTTTTCCCCTGATTTTGCTCTAGTTTCTGATATGAGACAAAGCATTGAACTCTTGATTTTCTGAGTCTATTATATTTTACTTAGCAAGATGTTACCATTTTTAAAAAGTCACCCACACCCTATTTCTAGAAATTCTAGTTATCCCGTCAAATGTTTCCATTTGTTTTGTTTCCTTGAACATCTTGAAGATTTAAAAATCATCCTTAAACTCTCACATTTGGAACACCAGAGGGTCTATTTCTATCATCTGTTGTCTCTGCTATTTTTCTTTTTTGTTGTCTTGGGTTATGTGCATGATTCTTCCAACATGTATCTGACAGTGAGTTTCAAAATATATTTTTAGAAAAGATTTAAGGCCATGTATGTTGTTATCTTTTTCCAGAGCTGATTTCCTTTTGTTTCTTCCAGGTGCAGAAATGTACTGGTTAGCAGTGGGGATGGTCATTTTATGCCAATTCAAGCCAAGGCATTGATGTTTTTTGCGCCATCTAGAAAACTTAAAGTTGAGCTATCAACCATGAAAATCTTACATACTCTGCGCTAACTCTTAGTTCTAAATCCAACCATAGCAGGATTTTGCCTTTCAAACACCAAAATATTGATTGTACAAAACCTGAAGTCTACTGATCAATCACAATTAATAAGTCAATTCCAAAAGATGGCTATGTTGTCAACGTTTAATAAAAGTCTATTGTATTTCTATGTTTGGTACACATTAAATGAAATAGGGTATTAAATATATGCAGCATTATCAGGAATATAATTAGAGTTGATTTTCATTATTTGTAGATTTTGTATTTATCTGCAACTCCAAAAACACAAACAAAAAACAACAACATGGTGGGTTTTTTTGAGTTATTTGTGGAAATGTTTGGAGCAGAGGAAATTTTGAGTTACCCAAAGCAGTTTCTCAGGTGAGGTCAAATAATCAATACTTTGCTTCTTGTCCTCACTCTCATGTGTCAGGCAGGGGTCCCTGTTGCAGTATGTTTAGGATCATCAGTTAGGATCATTAAAATTTATTTTTGTCTTTTTCTGTTGATTTCACACTTGCTGATTTCATGACTTAAAATGGCCCAAGTGTAGAACTGAAGTGCTGTCTGGGGTTTCTAAGCACAAGAAGGCGATGTTGTACCTTCCAGAGAAAGTACGTGGGTTACACTGCTCCTTCCCTATGAGTTATGCTGATGTTGGCTGCGAGTTCAATGTTAAAAAACCAACAGTGCAAATTAAATAGGGTGTATAAACAGCACCATATATAAAACAGGGTTATATTGTAATCAGTTACAAAAATGTAGTGATCAGAGGCTCAAAGGACCTTTGCCCTGTGTTTCCCCAAGGCACAAGTTTCAGAATTCACTAATTCAGTGTTTGCCATGCATTTACACCATATGCATGGGAATAATGGAAATATGAGCATATCTACATATATGTATCTAAAAATGAGGCACAGAATGTCTAAAACTTTTGAAATGATATTAAGAGATTTAAAATAGATCTAATAATTTAAGATATGTACCATGCTCATGTATTATATGCTTCGATTTTGCAAAAATGTCACCCCCTTCCAAATCATCTATACATTTAATGAAATCTCATTAAAAATGATAATGTTTTATATGGAATTTGGCAAGATATCTCTGAAATTTACTTTGAAATGCAAAGATTCAAAAATAGGCAAAGCGCCCTTGAAGAAGACAGTGGAAGGAGGTACACAGCCAAGTATCAAGCCAGCTTCCAAAGCATGTGGTTATGCGGCAAGGGCAGACAAGAAGACAGGAAACCCGCCTTGCAAATCATCACAAACGCTTGAGTCTTATTGTATTTATTCACAAGACATTAATTCCCAGAGATATGCACGTAAGCAAAACACACGTTTATACACACATGTATGAACTAACTAACCAGCCAAAAGGACAAATAAATAATTAATAGATTTTTATGACATGATGGTAGAAAATATTTGAGAAGACAAAAACACAGTGGAGTAAAAGATTACTAACAGAGTGACACTAAACATAAGATCTTCGTTTGCCAAAATTCACCACTAAAGAGTGAAAAAGTTGTTATTGGCACCACATACAATCACAAAGCCCTCTTTCCCAAATATGTAGAGAACATTTCTACAAGAAAAAGACATAAAATTCGGAAGTAAATAGTCTAAAACCATAAACTGGAAAAAATAAAATTACAAAGACATAAGGGGTATATTCAAAGGATTTGAAGAGTCAATGTACATACGGAAATGTGCATAACCTCATTAGGCAAATTAAAAAGTAAAATGTACATGTCTACAAAAATGGAAAAAATTCAAGCACCCAGAAGATGGTGCACACAGGGAATTATGGAAATGCTGGTATATTGATGGTAGATATGGAAATGATTGTACCCATTGCAGAAAATGGGAAGTGTTGATCAGGTTCAACATGCACAGCTGATTAGGGTATGTGTCACAAATCATTCCCCAGTGCACACTATAAATGCAACCCGCTTCTTATAAAAATAGGGGCCATTTGGGACTGTTCTAGTAGTGGTGCTGCAGAGGGGTGCAGGGTGAGGTTCAAGGCTATACACTGAAGATAGTTGAAGGTTGAAAGTCAAGGAGCAGAGTGAGGGGGTGACTGATGGAAAGGAACCAGAGGAGTTGGACAGGTAGCGGGTTCTTGCTAGATTGACTGAGCAGGGTTGTTGCTGAGGCAAGCCCAGGACTTATTCAGGAGGATGAGCAAGGGTGAGGGGGTTCTCAGGATTCTGGCTATGACTGGTCTGGGCAGGCAGAAGATAGGACAGAGATTAAGGCTGAAGCCTCAAGGAGAAAAGTGCTCAGGGCAACCAAGCTAAAGTTTGTCAAGGAGAGGATCTTTGTCAATCACAAAATCATAGGTGCATGTGCCCAAGGTGGACCAGGGACGTTCCTGTTTATACCACTGTATTCACAGTTCCCAAAATTTCACGATTTTAATGTCACTCGATAGTAGCATAAGTAAATAAACTGTGGTATATTCATACAATGAAACACTTCACACATTGGAAATAAAAGACCTAAAGTTATATAAAAAATTATGATCAACTCATAAGAACACAATGCTAAGTGTAAGTAAATGATGAAAGTTAAAAATATAGATACATATGATTCCATTCACATAAAGTTAAAATACAGGCAAAACTCTACTACCATGTTAACGGATAAAAAATAGATAGTAAAAAGAAAGGCAATGATTTTTTTAATGACATAATATTTAGGTGAGTACCTGTAGTTACATTTTGGAGTTAAAATAGAGTGGTGATGGAAATAAAATCAATGGAGCACACTGATTTTCTGGAAACCATGCTAATCCTTGACGTAATTGTAGTTATATATACCTTTTTTACATGATAACTCATTAGTTGAATATTTTCTTTAACATACTTAACTGCATGAGTTTATATTTCAAAATAAGAAGTTGAAATGTTTATTCAAAGATATCTTGAAGCGTTTTTAATTAACGTGATATTTGCAACTGAGTTTTCTCAGCTTTTAAAAGGTTTGATAGCAATTATCCATACAACATCAGATATGGTCAATTGTAATTCCACCTGTATCTATTTTTTCTATTATTCTTTCCTTGCATACACATTATGCTATAATGTTTTTCTTTGCCATTTTCTTTGCTTTTTGAGTTGGGTTTCACCATGTTACTTAGACTAGTCTTAAAATTCTGGGTCCAAGAGCTCCTCCTGTGTCAGACTCCTAAGTAACTGGGACTACAGGTATGTACCACCATGCCCAATCTTACACTCTAGTTTTTAAATGGGCAGGTGTATTTCTATAATTCTGTCTCCTTTAGAAAAAGGAGAACAAAACTCAAGTTTTCATATTTTTTCCAGTAGTATTAATTATTGACCTATTGAAATTCCAAAATAGTTTATTTTCATGAATCTCCCAACTCCTCTGTTTCGTTAATGTAATTACTAGCTTTCTTAGATTCTGAGACAAACATAAAGTTACCAGAAATCTTCATATCAATCAGTTCAGTGGTTTAAAAAGAGAATTAGTCAGGTTTTCATCACAGCGACATATATTAGAGACAACGACTTAGATGTGGAGAACTTTATTGTGACTATGGTTTCAGAGGGCTTGGTCTATGGTCAGCCAGCTCCGCTGCTTTGGGCCAGACAGGACAGAACATCATGGCAGAGTCAGAACATCATGGCAGAGAGAAAGGTGTGGTGAGGAAAGTTGCTCTGCTCACGCAGCTAGGAAGCAGGGAGAGAGGGAGAGGGGGAGAGGGAGAGACCAGGGCACACTACTGTACCCAAAGGGGCCGCCAAGGACCCTCTTCCTTCCGTTAGGTGACACCACCTACCACTCCAAATAATGCCTTCAACCCAGGAACTCACTGATGAGTCAGAGCTGTCATAATCCAATCATGGTGTGGCATCAAGACGTGAGGCTTTTTTTGGCAGTTCTATGGAGTCTCTGAACCGCTGCATAAGTGGAGAATCATGTCATTCACAAGTAAAAACTATCTGAAAATTTAAGAACTTTGCACTATTTTCCCTGCAAATATTTTAGAGTAAATCGTTTATAGGTTGTGAATATTTAACATGATGGTGCTCATTTGATATCTTCAATATTGTCCTTTTAAACCCTTTAAGATTAGGCTTGCTGCTTATTGAATTCTTTTTTTATTTCTTTTTTAAAAATTTTTTTACAGACTGCATTTTGATTCATTGTACACAAATGGGGTGCAGCATTTCATTTCTATGGTTGTGCACGAAGTAGATTCATACCATTCGTGTAATCATACGTGTACATAGGGTAACGACATCTCTCCCATTCCACCATTTTTCATACGCCCCTTCCTCTCATTCCCTCTATGTAATCTAAAGCTCCTCCACTCTTCTTTCATCCTCCACCCCTCGACCCCCAATATATATCGTCATCCACTTATCAGGGAAAACATTAGGCCTTGGTTTTTTGGGATTGGCTTATTTCACTTAGCAAGATATTCTCCAATTCCATCCATTTATCTGCTAATGCCACAATATTATTCCTCTTTATGGCTGAATATACACAATGGGATAAGCTGAATATCAGCTTATTGAATTCTTACAGACACCAGATGCTTGTCCCCACCACAGCACCATGGGTTGTAAAATCCTCATTTTACAGATGAAAGAGTAGAAGCTCTCCGACGCCAACCCCCAGGAAGCAAGGGAGCTCTGAGCTGGCACAGCAGCCCCTCTCTGGGCAGCGGTGTCTGTTTGCTAACTGCAGAGTCTGTGATGCCACCTCCCTGGGGAGCATCCTTCATCATTATTAACTGACAATCAAACTGTGACCAAAGTGGTCTTACTTTGCTTTATTTGCCCTACAATGCTAAAATATTGATTGCAATGGTATTATTCCTAGCAAACTGTTGCATTATAAACATTCATCTTATTTAGATGACAACATAAGTCTATATATTTTTAAAGTGTGTAACTCATGAAATGAAAATAAAATCGGTTATTGTGAATCCATCTGTATCATTGCAACAAAGTGTATCCAAAATAAAAGGAAACCAGTAAGTGCCATGCTGGGGACCTCAGGTTCTTAGTATGGAGACGTGCCACAGGCTAATGCATCTGAGAAACACCAAAGTGCTAATTAAATAAAACATGACACAGTCATTTAGACATTGGGTTTCATTGCAATCATTTTTCTCTTTTTCTGAAGCTCACATTCAAACAGGAGGTTTCACTGCAGAGAACAGGGGTCAGCACAGACTTATTGACAATTCAGACTTCACTAACCCTCAGATGTTTTTGATGGTTTCACTTAAGCCATAAAAAATGATATATCAATGCAATAAAAATGTTGACCAAATTAGAGCAAAATGATCCATGAGAAAGTTTCTCTCATTTATATACTTTAAAATATGTGCATTTTATAAAACTAACATGACAACAATGGAGTATCATTTTTAAAAGTATAAAGATGTAAGAAAATTTAAACAGCCTGAAGATAACCAGTGCTAACATATTAGTCCATATCTTTCTATTCTTCATGTGTATATATTCTTTGTATATAGAAAGATAGATGAAGACTTTCATGTGCATATCCATCCATAAGTTTACATAGTAGTGAAACTGCATGTTCTTTCAGCCATCATTTTATTATTAACATTTCCAGTGCCATTAACATTCTTTATAAGTATAATTTTTAATAAACATAATTTTTACAGATTTAGCATAATATGCTAAACAACTTCTGTTCTAAATTATGAATTGTTATTTATATATAATCTATAAATATTATATATAATTATAGGATAAAAATAATTGTACATATATCTTATATCCATTTTCTAAAATTAACATCTTGCTCGTTTTGTAGATGTGGAGTTTTTGAGTCAGCAGAAATAGTTATCTTTAAAATTCTTAAAATACATTTCTGAGTAATTTTCCAAAATACTGGGAGCTCCTGTAGGAAAAACGCCATGCATGTTTATCTCCCATTCCTCAGGTCTCAGCACAGAGTTAGTCCTTAATAAAAGGATTTTGGAGCTGAACTGACTGTATTGTTTTGAGAAATGGAACCAATTTGCAGTCTTGCCAGCAATGTATGCAAATGCTGTTAGAGTAGCATTGAGGGTACTTATTTCAAAACATGTCTGAAGTTTGCAGCTAGCACCTTTCACTCCATTTTGCATACTTTTTGATTAAAGGTGAAAATGATCATCTTCCTAGGCATTTATCAGCTTGTGCTTTTATTATGACATATTCAGATGTGCACTGTGAGTCTTGCAAAGGACAGATGGACAAGCTGTGGCCTCAGTGACAGCACGTGTGAACTGCTGAGAGCTGCACTAAGATCCCCAGGCGAAACCTGCATGGTTGGTGTGTACCCACAGCACTTTTTTGAAATTTTGTAGCCTATTACATATTTGGTCCACCTGCAAATAAATACATAAACAGTTATATCCCCATTGATAAATCACACATATATTAAGGTCATATATTAAACACAGACACTAGAGTCTTCATGTAAATACTCTGTGGTTGCGTAGTCAATGTGAACTCCTTAGTTAGTTTTACATTCAAGTTTAAGTTTAATTTTAGTTTTAAGGTAGCAAATTGTTGTGGACATTGTTCTCTAACATTACCCGATTCCTCAACAAATATCATTGAATGAATAACATAATTAATAGCTGAAAACATTGGAAAGACTGGGTTCAGATCTAGGGTGATGAGGGTAAGTGGGTATTGTGGTCCAGGGAAAGAGTGGATTAGGTTTTAGTCCAATGGTCTGCTTTAGAATTAAGTGCTTTGACTCCACCAGCTTTCAAATAATATTAACCTTCTGGGAACAATACCAAGTCATCACGAAGGTGCGAATCTCCTATTTTCCTTTCTTCTCTCTCTCCTCCCAAATTGCAAATCCTACCCCCAGTTCTCGGATAATCCCGGTCCATCAGCAGCAAAGCACCTGGCTCCTAGGTCCAGTGGCCAGCTCAGCAGGCGTCTGAGGTGGTGGTTTTTCCTTCACCCATATCATTTCACTCCTGGATCTATAGAGGGAGAGCCTGTCTTCTCCTCATTGTGGGATTCAGATCACACTTCTTTCCCCTCCCAAAAAAATCTCTATCTTTGAATCGCCTCTCAGCAGATGATATCAATCACTATTCCTCACTGCTGCTCACAGCACATCCCCGTGAGTCCCCCTCATGGCATGATTATTTTAGTTCCTGACTCATTGCCACTCCGCCCAAAATATCCCTGTCGTACATTTGTAATGGTCTGACTGTTCACATAGACGATCTCTCTAACACCCTATCTCGAGCTATTTGAAATCCTCTCCTGCAGTGATTTTGACTTGCACGCACCCAGCTCTGTCAGGTGCTCCCTGGCCATTCCCGACTTTGCCATCATAGCAACAGCAAACCCGGCCTGGTCTCAGCAGTGTGCACTGCGGTCTCCAACTGACCATCACGCCACCTCCTGTATTTGAGCTCAGTCCTCAGTAGCCCATCTCCACCATGGGTCAGTCCTTCCAGATTCTTTGACCTCTTGATTCCAGATCTCCATGACCTGCTTTCCTTAACTGCCTTCCTGAAATCCCCAGTCGCTCAGTAGCATCGCTTTCCGAAGTGCACTGCCCACCTCTTACACTCTGGCTTCCCTGTTCTCTGTTGAGCACACCACGGCCTGAAATGATCCACCGCCTCGGACCTCCATCTCCAGAGTGAGCCTCACCCACCAGATCTGCATCACCTGGAGGCCGGCACCAACCTTCAGAGTCAACACTGGGGACTTCCAGGAGGCCCTAGGATCCCTGACAACGTTCTACTTCCCCAGTGTATTAACACCCCATTCTCTGCTTTTCCATTTGCACATCCCCAGCACCACTTTTCCATTTTTATTCTCTATTTTCTATTCACTGAGAAAATCGGGCTTCAGAATAGCACTTTTCAGACTCCCACTGCCACATCCATTCACTCTCCAGCATCTGCACCCACAGACGCGGTGCTCCTGCTGTGCACATATGAGCAGGCCACGCGGCCACCCCGCCGAGGCCGGCCCTCCATCTGGGACTGACTGCAGCACTCCCACGGCACCCGATGTGGATCGGCCCTGCTTCTGACATAATCTCCTAATTAATTTTGCTCTTGCCCTCTCTTCTTTCTAGCTACCACCCCATCTCTTCTTCCTTGGCAGCAAGAATCCTCAAAAGAGGTGTCTAAACGAAAATCCCCTAAAAGTTGACGTAGGAGAAAAATCCAAATTACTCTCGATGTGATGGTGATTTTAAAATATAACAGTAAAAGCACAATTCATGAAACTTCATTTAAATGAGAAACTTATGCTTTCTGAGAACACTATCAATAGAATGTGAACACAAAGGACAGACTAGAAGAAAATATTGGGCGATAATATATCTGATAAAGATGTATCTGATATTTTCTTATCCAAAATACACAAAGAAATTTAAAATTCAACATTAGAAATTTAACAATCCAATTAAAAAATGGACAAAAGACCTGAACCGACACATCACCAAAGAAGATATACAGATGACAAAGAGGCTTCTCAAAAGATGACCAATTTCATATCCCATTATGGAGTCACAGAGTAAAACAGCAGTGAGACACCACGCCACACTAGGGAATGGGGAAATCCAAACAAGGCCAATGCCACATGCGGGTGAGGATGTGGAGCTACCAGAACCCAGTGGTTGCTGGTGGGAATGCAAAATGGTACCAGCACTTTGAAGGCATTTTTATACTAGTCACAAAACCAATTAAGTCCTATTTATCCAAATCATTTGAAAACAGGTCTGCATAAAAATTTCAGTACAGACACTGAAAGCAGCTTTATCCATTGCCGCCCAAGCACGGAAACGACCGGAACATTCTTCAGTGGATAGTGGATAAACAGGTACTCCAGGTAGCAGAATGCGATTTAAGGCTAAAAAATGATGCGGACTTGAAAAGACACAGAAGAGATGTACACGCTTATTACTAAATAAAATAAGACAACATTGAAAAGGCTACATACTGTAAGATTTTAACACCCGGAAAAGGCAAAATGATGGAGATGTTAAAAGATCCGTGATTGCTTGGGGCCCAGGGCAGGAGGCATGGGTAGGCAGAACACGGAGGGCTTTGGGGCAGTAAAACTATGCCGTGTGATGCTTGAATATTTTGCTTAATACTTTACTTAATTTTTTTGTATGTAACTGACAGGAGAAACATGTAAATCGTACACAGTGATGGGGCTCCATGTGAAGTTTGATGCATGCGTACATTGATAATAGTTCAGTCAAGTGAAGCATCGCCTCCTCTAACGCTTATCCTTTCTTCCAGCCAGAATCCTGTCCCTAGCTCTTTGACCCTTACAGTACACCACTGCTGTCTGCGGTCACCCTCTGTGCAATCCCACACCCACCAGAAGTTGCTGCTCTGATCTAAATGTAACTGAGTAGCCATTATTCCTCTTTTGTCCAACCCTCCCTTCCTTCCCCTTTCCTTTGTCCACAGAACGGAGGTGTGTTCATGGCTGTGACTTTGCTGTCGAAGGTGTCCCAAGCGTGGTGCTGCCGTGATGTTCCAGGTGCTCCACACCAGGTGGCTGAGAGGTGCCACGGGGCAAAACCAGGATTTCACATAAGCCTCGGGCAGGCTCGCGTTGGAGGCTGCTGGTCAAGAGTTCAATGTTGATTTATCAAAAACATGTTAGGCAAAGCATCTTTAAACAGAAACACAAGCAAAGCAGGGTTACATGCATCTGCAACATGACCCCTGGTTCTCAGGAAGCTGTATTTTGCTGAGGTTGAGCAACGGAAGCCTGGCTAAGAGTTGTTGCAGCAACTTCACCAGAATCAACAATACACATGCACGCTTAGTGTAATGGAAATTACATGGGGGAGTTTCAGGCCAGCTCACGGGCCTTGTGTACCTGACCTAGAGTGGTCCATCTCCCCTTGGGTGGACCGACAGCTCTTCCCATGTGAAGTGTGGACCCAGCAGCCTGAGGCTAGAAGGACATCCGTGAGTGTTCTTCTCTCGACTACATGTCTAGATGCAACTGGACGGCCTTCATGTATCTAGCACAAAGCAATGTATTGCAAAGGGCTGATTCTCTAATGCCACAGTCTTTCGTTAAACTGAACTTAAATAATTTTCAAAAATGTGAGATCACTTCATTCTTCCCACCAAATTGTTCTGGGCTGGGGACACATAATTTCCTTGAAATGACTGCCTTAGTTTTCTGTCACTATACTAAATCCTGAGGCAGCCATCTTAGAGAGAGAGATGTTTATTGCGCCTCACAGGCTGGGAGGTTTCCATTCATGATCAGTTGGCCATGCAGCGCCATGCCTGTGAAAGTACATCATGGAGGGAGAGCATGGGAGGGCGGAACCCTCCGTTCAGGGCCGCGAAGCTGGAGAGAGGAGGAGACGTGGTCCCACATCCCTTTCAAGGACGCATCCTTATGACCAAAGACCTATCACCGGGCCCCACCTTGTAAAGTTTCCACTGACACCCCCACAGTGCCAGGAGGGGACCACGAAGGTGACAGTCAACATCCAGCTACAGCAAGGGTTTGATGTTTCCTTCTATTTGTTTAAAAATATAATTCAAAATAACATCCCTGGGGTTCGTCATCATTTTAAGGGTGATATAATTTTGTCTCTTGTACACAACTCTGACCAACATTGTGAGAGTGAACTGGTTGTCTTAAAAAGACGCTGTGGCAAGATGGGGAAGATTTAATCACCGGTTCTGTGAGTGGGTTTCAACACAAACGTCTACATGGATAAGTGAGACAGAGTGAAACAGCAGCTCGGCGGGCTGCAACTTCCCTCCTTTCTGTGAATGACTGGTAAGCCGAATCAGATCATCTCGTCTGAACCCATGAAGGTCGTTTCCTCAGCTTGCTTTTTACAATTTTCATAACAACTACTAAAGATTTGACACACTTTGCATTCATCAGCATTATCAACACTTTCTTAAATCAATAAGACAAGTGGGTTTTGCTTTGTAGTGTTTGCCAGCTTCTGTCATGTAGATATTCTGCCAGGGCCTCTTTCAAACACCCCTCTCACATCTCAGGACAGGGAATCTTAGAGAGAAGCCCAGAGCACAGGCACAGAGCCCTTCACACACAGAAGACCCGGAACTCCGCAACAACAGTGCGGTAACCAGAAGGCCCGGGGCTGGGACTATTTATCATTTATTTTTAGGTGTTATTTAGTTGGAAGTTTTTGTAATTTTTATCACTGAATCTTTCTAAAAACTGACTTGCAGAATTTCTAAGAATTTAAGAATCACTCTGGCCAGCTGGCTTCCTATCACCACTGAGGTACTCACACTGTGGCCATCTCCAAGCCACCAACGTGAAGTCACAGAAGGGCTGGTGGGAACTCCAGGTCCAGCAGCAGTCCATGCTTGTCAGCTCCATTGGGTCACTGGACACCATGGACCCTCATGAACACTCATTGAAGGTCCCTCCTGTTTTAGGAAGGTTGAAGGATCCTGAGATCGAGTTTGAGAACTGCTGAGCCAGAGAATGGAGCATTTGGGAGCCAGGGTCCTGCAGTCAAGGCAAGGATGGATGGTGACCCGGGCATTCTGGTGACTTGGAATGTGGTGGGTCAAACATGCTAAGTGGTACTTATGCAATAAGAGACACAAGGACCTTTCACAGAGGAACTGAGAATTTAAGAAAAGAAGAAAAGGCGATTCGAAGTGAAATAAAAGGTTCTGAGTAAGAAAAGAGATAGAAAAAAATTCATGAAAAAAATTTGAAATACTTCGCATTGGTCCTCACAACAATGTTACTATAGCCCTGAATTTCTAATAGGAAAATGTTTGTTTCTCAGATAGACTTCAACTTGTGCAATGGATAAACATGAACGCAATGTATAATTGCAACTGCTTTCTAAGATCTTATTACAAGAAAGTCCTTTTGATCTGCTAAACATCTTGAGAGGTTTGAAATGCAAAGTAGGTCTAAGCTAAGCCTGAAGGCATGGGGGAGCCTGCGTGTAGCAGAGGTTTTGGAGTTCTGAGAGTAATCCAGGAGGAAGGGAAGGGGCCGAGGGAAGAGGGAAGACTGTCCAAGGCTGGGAAGTGCCTGGTGTGGAGCACAGCAGGTACAGATGCAGTCTGACAGCGCCCAGCCTCTCCCTACCTTCCTCTGCTGTCCCTGGTCCTGCCTCTCATGCGCTGGTGTGTGTATGTGCGTGTGCGTGTGTGCAGGTGTGCATAAGCTCACTTGTGGGGTTCTCACTATGGGTGTGCCTGAGGAAGGGAACACAGGTTACAGCCATGAGGAGATTCCTAGATAAAATAATAATTCAAAAAAGGCGATAATTTAGAATAAGAGGTGATTGCCAGAGTGCAAAGGTCCAACGAACTCAGAAATTTAGGAGAGCTTAGAACTTTCACAGAATGTGAAATGGTGTTTTGAGAGAGAACTTCTATTTTACCCACCCCAAGGAAAGATACCTTAGTTTAAATAAAGCTACATTTTTGACATCTCTTGACTCAGAAGCATTTGCTACTCATCTTTCAAGGCTTATATAATGAATGCTGATATTAATAACTCATTGTATTTGCTTGTTTTGATGGAACTTTGACCATTTTAGATTTGCCTTAATTTAATTATAAAGAGACAATCTGTGATCTGACTTTACTCAGCTGTGATTTTATCTCTGGATTCAGTCATACAGTATTTTCTAAAGTGTGTGTCTGTGTGTGTGTGTATCTTCGTGATATCTATATCTAATTTAAATTCATGGGGCTATCTAAAAGATCTGATTTTAATGTGAGGCTTCTCTCTAAATATTAGGACAAAACCAAACGAGAGTACTTGCCCTACTTGAACACCACTTGCCAAAACAAGAAAGGAATTCTAAGTTCGATATCCCAGAAGCAACTTGGTTTCTTTTTCCCCTAGTTTAAAGCTAGCAACTGCTGAGCACATTTCTACTGTCAGACAATATCAGAGAGATAAATAAAATCACTAAGGTAACCAGCTTCCAAACCCCATGAGTCATGAAGGCATTTTTACATAATGTCAAACCAAAATTGCACTTGGCACGCTAAAATTTTAAACTTCCTCCTTAAAAGTAGGATTCATTTTCTACTATTGTCTGTTTCCAAAGACTCTCAATATGCTGTATTGGTTTCCATTTTACACCAAAATAAGAGTAAAACAAAATAGCGAGACAAGATAATTTTCCATTATTTTTATACCAATACTAGTCAAAGAGAGCTGTCTAAACGCATCAGTCAGCTTAGGCCAAACGTATTCCTGTTATTTTTTATAAAATAAATGATATACTGAGAAATAGCAATCAAATTGAAAATTTGGATGCAGTCTTCCTCCCTGGGGAGAGAAGACATGGCATGCAAACCCACGAGCTTCCTGCTCCTCCTGAAACGATGTCACTCCGGTTTCGGGGACACTGCCTTTCTTCAACCATTTCTCAACCATGTCTCCCACAGCCACCCCTGGCCATCACCATGCTACACACACACACCAGAGCCATCCCTGCGATCACAGCAGACACTCGATTTATCTGATATGGCTCCTGTTCCCTACAGCTGCCATCTGTTGTAAATGAAGTCCCCAACGTGTGCCTTGCTCCCTGCTCCCTAAGGGTGACGGCAGGCACAGAGACAAGGAGCACCTTGGTAGGTGCCACAGACCAGCCTCTTCTGCTTGCCATTAGTGTCACCCTGAACTGCGCCACCTGACCGCAGTTCTGTGACACATAGTTAGAGACCACCTGCCAAAGTTTACAAAACTCCGTCTCGAGTTCTGGGACCCCTTGTCATTTTCCCCTCACTGACATATAGTCATAACTCAGAAGAGCCTCCAGAGCATTTTGAGATTGATGCTGATGTACTTTTAAGCCTTCTTGCTAATGCACAAGCCGTTGCTGCATGGACAGAGGGGAAATTGTGAATGAAACAAGCCATTTATTATACTTTCCATACCCAGCCATCAGAGGCAAAGGCTGCCTTTTAAATGTGTTTGTCTGTTCAGGACTGCTGAGAAGCTCCGCATGCCATGGCGTGGTATGATGATATTCTGCAGTTTTCTGAGCTTGCCAATTGTGAGATTACTCCTGATGCAAGTTAATAAATAATGTATGCACTGTTAATAGATCCAAAATCTTAAGTTCCTGTTAGAGAAAGAAATTGTGCCAAATCATCAGAGAAGTGCTATATTAAATTGGAGGAAGGCAGAGAGAAGGGACAGGAGGAAGGGAAGAGAGAGAAGCAGAGAGGAAGAAAATAAAGACATGTTAAAGTCACAGACACTGATTTTACTTTAAGCACCTTAAACTAATACATTTTAAGAAATCATGAAAATGTTTGAGCACTGTGTATTTTTTATGTCACACTGTCTTTTATCTCCTATTTTGAAAATTTATTTATCATATTTTTATAACCTTACAAAGATAATTATAGATATCTGGTAGTTTTGTTTGTTTTATGGAAGTGACTTCTCCTTTACAATTTTTTAACTTAAAGGGAAAACGCATGTAACTTTATATGTACATGATATGTACATATAAATTTTAGAACTTGTGGAAATCGCACATCTGCATATGTGCATCCATCATCATGTCTACCTTTCATCTAGGTGCCATTCACACCTATCACAAGACTATACACCTGTGCAATTGTTTCAATTTCTATTCTTTTCTAAGCTCATAGTAATGTGCACCTTCAGCAAGCTGTCTCTGTAGAGGACCAGGTAGCAGGGACTCGACACAGGGATTCTGTCACATCCGTCCAGCTCAGCTGTCCAAGTGTCAACACGGGGCAATCCTCAGCTCAATTACAGGGACTGTCATACTTTGCAAAACACTGTCCCAAGGAAATCAAGATCCAGCACAGCTTACTCCAGTTCCTCCTGGGATTCGCCAGATCACCACAGCACGTTTTGAGGGTGACAAACTGCAGAAGCCTTGGAACCGTCACAGCAGCCTGCCCCTCTTTGCAGAGTCTTGAGGTTGTTCAGCTACCTTCTCAGACAGGTGAGGGTGGAGAGTCATTTTTGTCTGCCAACTGGCCACTCTCTGTGGCAGGCCTGCATCTGAGTGGAGGAGGAGAGCCAGCCACCCAGCATCCACACTTCCTACAGCAATATGGAGCAGGGGCAATAGCATCCATGTGCACACAGACCTTTTCCTTATGAACAATGACTTTAAGTCCCTCTGGCCATCAGTACATAAAACTGTGGGCAGCAGGGAGCTCAGGAGCTGAGCACCTCCTCTGCCTGTTCTGGCTAGTGAGCTCCTTCCTGGATTCCACCTGGAGAGAGTCGACGCTATTATCCCCATGGAGAAAAGGCTCAAAAGGATAGATATTTGATCAATGCAAACATAAAAAATTAACAAATGCCATGAAGGAGAGCACTATTGACTGACCACAAAATCAAGGTGCTTTGTGTCTTTCTTTTAACCACTTTTCAATGCAATTTGTTTGATTTCAGCAACCCAAAGAGACTGCATTTCAAACTGGCTTTTATCTCCCATAACATATGAAGTGCCCTTTAAGTCTAAACAAAATAATGTCGTCTGTGGCTGTGTGTCACTGAGCTTTGCAGTATCCTCAAAAAAGTCAAACAGGTGTGTGAGCATTGGCTGCCACTCCAAACGCAGGCCGGTGGCTGCTAAAGAGAGGTGCTTCCTCCAAACCTCCTTTCACACACCCGCTCGAGCCCACATTGATCAGGATGTTTTATCTGCTCGTCTTTCATGTCATTGCTGTGATTGTCAACAAAGTGTTTCGTTTGGTTTAAATGCTTGGTAATGAGTTATGTGTTATAGTAAAGTGGAATCAAGCACAAGTTGGGGAACCATCACCCTCCACCCATGCAGGCGTGCCCTGGGCATGTGCTCCCAGCCTGGCACCAGGCAGGCCTTTGTTTGAGGCTCCTGATGGTGCTTTAGTCAGCTTTTTCATGGCTGTGACCAAAAGACCTGACAAGAACAATGAGAGGAGGAAAAGTTTATTTAGGGGCTTATGGTTTCGGAGTCTCAGTCCACAGAGCAGCCATCCACTGCTCTGGGCCTCAGGTGAGGCAGAACTTCACCATGGAGGAGTGTGGTGGGGGAGAGCTTCTCAAGGCACGGCAGTCAGGCCATCATTACGCTCAGCTCACAAAATATATATCCCAAAGTTGTCCCCAGGGACCCCCCTCCAGCCACACCCTATCTGCCTACAGTTTCCACCCATCGCTCCCTCCCAGGATGAACACAATGGCTACATCGAGACTCTCATAACCCAGGCATTTCACCTCTAACCCCTCCGGCTTTGTCTCACACATGAGCTTCCAGGCTCCCCTCATGCTAAACCAGAACAGATGGAAGAAGTGAGGGAAACGGGAGAAAGTGGGTCTCCTCAGACTCATGGTGCACTCACTTCACCCGGACTTCCCCTATGGGCAGGGAACTGGCAAAGCGCAAGGGAAATCACTTAGTGCCCCACTGCCGAGCACGGCGCGGCTCGGAGGATATGAGAAGCGTTGCTGTGTAAAGACCAGGAGCAATCACACCGAAGACGTGCTTTTACTGGCCCAGGGGAGTAATGGTGAGCCATGGATGCTACACTGCTTCAGAGCATTTGTTCCTGACAGTAGTTTAAACCCTCCCGCATGCACACAATAACACATAGAAGATATTTATGGGGTTGCTTATGAAGTGACTTCTGGCTCTAAAGCGCCCCCATACTTTCTGGAAGACGTGTTGAAGTCATAGACGTTATTTTGCCTTAAGGTCCTAAACTGAATACATTTTATGTGTTTATAAAATTTCCCATATGGAAAGCTGCTCCTGCTCCCTCCAGCAGCCACACTGTCTCAACGCAGGGGTAGTGACAGAAGAGGACAGCTGCGGGAGCGAGAGGCAGAAGCCTCGCCCATGCCCCATGAGGACTTCTGCTAGTGCAAAAGCCCCCACAAAGGAAGCCCTAGGTTCAAGAGTTCCCTGGAAGATCTCATGGAACTTGATTGGCCTGTTACAGTCACCACCGCAGTTCATCACAATTATGGGACACAGACTGAAGTCTGCAACAAGCAGTGGCTGGGACGTGGCAGGAGAGACCAGAGGGGGAGCATCCAGCTGTCCTTCTCCAGGGGAGGTACAGGGACAGTGTTGATATCTTCCAGCAGAAATGTGTGAAGGCACTCCTTGGGGATTACCAGCCAGAGACACTGAATCCCTGGTGTCCACAGATTTTCCTGAAGCTTGGTCACATAGACTGGTTGACTCTCTTGTACCTAAGCTTAGCCTTGGGTCCTCAAGAGTCAAGCATATACCACATGGTCTGAGATCCCCACCATAAGTCATCGTTCCGCTTAGATCTTCTTTCTGAGAATCTTAGCAGTTGTCAGTGTCCTTCATTCCCTAGGGGAGTGCTGGCTGCTGACTTCCGGGTCTTTCTGCTCCGGGGTGCCCTTCCCTGACAGGTTTCATGCCACTGGTCCCGTTTGCAACGGCTCAGACCTGAGCTCAGCCTGTCCACTCACTCTTCTTTCCAGTTCTGTCTCTTGTTCTTTAACATTTTCATTCAGTTTGAGTTTTTCTGTTGAGAAAATCAGATGCTATTTTTAAAACTCAGTTTTACAAAGCAAAGTGAATGACATGCATTGTATCCGTCATACTGTTATTTGTTTATAGGGCAAACAGTGGTCATGGCTGCGTGGGATACACTGCAGGAGAGAAGTTCTGTAGTGGCCTTCAAAACACAGGTAAGCATGAAGATAAAAGCGACTTGGTTTTCTCCCTCAGTTCCTCATTGGATGCTCGTATAGGAAGGATGAAAACATTTTCAGTTGGGAGGGGGTTAAAAGCATGTATCTGTACACAATTTGTCTTCTATCTCAAATCCTTGACTGTTACCCTGTCGATGTGACTATTCCTTTTTGACCCTTGCTCTTTGCCTCACACCTGCCATTACGATTCTGAGCCTTCAACTCCTAGGCATCCTGAAGCTCTTGATATCGATTTCAGTAATTTGCTTTAGGTTGGCTTGATTCTTTCTTTTCCTTCAGGATAGTCCAAAGAAACGCTGTCATGTACCTTTTGTCTGAGAACCCGCAGTCTCACTGGTAGTCTTTCACTATTTCATAATGTTCCTGTGCGTTTACTGCTGCGTAGAGGAAACAGAGACATAAAGGACCACTTCCTCAAACCTTACCACCCTCACAGGAAGTGGGCTTCCAAAGCATGCCTAAGAAATTCCCCTCCCGCCCTCCCTCCCTCCATCCTTCCTTCTTTGTTTCTTTTTTTCCCCTCTTCTATATTAAACAGTAATTGTTACTAATTGAAATTTACATTATGTGGTAGAATATTCACTGATAGAAAAATGGAAAGTCCATTTTAATAAAACCAGGTTTAAGAATTACAGATCTGGCATTTCCAAGCTGGATAAGTTATTCTATTTTCTTAAATGTTCTCATTTTTGTGTGCATCTTTAGAAATAGTCCCATAATTCCAAATTTACTCCCTCTCTGAAAAGAGGAAACGGCGGCAGCACGTGTTCTAGTCAGTATAGGCCAGGGTGTGCGACAACACCCTGCAATCCCAACGCGGGTGCTCAGCCCACAAGGGCTAATGTTGCTCACATCGCATGGCAGCTAGGGCTTCTGTCTGTATGGCTGCATCCCGGGGCGCAGGCGGAGGGAGCAGTGGCCGTCGCACACTCTGGGGTGGCTCAGCGCTGGCCAGCTTCTGCCCGCCCTGGGCTACTGAAGCCACGCCCTTCACCGTCCTGCTGGCCTGAGCCGCCCTGCCTCACGCGGCCACAAGGGGGCCCCAGAGTGCAGGCTGGCCTAGAGAAGAGTCCTGGCTTCCAGAGAGCCTCCTGCAGTCGCTGAGTCCTAGACGGCAGGCTATCGCTTTGCCCCCAGGCTGTGAACAAGTCACTTTACTTGGCTTTAGTTCCTGTTTCTGTGGAAGGAAAGAGTTCCGAATTGTTACTGTTATTTAATTTGATTTGAATTTAAACGTCTTTTACAAATGCCTACAGTAAATTAAATGGAAAAGGCAGATTATTAAATACACACACACACACACACACACACAATAGTGAGTACTTGCATATTCATCAATAGGAGATTCTTCCTCCCACCCTCTCTCCAGAAATAGGTCGTCTCTCCTTAAATGGCAGGCTTTGAACAACAATGGGTTCTTAGTAGAAATGGAAGTCTGGAGCCTGGCAGCCTATGGGCTTCCTGATCCCCTGCAGCCTTCCTAGGAGAGGGACCTCTGGAGAAGCCCTGTCCCCACTTTCAGCAAAGCGTCTGTCTCCAGCGCTTTCCTATCTGCTAAGTAGGGGCTAAGGGAGAGTCAACAGCCCCACTGTCTTCTGTTCTTCCTCTTTCCCCTCCACACTGAGGAGGAAGGGACAGGACGGTACCATTTCCTTCTCTCTCTCTCTCTCTCTCTCTCTCTCTCTCTCTCTTTCTCTCTTTCTGTCTCTAAATTTTATTCAGGGATTTCCTTGATATTTTGGCCTAGAACATTTAGAGATCATATTTAACATTTGACAACTGAAATACCTTTGCCACTCAATTTTTATTTATCTTTTCCTCTGAAGACATTAATTTCATTTATTTGGTAAGTTATTTAAGCTCAAAAGAACTTTGTGTCAATCTCATTTAATATACTCAGCTTCATAGGAACCATCCTTCTAACTGGAGTACGTGAAATGGTACATTTAATATGTACCACTTTTTATCTTTTCTAAATTGACAAATTACACTTGTATACATTTACAGGTTACAATTTAATATAATGATAAATGTATTCATTATGGAAAGACTAAATCAGGCTAACTAATATAAAATGTACTACTTCTAATAGTAATTCTAAACTCTGGGACTTAATTCTAACACTTGAAACTTGAAAGGAAGCAATGTCCCTGCATAAAGTAACCTTAGGAATCATTATTTTCAAACCATATTCATTTCTTTGACAGAAGTCCACAGGGTCAGAAAAAAAAAAAAGGTGTTTATTTTCTTTTAAAAATTATTTTTCCCTCTTTATTCTGAACATCCTCTAGGTAAATCAGGCATAATGATTTCAAATTTTATTACACATTTCAAATTGACTGCTTTTATCACAGTCGAACCCAACAATAACAGGGTAATGAAAACAACAACTGTTAATAGTCTTATGATTTTTACTTCCTTTAACATTATTAGTCATGTTACACTCTAAGGATTATGAAAGATAAATTATAGAAGAGATTATGTGATTAGTTATTAATTCTTTCCCTGCAGGATTGAGAACCAAAGGATATGATAATATTTCTTCATTACAGAAATATGCACTTCCCCAGTAATATAATCAAACTGCACTGAGGCGTGGTAATGAGGGACAGGCATAAAGCTGAAAAATGAATCAGACAGTTGTCTTCAAATCTCATTTTAGCCAAGTGTTTCAAATTTCTCCCCATTGAGACCTTTTATTACAGTTCACAACATCAATCAGAATTCACAGTGGCTTTTTTTTTTTTTTTTTTTTTTTTTTTGGTCAATGAATGATTTTTTTTGTTGTGTTGTTTTCTAGACTAGACTTGCATTATGGCCTATAACTTTTTCCTTACTCTGTTACATGCCAAATTCTATGACCTGGATTAAATAGTTCTCTTGCCATTAGAGCATGTATCTGCTCAGTAATAAATTGGCTGTTTTCACTGAAATCATTCAAGCATAAAGATCATCTAAGCTTTAGATCACCAACATGTATTTTCTATTCATTTATTTATCAAAAGAAATTGTTACTGAGTCAGTCTTCCTTGAAACACACACACACACACACGTGAGATGCATGTCCCTATGTACCTAACCTGTCTGTGGTGTTCCGTCTTCTGTCATGAGACAAAATGCCTGAGATAAACAACGTAAAAAGAGGAAAGTTTTACTTTGGCTCCAGGTTTCAGAGGTTTCAGTTCCTGCCTGCTTGGCCCTGTGCCTTTGGGCCTGTGGCAAGAAAGAGCATCCTACTGGACAGCACGTGACAGAGGACACCACTTATGGTCTGGTGGCCAGGAAACAGAGGAGAGCGGAAGGCAGATGCCAACATGGCTCCAAGCCCACCTCCATGAACTGACTTCCCTCCCAGGCCCCAGCCGCAGGGTGCCTACATCTTCCGGGGCACCACAGGCCTTGGGCACGTGGCCTCTGGGGCACATTCGGCCCCGCCCAGAGCTCCCTCCATCTCTCTCATACACCTCCCTCCCGCCATCTATCACACATCTGTCGTCTCTCTATTTTCTGTCTTTCTTAAACTGCTAGTTTATTTACTTGTCTGTGAGATTTCTCTTTATTTTTCCTGGGCTACATGTCTTCTTTTTCCTTTATGCCTAGAAAATGAGGCCCACAGCTGCTCCTTTATTTTCTCTTTCCCGTGGGACGCCCCTGAGGGAAGTGGGCAGACCTGACCCCTGCGCTGGGCCTGGCAGCTGGGTTTCCCGCCCTCAGGTCCTGCTCCCTCATCCCTGGGCAGCAGCGGCCCACTTCGCCTTTGAATAGAGCCCTGTTTGCTGCTGATTTTAAAAGGAACCTGCTTTTCTCTTCCTCTTCTCCCTCTCTCTCCCCTAGCCTGGAGGCAGGGAACAAGTCTACCCTGAGCTACCTGTGCTCCACAGCATGGAGTCGTCTCC
The DNA here is from genome assembly GCF_902686445.1 of Sciurus carolinensis. Lineage (NCBI taxonomy): Eukaryota > Metazoa > Chordata > Mammalia > Rodentia > Sciuridae > Sciurus > Sciurus carolinensis. The sequence continues at coordinate 77,004,346 of NC_062227.1, read as the reverse complement.
CCGAGGACCTAGGCCGTGAACATCGCCCGAATTAACCAGTGAGTCCTAACACACCATCGGGGCGCCCTGGGCCCCCGACCAGAGCACACCCGAATGCAACCCTTGAAGAGTTTCTTTAAAAGCGCCCTGTTCCTGGTGGGCAGAATCCCAACCTCAGGGACAGGAGTCCCCTGCGTTTCTCCTTTGGTAGCAAAATAATAAAACTTCTTCTTCTTCTTCTTCTTTTTTTTCTTTTTTTCTCAAAACTGTGTCCTCATTATTAAATTGGCATAGATTGGCATTGGGGACAAGGACCAGAGCTTTCCATTATACATACATAAAGAGGTGGGTCAAAGTGTTAGAGCTCAGAAAGAGATATGTCCTTTTTTCCTTAATTTTAATGAGCATCTCCACATCTCTAGTCAGGAGAATGTAAGTTTCACTGGTTGCCCCTCCACGTTTTGTCAGTTCCATTTTTATTTTTCCATTATCAAGAATGTTAGCCTCACTTAACAAGATATTCTTCCATTCCATCCATTTATCTGCAAATGCCATAATTTCATTCTTCTTTATGGCTGAATAATATTCCATTGTGTATATATACCACAGTTTCTTTATCCATTCATCTATTGAAGGACATGTAGGTTGGTTTCAAATCTAGCTATTGTGAATTGAGTTCCTATGAACATTGATGTGGCTGTGTTACTGTAGTATGCTGATTTTAAATCCTTTGGGTATAAACCGAGAAGTGGGATAGCTGGGTCAAAAGGTGGGTCCATTCCGAATTTTCTGATGATTCTCCACACTGCTTTCCAGAGTTGCTGCACCAATTTGCAAATCTACCAGCAAAGTATGAGTGTGCCTTTTTCCCACTTCCTCACCAAAATCTATTGTTGCTTGTGTTCTTGATATTAGCCATTCTAATTGGAGTAAGATGAAATCTTAGAGTCATTTTAATTTGCATTTCTCTAATTACTAGAGATGCTAAACACTTTTTCATATATTTCTTAATCACCTGTATATCTTCTTCCGTAAGTTGTCTGTCCCAAAGGCCGAGTGTTTTCCCTGATAAGTGGATGACGATACATAATGGGGATGAGGGGGTGGGGTGAAAGAAGAATGGAGAAACTTTAGATTACATAGAGGAAAGGAGAGGGTGGAGGTATGAAAAATGGTGGATTGAGACAGACATCATCATCCTATGTACTTGTATGATTACATGAATGGTATGAATCTACATCATGCACAATCAGAGAAACGAAAAGATGTGCCCCATTTGTGTACAATGAATCAAAATGCAGCCTATACAAATAAAAAAAAATTAAAAAAAAGAATGTTAGCCTCTGTATTACAAAAAATGGTTGTTTTGAATGGCACATCACAGGAAGAAGTTTGCTGATTTTTATACAGTTTGAAAAGAATTATGAAGTGTTATATAGTATAAAGTATTAAGTATTTGTATGATAGGCCAATATAAATATCCCGTATTAAATTTTCAAATAAAAGTGTCCATTTCTCTGATGCAATGTTAATCTGCACTACAATTCAGAAAACACTGATAAAACAAATTAGACAAAAGAGAAAGAAAAAGCTAAGAACATAGAGAAGCAGGATAATAATTTCTCCAAACCAAACTGAACACAGCAAACAAAAACTCAAAAGCAACAGCTAACTTTTTTAGATGAAAGATCAAAACAGCTGTCCAATCATCAAATCATAGCAAAGAATCCTGCCCTTCCAAACGGAGCTTCAATTCAGCATTCATATTGCCCAAGGTGAGTCTAGAAGTTTGGACTACTGATTTCTTTAATGAAATGAGCCATGCTAATTCATATTGCTATATGACGAATGTGTTTTACATATATAGTTACACTGGTATAAATTCATGTTATGTGCGGAGCTCAGCGACCTCAGCAGTGTCCCCGTGGACGGCCAGGACTCTCGTGTCTATGGGACAGTCCTGACCTGTGTTCACATGGAGAGCCGCTTCAGGGACGGTGCACACTTGGTCACAGGTAAAGGCAGATCTTCCATTCTGGAAGGCTTCGTGAAATGTTCAGTCTATCCAACTCTTGAATCTTTTATTTGATTCTATTTCAGGCAAAACTTAGACCTCTTTGAAATACAGCAGCTGACAAATGGAAGCACAGAATTAAAATGCGCTCCAACTTCACAGTTGCACCTCAGTCTCACGGACCAGGCTCTGGAAAATGAAGACCTCTAGAAACCAAATGATTACGCTTCCAAAATCAAAATAACTTTAATCTTATTTTTTTGGTGGTTTAATTAGTAAGAGTTTTCATTCTTAATTTCTGATTTTTTTCTTATTTAAATCATTTTACCCATCAGGCATTTCTGAAAATGAACATGAAGACACATGATAAGAGTCGCCTGAAAATGCTGTTTGAGGAGTGGTAGAATCAATTTATCGATTTGCAAATATGGGAATCTCAATCAGCAAAGACACAATGCTGGATATGTTGAAAAATATCCACAAAAGAAATCACTGTATTTATTTGCAAAGAAGTTATGTTTGCAGGTGTCAGTACATATACTCATGCAATCCTATGCAGGACTGAGTATAAACACCATGAAAGAGTGATAACATGAATGTTAAGGATACAACTATATAATTATTGTAGTGAATTATTTAATGCATAGACAATATAATGGAGTATGTTAGCATTAGTCTATTATTTCAATTGCTCTATACAGAAGATATTAAATAATGTCATGAATTAAATTAAAACATAAACCTTAATATTCACGATAAGTTTCCTAAAGCCACATAGAGTATTTACAAAATTATTGGAAAATATTCTCTGTCAGGTAAGGCCATTTATGGGATAGCACTTCCCACAGTGAGTAGTTTTTATTTTTGTATTTTCAAAAGTTATATAAATATATTTCTAGTTATGCAGGGTTTCAGAGTCTAGGAAACAAACTGAGTATCACTTTCTGAATGAAAGTGTTTCAACTGTCTTTTTCTAAGGTCTGTCTTCTCCACAGACCCCTCAACAGAGCATCAGATCTCATATCTAACTTTCTCCGTCTCTGGCTGACCAGCACTCTCAATCGGCTCTTTCTAGACTTTTCTGCATTTTGACTCATTGAGTTCTTCCTTTCTTCTTTGTATGGTTCAAGTTTCCTCAGGAGAAATGATGGTGCTAGGTCTCAGATAAATTAGAAATTTAACAAATGTTTGTGTTTATTGGAGGTGATGAGAATCCTGAAGGGAAATCAATATGCTTTCTTGTAGATTATCATGAGAAATCAGTGCAATGATTTATCAAACACAAATTCAGTCAACCTGCCAAGGGATGAATATCCCCCACATTTTACTTATTTTAAAGTAAATTTTTAACTTCCTCACTTTCTGTCAGTGAGTAAGCAAAGCCCCAGTTTCATATGAAGGATAATATTTTTATATTATAACCAGGAGACTATTTGCTTTTGTATTTGCATACAGGTTGTCTCTTTCTGCCACTTCTTAGCAGATCCAAATATTAATCTCAGTATCCTCTTCACTATTGTCCTCAGGAACCATCCTTTTGGCTCAGAAGCCAGAGGGCCACTACAGATTTCAGGCACACACACACACACACACACACACACACACACACATTAGAAAAGCCCTAGGTAGGCATTTGCCTAGTAATATGCAGTTGAACAGAGACTCCTTCCATTACAATGGTGGAATGACTTACGATAGAACAATCTAATTCAGGTGATAAATTGTCCCTTGATGCCAATTAAAAATACTTTTAGTGTTTCTCTTGGATTCTTGGATATCCTTCATTTGCCTTGCCCCAATCATACTTAGACTAGTACAAAACAAATGAACAGATTTTGAGAACAACCTGATTTCTTTTTCTTTTTGAGAAATGTACACAGATTATAGCAGATCCAACTTGAGAAAACAGCTTCAGGAGGTGCTGATGAAACAGGAGGTGCACCATCGCACGACTGGACATTGGCTTCCGGGTGTACTAGCTGATCACCAGGGCATTTTCCAACGTGAGCTTATTCTATTTAAGTACTTTCCTCTCGGATGTCTTAGTATCAAACCTTCAAAATAATTTCAGGTGTCGATTAATGTCCCTGCAAGAACAGAAGAGCAGATCTTTACTACTCAGAGATCTGCAGTCTGCAGACCAAAGGCATCAGGATCAGCAGCAATCTAGCTAGGAAGGTAGGGTTCCAGGCCTATCCCAGCATTTAAACAAGATGGCCAGAAGATTCATGTCCTACAGCCTGGGAAGTATGGGCATGTATGATCCTCAATCTTACCATCCTCCCCTCCTGTGTGGATCCAGTGTCATCACACAGCTCCCAGGACCACAGGAGTTTATGGTGAAGAAAACCAGTGACTGCAGTGGACAGTGGATCCCTGGAACAGAGCTGCTGCAGCTGATGGTCAGAAGCAGGGTGCAGTGCACGCCATCTTGCCTGTTGTGCAAACGCCCAGGCAGCACGGCTTTCACTTGCAGATCCAGAATCGTTTCTTGGATAGATTTGCTCCTGAACCCTGATCTCTGTGCTGAGGATCACCACATTTCTCTTACAGGCATAACCAGTATGAAATGGCTGCGTCAGTCTTTTCATCCGTGGAACGACCCCCAAGGGATCTCCAGCTATTCTTGACTTGGTCCTTCAAGTATTAGCACAAAAGAGTATATGAATGCTTATTTAACTCGTCCTTATAATGCTCTATTTCCAAAGAACAAGTTCAAAGCCAGAGTTAATACCGATCCTGAAGTAGTCAGCGCTCTTTGCTGTCTTCTGAAACACCACAGATACTCAGGTCTAGGCAACGTATCTGCCACATCAACTGCATGCTGGATTCAGAGACTCCCAACCACAATCCAGTGTGTTGACCTGCAAGTCACCAAGGTCCTGGTGGTGGCTTAGTCGGTTTATTGAGATCTCTGAACCTCTGGGTCAGCACCACCAGAGACCACCACCACATTCAGATCCCAAACCTCCTTCAGAAGCAACTGATCCTCCATATTGCATACACTGAAACATCACTTGCCCCATAAATATGTGCAATTATTACATGTAAGTCAAAAACATTAAAAAACTATTTAAAGAACTGGAGATGTTAACTGTCCTGATTGATCATTACACACTGCATATAGGTATCAAGTTATCACATCATTTATAATTAAAATAGCAACTAAAAATAATGGAACAAAGCTTATCTGCTGGTTCTCCCACACACTCTCCACTTTTTTCTCCTTGATTTCCATCATATTTCATGATCCTTTGTTTCTTGCAGATGCAGGGACATCTTCTGCTAGGGACAAAGAGCAAAGCAATGGCTTCTGTGTTAAATGACCATCTGAAAATAAAACTTATTTACAGAATCCAAGATGGTTACCAAACTATTATTCTTAAATGCCATTAAAGTTAGCTTCAAAATGTTTGTACTGAAAGCATTATTAAACAAAAATACAAAACTCTTTCATCATTTATTCCTATGGAGGATACTTGAGACAGAAACACACTTTATCACCACATATGACATTTCTTGGAGCACACAATTAAAATTACAAAAATTATTTAAATAAAAATTTAGGAACTACTTTAGCTACATACTAGCGATTTTTTTTCTTTCCTTTTTCTCTTCTTTTTTTTTTTGTTTTTTTTTTTTGTTTTTTCGGTATTGGGGATTGAACCCAGAGTCACTTAATCACTGAGCCACACCCAACCCTTTTTATTTTTTGTTTTGAGACAGGGTCTCAATGTTGCTTAGGGCCTCAGTAAGCTGCTGAGGCTGGCCTCAAACTTGCAGTCCTTGCCCCAGCCTCCTTATTTGCTGGGATTACAAGTGCATGCTACCACGCCAGGTATATACTAATATTTTTCTACTACTTTCTGTACCAGTAGAATATATTTTTTAAACAACAATTTGCAGAAGAAAGTTTTATCAGAAATAACTCTCTCTCATTGAGAAATAAGAGTTGCCAGATGGTGTCCTTGTTTGTAAATCATTTTATTTTGATAGAATTGAAATGACAGACATTAGGCATTTGAGCCAATTTGGTAAAGTAATAGAGACTCTTGCTATCATGAAATAGAGGAATTTAAGTATTAGGATTACATAGGACATTGAGGAATAGTTCCAAAGGATAAAGATAAATTGTTTCTTTCCTAACTAATAGTTCCTTGTCTGTGGGTGTTCCATATTTCAAATATTAGAAATACACAAAGCTATTAATTTCCCTTGTGCATGAATTTCAGGATATGCCATGGTAACCCCCGGCAGAATGGGATACAGGAGTAACAAGCACATTAGTTACTTGTGTGTTTTCAATTTCCTGGCCACACGGACCCACTGGGAGATGATAACCTGACTATTAACAAAAGCCAAAGGAAAAATTTAAAAAGTGTCCTTTTATAGCTTAGTGTGCCCATTTTATAATATTGAGGTATTATTGCATCCTGGTTGAGTTTCCTCTATGTTTTGTCACTTGGCTAATGAAAGCAAATTTTAAAAACATTTTTTTTTTATTTTATTTTTGCGGTGCTGGGGATCGAACCCAGGGCCTTGTGCTTGCAAGACAAGCACTCTACCAACTGAGCTATCTCCCCAGCCTAAAAACATATTTTTAAAGAATGTTCATTGAACGTTGACATGTGTGCCATAAAACAGCTGGTAGCAGGTCCGGGAAAGATCACCAGCTACGGAATGGCAGTGATGACCCCTTCAGACGACGTGGCCACGACAACGCAAACCGTCACGACTGGCCTGAGTTCTACCAGCCTCGATTTTTAACAGAACCAGCAAATTGCTCAGCTAATTTGGCCAGGATGTTATGATTACTTAGAAATTTCAGTCAATAAACACAAACCAATAGCTCATGTAGACAAACTTGTCTTGCTCTATTACACAGTGACTGATATAGAACTGACGGCAATTTTTAAAGAATTTTATTTACGTTCCTCTTACATTACATAAAATTCCCCACTAGCGTTGAGTTTTTATATTTTCATTGATGTTATACATTTTTAATTCAGTGTGCACTTCAGTAATGGTTTTGTTTCACTGAGAAATATCAATGTGCATATTTAAACAATTCATCATAGAATAACCAGAGTGTGCCCTATATTTTATTATACATTTTCCATATCTCAATAACCCTCAAGACTATATATTTATGCATAATTTTAGATAATTATTTTTTTATTAATGCTTATGTTTGTCAAATTATGTTTATGGCTTCAATGTCCCAGAGTATGAAATCCATGATAGATAATTTTTAAGACACACCTAGAACAAAATTATAAATATGATGCAGCAGTTTAAAGACTCAAGTGAAAACTATAAGGCATGCTAAATGCATTTCAGTAATGGGTTCTCTCCAAATAAGACAAATTTAAAATCTACGAGAGATAAATATTTTGAACAAATGAAAGGAAAAGGACTAGAATTATCCCAGGCTCTTCTCCCACACTTTATTTTTAACATTAGAACACTTTCACTCCAACTCTGTATGGCCATCTGTCTCTCCCACAGGGTGGGTGTGAAGCTGCATTCTTAGCCTATAAAAAGGGCATGCTGAAGGAACTGACACATGTCAGGAGTCAGCCACGCGGTCGGCATTGTTACCACTGTCTGCAGGATGGATGTCCCTAAACTTGGAGAGTGGCATCGACTAATAATGTTCTAGCTGTGAGAACAAAAATGACTGGCAACAGGAAAACGGGACAAAAATCAGTTTTTAAGAAAACTGTGGAAGTTTTGACTTATATCTTAGTTTTATTCTAAATTTTTTTTCTAAATGTTTACAAGTGAAAATGTTATCACTTGACCCACTATTATAAGTAGAATAACCAATAAATCAATGAATAATAACCATTTCCCTGTCATTCTTCTGCATTTCTAAATGTAATCGGAAGCTTAAATTCAAACTTAACCTGTTTTATTCCCATTATATAACAATACTTATTGTTTTTATTATATAACCCAGTTCATTATGTAGGTTAAAGTTTTCTTCATAATACATTAAATATTTTCATTGCCACATAGAAAAGATCTTAACTCTGAAGATGATGATAATGATCTGGTTCATGTGTGTTTTCACTGACATTAGTTAAAAGTAAAGGAGTAGTCCAACATTTAAGAAAGTTGCTTGCCAGAGCTGTTACTTAAAAATTTCTTCAGAGGTATCAAAGTCATACCTCTACTTAATTAGCACCCCCAAGTGCTCTAAAAATCAGTCTATACCTCACATTTCTTTCATAGATCTATTGTCTTTCCTTATTTAGGCTTGCACCCAATCAGTACTCTCTGTGATGGTCTGAGAGTGTTGTGTTTATTTTGACAATAAGAGACTATGAACTGATGAAATGTGGAAATAAAGTATCTGAAATAATGTGCTCTTAGAATAGTAAGGTGATACTTCCATTGTGTTAAACTCCCAGAAGCAGTAGTAAAACAGCAACCGGTGATGTCCTAGCGGAAAATCTTCCCACAAAGCCCAGTATATATGACCAATATATTAATAAAATGTTTCAGTGCAGTCTGAATTTTAGAGGATACAGTTTAGGGGGACGACAGATTATGGGTTTTGTTTTTGTTTTTGTTTTTTTTTGTAGTCTGTACAGTTTTGAAAATTACGTCAAGTAGAAGGCATTGAACTCATAGGCTCTTGTAACATTCTTAGAACCCTAGGAAATACCTGATCGGGCCGGTGGGTTCGCTCTGCTCCAGACTTCCGTTCCGGCTAGACAGGTTAGACGTGGAGGGTCTCTTCAAAGTGTAGGCCTTACAGCTCTATTCTGAGGGGGAGAGCAGCCAACGAAAGAGGCCTTCCAAATGCTTACCCGAGGAGATGCATTTCTTAAAGCGGAACCAAACACTGCCTGGATCTTCAAAGGAAGGAGGGGTCCCTGTAAAAGTTGGAGGAATGAGAAATGCATTGGTATAGACTTGGGGTTTATCTCTGATCAGTCTATCAGAAAAGGCATATTATGCAAGCCCAAGAGCAAAGCATTTTCTTAAATAACGTTTGAAAATATCAGGTTATGAAGTGCACGTTTAAATACTGGACTCCCTTTGTTTAAGGCCGGTATGAGCTATCAGCCCAGTGGCCTGTGCAAACGTTGTGCCCACAATGATAACAGAAGATAATCTTACTGCAGCGACTATCATCTTGGCAGTTTGTCAGAATGGTGAAGATCTGAAAAATGAAAATGCTGCCCCCCTTTGTCTTTCTTTTTTTTTTTATTTTTGGATTCGGGCAAAGATATTGAAGGAGACTGGAAAGAATTATACATATTGTTCTATTTTCCCCGTGTTTTTGCAGAGACCAGAACTGCGTTAGGGGTGAATGGAGACTATCCACAAACCCCATCCTATCCCTAGGATTCCCCCAAGGTTCTGCCTGAGTCCGCTTGTCCGAAGCCTGCGACAGGAAGGCACCAGCACCCATAGGTGGCGCCCCACGTCCGTGCCTGCGCGTCTCGCCCTTGCTGCAGGCGCAACTGGGAAACCCGGCGCGTCTACCCAGGTCGTTAGTGCTTGGAGCCGGCGTTTTAATAAATAAGCGCGGTGCCAATGCGCTCCAGGAGCCTCGAGGTTCAGAGGAGTAGACTCATAAACCTAGGCGGGAGGCACTTCTTCAATTCTTGCCAAAACCTGACGTTTCCCAAACTGGAGATTCTGGAACCACGGCATCTTAAACCATTAAATTCCAAAGCTTTCTAGCTCCATCCCAGTCTTTTTTTTTTTTTTTTTTAACTGTTTTTTTTTTTTTTTTTTTTTTTTTTGTCCCCTCTTCATTATGAAAGTGATAACGCTATTCAAGATTAAGAGTTGGAGGGAATTTGGAAAAGAAAAGAAAGAATCTAAAAGAAGAGACGAGACTGGTGCTTTTGAGGGTGCCTAATTTTAAAAACGGCATCTAGGAGGATTTCGCTCTGGGTGTTTGGGTGAGAGCTGGACCAAGGCGGCGCAGGGTGCGGGCTGGGGATGCGGGAGGCCCAGACAACGGCGATGCACAGAGGCCTTAGGGCGTTGGCGGCGCTGTGCTTTGCCCTCCGGAGTCTGGAGGAAAGGCCGGGACCAAGGGGTCCCGCCAGCGATGCGCGCTGTGGGTGCGCTGGGCACCGGAGCTGAGGGGTCCCCGGCAGCCGGCTTCGCGCGGTGCGGCTGAGGACTCGGTGCGGCCCGGTGCAGGGTGCGAAGGTTCGGGTTGGAGGCGCCCGGTGAACGCGGCGCCGGGAGCAGAGTGGGGCGCGGTGCGGAGCGGCCGCGGGGAGCGCGGGCGCGGGGCGTGGTGTGTACCGGAGCCGGCGCGGGCCGGCGCGGGAAAGCGGCAGGGCGGGGCGGCGCGGTTATTGGCCACGCGCTGGGAGAAGGGGTCGCGCTCCGAGTCCTCCTCCCGCCAGCTACCGCTCGCCTCATTTTCTCTAAGCAGAACAACTTCGCGGACAGCGGTGCTCGCCCATCATGGACGTTCCAGGTAACACGCCCCGGCCCTACCCGCCAGGATCCTTGTGCTAACTGCCCTCTTGCATGCATTTTCATGAGGACCATCGCAAGTCTGTTTGCTGCGGTTCCAAGAGAGCGAGAGGAGGGTCAGGGAAGAATCTCGCAATCGTCTTGCACCGGGGCTGAGGACCGAGGATATTTGTTGTGCAACAACTTATCTTGTTCTTAGAAAGAACCCTGGAAGAGTTGTTCGGAGGCCGTGAGCCTTGAGGAGGCAGGCGTCTTTACGTTTTGCCTCTTGGCTGGGTGTTGGAATGACCTGTCTGGTTCAGTGAAGGAGGGGACGGGGTAAAAGTGCCGAAGGGAGCATAAGTTAGCAGGAATTTGCAGGGGAAGAGCGGACAGGGGTTCAGAAACGAGAGCTGGAAAATAAGCAAAGTCTGGGATTCCTGTCGCTGGAATCCTCTGTCGCTCGCTCGAGAGAAGAATCCAAGAGGTTGATTCCAGGGGCTCCTTCGTAGCCGCGGGATCCTCGCGAGTGGGTCCTTGGCTTTGGTCTCACCCGCACCCCCTCTTTCACTCTCCTGTCTCCCTTTCCTTTTAGCTCCTCTTAATTTCATTCACCCTAAGGGGCTTCCTGGGGTTTGTTCTTTGGGTAGAAAACGGATTTTTTTGTTCATTTGTTTCCCAAACGGACTGCTAGAAAACACGTCCACGATGGAAAAATAGAGGATTAAAGGAAAGGCAGGGAAAGGAGGGTTTTGTTTTTTTTTTTTTTTTTGGTTTGACTTTCAAGAAAATGTCGCTGAAATGAAGACGGTAAATCATTTATTTTCCCTTCACCCGCTTCTTACACCCCATCTTCCTTCAGCTTAGTGGGCGGGGGGCGGCGCTGACGCCCCCTCCAGGGTCCCGGACCCTGTCTTGGCAGTGAGGTTCCGCAGCATCGCGGGTCCTTGACCTCACGCACCCCTGCGCGAACCACGCAGGACCCTCCAGGGATGCGCTGCACTGTGCGCTCGGGCTTTCTCCGAACCTGTTGTGCCAAGTCGGGGATGGGGTGGCTGTGCCCAGACCAAGGGGATGGCCTTCTGGAAGGGAGCCTAGGAGCCGCAGCCACCGCTCCCCGGCGCCCATCCCCCTGGCCTTACCTCCCGACCTAAGGGTTTGGGTTTTCTGCCCTGACAGGTCCGCTGGCGCCTTCTTTCTGAGAACCCCTTTGGCCTTGAGCAGGAAAGCAGGGGACCCAGGCCAGAGGAGGCTACTTCTGCCCCCGCGCGATCCTTGGCGCTCTTCCCGCCCACGCCTGCCTCCGCCCTGCGCGCCGCCCCCCCAGCCCAGATGCCGGCGCCCGGCCGGGGCCCCCGGGGGCCGCGGCTGACCATGCCCGGGCGCCGGGGGGCGCTGCGCGAGCCGGCCGACTGCGGCTCCTGCCTGGGGGCGGCGCTGGCCTTGTTGCTGCTGCTGCTGCCAGCCTGCTGCCCCGTGCGGGCGCAGAACGACACCGAGCCGATCGTGCTCGAGGGCAAGTGCCTGGTGGTGTGCGACTCGAGCCCGTCGGCGGATGGCGCGGTCACCTCCTCCCTGGGCATCTCTGTGCGCTCCGGCAGCGCCAAGGTGGCCTTCTCCGCCACTCGGAGCACCAACCACGAGCCGTCGGAGATGAGCAACCGCACCATGACCATCTACTTCGACCAGGTCAGCCCGCCCGCCTGCCCACCCGCCGCCGAGGAGGAGAGGGCGGGTCGGGTGCTAGAGCTGGGTTTCCCCTGCTTCTCCGACCAGGAGTCCCGGGAGCGCCCTTCTCTCTGCTCTGCCCTACCTTTTGGTTGGCTACTCTCTCAGTTCACGCCTCTCATTTCCCTTCCACATTGTAGCTTTTATATTCTTAAATTAGCAGTTTACTGGGCACTTGGATTACTGAGAATCCCTTAAAGATGTCTAAGCTAAGGGTCCTGTAAAGCTGGGATTTGAAATGTATCTCCCAAAAGCAAACATTGCACGTTTTACTTTTTGCTGGGGGGATGGAGCGTTTTGTGGTTGATGATCTTCAGTCAGTGGAGTGTCAAGTTAAGGGCTGAATGCATTAAAAACTCCCCAACTCAGAAAAGGAGTTCTCCAAAGAGCCTACCCAAAGCACAGAAGAGAGGTACCGATTGTTTATTTCAGGAGATGGAGTAGGGAGAAAAATAAGTGGGGATAGTTGTAGGGAAAAGAGCAGGGATCACATATAAATATAAAACAAAACAGTGTGGTTATATAAACCACGGTGTAGAAAGTGAGACGTACAATATGCAAATGCACTGAATACAATATGTCAATACATACGTAAGAACAAAGAGCAGTGTTTTGCTTTAAGCCACTTCTGTCACTCAGTTCAAAGCAATCAAGACTCAGACATGGTCAAGCCTTTGCGATTCTTTCGCTGGGTTATTGGTGCTGAGGGTTAAAGGTTGTGACCTTTCCTTTGTGTCCTTCCCTGTTGATTTCTATTATTTTTCAGAAACAAATTAAAAGCATTTCAGTGCTTTTCCAACTTTACCTAATCAGCTAATCCTTTTGCAAAGTGCTTCCCACAAAATGAAGCACCCATCCCTGAGCATACCTGTGCTCCTTGGACACATTCCAGTGGCTTTCCTTGTCTCTACCAGTCAGCTCTGCAATCGGAGTAATGGCAGGCACACACACACCTGGCCTTTTTTTAGGCCGAGGTATTCACTTTGTAAATCCTTGTTAAGGGTTATCTGTTTGAGGGGTGTTGTGGAGGGTGTTTTTTTAATGTTTTTATTTATAAGATAAAAATATTTTAATCATTTCCAAATCTTGGAGACAACAATGAAAGTATATTTGGGAACTGGATACTCTATTAATAAGTTGCTTTTTAAAAATGTGCTAACAATTTTGTGATTTTTTAAATTTCCCAATACCTTACAAATAGCTTCCATGGCATTTCCACATCCACCATTTATTTTGGGTGTCGAGAAAATTGTGATGAAGGGCAGGATAAATAGTGATAGTTTTCTAGTTTACAGATAAGGAAGCTGAGCAGGGTGGGTTAAGTGAGTGGCCTGTTTAGGGGGTCACTGAGGTCCACTTTTCAGGGTCAGGAAGGGTGTCCTTTCATCTACACCATGGCTGTGAATTTGCCAGTTTTCCAAATTCAAAACGGAGGCAAAGGGTCAATGTGAAGGGAAGAGGCAACTCTAAGGGCTTAAGTGGACAAGACTTCATTCTTCTGTAAAGCATTGTGAGGAAGACTGGGAGCAGGACTGGGGACAGACGTCCTGAAGTGCTTTGTCCTAACAGTAGGGCCCCTGTGGACTGAGTGGAGTGGCCTGGGACCTGGCTGCATTCCCCAAGCTACATCAGCTTTGCACACTGCTTTCCGAGTTGCATGCAAGTCATTAATAATGAGCGTGTAAGAAGTAACAAGTAAAGTTATTCAGGTTGAAGTTTATTTTTTGACCAGATGACATAATCTTGAATCTAGAGTGTTAATGTTGCTGCTGGCTTTTTGTTTTAGAAACCAAAACACCAGTGGGCCATTTTATTATTTTAACTGAATTTTAATTTGTATATGAGGAGGGATAGGGACAGAATCTGGACAAATTGACCCGATTCTCTCTGTAACATCTGAAAGGGTGTAGGGCCATAACTGGGAACTTGTCACTCTACAAATTCTGCTGTTACGCTGTAAACCTCTGGTCCCCTTGTCTATGAGGAGAACCATTGACAGGGTCATGTGAGCTCCTGTCAGGTGGCTAATTCTCTCATTTACTCTTGCATGTTGTACAGTTTCCTTAGTCTGAACTGAGGGTACCCAACTACCAGTTCAGTTCTTTGTATTTATTGAAACTTATCTTCATTGCTCAACTAACAGGTAAAACGTGTTGCTCAGAGGAATGTGAGGAGAAACAGGCAGTCATTTATTGACAAAGCTCCTTCACTCAGTATGCATTATTGAGCACCTACTGTGTGCTGCCAGGGGCTGGGGAATGGTGGGGGTGGGGGGACCCAGACCATTTCTTCCCTGGGGGCAGATGAAGTTAGATTTCCATTTATAGCAACAGTCTCATTGAATCTGCCTCTTGCTCCATGGCCCTTTTTCCCGGCATCAAGTATGGAACTGTGTTTGTTAAACAGAGCACCCTGTTGAAGGCATGGTAACCCACAGATCTCAGGAACAGACTTGAGCTGCGGTGTGTTTACTGAGCTTAGCATCTCCCGTTCCTTTCTCTCTGCCCTGACTCCCAGCTAATCAAATCCACACCCACTTTCTGAATGCATGAATAAAACATAGTTTAAAAATCTTTCAAAATCATGATACATGAGAATACCTTTGAAACCCGTTCCTGCAGCAGGATGGTGTGACTTCAGTCTGCCTCTTCCTGGGGAAGCCTCGCCGCTCTGCGTTAATACAGGAACTGGTGTCAGTGGTTATCTGAGCATCATTAGAACAGGCTGAGCAGCTGCTTGCGGTTAGTACTGTATTCCCTCTTCTTTTTCAGGTCTTAGTAAATATCGGCAACCATTTTGATCTTGCCTCCAGTATATTCGTAGCTCCGCGAAAAGGGATCTATAGCTTCAGCTTCCATGTGGTCAAAGTGTACAACAGGCAAACCATCCAGGTGGGTAGCTGTGAGAGGGGGGCGCATGCAGTCTGCTAATGGTTTCCCGCTGCTGAAGGCCCATTCTTTTGGTCTGTGAGGCTTCAGGAACTAAGGAACTGGGCTTTGCAGAGATGCTTGGCCCTGAGGTCACTGGGGATCCTCTCTCTCAGGCCCCTGGTGTGGGCTCTAAGGATGGGGGGTGAGGAAGAAAAGAGCATGTGTGAGTGGGGTTCTTAACTGTCTGCTGAGCTTTCCCCTCTGCATTTTAGGTCAGTTTAATGCAGAATGGTTACCCAGTGATCTCAGCGTTTGCAGGAGACCAGGATGTTACCAGAGAAGCGGCCAGCAATGGAGTCCTGCTACTCATGGAAAGGGAGGACAAAGTGCACCTCAAACTGGAGAGGGGCAACCTTATGGGGGGCTGGAAGTACTCCACGTTCTCGGGCTTCTTGGTTTTTCCTCTATAGACTCAGCCCCTGGACGATTGGGAAGTTGCAATCTGGACGCAGGAATCCACCCTTCATGACACCCTACTCTTGCCAGAATAGGACAACTCATCTCCAGCTTCTGTCGGACTGTTGCGGTCCAAGAATGATTTCCTTCTAAATCTCCAGTATTTTCTTTGAATATTGACAATTCCTCGGGAACCTGGCCTCTAATTAGTTTTAGAAGACAAGGTCTTAAGGAGAAATGAAATTATCGATCTGAGCAGTTTGTACCTGTGATTGTAAAGTCGATATTGGATTTTATTGTTGGGACCACTGACTCGCCTTCTTTGTATGTTATGTCAATGTCCGGGTGGCAGGAGCCCTGCTGAGGACCAGGACCGACTGCAGGTTGCAGTCAGGGCTCGGAGCAAGAGCCTGGCAAGAACCACCCACGGGACAGTCCTTGACCTGTGTTCCCTGTGTGTCTGTAGAGCCTTAAGAGAAAGAATGGCTTCGCCCTGGTTCTGTACCTTTCCCCTGGGCGGCTGGGAGGGGGTGGGGCATTGCGAACCTGTCAGGAAGTGCTTTATCCAGAGGAGCCAAGTGTGCACGACTGGACTGCCACTTTTGTTTTGTATTGTTTGTATTTTCTTGAGAAGCTTTACTTTTCTTTGCGCACTGGGCTCTCCGTCCCTACCCCACTTTAAGCTTCTGTGCTGGGGTTGGGGAGGAGGGAGAAAATGTATGCTGAGTTTATGGATGAGATCAAACAAAACAAAACAAAACCTGTCTATTTTGTTTTGAATGAGACCACACCAAACCAAAAGTATCTATCTATCAAAGTAATGAGCAAACGGACAATTCCGCTTATTTTTCCAAGAGATTCTCTCAGATACATCTTTAGCACTTGCAACCTGGATTTTGTTTTATTTTTTAATTTACACTCGGAATCCTTTAAGAACCTGGCCTTCCTGTGTGGGTCGAAACTGTGCTACGTGTGGAGCTGAGATGACCAGGTCCCCTGAGCACCGTTTTCATGGAGTGTTTTACCTTGTTTGGATCCATCTGGGAATAAGTGCTCAGTGATCAGGTGCCGCAAAGAAAACAGGACGCCCCAGCCCCTCTTCCTCCGGATCTTCCTTTAATCCGCCAAGGACAGGTCTTGTTGACACTGGGGCAGGCACCTGGCAGGAAACCACTGGGAAGCCACAGCAACTAAAGGTATTGGCCAAAGCAGCTGGGGGCGGGAGCGGTTTCACACATGCTTCATGTGCAAGGCTGTTATTAAGACACAGCTGAGAGATGATGGGCGCAGGGCTCCTATGCCAAGGAAGTGTCACTGATCCCAAAGCAATCAAATATGAGACCTCAAACAGGATGTTAATTTGTTCTTTGTGTAACAGTGTAACCAAAATATTGATAAAGCTCACATTTTAAGATTCAGAATAAATGGGTTTGATGTCTGGCTTGCTCTAATCCCTCCACATCGTATTCCAACTGTCAAAAATAACTGGGGAAGTAAAGGCCAGGTGTCAAGAACTTGGGGACTTTAAATCCATACGGTGCCTCTTTAAAAAGTACGCACACAAACACGCACCCGTGTCTGCAGACACAGCTGTGGGTCTGGATGATACTGCATACTTAAGTACATTCAATTTTTACTTATTTTGTTTCAAATGGGAAGAGTTTGGGGAGAAACATAGAAAAGATAGCATTAAGAAGGTTTTATGGTAGATCCTCTGCTTCCATCACACAATCGCGGAAGTCGTCCAAGAACCAATCCAACATTGCAATCAGTGACAGCTAATTTAATAAAAGACAGCAACTTTGGAAGTCACAGGAGTCCTTTCCAGACTGTGTGAGGGTGGTAGGCCTCGGGTTTCCAGTACATGCAGGGGGACTTAAGCAAAGAGGTTTGACCGAGGGTCTGTTTCACTGCCCTTAATTGAAGAACACAGAAAAATGCAGAATTCGATTTGAGTTAAAAGTCTGTGAGGAAATGAATAAACCAGAAGTCCTGTCGAGTGCTTTGTTTCTGGGAGTAGGAGACATACTTCTCAGAGTGGACATTGTTTATTAATGCTGGTGAACAGAAATAGAAGGCAACTGGAGTGTGTGCCCTCTGTGTCTTGTTGTTTGAATCCTGTTTCACTCATTTCCTTAACTTTGTGTTCAGTCTAAAACAGGAAACCTCACTAGAGGACAATATGAGTACTTGTTACTTTTATCCCTTAATATATAATACATGTATTTGTATTTATACCTTTATTACATACCGGTTGTTATTGGGTTATATTGTCTAATAAATAAGTTATTAATTGACCAATCTAAAACTAAGCCTATTTCAGGAGCTTATTTCAGGTGAGGAAAGCAACTTCTTGCAGTCCCGCCTCTTTCCACCTCTTTCCTTTGCTTTCTTGATTGGGATGCTGGCAGGGACCTGAGAAGAGGCCCTGCTGAGAGAGAGCTTCTCTGAAGTTGTCCACCATCTACCCAGGCATCTGCCAAAGCTGGATTTGGCTGAGGATCCTGAGAGACACGGAGCTCCCTGTTACGGGCTACAAATGTGTAGGTCGGATCAAAAACCAAAATGCATTTTCCTTTTATTGGAAAAAAGAGATGTGTAGCATGCCGAGGCGGGTCTTGGCAGCCCTCGCATGGAGCCTGGGTTTTCTTGTCTGCAGAGTGAGGTCGTGACCCCGCATGGTCGGTCACCCCATCAGGCTGTTGTGAGGGTCCCCGAGAACTGGGTAACATGGGTGCTATTGTGGCAAGAGCATTACTGGAAAGACAGATTTTTCAACATACAATTTGTGAAAATCATTTAAAATGAATATCTGACAGGAGGGCAATTGTACATGAAGGCAAATTTCCATGTTTCTCAATAGACTATTAAAACTGCAGTACTATATTGAGGGTTCCATTATTTCGATTTTTTAGGGATGATGATAATATCACAATGCATACATTTTAATTTAATTTTACTCTCAGCTGTGTTCTTTAGCTATCCTGTGAGGTTCCTGTTAATCTTTATGTTCCAGTATGTTCTGCCCATATTTCAGAAAAATACACAAATGTAACATTTATGATATGAATTAAAAAAACATAATTTGATTAATATAGTAAATATTATGGCATTTTAATATTAAATTGCTTAAGTTGACAAATGTTAGTTGTACTAAATTGTCCATGCCCTTAGTGAAATACCTTTTTCTTCACTTAACTTATATTCCAATTTGAAACACAGCCCCAGTGATTCAACACCAGGTCCTGAGAAACTATTTTTGCCATCTGTAATTCCTGAGCTATTTTTGCACCCTAATATTTTTGATATATGTGTTTATGTGCAAGTGAAATTATCTACATTTCCACAATGTGTGCTTTCTAGGGCTGCTCAGAATAAAGGTGATAAAAACCTACTGAACATTAGCATGAAAATTCATGGAACCCTGTAGAGATGACATAGATTTACTTGTTTAAAAAATTAGCTAAATCTAGTTATATTGAGACTCAGAAAAAAATAGAACATACATATAAAGCAAAACAAAACCTTTGCTGAATATTTTATTTTACTTGTGGTATTTTCTTGTTATCAAGGAAATTACAGTGGGCATATACATAGCAACTATTACATTCATATTGCTGACCTGTGAATACAGTAACATATATACCTGATCTTTTAACATGGTAATATAATAAAAATTACATGGACCGGCTACATTCTCCTGGAATCTGGGAAGATGTAAGAGGAAAATTTGATGAATCACTTTCTGTAAGCAAAGCAAAGGCAGAGTCTGCTCCTTCGTGGGCTTCAGTTGCACCGAAAGGAGCAAAGACTGTTCTATCAATCTCTGTGCCCACAGCTTGCATCTTTTATAAAGGAACAAATGTTGTAAGAAGATAACATTGCTGTGAATAAAATAGTCAATGTTTGTTTATATTTCTATGGTATAAGAAGTGTATAATAATCAAATGCATAAATGCACATGGTCGAAGGAATTCTTTTACATTATTTTTATGATGGAGTAAATAAATGGGAAACTCATAGAAGCAGGTTGCATTGAATCATTCTAAAGGGTCAGTGGTTCACTCTGTAAAGTCACTTGTAAAACTACAATGAGATTTGCCCTTTTGCCTTGCTTATGTGTCAATTTACTTATTGAAATTACGTTTCCCAAATGGACACTTTGTAACTAAAATGAGAAATTACAAACATTTTATAATTTAAGCCAAGCCTATAAATTCTCATAAGTCTTAAAATTATTTTTGTTAGTATTTAAAGATCAAGCACACCAAACATAATGAAGCTAATCAACATATTCTTTCCACATTGGTTTCATTGTTTTCCTCTTTTTGTGCACTGAAACTTTTTTCTCTGATACATTGGGAAGAGGTTAGCTGATGATGTCCAGTCATTAATCAAGTCTGTTTGTGAATTTGCCAAGCATTTCAAACCATATGAAATCTCCAAAAAGCATATTGACTGCTTTTGCAGTCAGGCTACAATTCATCTTTTTAGATATTTCAAGTGTTGTTATGTTACATAGAGTGATGTGATTGGACAAATTCAGTTCCTCACAGCCCCTCTCCCTCCCCAAAATTGCAAAAAGCTATGCTGAAAATCTTTTAAAAAAGATCTGATGAATATGAACTTTAAAAAATGTCATGTATGTGAGTTTGTATAATAACAGTAACAGAAATATGAATCTTAAGCAAATGAGCTTTCCTTACATCCTCAAACCCAGTAGGGTAACTTGAAATTTGCAAGGGCAAAAGCCACATAATTTTACCTCCTACAGATAATAGGAGTTCTGTTCCATCTTCCTAAGTGGGTTTTGCTGTGGATTTCCATCACTGGAATCACTTAAGAGGCTACAGCGTCATAAATCACCATCTTCATCAGCTTGCCCACATGCGTTTGCTGTGTCTTGTAAATGAGCTGCTTGACAACTTAATTTGGAGAAGGCATCTTCATTCCCTTTTCTTAATGCCTACAGCAGGACTCCCCAGGGTGAGGAAGCTGCCTTGCAGGGGAGCTGGCCTTGCAGTGGAAGCTGCTTATTCATGAACCACAGCAGTCCTGCAGTCTGACTAGCAGTGCCTAAGATTGTCCCCCACATTCTTCAGGAATACTTATTTCACCTTGGATTCCATCTGGGGTTGCAAAGGACACGAAGTTGTAGAAAGTTGGCAGTGCTTTAAAATATGCATGTCCTAGCTATTTTACATCTAGTGAATATTACTTCATTAATTTAAAAATGCATATGCCCATCTCTTATGCTTCCCAGAACCTTAGCACATAAGGGCATACAATTACTTCCTTGATTTTACAGTAAAAAATGAGCATTTACTGTGATTCTGGGAATATCATTATTATGCACCTGATGTAAGCGTATTATAGTAAAAAGCCTATCTAAAATATAGTTAAGTTGATTAACATGGCAAATTCTTATTAAAATACCTCACTTGCAATATTTTTACATGGGTCTCTTTAAAGATTTCAGCTAGTTTTAAGAATTTAGTATTCCATGAAATGTTTGTCTTTGGAATTGCTATTTTTTTAATAACCATGTAACTTTAGATCATAAACAGTATACTCCCAGAAAGTAGTCTATCACTGAAAAGCAAATTTAGGACATGAAAATGTGATACTGTCCTTTTTTCATATTTCCAGCACCATGTCAGGATGTCATAGTATAGTTTTATTTTGGAATTGTAAACTATCAATGGAAAGAGCAATGATATTACTTATAAAAATGATCTATTCTTTTGGGAACCAGGTGTAGATATTTCCTTTTTCATTCCACAAAATACCTACTGTTGCCTAGGGGTCAGATAGTGTGCTTACAGATGATGATAGGAAACTAAAGACACACTCAGTGTGAACCAAGAACTCTGTACTGGTTAAAATCAGCCTGGAGGGTATTCAGTTAAACTGATGGTGAGGGGTGGGCTGAGTGGGTGTGGGAGGAATCTTAGCAATTTGACTTCACGTGTGCTGAGGTGAGTATCGTGATTTACATTTCGTACTCATGAAGAGGAGGCTGTTATTCTGGCACTCACGGGGAAAACTGAACATTAGTTGACCTCCTGTGTTACCTCCCCTCCCTTGCTGAACATGGTGGGATATTTAGCCAACTAATGGCAGACTCCGGCTCCTGGGCCAGTCTTGGGATTATTAAAGTGCATGGGGGCACCTGCAGGGAATTCCCACTGCTTAACGCAGGGTAGCCTTGGATCACCCATTTTGTGCCTCACAATGTCTTCTTTTCTTCAGGTGGTGAGTTACTTGAGATGATAGAGACACGTGAGAAACAGTCAAATCCTTAGAAAGAGACATGTAGCAAGGGACACATGAGGCAGTAGCTGATGTCTGTCTTCAACAGACACATCAGGGAACCAGCCCAGTACTTTGGTGTTTTCTACATGATATTAACTGAATGAAGATCCAACTTATGGGGAAACAAAGGAGAACTCTGAACCCAGAAAGCACGGGTAGAAACATGACTTCTGTATGTATTGTATTTCTGCAACTGTGCACACACATATTTGTGTGTATGAGTATGTGATTATGAATAGCATTTATGATCAAAATTTACTCACTACTACAGTTTTCTATGTACTTTGAGCCATTCTGAAAACTTATTCTCAATAGAAGAGATGATGGACCCAGTGTCTTTGCTTGGGTATAGAGTTTCACTTAAACTTTCCTCTCAATTATTTTGTCTGTGTTTTGCAATTATTTCTTGTATTCGATCTTCAGAATTTATTTTACCAGAAGGTAGAAATTACATCTGGTCTCTCAGAAAGACAGAGATTGAGAACTGTTGAGAGTAATTAGACCATCTGGAGCCATAAATCCAGGAGAAAGTTATGATCAGTGGATCATGGCCTAATCTTTTCTTCACCCACTGCATCTGAATTACCTTGGCACAAAAGCATGACAAGGGGTTGGAGTTTTAAAGGAAATTGCCACATCTCCCCAGTCATTAGCAGGCAAAAGGCATGCGCGCATCAGACTGTGTTAATTAGGGAAGACTTATTCTCCCCGAAGACCTATTACTTTTTCATACTTTTTTTTTAAATCTCTCAAAATATACTGCACCAAACAGTAGATGTCTTACAATTTTTACTTATAGTTCTTAATAAATTCCCGAGAACATTTGTTAGAAAAAAGTTATTTGTTAAAATAAATTTTGTCTCTTTTTCTTGATGGAGAATCAAAGTGATCCTAAATTTATTTTATTATATTTTCTTCCAGAATTACAGAAACATTTGTTTCAGGGGAAAAAAATATCCCCAATAGATGGTGCTGCTGCTGTGATTTAAACCATTGCATAATTAGTATGCAAAAAAGTTCCAGAGAGAGGCCTCTGGGAATTCCCTTACATCAAGTTATAGACAGACAAAAATGTGGCTTTATTTTTGCTAAATGCAAATTGACATAATTGTATAATTTGAAAACTTCAGAAAGATTTTGTGATGTTTTGAGCTCAAGAATTTACTTCTCTCCATTGTTCATGTCTCAAATATCTTTGAAACACACATGCAAACAAAATTAACTGTTACAAAAGGATGAGATGATTGGCCTTCCAAGTTTTTCTCGCATGATTCTCAGGCCTCTCTTAGTTAATGTTAAAAGATGAAGGTGAGAGTATAAATTACATGGGTTCCTTCATTCATATTGAGGAGAAAATGTCCAGATGTGAGAAGCATGTTGGCAGAATGATGTTGCTTCTAATGCTGATGATGTACTTACTATGGCCAGACAAGGTACTGAGTGCCGTGTCATGATCTGACCCTACAACCACTAGGAGATTACTACCAGCAGATACTTAAAGTGCTATGGTCAAGTCTTAGCAAAACACTGCAAGATGCAATGTGAATCATGAACTCTCCCACTTCAGAGCTATTGTTCCTATGACATCTCCATATGAACAGTTAGTGTTAAAAAGGCATTTTGTCAAATAAGAAATTTATTTTCTATCACTAATCCTATGTGTGCACCACATTTATCTCAATAAAGCACATTGTTTATTTTTTTTTAAAGCACAACTTAATTTTACAGGCTGCAAACCTAATAATTGTTTTTCATAACTGTAATAGAAAAATTCCAATAGCTGTAATATAATATTCCAAACTTCTCATATCAGAAACACTGAAGTCTAGGCTCTCACTAATTATCATCATCTCCATGTACAAAAAGAAAATGGAAATTTTTTCCTTTATTTTTTCTGTCAGAATTCTTTGCAGAGACAAACTAAAAATACTCAAGCATAGAAATACAAAGCTTATTTTCCCAACAATATTGCATGTTTTATAAATCCACATATCACTCCCTGTTTAGTATCTGGAGTAAAGGCTAAGAAATCAAGTGCAAGAAGCAAATGATGTATTCTTGTGGTTAGCAACTTGCCTGTTCAAAGCTCCTCAAGGAGCTGGAAGGTTCACATCTGGCTGCAGAAGTCTCGCTCAGAACCAGGAATCAGGAAGTTCCTGAAAAGATTGCATGCCTTGCCCTGAAAGCATACCAGCAAAATTAAAACTAACTAAATTAAACCAAAGGGAGATTCTAGAGAGGGCAACTGGCATGTAGTTGTATCCATGTAGTGTATTTGTACACAGGAGGAAAACGAAGTTTCAAAGTTAGGTGTTATAAAGGCTGTGTAAAAGACACCTCCAAACATTTTTTTTAATATAATTTCTCTTTTTTGTTACCTCCCATGACTCTTTTTGTAGCCCATTCACTATCCTAAAGATTGTGGACATAGAAAAGGGCTTACAGTAGAAATAGTTATATCTAAACCCTCGACCAAGCCTTTTTATATAATATACGTGTTCATCATTCTTTAAAAAAAAATAGTCCTTTTTTTATAAACTTGTTAAATGTACTTTATGTAAAAAATATGGTATCACATTTCTATTCAAAAAGGTAAGGCAAACAATTGCCATTCATATTTTAATTTAACTATAATAAGAGTTTTGATCTTGGAGGGTCAATACCACAAACGGGCTCCTATTTGTGTTATGTCATTTGTTTGGGTTCTGCACTCCACTACCAGGTGAGAAGCCTAAAAAGGTCCCCTCCCTTGGAACAGCTGCAGCTCAATGTGTAGCAACTACATACAGGGATGGTTTAATTTTTCAGTGAGGTTAAGATTTAAGTAAAATCCAAAATGAATGAAAATTTAAATTTAGATCTGGTTAATTTCTTTTCATACCAATAGTGATATTTTCTGTAGAAGACTTGGGACAGATTGGTTCAAATCTAAATTATCCAGTTGAGCTCACTAGCCTGCAAGATAATCAATGTCGCTTCACATGTTACTTGAACAGGGGGCTGCAGTCTGTTGACTGGATTCTGGAATCCTGGAAGTTTAAGTTCCTGACAGCTCTGGTGGCTTCCCCCTCAGGCAGCAAACATCTGAGAGTTCCCATAACACAGTGGGTAGCCACCACAGCTTCTCAGGCTGCAGCCAGGAAGGGGCTGGGCCAGGGGTTGCAGCCAGCCCTCTGAAGGCTGTGGCATTTTCCTTAGGAGTATGTCCGGAAAGTGCATCATATCCCTGTCACGCTGGCTTTAACTCCAAGAACACACACTTAGGAATTAAAATAACACTTTGTAATTAGAAATAAATCTAGGGAAAAACATGCCAGAATATTTTGAGATAAAGATGACGATAGTAATATTTCAATATATGCACAAATAGTCCAGGTAGGTAGGTAGATGGATGCACACAGAGGTGTGTGCACAGATAGGTGGATACTCGAAGAGCTTCGTGGTTTGGGGGTAACAAAGGCTCTCTCCCTGGCCTAATCTAAACAGGCCTTTCAGCCCTCTTTGTACTAAACCACACTCTGGACCTTGTCTTTAATTTCTGCCCATCCCAGTTGTTTAACAGGAAGAATCCTACTAAAGTGTGACATTTAACATTTTAGGACAGGTGAGTCAGATTCCCAATCCAACCCAGTGCTCCAGAGGAGGATTCTCTGACTCGTAATAAGCTTCTGAGTGTGCTCTCAAGGGTGGGTCAGGGTCTCCATCTCCTGCTGAGAAAAGGATCTTCCTGGACTGTGTCTTCGAGGCCCTTTTGGAGAGGGGATTTACTCCCTAGCCATGGAGGATGAAATTCCATGCTCTTTAGGGAGGACTGTGCTTCAGCAGGGGGTTAGCGCCCTTGGTACCCTGGGTATCTGTTCATAGACAGGAGGCTGGACAGAGGCCTGGGCCGCTTCCCTCAAGGTGCAGCTCCGTAAGAACATGGAAGCTTCTCGGTGGACTGACCTCTTCCTCCTCTCATCTGAACCCACACCCTTCTCAAACCCCTGACTGCACACTCTGCCACTGCACCATGCCAGTTCTGGCCCCTTCCTTTCTTGCTGGCAGGATTTTACTGAGGGTAATTTGAAACTTCTTTGGCTTCTTTGGCAAATTTCTGATACCTCCTCTAGACCTCCCCCTTCCAATCACAGTCCTCCTGGTCCACCTTCCATCTCCTCCCCTGGCCCCTGAGTCTTCTGATTGGACGCATTCAAACCCCAACTCCCCCCACCTCCTTCTCATCCCTTGAACTTGCGATCCCTGACTCTCTTCAGGGACTTTCAAGGGGCTCAGGCTACTAAATACCAGGGGAAGAGAAGATCTTAAAGCAACCTCCACAAGTAAGCATAGAAATCACTAGCTCTGCTGCTGAGCAGGTAGGCTTAATGCTCTCCATGCGACAGAAACAGGATCCAGATAGAAACACAAACTAGAGTCGAGAGAGCCAGGATTTCACAGACCAGGAGTTTATGGTGCTGTTTATGTGACTCACAGTCATGCTTAGGATGAAAGCCATAAGCGCTCTGTTGGCATCTGTCTGCACATTTTGTATGAGCGTGTGCACATAGGCGCTGCACGTGTGACAGTTTCTGACTTTGGATGGTAATATTACATTAAATCATGGAATCCTGTGAAAGAATTGCACTCAAATGCCTCAGAGATAGGTAAGTGCTTATGTAAATATTCTTAAGACTCTCAGAGAGATAGTAACTAACCCAAATGTTTTCAAGTTCACATGATTTAAGTAGATCTTTGACTAGGAAGACTAGTTTAGTATTATTAATTTAATAAAAATCAATGTTTTCTGAAGTATTAGAATTGTGTAGAATGTGAGCATTCATTTTTATTCTGCTTTATCTTATTAATAAAATGAGGTAATACCATACCAGACGTTTTAGAGTATAAAGATTATAAATTCAATCTATGAACAGATGTACAAGTAAAGATGCAACATAAATGAATGACTTCATTCATATCAACCACAACAGGAAAACAAAACACTTGGATGTTAAACTATTTTAGGGTTTTGCTTTTATAAAAATTTTTGAGGTGCATGTGCTGTAAAAAATAGTTAAAGGGATGATAACTTGAGACAATCGTTGTCTTGTTTAATGTTAGGTCTGTTTGAAAATAGTTACTAGAGTCTTTCCAGTAATTTCCCTCCTTTGAATTATATGAAGTTAAGTAGCAGATATTCATTAATAAGGAAGATAAATTACTGAAACATGAAACCTAATATAATTTTTAAAATGTTATTTACTTATTTTGTGTGGTAAAGGGAGGTTAGGTATATTTGAGTCTTAAATGAGCATGTTCTTCCACATCTGGAAGCCTGTCTCCAAGGAAGCACACTCCTATGGGATTGGTGAGAGGGCGGGTCCACAAAGTTACAGGTCAGTTGTGGAATCCTGGTGTGTGAACAAGAACGCAAACTTGCCCACCTAGTTTTCTCTGTGGGAAAAAAGACAAAGTTATTAACAGATAATGTTTATAATCAATATATGAAAATTAAACTTTCAGATTTAATAAGAGTAAAGGAAAACAACAATGTTAAAAATGTGGGTTATATTGTTTTAAAGGACAAAGAGTAATTGTGTCCTTAACAGAAAGAAGAAAATATAGAAAAAAATAACTGAATGTATATAAAAAGTTGTTCAAAGTTTGCAGAAAAAGAATTTTGGGAAAAGAATCATAGCATTTGGTGAAAACTGGCTAAGATCGGAAGGAGTTATTTATAAAGATTTTCTTTATTTATTTTAAATGTTTAGTATTGCTAGCACATGGATGCTAGACTAGAATGTGGATTTCTCCCTGTTAAAACAGTCAAGTTCTCTGGAGTTATTGGTCTTTTTAATTTTTTTAAAAATTTTAAAATTTTTATTTTTTATAATTTAATTTTAATTTTTTTACACCGCATTTTCTTTCATTGTACACAAATGGGGTACAACTTTATGTTTCCATGGTTGTGCATGATGTAGATTCACAACATTCATGTAATCATATGTGTACATAGGGTAATAATGTCTGTGTCAGTCCACTATCTCTCCTTCACTACCCTCTCTGAATCCATTTTTCTCTACACCATCCAAAGTCCCTCCATTCTTTTCTTGCCCCCCCCAGACCCCTCCCTTATGTATCATATCCACTTATCAGAGAAAACATTTGGCCTTTGGATTTTGGGGCTTGGCTTATTTCACTTAGCCAGATATTCTCCAACTCTATCCATTTACCCGCAAATGCCATAATTTTATTCTGCTGTATAGCTGAGTAATATTCCATTGTGTATATATACCACAGTATCTTTATCCATTCATCAATTGAAGGGCATCTAGGTTGGTTTCATAATCTAACTATTGTGACTTGAGTAGCTATGAATATTGATGTAGCTGCATCACTGTAGTATGATGATTTTAAGTCTTTGGGTATAAACAGAGGAGTGGGATAGCTGGGTCAAATGGTGGGTCCATTCCAAGTTTTCTGAGGAATCTTCATACTGCTTTCCAGAGTGGCTGCACTAATCTGCAACTCCACCAGCAATGTATGAGTGTGCCTTCTTCCCCACATCCATGCCAACACTTATTATTGCTTGTGTTCTTGATAATAGCCATTCTAATAGGAGTTAGATGAAATTTTAGGGTGGTTTTAATTTGCATTTCTCTAATTACTAGAGATGATGAGCACTTTTCCATATATTTGTTGATCACCTGTGTATCTTCTTCTGTGAAGTGTCTGCCCATTTCCTTAGCCCATTTATTGAGTGGGTTCTTTGTATTTTTGGTGCAAAGTTTTTTAAGTTCTTTATAAATTTTGGAGATTAGTGCTCTGTCTGAAGTGTGTGTGTGGTTAAGATTTTCTCCCTCTCTGTAGGCTCTCTTTTCACATTATTGATTGTTTCCTTTGCTGAGAAAAGCTTTTTAGTTTGAATCCATCCCATTTATTGATTCTTGCTTTTATTTCTTGTGCTCTGGGGGTCTTGTTAAGGAAGTCTGATCCTAAGCCAATATGATGAAGATTCCAGCCTACTTTGTCTTCTATTTGGTGAAGGGTCTCAGGTCTAATTCCTAGATCCTTGATCCATTTTGAGTTCAATTTTGTACAGGGTGAGAGATAGAGGTTTGATTTCATTTTACTGCATATGGATTTCCAGTTTTCCCAGTACCATTTGTTGAAGAGGCTAGCTTTTCTCCATTGTATGTTTTTGGCAACTTTGTCTAATATGAGAAAACTATACTTATGTAGGTTTGTTAGCTCTCTTTAATAAGAGATTATACAAGATTTTTCTTTATCTTTTCAGTGTCTACCCATGAAACACATCATCTGTGTCTTATCAAAATAACTCCCTCTGCTTTACATGTGCTTTATATTGTGCTCTTGATTTCAAGAGAATCAAGTCTCCTTATTCAAGTAAAGAACTAATTTTTGTGACATCTTTGTTCACAATAATTTTACCACCTACATAATTTAATTTTGAATTATTTTATTGTCATCTTGGTTAAGTGAGAAGTTAAGTATTATTTCACAGTAACCTAAGATCTTATTTAATCAAAGGTTCAAACCTTGTAATATTTTTGACATTTTGCCCTGTCAGAATCAAATCTCACATGAATTCTTCATGATGTTGAACTGACTTTCCCAGAAGGCCCCTGGAAAATCCCAAAGCATCTTAAACTGGGCCATTTAAAATCTTTTGACATCCACGGAAATTTTTTGCTTCTTTCTAATTCTTCTCGGAAAGCACAGTTCCAGATAGAATCATTAAACTGCTAACACAAGATTAAGGAGAACAAGAATTAAGTACACGAAACTGCACAAGCCGATCAAGAATGATTATGACTTTTTTGGTTTGGAATATTGCTGGATGTTCAGCGATCTAGTTTCTTGACACAACAAACTGCTTTTGCTTTTGTCTTAAACTATAACTCATAAAAACCTTGTAGATTACGCTTTTGTACACAGAAGTTAAACACTTTCTTTTCCTTCTGCCTGATCCCTCCAGCATCTGGAAACTCTCTGAGTCTCCTTTTCTACGAACCTGCCTTGTCGTAGCCTGTAACTGGAAACTTACATAACCAAGTCTGCCACTGGTGTGTCATATTGGCGAATGACATACCGAGAATCAGACAGGACCAATTTTATGAAATTAAGATTGACTGTCTTTGAGGCAATTCTTGCAAAGCCTGTTTAGGAAAAACAACCTGGTACCCAGTTTGCAGTGTCCCCAGCCTTCAAGGTGAGTATGGGAAGTCATTTCTTGGTGGCTCTGGAAGCTCATGATGATTTGAGTCCTTGAGAAGGGAGGAATTCACTCAAATCTGTAAGTACTACAGTTAAAGTCCCCTGGAGATTTTTAGTTTGGTTCCTTAGCCTCAAGAGATGTTTAAAAATCTAACAGGAGATTCCTTATGAAAGATGTCAGAAAAGCAAATGTAAAAAAAAACCTACATGGTCACTTTTGTTGCACTTAAATAGATGGTTTGGTTAAATCTAATTGGAACAGACTTATTTTGTAAATAAGAATAATCTTACTTTGGTTATCTTTGAAAATAAGGAGTGATCACTGTAGGAAGAAATGTTCTGTTCTGTATCAGTAGGAAACTAGAACCCCTTCATATCCTTCCAGATTAAGCTTTCATTGATTGTCTTGGGTTTCAGCTATTTACCTGTGGAATTCAATGAATTTGGCATCTTACACACTTTGTCAGTCCCTGCCAAATCTCAATTCTTTCTCATCATTGTTCGGGTACAACTCTCCAATTCTCTGGCCATGCTCCTAAGCTGGTGTCCCTGAGAACTAAGACCTGCCTCCCCAGACCCTGACTGGGTCTTTAGGGTGACTGGTAGCTGAGCTTCCCCCACAAGATACCAGCTAGCTGGAGGTGCAGGACTCTCAGCCTGGCCCCCAGCAGCTGCCACATGGACATCTTGGGAAGCTTCCTGCCCAACATCAAGAAGTATCCCCAACTGCTCTACCACAGGGCCCTAGGCATGGCAGCTGTCTTTAGTAAAGAGATGGCAACTGAAGGGGAATTGGACTTACATTGTTCAGAGGTAATAATACCTCTTCTCTGAATAGGGGAGACTCACAATGTCTCCCTCCTTGACTAAACTTTAGGGTCCCATGGCCCTCTTTTTTATCAAGGTCTCATCCCATGTCCTTGTCCTTATGCCTGCCTAGCCAGTGGTAGCAGGATTCCCGCTAAGACTGATTGATGAGACCCTCTTGGTATCAGATCACCTTCTGTACCTTATGAAATTCTTCATCCTTCACCCTTGATAGCTGCTCACCCCGCCTTGCCTTTAGCAAGAATTCTTTTATATCCTCTTAGTGTTTTTATTTCATTGACTCCTTAACTCTACTTTTTTTTTTAATTATTATTGTATACAAATGGGATACATGTTGTTTCTCTATTTGTAAATTATAAATCTCCATCTCTATTTGTTGTCTTTGGAGTTAATCTCTTGCCTATTTTGAGTCTTTACACCTACTGCAATAACCCTGTTTAAAGTCTTCCTTGCAAGTGTCAAAATGAGTTTCTTGTAAACAGATGTATGCATAAATATAAAATAAATTTAGGTAAATGGTATACATAGACTATATATATAGTCTTTGTAGTCTATATATATATTGGGTTTATTCCATGTCCAGTGTGGGTGAGGGAAAAGGTTTCTGTTGGGTGGATGAACTGACTGTAGATTAATTACTAAGAAACTTATTTAATAGAATAACCACAGGAGACAACTATCTTTTTTAAAATCAAAGGGGGTGTGATGGATTGAGCCATGCTAAGATGTGAGGCTCTAACAAAAATGGAGGAGCCCACCTTCCCTTTATTTATAGTCATACAGGTAAAAGGGGGACCAGGAAGAGCTGCTTCTGTGAAGAACAGGATGGGGTGGAGTTAAGGAAGCCATTTGCTCTAGCGGGACATCCCAGCAGGACTGGCATATTTCAGGTGGTGAGCCACTCTGCACAGAAGCCACATTCTTCAGGTGATCTGGAACAATCTCTTAATGATTGCCAGTCCCTGGAAGCCAGATTTCTGTGTCTGATGCTCAATAAGCCTGGTTTTAATTGCTGGTCATAAATGGTTCCATACATATATATGTGTCTACATCTATGTATAGTATGTACACATAAAACTGTATGTGTACATATGCAGAATATCATTACATGTGTGTGTGTGTGGCAGATATAATCACACATACAAAAATACAGATAAAATAGAGTAAGGAATAAAAGCACTATTCAAAGAATAAATTTATCTCCCTAAAATACTTATAAAACACTTTCATCTCAAAGTACTCATGAGCCTTCTGCATGGGCAGCTGTGCCGTGCATAGTGTAAACTCAGGTGGCCACACAGCTGAGAGCAGAACCCAGGTCCCTAGCACTTGCTCTGTACCAGCCTTTGTTATGCAAGAGACTTAAATGCCCTGTACATGCCAGCTCTATAGCAAAGGTATGACCATCACCCTTCAACATTCCCGTGATCAGACAGTAAGAGAGGGGCTATGAGTCCAGCTAGATGGTCTGATTCCAGTCTGTTCTTCTGGCCACCACCTCATACAAGTTCTCTGACAGTTCCAACATTAACCCCCATGACGGGCACATGGGCTACACCACTCTGATTGTTGAATCAGATATTAGGATCACCAGAATGAATAACACTGTGATCTGGGTGATGAATGGGTCATCGAGTCCCCAATTCGTGAGGAGTTCGACCAATTCCTTCAGTCTTCTTCCCAGAGAACCCGGGCACAGTACCGAGTCCACTGATTTTCCAAACTCGCATTCCAATTTCCCACAGCAGAAGCTTTTCACCAGGTGCTGATTTCTGGGGCTACTCCACGCCGTGCTGACACGCCGTGTCTGTGCCGTGGCCCCAGTGCAGGGGAGCTGGAGCCTGGTGGTTGCTGGTCTGCTCCTGCTCCTGTGCCGGCCTGGAGCCAAGCGTTCTTGAGACCCGACCTCCACAAGGGGCCCAGTTTTAATAATCAAGTCCCTGGTCTGTTGTCGATGTCTACATGGCTCTTCCTCTGGTCTTGCCAGTTGGTTTTCCTAAGGCAGATGCCCTGTCCTGAGGTCCCTGGCTCCTGCTGCCCAAGGACTGAGTTTTCAGATCTTGTCTCTCAGATCTCTAAACAGCTTTTCCTCCTGGACCCTCAGGACCTTCACTTTTTCTATCTGTCCAGTGGTTACTGTTTTATAAGCTCTCTTTTGGGAGATTTTCTAGTTCTGAGAAGATGAAGATGAAGTAATCTTTCTTGGAAAGGAAATACCTCCTGTGAATTATTGGGAAGGTATTTAAGTTGCCCAGTGAGAAGTTATGAGGATTCCCTGGTTCAGTGAAATTCACTCGAAAAATGTGAATTAGAAGGGTTATAGGAACACCAAGATGGCAGTACTGGGAATTATGAAGTCACTGCTTGTAGATGGAAACGGAGGAGACAGGAGAGTCACGATGGACTTGAGTTACTGTCTATTTCAGTCAGAGAGAGAGAATAGTTTCATTTACTAAGATGGAATAAGAACAACCATAATTTACTTATTATAGTAACATATGAGTGTTAAATTCTCCTATGACTGTATGTAATAATCCAACCTGGCTTCTTTAATATCTCATATCCCCAGATTAAAACAATTTAATAATTATATGTTTCTTTGATATTTGATGAATTTATTTCATAAAGTTGACTGCATAACAATTCATCTATATACCATATATGTGTAAAACCACTCAATTACCCAATGAGAAATTCCTTTCTGACATATTGAATTTGAATTCACATTGTAGATTACTAAGTGCCTTAATTACTGATTTATTTTAAATTGTTTAATTTTATACTTTATAACATTCAGTTCAATTAACCTTCTTATCAGGTTTATAGGGTACATCATAGAGTACAGTTTACCCTTTTACAGTTTAGAGTTCTCTTGGTTGTAAAAAACTCAGACAGGACTCTGGTGTCACCTTGATCAAGATGAAGAGAATGTCCATCAGCCTCCATCACCTGATCTCTGGACCCACTGTTCCCAGGGCCAGTGCCTCTGGTCTGTTCTCTGCTCCAGAAGGCCATTTAAACTGGGTAAAGCCAAATGTGGGCTCAACTCTGGCATCATGTGTTTGACAAGATTCCTCCATGTCCCTGCATGTATGAATGGCTTCTTCTCTTTCATTGCTGAGTAGAGTTCCATGATAAACCGTGACTTATGCTCAGTTGGCAAGGGGAAGGATTCTTCAGTTACTTCCATTTTTCAATGGTTATTTATAAAGCCCCTATAATCATGTTAATCTATTTTTTGATCCATATTACTTTAGGTAATAATCCCAACAAATTTATAAATTGGCATCATTTTATACCATTTTCCAGATACAGAGCTCAGAGTTAGGCATCCAGTGATTGGTTATAATTCTAGAAATGCCAGGATTCTAGGAAGGCTAGAATGGGAAGAGGTGAGGACAGTGATTCCAGGAAAACGCATGTGTTTGCACACTCACAATGCGTGCACATGCACAAATGCACATGCTCACGTGCTTGGTCTTAGTGCATAGATACCAAATTTGGCCATGACAGTCATACTCCTCTCCAGGATAACTGTGCCCATCTGCTCCCTCCAATCATGCACAAGGGCTCCACATCACCTGGCCCCTGCCAACTCCTGCCACCTTTCAGCCTTCTAATTTTTTTGCATGTGTAATCAATGGTATGCAATACTAAATGATGGCAGTTTTCCATGAAAAACATGATAATAAAGATGAAGGTTTAGCTAGTTCATTCATCACCGGCTTGCTGCAAATGTGAAAAGGTCAAAGCTGAGGAGAAAGAATCTAGTTGGCAGAAGCCTGCAGGTCTCCAGATGGCTGAAGAGCTCCAAATGAACACAGAAGTTGGGAAGAAGAAGAAAGCAACCAGGACAAGAGACCTGGGTATAGAGACCCGGGTGGCTAATTGTGAGAGTTTGGGGATTTAGATGACTAGCAAAATAAGGAGCCTTATGATAAATTAGAGGAAAGTTATATGCTATTCCACAGTAAAAATTGTTTCACAAAATTTGTATGCACCTAAGGGATATTTAAGTTCTAACTTATAGAAAAGGCATCTCCAACAGTGGCAAATCCATTGGCTGTGTGTCTCTGGAGTTACAGAAGTGAGGTTTCATCTTGGTTTTCCTCCACAAAGCATTCAAAATGAACCAATTTCATCTGTCAAGACTGGTTCATTTTAAATCAATATGTACGGTTATTGGGATTTGTTATTTTGCATTCAACTAAACTCTGTTTTAGATCCAAAACGTAAATCTGAGTCTGCTACTAGGAGGATTTAATATTCCCTGTCAAATCTAATTTGATGCTTGATTCACTGATTGATGGTGCCAATTGTGATCCCCAATCCTGGAATGGGGGAACTGCAAAACACCATGAAACGTGTTTCTAGAAAAGCTGTGACACAATACCTAAGAAACGAGAAGGATACAGTTTATTGACAGCATTAAAATGTCTTTAATCTTAATTTTGTGGGTGTGTCTACAGTTTTCTTCCATTTCCAAGGTTCTAAAAGTGTTCAGATTTAAAATGTATGAAAGTTGTTTAATACCCAAGATATTAAAATAAAAGCAGTGTGAAAATGAGATAATTGGTTTTGCTGTTGCAGTTGATTCTATGTTAGGATGCTGTCACTCAGAGGCTATGCAGCAATCTCTGATAAAAATGCGTAATATTTATTGCCAGCTGACCCGAAGCCAGTTGCCATGCTAAGTGTCTCAGCTGAGTTTTCAGCCAGGTACTGTCGTTTTCTCTGGTCTCCCGCTGAAGAAACTGGAGCACAGATCTTAGTTAACCTGTTTGTGGTTCCACTGCCGGCTGTCCTGAACCCAGGTTCCCTGGCTGGGAATCCATACTGTAATAGATTCTGACATCATTCAGAGCTGAGAGCCAGTATCAGAACATTTCAATAAGGGCTGAAAGCTTCTTTCTCTAATTGACTGTTGTGGCCAGATGCCTATCTTGCAAAAGTTTTCCTTTTCACTCCAAATATCAATTATTTATTACATTTGCAAGTTCAAATATCTCTGAGGTTAAACTTAATTTATGTATTTAATAATATTTTTGGCCAAGTATGCAATGCCAAATTAAATTCAAGCACTGAAATACTTATCTTGATGGTTTAATATGTATTCCAAGCAGACTCAGTTTATTCATTTATTAATTAGGGTTCAGTGCTGGGGATACAATGACATAAATAGTCACAGTTCATTAAGCATGCAGTTTAGGGAGATTTTGAAAAGCATATTGAAACTATCATGCTGTACACTGTCAGTGCCGTGGAAAACAGAGAGCTTCCAATGCAGAAACACACTGCGGTGGTGTCTGACCTCACCTCTAGGGAAGCCTTCATAGGGAGATGATGACATTTTAAACTCCTCTGAGGTCCCCAGGGACAGATCTCAGTGAGGAGGGAAGCAGAGATGAAGAAGACTAGAGGTAGGGGCATTGGAAAAGAGAGAGGGATTTTGGAAACTGTTAGGCATTATCTGGTATCTGTTCCTATAACTGAGTACATGGACAAGTGATTTATGAAGAACAAGGGTCCTGTGAGGGCTTCCTGTTAATGGGATCTTTGTGAAGAAACCCAAGGCAGCACAGGTGGCAGGCATACAGGAGACAGCCAAGCTGACCCTCGAGGTAGCTCCTTAACCCATTCTCCATTAACCCACAGTGGAAGCCTCTGCCTCCACGACCCAGTCACCTCTAAAACATCCTACCGGGTCTGACCTCTTGCTAACTCATGGTAGGATTAATTTTAACTTGAGTATTGGCGGGGACATTCTAACCATAGCAGACATAAAGAAAATTTCGTAATTCTGCTTGAAGGAAATTTTTATGCAGTTTTACAAATAAAGTGCTGTGATCAAACATGAATCATTTTAATGAGACTGGTACTGCATGTATACAAAAACAAAGAAATAGGATGGGGTACTGCTGACATCTATCATTTTCTACCCACCCATCCTGCACAGTCGCTGGTGGAAATGTGATACATTGTGTCATCACTGACCCTGGTTTGTTGCAGAGGCAGAGAAGAAATGCCACACAGCTACTGCTTTGCTTCCAGCCCCTCACAATTTCCTACCTGCAGCAAGTGAAGTTTGTAAAACAGGAAAACATACATTTATTCTGATTTCTAAAACAATTTGGAGGGCAATGTATAAATTGATATTTTTCCAAAATAAGTGTGTGTATTTTATTTTATTGCCTAATTTTGATTTACATTAATTTTTTAAAAATTTAAAAAGCTTATAGAGCATTTCAATTTCCTCCCATTTTTGTGACAAATTTATATACAGTAAAACACCTCTCAGGGTGCAGTTCTGTGACTTTTGACCAAGCCCCATGGTCAAGCCACCGTTAGACTCGAGGCAGAAGCAGCTTCTCTGCAGCCCCAGGCGCCCCATCCCTGTGCACGCCAGACGCACCTTCATGCCCTGCTTCCGGACAACACGTCTTCACTTCCACCGAGTTTCTGCCTTTGCAGACGGTCATGCGAATAGAATCTTCCAGTGTGCTGTTTTTTGTGTCTGGCTTTAATTTTGCTTGAAGCATTCAAGATTCTTCTATAAAATTGTGTGTATCAGAGTTCATTATTTTTTTTTTAGAAACTGAGATTAATACATAATAATTGTGCATATCTGGGAGTATAGTATGATATTTTAACATGTACCCAAAACGTCCTGATCAAATCAGAGAAATTAGCAATTCCATCTCCCTAGTATTTCTTTCACTGGAGCCTTAGAGCTTCTCTCTTCTAGGTCCTAAAATACACAAAATACACCAACTATAGTCTGACTGTGATGTAGAACATGGAAAGGTGTTAATTCCACATGGTTTTGTTTAGGTACCTGTTGTCCACCCCCCTTCAACTCCCTCTACCACCCCTCATCCAGTAATCGCTCTTCTTTATTTCTCTTGAATTTGTTTGTTTATTATTTGATATTTTTAGGTCCTCATGAGAGTAGGGTGTATTTTGAAATATTATGCGTACATGGGGTGCAGCCCATTCCCATTAGGATTGCATTGTGTGGTTGAACATGATGTAGACTTACACTGGCTGTGTATTCATATAGGAACATAGGAAAGTTATGTTTGATTCATTCTAGTATGTTTCCTATTCCCACCCCTCCCTTCCCTCTATTCCCCTTTATCTAATCCAATGAACTTGTATACTTCTCCTCCCTACCCTCCCTTGTTATGGGTTAGCATCTACATACACAGAACATTCAACCTTTGGTTTTTTGGGACTGGTTTATTTCACTTAGCATGATATTCTCCAATTCTATCCATTTACCTGCAAATGCCATGATTTCATTCTTATTTATAGATGAGTAATATTCCATTGTGTATATATACCACGTTTTCTTTATCCATTCATCTGTTGAAAGCCACCCAGGTTTGTTCCATAGCTTGGCTATTGTGAATTGAGCTGCTATAAACATTGGTGTGACTATGTCACTGTAGTATGCTGATTTTAAGTCATTTGATTATAGGAAGAGGAGTGGGATAACTGGGTCAAATGGTGGTTCCATTCCAAGTGTTCTAAGGAATCTTCATACTGCTTTCCAGAGTGACTGCACCAATTTGTAACCCCACCAACAGTGAGTAAGTGTACCTTTTTCCCCACCTCCTCAACATTTGTTGTTGTTGTTGTATTCTTAATGATTGTCATTCTGACTGGAGATGAAATCTCAGTGCAGTTTAAATTGGCACTTGTTTAATTGCTAGAGATGTTGAACACTTTTCATATATTAGTTGATATTTTACATTTCTGTTCATGTTCTTGATTCCTTTGCTGTGAAGCTTTTTAGTTTGATGCCATCCCATTTATTGATTCTTGATTTTACTTCTTGTGCTTTAGGAGTCTTGCTGAGGAATTCTGTTCCTGAGCTGATAATGGTGAAGATTTGGGTCTATTTTTTCTTCTAATGTGTGAGCAGGGTCTCTGGTCTAATGGTTAGGTCCTTGATCCACTCTGAGTTGAGTTTTGTGCAGGGTGAATTATATGGGTTCAATTTCAAAGCTTCCACATCTAAGAGAGAATGTGTGATATTTGTCTTTCCGAGTCTGGCTTATTTCACTTAACATTGTTTTCCAGTTGCACTCATTTTGCTGCATGTTACAGGATTTCATTTAAAATGACTGAATAATATTCTTTTGTGTCCATCTGCCACATTTCTTTATCCATTCAGTTGCTTAGGGCCTCACTGAGTTGCTGAGACTGGCTTTGAACTCACGATCCTTCTGCCTTAGTCTCCTGAGCCACTGGGATTACAGGTGTGTGCCATCTGGCTCATTGTTTTGCATTTCCCTCATGGCTAATGATATTGTACAATAATTCTCAACAAAATACTAGCAAATCCAAACCATCAGCACAATGAAAGGACTATTCAACTTTACCAAGTGGGATTTGTTCTATGGATGCATTCTTAATTATGGATCACATTTTTGGTATCTTATTTAAGAGTTTTGTTTGCTTTCTTGTATCTGAGAGTATGGAGATTTTCTCATTTGGTTCTTCTAGATAATTTCGAGCTTAAATTTTATATTTGGCAATCACTCGTAGTATTCAACCAGCTGGCTCACATTGGCCATCAAGAGTGAAATGGTGGGCGATCCAAGATGGCGGACTAAAAGGGTGACTGTATCTCCTGTCGCACCAGAACCAAAGATTTGAAAGTGGAGGCATTGAGAGACTCGGACTAACATAGAGCCACGGGGTGAGTCTCCCCCACCAGGTGAAGCTCAGCCCAGGCGGCAGGCCTGGACAGGGGAGGCTTCTCAGAGCAGGGAAGGGCAGCTAGAGTCTTCCCCAGGCAGCTCTGCTCCCTCTGGCGGCGGGCTCCTTCCATGGCCAGCTTCTCGGAGCAGGTCGCCCAGTGAGAGCCTTTCTGCACAGAGCCAGCTACAATTCCTGGAGCCAGCGGTGAGGTCTGGCCCGCAGGCAGCCTCTGGAACCAGGGCAGGGCAGCCAGAGACTTCTCCAAGCAGCCCTGCTCCCTCCCGCGGCAGGCTCCTTCCACGGCCAGCTTCTCGGAGCAGACAGCCCAGTGAGAGCATTTCCGCATAGAGCCAGCTCCAAGCCCTGGAACCAGTAGCGGACTAGGGGCAGCTTTCTTTGGAAGCACTGCATTATCAAGTTCCTCCAAGACTTCAGGCTACTGAAGGCTGGGAGGTGATATGCTGGAAATCTACAGGGACACTATAAGCCAATAGAGGAAATCTGCAATATCTCAGAGTCCCACTGATATCTGACCAATAAGAGAAAACAAGGGATGAAAATGTCCCAAACAAACCTAGATACTGTATCAATAAAATCCAATGACAGCACACCAGAAGAAATGTCAGAAAGGGAATTCAGAATGTACATAATTAAAACAATCAGGGAAGCAAATGAGGAGATGAAAGAGCAAATGCAGGCATTAAATGATTGCACCAATCAACAGTTAAAAGAGCAAATATGGGAAGCAAGAGATCATTTCAATAAAGAGTTAGAGATACTGAAAAAAAAAAACAAAAAACAAACAGAAATCCTTGAAATGAAGGAAACAATAAACCAAGTTAAAAACTCCATAGAAAGCATAACCAATGGGATAGAAAACCTGGAAGACAGAACCTCAGACATTGAAGACAAAATATTTAACCTTGAAAACAAAGTTGAACAAACAGAGAAGATGGTAAGAAATCATGAACAGAATCTATAAGAATTATGGGATATCATGAAAAGGCCAAATTTAAGAATTATTGGGATTGAGGAAGGCTTAGAGAAACAAACCAAAGGAATGAACAATCTATTCAATGAAATAATATCAGAAAATTTCCCAAATCTGAAGAATGAAATGGAAAACCAAGTACAAGAGGCTTATAGGACTCCAAATACACAAAATTACAACAGACCCACACCAAGGCACATTATTTTGAAAATACCTAACATACAAAATAAAGACAGAATTTTAAAGGCCGCGAGAGAAAAGAATCAAATTACATTCAGGGGAAAACCAATAAGAATATCAGTAGATTTTTCAATTCAGACCCTAAAAGCTGAAAGGGCCTGGAACAACATATACCAAACCCTGAAAGAAAATGGATGCCAATCAAGAATCTTATACCCAACAAAACTTACTTTCAGATATGACAACGAAATAAAATCCTTCCATGATAAACAAAAGCTAAAAAAATGTATGAAAAGAAAGCCGACGTTACAGAACATTCTCAGCAAAATATTCCATGAGGAAAAGATGAAAAACAACAATGTAAATCAGCAACAGAAGGAACTAGCCTAAAGGAATAGCCAAATAAAGGAGAAACCAAATCATGTCAAAAAACAAAAATGAGTCAAATGACTGGGAATACAAATCATATCTCAATAATAAGCCTGAATGTTAATGGCCTGAACTCATCAATCAAAAGACATAGACTGGCAGATTAGATTAAAAAGAAAAATCCAACAATATGCTGCCTGCAAGACACTCATCTAATAGAAAGAGATACCCATAGACTAAAGGTGAAAGGATGGGAAAACACATGCCATGCACATGGACACAGCAAAAAAGCTGGAGTATCCATCCTCATTTCAGATAATGTGGACTTCAAGCCAAACTAGTCAGAAGGGATAAAGAAGGACATTACACACTGCTTAAGGGAAGCATAAATCAGCAAGACATAACAATCATAAATATCTATGCCCCGAACATTGGCTCATCCATGTACATCAAACAAATCCTTCTCAATTCCAGAAATCAAATAGATCACAACACAATAATACTAGGCAATTTTAACACACCTTTCTCACCACTGGATACATCTTCCAAACAAAAATTGAATAAAGAAACCATAGATCTCAATAACACAATCAACAATTTAGACTTAATGGACATATATAGAATATATCATCCAACAAAGAACGAATACACTTTCTTCTCAGCAGCACATGGATCCTTCTCTAAAATAGACCATGTATTATGCCACAAAGCTACTGTTAGCAAATACAAGAAGATAGAGATACTACCTTGTATTCTATCAGATCATAATGGATTGAAATTAGAAATAAATGACAGAATAAAAAACAGAAACTTCTCCAATACCTGGAGATTAAATAATATGCTATTATATGATGAATGGATAACAGAAGATATCAGGAGGGAAATAAAAAAAATTCTTAGAAGTAAATGAGAATAAAGACACATCATATCAAAATCTCTGGGACACTATGAAAGCAGTAATTAGAGGAAGATTTATTTCATGTAGCGCATTCAACAAAAGAAGTAGAAATGAACAAATAAATGACTTAACACTACAGCTCAAAGCCCTAGAAAAAGAAAAACAGACCAATACCAAAAGTAATAGAAGACAGGAATAGTTAAAATCAGAGCCGAAATCAAGGAAATCGAAACAAAAGAAACAATAAAAATAAATTAACAAAATAAACAGGTTGTTCTTTGAAAAAGTAAACAAAATTGATAAACCCTTATCCACACTAACAAAGAGAAAAAGGGAGAAAATTCAAATTACTAAAATTCGGAATGAACAAGGAAATATCACTAGAGATACGAGTGAAACATAACATAATTAGAAGCTATTTTGAAAATCTATATTCCAACAAAACAGAAAAACTCGAAGACATCAACAGTTTTCTAGAGACATATGAATTACCTAAACTGAACAAGGAGGGCATACACAACTTAAATAAATCAATTTCAAGCAATGAAATAGAAGAGGTCATCAAAAGCCTACCAACAAAGAAAAGTCTGGGACTAGATGGGTTCTCAGCTGAGTTCTACAAAACCTTTAAAGAAGAGCTCATTCCAATACTCCTCAAGGTATTCCATGAAATAGAAGAGGAGGGAACCCTCCAAAACTCATTCTATGAAGTCAATATCACCCTGATACCTAAACCAGAGACACATCGAGGAAAGAAAATTTCAGACCAATATCCTTAATGAACATTGACACAAAAATTCTCAACATAATTTTAGCAAATTGCATACAAAAATATATTAAAAAGATAGTACACCACGATCAAGTGGGTTTTATCCCAGGGATGCAAGGTTGGTTCAACATCCAGAAATCAATAAATGTCATTCACCATATCAACAGACTTAAAGTTAAGAATCACATGATTATTTCGATAGATGCAGAAAAAGCATTCAATAAAATAGAGCATGACTTCATGCTCAAAACACTAGAAAAAATTGGGATAGTGGGAAAATTCCTTAAGATTGTAAAGGCCATCTACGCTAAGCCCATGGCCAATATCATTCTAAATGGTGAAAAACTGAAAACATTCCCCCTAAAAACTGGAACAAGGCAGGGATGCCCTCTTTTACCACTTCTATTCAGCATTGTCCTTGAAACTCTAGCCAGAGCAATTAGACAAACCAAAGAAATTAAAGGGATACAAATTGGAAAAGAAGAACTCAAACTATCCCTGTTCGCTGATGACATGATTATATATTTAGAGGGACCTGGAAATTCCACCAGAAAACTTTTAGAACTCATAAGTGAATTCAGTAAAGTAGCAGGTTACAAGATCAATGCTCATAAATCCAATGCATTTTTATACATAAGTGATGAATCTTCAGAAAGGGAAGTTAGGA
The DNA here is from genome assembly GCF_902686445.1 of Sciurus carolinensis. Classification (NCBI taxonomy): domain Eukaryota; kingdom Metazoa; phylum Chordata; class Mammalia; order Rodentia; family Sciuridae; genus Sciurus; species Sciurus carolinensis. The sequence continues at coordinate 76,960,920 of NC_062227.1, read as the reverse complement.
AAACTACCCCATTCACGATACCATCGAAAAAAATAAAATACTTGGGAATCAATCTCATAAAAGAGATGAAAGACCTTTACAAAGAGAACTACAGAACACTAAAGAAAGAAATTAAATAAAACCATAGAAGATGGAAAGGTCTCCCATGCTCTTGGATAGGCAGAATTAATATTGTCAAAATGGCCATACTACCAAAAGTACTATACAGATTCAAAGCAATTCCAATTAAAATCCCAATGATGTACCTTACAGAAATAGAGCAAGCAATTATGAAATTCATCTGGAAGAACAAGAAACCCAGAATAGCTAAAGCAATCCTCAGTAGAAAGCGAAGCAGGGGGTATCGCAATACCAGATCTTCAACTCTACTACAAAGCAATAGTAACAAAAACGGCATGGTATTGGTACCAAAATAGACAGGTAGATCAATGGTACAGAATAGAGGACATGGACACAAACCCAAATAAATACAATTTTCTCATACTAGACAAAGGGGCCAAAAATATGCAATGGAGAAAAGATAGCCTCTTCAACAAATGGTGCTGGGAAAACTGGAAAACCATATGCAACAGAATGAAATTAAACCCCTATCTCTCATCCTGCACAAAACTCAACTCAAAATGGATCACACACCTCGGAATCAGACCAGAGACCCTGCATCTTATAGAAGAAAAATAGGTCCAAATCTTCAACTTGTTGGCTTAGGATCAGATTTCTTTAACAGGACTCCCATAGCACAAGAAATAAAAGCAAGAATCAACAACTGGGATAGATTCAAACTAAAATGCTTTCTCTCAGCAAAGGAAACTATCAGTAATGTGAAGAGAGAGCCTACAGAGTGGGAGTATATCTTTGCCATTCATACTTCAGATAGAGCACTAATTTCCAGAATATATAAAGAACTCAAAAAACTCTAAACCAAGAATACAAATTATCCAATCAATGAATGGGCTAAGGAAATGAACAGACACTTCACAGAAGAAGATGTACAAGCAATCAACAGATATATGAAAAAATGTTCACCATCTTTAGTAATAAGAGAAATGCAAATCAAAACTACCCTAAGATTCCATCTTGCCCCAATTAGAATGGTGATTATCAAGAACACAAACAACAATAGGTGTTGGCGAGGATGTGGGGAAAAAGGTCCACTCATACATTGCTGGTGGGGTTGCAAATTAGTGCAGTCACTCTGGAAAGCAGTATGGAGATTCCTCAGAAAGCTTGGAATGGAACCACCATTTGACCCAGCTATCCCACTCCTTGGCCTATACCCAAAGGACTTAAAATCAGCATACTACAGAGATACAGCCACATCAATGTTCATTGCTGCTGAATTCACCATAGCCAGATTGTGGAACCAACCTAGATGTCCTTCAATTGATGAATGGATAAAGAAACTGGCATATATATACAATGGAATATTACTCTACCATAAAGAATGATAAAATTATGGCATTTGCAGGCAAATGGATGAAATTGGTGAATTTCATGCTAAGTGAGATAAGCCAATCTCAAAAAACCAAAGGAGGAATGATCTCGCTGATAAGAGGATGATGACATATAATGGGGAGTGTGAGGGGTTAGCGTTAGGGTTAGGGTTAGGTTTAGGGTTAGGGTTAAGGAGGGGCACAAGAAGGAAGGACTGTATAGAGGGAAAAGGGGTGGGAGTGGTGGGGGGGAAGAAAAAAAAATAACAGAATGAATCAAACAACATTACCCTATGTAAATTTATGATTACACAAATGGTATGTCTTGACTCCATGTACAAACAGAGAAAGAACATGTATCCCATTTGTTTACAATAAAAAAAAAAGAGTGAAATGGTAATACCTAAAACTTTTGTAAATTCCTCAATGCCATTTTGTTAGCTTGGGTTTATTATCGCCATGTTATTTACACAAGGAAAATCAGCAAATGCAAAAGATTTAGTCCTTGTTTTATTTTTCACAAACATTTTTGTTACATATTTTCAAACACAGCACTCTCATTTTTTTAATTTTACTTTTTTTTTAAATCGAGGCATTGCATTTGCACATAATGACTTTGTTGTTACATAGTTGCACACGTACACAATAGAACAATATAATTTAGCCAATTTCACTCCCCAGCACTTCCCACATCCTTTTCCTTTACTGATCTCTCTTTGATTTTATGAGATCCCTATCCCCCACCTTTCCTTTCTTTTTTTCCTCTGTAGCTTTCGCATTTGAGAGAAAGCATACCACACTTAGTCTTCTGAGTTTTACTTATTCCATTTAACATAATGATTTTTAGTTCTACCCATTTTTCTGCAAATGACATAGTTTCATTTGTTTCATAACTGAATAAAACTCCATTGTGTACCAGATTTTCTTTCTCTCTCCATCTATTGATGGACACTTAAGCTGATTCCTACAGGCATATATGCCTATAGTTTGATGACTTCAATTATTTTTGGATAAGTACCAAGGAGTGGTATACCTTGGTCATAAGGTGGTTTCGTGCCTAGTCATTTGAGGAACCTACATACTGATTCTCATAGTTACTGCACTAATTTGCCATCCTACTAACAGCATAAAAGTGTTCCTTTTCCTTACATCCTCCCCAGCATTTTTATTGTATGTATTCCTGATGACTGACATTCTGACCTGTGTAAGGTGGACTCTCAGTGTGGTTTTGATTTATATTTTTCTGATTGCTAATGATGCTGAATGTTTTTTATATTATTTTTTTGTGATTTGTATTTCTTCTTTTGATAAGCTTCTTTTTGGATAATTTACTCATTTATTAATTCAGCTATTTGATATTTTGGTGTTAAGATTTTGAAGTTCTTTATATAATCTATTCCTCAATCCTCGGTTAGAAAAGTACTTAAAGACTTTCTCCCATTCTGTGGGTTGTTTCTTCACATGTATAATTGTTTCCTTTGCTGTGAAGAAGCTTTTTAACTTGAAGCCATCCCATATATTAACTCGTGGTATTATTTTCTAGGTTTTAGGAGTCCTATTAAGAAAATTGTTTCCTGTTACTAAAAGCTGGAGTGTTGACCCTGCATTTTCTTCTAGGAGTTACATAGTTTCTGGTCTAATTCTGAGGTCTTTGATCCACTTTGAATTGACTCTTATGCAGGATGAGAGATAAGGATGTAGTTTCATTCTCCTACATATGGATAGCCAGTTGTCCCAGCACCCTTTGTTAAAAAGGCAGACTTTTCTTCAGTGTATGTTCTTGGTACCTTTGTCAAGGACCAGATGACTAGATGTGAGTTTTTCCTTTGTCTTCCATTCTGTACTGTGGGTCTATATGTCTGTTTTGATGCCAGGCCGGTGAAGAAAGCATTACTGTGACTCTGTAGTATAATTTAAAGTCAAGTATTGTGATGAGTCCAGAACTGCTTTTTTTGGTTTAGAGTAGCTTTGGCTATTCTGGGTCTTTTATTCTTTGCAATGAATTTTAGGACTGTTTTTCCTAGTTCTTTAAATACACCACTTTTTCTGCTTTCCATGTCCTATGTTAGATTATTTGTTTTTGAGAGCATAGACAAAGGTGAGTATTTTGTTTTCATTAATTCCTGGGACATGTGTTGAAAGAACTATACTTTCTCCTTTGAATAGCTTTGATTTTTTTATTTGGCATTTTTATTGAAAATCAACTGACTTTATCTGTCAGTCTATTTCTCAACTCTCCCCTCTCCTCTCTCTCTCTCTCTCTCTCTCTCTCTCTATATATATATATATATATATATATATATATATATATATATATATATGTATATATCTTCCACATTTCTCTAATATTGCACTGTCATGACCAGTGTAGCTTTCTACTAGGTCTAAGTCCCAAGAAGAGTCAATCATTACCATATTTGGTTGCTTTATTTTCAAAGTTCACTGAACTTTAGTTCCCTTCCGCTGCCCTTTCAGGCCATTTTCAGGAGTTTAGAAATTCTCTGCACAATAGCTAAGACTGGCGTGCGTTCCTCAGCGAGAGGCCCCTCAGTCACTGTGTGATGTTTTCCTGTATGCCGGGCAAGAGTTTGTCCAGAGATATCTATGTAGCTACTCCAGCTTGTTTTCTATTAGTGTTGGAATAGTGTGCGTTTTTCTTTTTTCTTTTGACCTATTTATGTCATTACATTTAAAGTGGATTTTATTGTGGACAATACGTAGTTAGGATTCGGGTATTTTCCCTCCAAATTACAATCTGTTTTTTATTCAGTGAATTTAGAGCATTTGTGTTGTTATTATTGATACAGTTGGATTAACTGTCATCTTGCTCTTTATTTCTTCTGTTTCTTTATTTCTCATTTATTTCTAACTTTCTGTTTGTATACTTTTTCTTTTGATTTCATTTTGTCTTTAGTTTTGGGTTATTATTTATAACTCCTTTAAAAAGCTTTGAGTGATTTCCATATGGTTCAAAATATGCATATTTTGATCATGTAGTTTTGACAAATGAAAATTGTGTACATTGGTGCTGTAAACAGGATATATTGACAGATGTACATCAACAGGTTGAGAAATAGGCAAATCAAGCTAATTAACATATCCATCACCACACATGCTTATTCTTTTTTTTGAATAAGAGAACAAATGGCATGTTAAGAATTAACTGATTCATCAAAAAAGCATTGAGTAAATGAAATTATGTTGATAAAAATTTTAAATAAAATATTTTAAAAGAATTTTAAAAAACAGCAGTGCAGAAAATAGCATTTTAACACTTTAACAATCTTTTTGGATTCCAGGTTTTAAAATTTGGAACCATGTTAACTTACAGGCAAATAAGGATGGCAGATGAACAGATTCTACAGAGTTACACAAATTGGAAAACTACTTCCTCAAATTCTTATTGTCAGATAGCAGCTCAATGATTTTTAAAACTCAAAGTAGTTTGAATAATTTTTCCTTATCAGTTACATATTCAAGAATAATACTAGAAAAATGTGTGTGCATTTAAGTGTACAGTATTTTCATAATGTCGTCATATTCTCTGGTCCACCAGATCAGATATATTTACTAACCTTGGTTTTGTTACCACATATTTTGGAAAGACTTATCAGATGTCTCAGAGTGAAGACAAGTGAAGCAAAAAAATGTTTAAAACATGAAACCAAAATTATTATCTAATCCAACCAGGAGAACATTTATGTGTTCTCTTAGCAACAAAATATGCACCTTAATTGATTAGATTCCACCTTCAAATGATTTTGTGCTATTTCACATGTGGTGTAATGTTCTTGCAACTGCATATTTTCAACCTCTCAGTCATTTTTGTCTGTCTTGTATTTTACTTTTATGTACATAGTACATTCAAAAAGTTGCTACTACATTTGCTTTGGAGAATAAATCACTTTTAGAGCAATCAAAAAACAAGAAATAATTATTTTAAAAATTACCTTCTCCTACCCTACCTCTTCATTTGTTTGTGTACATCCAGCTTTCCATCAGTTCTTTACGTTATTTTTTGAGGAGGAATTTTTTTTTTTTTTTTTTTTTTTTTTGTAGTACAGTAAATTGAACCCAGGGGAACTTAACCACTGAGCCACATCCCCAGACCTTTCTACTTTTTATTTTGAGGCAGGTCTTGCTAAGTTGCTGAGGTTGTCCTTGAACTCACAATCATCTTGCCTCAGCCTCTGGAGCCAGTGGGATTACGGACGTGTGCCTCTGTTCCCGGCTTCTTCAGTTTTATATTCCTCCGTGGCTCTCTTCTTGTAACATTTATTACAGTGCAGATCTCCGTCAATGAATTTGACATGACAGTGCACATATTTGTTATGGGCACCTTATTTCCTCTTCATTTTGAAAGGTCCCTTCACTGAGTACAGAATCCTGGTTGATATCTTTTTATAGTTTTCCAGTACTTTAAAAAGCCCCTTCCTTTCTCTTGGCTTCTCCGGCCTGTTATGAGAAGTTGCTGTAATTTTATCTGTTCTGTGCTCAGTGTTTCTTTTCCTCTGCTTTGCATTAGCTGGAGGTTCTTACACCTGGGGTGCACTTCGGTTCCGGCTTGATGTTCTCTGAGCTGCTTGGCCCAGCATGGTTTTGGCTTCATCTCTGCATCCTGGAGGACTCTGGGCTCTTTTTGGTTTAGGTTTTTGCTTTCCTTCTTCATCTCCCTAATTGCAGATTTCAACAGAGCCAAGAGGGCAGCGTTTCTTGTCCTTTCTGCACAAAGTCTTTGTTCCATAGGAGAGATGACGGATTGGGTCCTGCTTAGGGCTCTGCACATGCTTGGCATCAGCTGTCACCCCCGTGGGCCCTCAGGGACCTGGGGACCCCACCAGCCATCTTGAGCGCTGCAGCTGGAGTTCAAGAAGAGCCTGGCGGGAGGTAGGACTCCTCTTGGGCCTGTTGCTCCCCTGGGTTTTACCTTTCTCCTTAGCTCACACCTGGCCTTTGGTTATCAGTTACCCATTTTTAGCTGAATACTTCTTAGTAGTGTCCATTCCAGAAAGCAAGTTCTGTCATGCTGGTTCTCCTGGAAGGTGTCTCTTTCTGTAGATTTCGTGGTAATTGATTGTTCTGTGATGTCAGCTTCCTGGTGGGCTCACAAAAATTTGTAGACATATAAATTACCTGGCAGGTTTTTCTTCTTTGTTCTTGTAGGAACAAGTTTTTTCAGTTTTCCACATTTTTCAAGTGAGTCAGTGTCCTGTTCACTTATATTTTACGTGGCTTGTGTGTATACATATGTGGAAAATTAATATGTAATCAGAAGGAAGATCTTGATTCATAATGAAATGAATCAGCCTTAATTAGGTCAAATTATTTTTCAAATATAAATATTCTTTCTAAAATTTTTATATTTGATCTAATCTGGTGTACATGACAGTAGAATGCATTTATATATTTTGATAGATCTTACATAAATGGAGTATAATCTCTCATTTTTCTGATTATATATATTGCAGGATTACATGGGTCTTGTAGTGATATATCTACATGAGGTAATATATATTCTTTAATATCTTTTTTAATATATTGTATACCAACACAACAAGTCAAAGTTTTTGAGTGTGGAACTTTTAGCATTTCTACTATTATGATTTTTTTCTTTAGTCAAAAAACACAAAAATCTGACTGCTGTATGAACCTCTGTGGCCAACCAGTTAGCTGAAAGCATGTATTTCATCTTCAACTGATTGCTTCATAACCTTAAAACATTTCAGACAATATGGTAAATCTTTTTTCCTGTTTTGATGGCATGCCATAATTATAATTTTAATAACCACTACATAGATAGAATAATTGCATATTTACTGTAATAATAAAAATAGCAAGTACTCGCTATGGTCTGAATGCTTGTGTCTTTTCAACATATGCACATTCAAACTTACTCCCTAAGGCAATGGTACTAAGAGATCATCAAATCATCGAAGAGCCTGGTGAAGGAGATTAGTGCCTGAACAAGGGAAGGAGCTGTTTTCCCCTCCTGCCCCCTGAGCACACATTTGGAAGGGCCCTCTGTGAACAGCAGGCCCCTGCCACTCATTGAGACTGAGTGTTAGGGCTTCACAAATGTGAACAATGAATTTCTGTGGTTTATAAATTTCCCCAGACTAAGGTATGTTTGTTATGGCCGCCAGAACAGACTCAGACACTACTTACTTAATTATATGATAATATCATAACATCATGACACAGTTTTGAAAAGCTCACATATGAAGAAACATGGTGAGAAACCCAGGAGAGGAATTTTAATGGAGTCTACCTTTCAGATTTGGAAGGTAGCAGTTTTACCATTGATTTCAGTAAACTATATTGTGAAAATTCTAACTCTTTGAAAACACATTAAAAAACATCCCCTCCTTCTTCTATTCTTAAATTATTTTCCTGGTACTAATAAATATCATAGGCACGGCTTTCCTTCAACTCAGGGAGGGGAGGGGAGGAAAGGCAAAAAGGTAAAAACAAACAACATAAACCCCAAAGCACTGAAAACCTCATCGTTCACTTATCAAAACAGGTGTGTGTAATGAGACAAGGAAATAATAGGACTTGCTCTAGTTGTGTGTTATGTAGTAACAATAAGCTGCATTTGGAGTTTGCCTGGACTTGTGAACTAAAATCATAAGTGGCGCCTGGTGACAAACTTGCTGTGTGGCAGGATGACACTCCTGAACAATGCCGACATGAACCTTGATCTATGATTTGAGTGGTGGCTCCTGGTCTAGTCGTGTTCTGGTCTTTATCAATGAGGACCAGAGCATGACTGGGCTGAAAATCACTACTTAAACCCCTGGACTTTTGGAGCAAACTGTCAGCAGCACCGTGACCAGAGGACTCCATGTCGCTGTGTCTCTTGACTGCCTGGCTGCTGTCCACACTGTCACTGATTGCTGATCCACCATTGTCACCGAGGCCAGATGACTGACCACCTCTCCCGTGGTGACCACTCCCACCCAGCCTCTGGCTTATCAGACACCTATCAGACATCTGAGAAGCTGAGAGAGGCCTGGCGGAGCAGAATCCCCTTGGTCTTGCTGACTGACTTCTTGGCTAAGAGACGATGCATTGAGTAAGTCCATGGGGATTGGACTCTAGGTGAACAAGGGAGTGAATCTTCCATGTAATTGTGACTTGCTATCATTAGGAATGTTGAGTGTTCATTGCATGAATAAAACCCACTTGTTGGAACCAAATTTGATTCCTCTCTTACTCACTGCTTGCAACAGTGTGGCTCTGCTCCGGGCAGTCCCTGGGCTAAGGCGGCTCTGCCAGCCGGTAATGCAGCCTCTACAGCCCGACATTCATCACCCTTCCATCTGAGGGGGTTCTGTGCTTGATTGCTAAACTTTGGCAGAGGGGAGTGGAATTGCCTGAGCAACTCAGGAGGTTTCTGCTGCTGGAGGAAGTAGACCCTTTGCTTCTGTAGACACTTTGCTTCTGCTGCTGTTTCAGTGGGCAAAACCTCCTGGAGGGAGCCTGAGGAGGGAAGGAAGTCCTCCCTGTGCAGAGGACCAGGGTGTCACAGAGATCCTGGACCTCTACAGTGACTGGCCCTCAGCCCGAGTCTCCAAGATTCCCCAGGAAGGGCCTTCTGCACACAGCGAGGCGGAGGGCAGAGAGGCCAGGAGGGAAGACAGTGGAGGAGGTGGTGCCTTTCCTCACTGGTAGGACATGCACCATGGTTAATGAGGTCACACAGCGTTTGAGTGAAGTGTCACTGAGGACTCTTGGGCTCCAGAGGGGGCAGCGACTGAGTTCCAGGGTAGGGCCAGGCATCCTAGCTGCCAGGAAGTGGGCAGACGGGCCGAGGGAAGGATCCCGAAGCAGAGAGCAGCAGTCACCTCTCCCCAGAAGGCTGTTTCCAGGAGACGGGAGGGCTTTCCGACACCCTCTTCTGGGCAGGTTTAAGGTGGTAAGAGGTGGAAAAGCGAAACTGTTATGGAAGTTGCATACAAAGAGACAGTTAAGAGGAAACAGGTCAGGAACTGGAGGAAAGATGAAGAAGATCCTGGAGAAATTGCAAGGGGAAAGAAAGAAATGAAAACACACGGGCTGCTGGCTTTTCAGAGTTGGGTGACAGGTGGGTGTATACCTGTCACATAGGTGAGCACACGGGCTACACAGAACTGTGTACGAGTTATGGTTTTTTAAAAATGCTTTGCCAAGAACATGTGATCAATTTCTGAACTAATGAACATTAGTGGTTCTAAACTGGACTTCAATTAATACCACTGTCTTTGGAGATTTAGTTTTTTCATTATTTTGTCATTCTGGAAAAGCCCTCAGATTCAAGATGTGGTCCTGAGGTCTGCTGTTGCCATTGTTTTAAGAAAGTTGCTAGCTATACTCATAAGCTAGAAATGGCCTCAGTGCATTGGCCTGAGCAGCCTTAACACCTTCGCAGCAGCTTTCAGAGCTGAACAGCCCACAGACACCACACCACACTCTAATTTTTAGATGTCTAGTTGCTTTAAGATGAGAACAATCAGGTTTTGTTTTTTTTTCCCATTTAGTTCCAGCGTTGTCTAAGTTGAGAAGCCACACCCAGCATCTTCCAGCCACTGACCATGTCGTCTGTGGTGTGGAGACCCGGCAGCTTCTCCCCATTAGAACCTTGGACCACTGTACTGAGCAGCACCATGTGACCCAGAAACCGGCCTCCAATGCCCCTGTGCCTGCAGCCCCCTCACTTCACTGCTCTGGTGACAGTCCCTTGCCATGTGCCTCTCACGTGGTGCTAGGTGGGGAACAGGGGAACCCACCTGGCTCTGTTCAAGGCCTCCTGATGAAGACGGTGTGTTTCTGCCTTGAGTCTTCTGCCTCCCTACGTTCCCAAAGTCCTTAAACCTCCCACAGTGGCTCCTCTCCTAGCCGAAGTGACTGAGTTGGACAGGACTAGCTGTCCTTCTTCCTTGAGTTTTGCTGGGCACTAAACCTATTAGTACAGACAATTAGTATGTGTTAATAAAAAGCCAGGAGTCCAGTTAGAGTCCGCTGCTTCATTTTCCTTTTTCTGAAAATTAATAAGAAAATTTTCTCCGAGTAACTGGTGGACTAGGACCAATGTATTGGCAGTTCTCTTAAAGTCCACTTGGTGAAAATGAACTTCCCTCCTGTCCTGTAAGCAGCATTGCTAGAGGGAAGCCAGCAGTGCCAGGCTGCGATGCTCTGTGGAGACCTCTGGCTCCTGACTCACCGGTGTGAAGTCCAGGCCACCCTGGATCTCACCTGTCACGTCCTTCATCAGAACGATTCCTAATTCTTTCCAGAATCATTGAGGCCAATTGTCTAGCAGCTACCACTGGGGATAAAAGGAGAGGTTACCCAGCCTTTCAATGAACTCCAGACACATTTTCAAAGGCTCCCATATCTAATTCTATATTTCAGAGTTGCAATCTGTGTTCCGAGGCAGATGATGAGACATCATTTTAAAAACCCAAGTCATCATAGACTCGTACCCTGCTGATGATACCAATGGGGAACCCAAAGAACCTTTTGGATATTTTAAAACATCTATTTCTATGTGAGTTCAATGAGATCAGGAGTCAGGAGGACCGTCTACCATATATACAGAAAAAGTTGCATGTTGAATGGTAAATGTGCAGTTTTATGGATGAATATGAGGTTAGGAGCATAAATAGAGCATTTGTCTTCATTAGGTAACTTCATTACACTTGTTTTTACATTTGCAGTACCTGAATACCCAGGTACTTTCTGCATTCTACTTAGCCACTGATGATAATTTTAGTATGTGGTAACTGTAGGCTATTTTCTTCCTCATCTTACCCTACCATACAGGGAGATTTTGTAAATGCATTTAACACTGAGGTAGACAGGCCTTGGAATCATGAGGTGTTAATGACTCACCTAATGAGATGATACATCATCAAGACCCTAAGCTATGTTTTTCCACAAAGAAACCCTTTTCTACACATGCTTTACTTTTCCCCTGAATTTGCAAAAGATATGAGCAAACAATATGCTAACAAATGCTGCAATTTATTATGTGCTAATGACATACCAGACACTGTGCAGTGGCTGCACATATATTATCTCTAATGATGAGGTATCCTGAAGAGGACTGAAGTATGCTTTCAGGTATTGGGAGCTTGACGTTATTGAGAAACAAATTTGATGACATGTATGGCATCCAAGTATGCGTCTTCTAAATGACTTGTCTCAGTGACTTATTGGAAACTCACACTGTGATGGGGCAGCTGGAGACCTGGTGGGAAGCCTGAGAGAGACCACCCTCAGGAACCACGTGTACTACACCACTGCATGGCCCTAGCACTTCTCAGTAAAGAAGGGAGCACAAACAAACACACTGCACTTGATTGGTTCCTGCATATTTTTGTTCTTTAAAAATTATAGATTTATGGTATCAATCAAGAAAATGGGAGTAGTTATTTTACTTAGGAAAAATTAGAGCAATACCTGAAATCTGGCATGGGGTTTACATGAGTATATATATTGGATACCATTTAACAAGTTTGCCTTTCATATGTAAAATATTTTGTAAAGTATTTTTTCATCTCAGATATTCAATATCTCCCAGAATGGTAATTTTAACATTAGACTCTTGAAAATGTGGTACTTGTCTTTAAATAGTATGTTCTGACCAAAAAAAGAATCAAATTTAATAATTGCATTTAAAAATTATCATAATTTATACCGACGTGTAAATCAATTTTAAAGAAACCTGATTGACTCAATTATAAATCAAGGTATCCATATTTATTTAATATGGTATCAATTGAGCCTTGGTTTTTATTCTGAGGGATTACAAAAAAACACTAAAAATAGTATCTAATTCAGTGTTACTCTTGTAATATATATACTCTTGTCATCATTTGGAATTTTCTACCATTTAATTTAAAAGTGTAGCGTTTGTTGATAAGAAAAATTTGTTATCGATTGACTTTGGCCACGTGGTTCCATTGTGTTTATTTATTGCATTTAAGTATTGACATGTGCAATACCACCTTATTGTACTTGAAACTTTAAGCCAATCATTTGGTTATTTAACAAAACTCCTTTTGCCCCAGAGACAATGAAAACTGTAGCCAGCTTAATTTTTTTTTTTTTTTTTTTGCACATAAAACTTCAGTAAAGTACACTTTGAAAGATGTTCCCATACTTAGTGTAAAGTAGAATATAAAATAGAACAGGCTAAATGTACTTAATTTGAGCCACTCATTAGTCAATCATTATACACTATATCACCCATATATTAGAAAAAGTTGATTAATTAGATGAGGAAGGTGAGAAAAGAGGATATAATTGACTGCTAACCACTCCAGATATGTGATTAAAAGATGTTGGCGTGCTTTTCCTAGTGAATTTGAGAAAGAAGTGGGGAGAAGAAGCAGCTAAAGAGACAGCAACCTTATCCTCTGAGCAGGATCACGAAGGAAGGAGGCCTCTTATACCATTGTGTGAACATTCCTTGGGGCCTCCTATCATGCTCATCTATCATGGGGAATGTGGATGGGTAAAGAGTGACAGGGAGCTGTTTCGGCTTTGGTTCTTTCTGTTGCTGTGCATTTTATTGCAGCCTATGGTGAGAGAAAGATCAGTGGGGATCACATTGAAAATTCTCCTCATTTGCAATGCTCTATAAAAAGCAAGCATATGAGGTAAGGCACTTCTCTTAATCAAAATGCATATAGCTTGGCTGGCTGCCAGAAGGACTAGAATACATGGCTAGGGCAGAATCTTTATCCTTGTAAGATGAAACAAATGCAAAGGTGAAAGTTAAATACAAACCCGAGCAGGTGTGTGACTGAGCTGAGAGGCAGGCAGCACAACCGGACCTCAGCGAGAGGTCACTGTGACCCAGAGAACTTTGACAAACTTCACCAAACAGGACACTTCTTTTCTTTCTTCTGAAGTTAAATCATCAGAATTTTAGAGGAGAGAGAAAGACCTGGAAAAAATAGCAGTAAAATATTATAATGGTTTTACAAGATTATTTGATTTTCTTCTCCTTAGGGAAGAGTAGTGAACTTTTCCTGCAAAGTCTGAGCTTAACGCTGAGACTTTCAAAGACAGAAGACGATGCAAATCAAAAACATTTCCAGGGGAAGAAGAATGTGCCAGAGGGACAGCAGCGCCTGAGTTCTCTGGCTCCTCTCACCCTGCCATCTTTACACCTCATTCTTAGCGGGACCTGCTGCAGAGTGGGGTGACTCCTGAGGACCAGGAGGGGGAAAGGAGATCCAGGCGTGCTTCCCACGACTGACCCGGACTCCAGCCTTCCCTCCATCTTTTAGGATCCACCATTACATGTGAGTAATGCACTCTTCACAGTAATTATGTCCCTTTTAAGAAATTCGAGGAGGAAAGCAAAGTATGCATAAATATCCACACTACAAAGAAAAAATATAAACCATGGAAAAAACAGGCGTTCTCCTCTTGCTTTTCTTCTCTGAGACTTAATTTTGCTGTATCCTAGGCAGCTCTTCTGTCAGTCTTCTAAGAACACACGTTACTTAGGAAATTAGATCATGGTTACGTTCCTACGTTCCTACGTTCCTACGTGAATACTATGTGCGTCACCAAGACACCTGCCTCATCCCGCAAGCAGCTCTCATCATTTGTCGTACAGGTGAGGACCTTGTGGGCAATCAAGCTCCATTTACAGGCTTCCTCGTAGGAGGGAGGACACGCAATCATGCTGTCAGCATTTCAGAGTTTCACAAAACAGCAATTTTTAAATCAAAAGGATTAAGGTGTGAGATAAATGGGTAATTCCAAATGCACTGGGAAAATCCTAGTTGGTTTCTTTATTGCAGTGAAGTAGGTTTTGGTGAGGAAGCATAATCTAGACCAGGAGCGTGAAATGAATTAGGAAAAATACCAGCTTTAGCTTTTTGCTTTTAAGCATATTATGTTCAAAAATGGAAAGTGGTTTTTTTTTTTTTTTTTTTTTTCTTTTCTCTTCTGGTAGTAGTAATTTTGAGAAATTATTTTCAATACCTTTTCTTTTAGACAACCGTTAAATCTCTGAGGGATGTTTTTCTGTCTTCATTCACTTGGTATTTGAATTAGTGTCTCAATATGACTTTGTACAACAGTATTTATTACCATAGTTATAATGGCTTAGAATATTTTTCATTTCAGTTTAATTTTTAACATGACAAGTTTGAAAACTCATAAAACTTAATTTAAGCCAAGCTATAATCAGAGACAAGAGAAAATGAACCACATGTAAGTTTTTTTTTTTTTTTTTTTAAAGTGCATTTTATGTATAGTGTTTTCATTCAAAAGCAGAAAAAGAGAGATTTGACATGGGCAAACCAAGGATTCCAAGACTTCCTCACCTTAAATTGTGTCTTGCTTAAGAATTTACAAAATCTTACTCATTTTCAGCTGAAAATAAATACATATCAAGTACATATAAAATTACAAAAATATTCTTTGTGAGATTTTCTAAATATTCCCATAGCATATCTTCAGTGTCCAGTACTAAAATGCTAACTAAGGTGAAGTTGGTCCTGGGGCTGTGCCTTTTCTCAGTAGGCAAAGTGTCCATTGATAATGTTCTCAGAGTGGAGAAAGGCGTAGATGCTGGAATTAGGGAGGGTCTGGGGCCAGCTTGTCTCTTTCAGCTCTGGGTGAGAAACACGAACATTAACTATGTCTTTAGTCTCATACTATGCAAATTCATGGGTGGCATGTGAAAGTGGTTAATGATTTCTCTAGTTTATTCATCACCACACATTTTTCTCTATTTTATATTCCACTTTGGAGGACACAGATTATGCAAATTCAACATTATCTTGAATAAGGTACACTAATGTATGAAAATTGTATGACACTTGAAGGTCAGATTTGTAAGTTCAGCACTTGATATGCCACGTGCTGGTTTTCCAAATTTGAACAATGATTTTTACCTTTCTAAGACTATTAAAAAACAAACAAACAACAACAACATCAACAAACTACATCAAAACAGTATTGCTCACACAAGATGAAGTGGCAAAATAAAACAAACAAACAAAAATTTATAATTTACCCCCAACAATGACTTTATGCTCAGAAGCACCATGGAAACACTGGCTACTATTTTCTGGACAAAGAAGGATGAACACCTGTGATTGGTGAGCAGCTGGGACTGACCTCTGGTGCTTGGTCCCTCTCCGCAGCTGGTCTCCATCCACTTCCACTCCATCACAAGCTTGATGCTCCTTGACACTGCTCCACTTGAAGTTTCTCTTGAAACCTCAAAATACCTATTTTGTCTCCAATTTCTAGTTCTCTTTTCTATCTCCAGTTTCCTCTCGCTTTTTCTCCTCATGGTGTGAAGTTCCTCAGCTATACTGGCCAAGGGCCAGGCCTGTTTGACTGTTTCCCATAACCCTGGCCCGACTTCTCCTGTGAACGCTTTCACTCTTCCCTTCTTCAGTTCCTGTCTGGCCGATTATCGGCCCTGGGTAATGGGCTCTCCATTTTCTCTGTTCCTTTGAGACTCTTTTCTTCTGGAAGGAAGCGAGAGTGTGCATCTTCTGACTTTCATCTGCCCAACGTCTTACAGGACACACACAGCTTGTTTCCACTGGAAGCTTAGTTCTGAATTTATTAGTTCATTTTTCTTTTTCTGAGCTCATAGTCAACCTCTTTCTTTTGTACATACTTTCTATCAACTTGACCCTGTCCTTAAAAATAATCCTTGAAGCTCTTATCTCATTACAACCTGCTTCTTTCCTCTGACTCTGACATCTTATAGAAGGAACTCATTATCTTTCCTACAAAATATGTGACAATTTATTTACCCTGCTTCAGGAAATAGGACTCATTTATATAACTACTTTGCATAGGGGAGAACAAATGTTCATTTTGCATTGCTCAGAGCAAAGGTTTCTTGACTTCAAGTAAATTTCTAATTTGAAGTTGACAATTATTTTGACACCACATTTCAAAACACATTTTGGAGTAGTTGTGCAAAATATTTTAAAGTGGTGGTAACATTAGCATACTTTTTGACTAAACAGAAGTTAAATTTATAATAACATTTCATACACCATTACTGTTCCTCAAGGCCCTGGATTTCAGACTTATTTCATCCTGTTGATAGCTGTTTTCTGTATCTTCTCCCTGATATTGTGCTCAACACACACACACACACACACACACACACACACACACACAAAGACATACCCTGAGTTAATGACAAATTCTCTAGAATTTATTCCTCCTCTAGTTGCAACACATTTCCAATACACACAAGCATGCACTGCTGTCAAGAGAATTGAGACAAAGGGGATGACCCCTGGTCATGTCTACAGGGCACCATGCTCTCCTGGCATGTCAACACCTCTGGAGGCTGGAGAGTCGGGAATCAAGGACACCATCCTGAGATGACTGTGATTGCCAATGATTCACCGCATCCACTACTCAAAAGCCTGTGAGCCACAGGGTTGAAAACACAGACTCTGGGTTTAATGCTTCTTGAGTTAAAATCCCAGGTTTGCTGCCTCCCACTTAGATTTCAGGTGATTATAAATTTCCCTGTGCTGTAACTGACAGCAGTACTTACTCGTGAGGTGCCATATAAGAGGCACTGTGGAAGCACAGGTGTTCTCTGTTCACATGCTAGAGAGGGGCTTTACCTAGGAAAGGGCTACCCACACAGCGGCATTCCCAGATAAAATTGAAGGGAAACTACTCTTTACTGGAAACCATCTATAATGTAAAATTCATGAGAATGTATTTTATAGGAGCAAGAATAAAAGCTGCAGTATATTGATTCTCAACTATTTTGAAAACCTTTTTTTGGATTATAAATTGTCTATCTTTCACAGAAAATTTGTAAATACTAGAGAAGCTCTTAAAAGAAATCTACCTGTAATCTCTACACATAACTTTGTTAAAATGTTGGTTAATATTGTTTTCAGATTTTTTTCACCATTACAATAAAATAATTCAGTTAAAATAATCATAACAAAATACTGACTGTGTGATATTACCAGTTATTAGAATCTCTAGTCCACTCCTGATGTGATATTCTTTACTTATACTCATCTCATGTTTTCCTCCCAGTGACCCAATTAGTTTGATATTATTATCTTTATTTTATAAATAAACTGAAGCTCAGAGAGTTTAACTTGCTCCAGGCCTCCTGTGCAGTATGATACAGAACTGGGGTTCCTCTGAGGACCCACTAACTCTGCAGGCTGGTCAGTGTTTTACAAAGATGGAATCATTTAGATTTTCTCCAGATGTGTCAAACACTGTTTTACTCAACTTTTTCACTGCTGTGAGTAAATGATCTGACCAGCATAATTATAGAGGAGGAAAGGTTGATTTGAGGGCTCACAGTTTCAGAGGCCTTAGTCCATAGAAGGCGGGCTCCATTCCTCAGGACTCGAGGTGAGGCGGAACATCATGGTGGAAGATCTCGGCAGAAGGAAGCAGCTTGCATCATCAGGAAGCAGAGAGAGAAAGATACTCCACTCTCCAGATACAAAATACCCCAAAGTCATGCCCCAATACCCACCTCCTCCAGCCACACCCACCACTTCAATTAATCCCACCTGGGATTAATTCACTGATTGGGTTAAGACTCTTACAACCAAAGCATTTCTCCTCTGAACCTTCCTGCATTGTCTCTCATGTGAGCTTTTGGTGGACACCTCAAATCCAAAACATAACAAACACAGAAAAATCTAACCCTTACGAAGGACTATCGGAGGCATTCTCCATCACTAAGATATTTGCCATATCATTTTATTCTTGCTCATTGTAGTGATATAAGGGAATATGTTTTACTGAATGTTCCACTGCACAAATTATATACTTTATAATGTAGGTGACAAGAATATACAGGAAAAATATGTGCACATGTGTGTATGTGTATACAAATACATATGGATACAATTTTAATGCTTATAATATGTGCAATGTTTAAATAAATTTAATTTTTTTTCTTATATAAGGGCTAGCAATACATTAGGAGAGAACAAACCTGTCTATTCTCAAACTTATCACTCACGCATAAAAATTCCTTATCTCTGTGTGGTGTTGCTGTTTTGTTCTAGCTAGAAGCAGAAGAATTTCTCATTTAAAATCTGTTATTTTCAAGGGGTGCTTTTAAGTGCTCGGATTTACAGAATGTCATCAGAGAGAGTCTCTGTAATTGTTTTAATATCTTCATGATAATACTACCTGGAGTACTTGGTCATTCTCATTGTAGAATGTGGGCTAGCAGGGCAGCTAACATGATTGTTTTGGAAATAAGTTGTGAATAAGGGAGATATTGTGAAGAGAATAATGGAGGTGGTGCTGATTGACAGACCATTTCTTAAGTTATTAGAATAGTGTTATCGTATTTTGGGAAGAGAATTTCATAAACTCAGAGCAGAGTGTTGATGTTTATAAATTCTTTTCTTGATTTCTTATGAAATCTTATGAATCCAGTATACTGCTTCCATGACTACCATTTTTATACATATTTGATTACTTTATATTGTAATTTACAACTCAAATGTGCACAATTCAACAGCAGGAGCTCAGTTAGAATTTAGCGGGTTTATAGCTTTGTTTGGCCCTCGGCACAAGTAATAAAATCCTAGCTTTAAGTACCATTGGGGTTTATAGAATGAAGACATCTGCATTATTATATTAAAATGTTCCTCTGTGTAATAAATATAACTGACAGTAGTGCATGACTTTCTTTATGAAAAATATGTTGATAGCAATATAGTCTTAAATACTGAAAAAACTGCCGATTAAAATTTTATGTGCCTAGTTACCATCTAAATGCTCAACAGATGTCCATAATAGCAGTTTATTACTGGGTATTCCTAATAAAGGTTTTAGTTAAAATCATTTTTAAAATACCCATGAAAACACTGAATTAACCTCCCATTTATTTTAGCAGGGTTTGTGTTTATTTCTCTAATGTTCTTTTTGGGGATAACCTGTGTGTTTCAATGATCACAACTCTGAGTAGTTTTCTCTAACACTGTTGCAGGGCCTCTGGACTTTAATGTGATGTAAACGGTGCTGAATGTCTTTTCCCTGAATCTGTGGGAGGCCCACGGCACACTGACTTCAGACTCTCGGCTTTTCTCCATAATGCTGTATTGCCCAACCATACCAGTTTGCGGGGGTCTGAGTGTTTTCTGGGGCAGAAAGATGTCTGTGTTCATCCCAGACAAACCCAGATATTAGTCCCTAGAGGTGAAACTGCTGTGTTATCAGGAAGCATTTATCAGGAGGGAAAGAGAGAATTGTTTCAATTAATTTCTAGCTCATCTAGATATTCTAAAATCAATCCTAGACACAGTCCACTATCAGACATTTTAATATAATACAGAATTTTATCCATGTAGTTTTGCATGGGGTAAGATGGCAGGTATGTGGAGCCACAATTTGGTACCAGCATATGACTATACCTTTTGATAGCCATGAAAATTAATTATTTCTTGCTAAATAAAATTTATATTTTGGATGTATTAATATTTAGCATTTGAATGTAATCCTTAGCATAATCACAGTTTATATATATATATATATATATATATAATTTTTGACTAATGCATTATTTTTAGGACTATTTCCCATCACTTTAAGTAGAAGAATGTTATTTGCCACCTGTAACCATTACCTCAGTTGTTATTATAGAGTGACCATTATTTATTTGTGAAGTAGAGAGCAATTTTTTAAATAATGTTGCTACCCACAAATCTTTGTCTTTTCATGACTGAGAATTATAGCATCTGCCTTGAGGCATCTGCAATAAATATTTATATTTTGATGATGGTGATGTGACAGTTGTGGTAAATTGTAATCATATCTCAAACACTGCATGGGAAGAGAGAGAGAAGAGTTTATGCAATTATAATTAACATGTGTTTCCTAATCCTAAGTTGTTTTTCTTCAATTTATAAGCCTTTTGTTTTTTGGTAGAGGAATTCATGTTCCTTCAGATATTAAAGATGCTGATCAATCTCTTAGTTCTTTCCCAGACACCTTGCAAGGATTATCTCCTGTTTGAAGATTTGCTAGCTGGAATTCTTTCTGTTTTCCCGATTTCTTTTGCTTTAATGCTGCCTTACTTTCTTTAAGATAAAATCTCAGAGGTCATTTATACACTGAGTTATGATTATTGATTAATTTGCTAAATGTTTAGCTCCTTGAGCAGGGAGTTTTGGTTAATTTCTCTTTGTATAAGAATAGGAACTGAATAACTGTGCATGGTAAATGGATAGTAGGTACATATAAGGCTCTAGCAGAGTATGGAAAATGGAGGAGATTTTTGTGAACTGTTGCTGGAATTAAATAATTCAGCACATTATTGCCCTGCAGTGACTTTGAAGAATGTCTCCTTAATGCATAAGATGTTGAGTCAGATATGAAGTTACTATTGTATTTAAATAGGGAATAACTAATTTGATATTTTTCAGACCTGTTGTTTTGTATATTCAGATCCATCTTCAGACAGCCAGTGCCTACCATAACTACAAGTGCCTAGGTTTGGTTGGGAGAGTATTTTGCCATTTTCACTATGAAGAATTTTCAGGACAAATGACGATCAACTGATCACTGTGAATTATGTTAAGGAAATACTTTCAACTCCCAAGCCTAGTCTACAATCGATGAAGGGAACCCTTATGTAAGCAAGGGAATCACAGTTTTTGTCTCAGAATTTTTAGGTCTTTTGTGTCAAAGTAACATTTTTAAATTAAAATGAAAAAAATTTTTTAATATAATAAGAGGTGAACTCCCAACAGATAACAAGCTTTAACCCATGATGAGAAGAAATAAACCCTTATAAATGTTACTTCTATGTTTCAATTTCAATAAAGTTATGCAAGATTTGCTTTTGTATAATACAAAATTATATTTTGTATTATATTGGGAATGCTTTTGTAAAATAATATAACTAAGTCATTTGCACCTTATCTAAAAAGTAGGAAACAAAATTTATATCAAAGTACATCCTCAGTAATCAATTATCAGACATCAAAAGTCACTGAGGTATAAAACGGAGCTGAGTGCTGGGGATAGCTCAAGAGTACAACCACCCTGACCCAGCATACACGAGTCCCCAGGACTGAAATACAAAGCCAAACAAAGTAAGCAACAAAATGAATTCAAGAGTAAAGCATTTTCCTTATATTGGGTAAAATAAAAGGCCTAGAGGCCCTTAATTTAATTGAAAAACCACAAGAAATGGCAAGAAATCCATGGAACCATGGTAGTCCATACCACTTCCTCTAGAAGCTGGGCCATGACCTCAGGTGTACAGGTCTTTGGTCATGTCGGCTAGTCCTGCCTCTACTGATCCTGTGACCTTACATGGTGCCCTCCATTAGCATAGGTCTCAGCCTTCTGGACACTTGGAACTGAGCCTGCTATCATCCCTGGAACTGTGGGTTCCTACAAGTGGTGACCACTACTCCGGAGCCCTCCCTTCATCCTATGTAGACAACTTGCGATGTCTTTTTCCTCTGAGCAACCCCGTGGCGGAGGAACTGTGTGGATCACAAGACTTACTTCAGGATGAGAGAATAGAAGCCACAATGTAACTAATGTGCTCAAACTCCTCAGTCTCAGGAATGTAAAGTCAAATCCGATGCTCTGATGCTGAAATCCTGGGGTCAGCTGTCATTGATAGGAAAATGTCCTTCTGTCCACTGTCCCTACAAGCAGTCACTGAGTAAATGAGAAAAGTGTCCACCCTCGATGTGTCACCAACTTTCCTGAGTGGTATGTGGTTTTATCCACTGAGCTCTCGAGCACAGGGTGGTCCAGCCCTGGTTTGGACTTTGTGGTGAGGTTGTGACTGAAGCTTGCAGTTGGTTGATTTTTAGTCAAGGAGATAATCTCCATAATGTGGCTTTATTCAGTCAGTGGGAAGCCTAGGAGCAAACCCTGCTTCTTCCTCAGGAATAAACAGCTCTGCTCCAGACTGCCACCTGGGACTGGGAATGTTTCCTGCTGGCCTGCCCTGCAGAGTTCAGGATCGAGCCTGAAGAGTGGGCCTCTGCCTGCCCACAGCCTTTGCCCTGGGCTGCCCCACAGAGGTGTGATCTAATTCCTGGAAATACCTCAACCTGCTCACCCTTCTTCCCTCCCCCCTTTTAATGCCCAGATTAGATTAGGATCCTCCTATAGGAACTCATTTTAGTTTTATGTATTTGAAGTCTCTGTCTTCAAATACATTGCATTTTGAGGTACTTGGGATTAAGCTCTCCAGGTATGAATTCAGGGCACAGTACCCATTTTGCAGATCAGGATATCAAGGTACAGAGTCATTTGGTCACTTGCCACTAAGGAATTGTGAGAAGTAGAGTAGAAATCCAGGGAAATCCTCATCAGTGTATATTCTGTCAATATACATGGATAAAAACATTTTAACTATGATAATAAAATTTTAAAATTTAACCACTGTGTGAAAATTCATAGAAAATAATTTCAGATAAGTATTGTTATTTTAAAAAATACGAATACGATGTGTTCTCAAAGATAATGAGTCTTAAGATTTAGTTGGATGTATAGCACATCTGAAGATTAGACCCTGCTGGAAATTACATTACATCTCCTGTGTGTTGGATAAGTTGAAGACTCCAGGCCCACGGGGATCCACTTCCACAGACCATGGCAATAATGGGAATGCCTGCTTGGGTTAGGGACCTCCCCTTCCTTGTCACTTAGTTCTAGGAGTGTCTGGTGTGCAGTGCATCCTGAGATTCACGTTTCCTACTTTACATTTTACAGAAACAGGATGCTCTGGAAGAGAGACTAGGCACATGCATGAGTGTGACTTTGAGAGACTGGGACTTGTACATCTAATTTTCATCTTCAGTTATTGTAGTATGTGACAAAATAGCTGGAATGTTTCTTCGTACTCTATTCACTCCAAAGAAAATTTCAAAAGTCTTTTCCACTTAGTATCCCTGGCCTCAGCACCAGAACCACTATTGCTTCTGTCCTTGGAAGAATAATGGGTGAGAAATGCAAACATGCAGAGCCTATTTAGGGAACCAGACTTGGACCTAACTTTGTAGGTTAGAGGTTAGCTAATAGAGTATGATCCTGGAATTTGATTAACATTACAATTCAGTTAACTTGGTTGTTTGATTTCTTGTAAGGAAAATGGGATTCCACACTAACCTAACAAATCCATGAAATTCTTTTGCATGCAGATAGATCTACTATTTTAATTCTCCTGCTTATGAAACCACATGGTCAGAAAAGACATAAATACATTATTAGGCACATCACACAGGATCTGTATAAGAAGAGGATAAAAATTTGTCTTTGCTACTAATAAGCATAGTAACTCGAGCTCCAGTATTATTTTTCTGATGATAAATATTCTATTTTTTACCCCAGAAAAATGTGTACTTGTAAATAATTGCATAATTATAAATTAATTACTAAAGGTTTAAATGGAAAGGGGTATTTTTTTTTCCCCCAATTTCTGAGGTTCTGATTACTTTCCCAAATTTCGGATCTGAGGAAAGCCATCCTGGAATTCTCATTGGTTGCATTTCTGTCTGCAGATGTGGGCCCATGCTGGTGTTGAATAGATGTGTGGAAGAGAAAGGAGTCTCAGCAGACGTCAGTGTGAGCAATCAGTGTTACTAGAGAATGGTTATCAGCATCTGCTTTTTAAATATTATTCTTGGAATCCACGGACCACAAATTCCCCAGTTGTTGCTGAGAGTCGCTGGTCTCTGGCATGGTGAGCACCGTGGGCTCCATTATTACAAATGGCAGCCATGTGCACTGCATTGCTGAGTGGCTTATTTCATAAGGCATACCTTCTAGTGTGTGAGAGTAAGAAGTGAGCCACTAGTGGAAGCGCCAGTTTCGGGCAGAGAAGGAAGAGCCCGTGGGGGCATCAAGGGTCACACATGTTGCCGTGGAGCAAACTGAGGGCCTTGACAGACAGGCGACCGTTTGTTCATGATTAACTAGGCCTAGGAATGGCGGCTCTTCTGACTGGCATTTCATGTCGGGATGTTTATGAACCCTTTACCTATGACAGAGATTTTCAGTTCAGGTTTACAAATCATAGTTTGGAGAATAAATTCATTCTTTATGGGTGAGGATAACATGAGATTGAAGGGGCAATTGCTCAGCAGCTGCAGTGCCGGGTCAGAGCTCCCGTTATTCAGGTAGGTATGGCATCGGCGGAGCAATGGTAAGAAAGTTGTGTTTTCTGTTTTTGTGATCAGTAAACCATAAAGCACATATGACACGTTCACTCGGCAGATGTAATGGACACCTCTTGTAGAGAAGGCACTAACCTGGGTACAGGGAGGGGCACACAGCTCTGCCACACACAGCCTCTTGCTGTGCTCTGCACACCAGGTGGGCCCGACAATGACAGGTGTCACTGCAGAACTGTTTCAGCCACGGCAACTCCTTGTGCCATCTGAGGTAGGCAGTGCTACGTGCTCTCCCCAGGCGTGTGGGGAGACCGCATTTCACTCTCTGCTTTAGTTGAGCTATGCCTTATTTGGACTCTGGTCAATTGGATGTAAGTATGTCCAAAACCACAGCCCAGCTGTGCCAGGACTGGGCGTAGGTTACAGAAAGGCCAAAGGAAGTGCCGGAGACAGCATGCAAGACATATGCTTCATCCGGGAAGTCTTAGACTCGAACAGTGACGGGCAGCAGCCTGAAGAGACCGCACCTCCCTCCCTCAGGTGCTTCACCAAGCGGAGCCTCTGTCCCTCATGGATCCTTCCTGCAGTGCCCTCAGTCTGCATCAGTCCCACTCAGAGAGGGGTCTTGTACATTAGGCTGCAGAAGCAGGACCATCATGAGCATCAGTTTGCTTGTATCACCAACATCCCCAAAAGCACTGTCTTGGTGCATGTGCAAGAAAGTCGCCTTCTGTGGATGGCACTGGCTTGCCCCAGTGCTCCCTGCCATAACAGAAAGCCAGTGTCCTGCAAGACAGCATGTGTGGACATTGCCACCCAGGCTCAGTCTCATTAGACCCCTACCTTGACTAGGTTTCTGAGAACAGAGAGGGGGCATTCAGGGGCATGCTGTTTTCTGTCTCCCTTTGAAGGATGGCACAGGTTGGAAAAGGTGCAAGCTCCTCAGTTCTGTCCTTAACATTATCTCCCCAGGAGCCTCGGCATTTGCAGTTCTGACTTCAGAAGAAATGCACCCGAAGTCCCAAGTCTCATGTGGGAAGCACCTCCTAAGTCACATGGAGTTTACGTGAGTGAAATACACACATTGTCTGAGAATTCATTGTGTGTGTGTGTGTGTATGCGTGAGCGTGTGTGTGAATTTTTCACAAAAGGTCACTACAGTTCTCCAGGGTCTGACTACTACACCAGCAGTATCAGCTACACCGGGTTCCTGTTAAAATGCTGTTTAATGCTCTCCTCTCCAGACTTAATGACAGAAATCCCTCTATGTGCTCCTTTCCCTTTCTGGCAGGCGATTGCAACCTCATGGCAAGACATGAGTCTATTACTTCAATGTAAAGAAAATGGTTTATGAAGTGACAAAACTCCAAGGTATTAATTACAGAGTACAAAGAAAATTGATGCCATATCTCTACTAAATACATCATAATTACCTATCAAATGGAAAAATATTTGACATGGATGACTAGCTTCCCATCCCAAGAGCACTCCTGCTTTCTTTTTCTCTTACTAATTATGGATCGAGCACATTTTTCATCAACCTTCGGAAGTGGGCTATCAACATGGTTTAAGAATAAATCAGCACCATGATCTTTTTCGTTTTATGTTATATTTAAACAGAAGAGTGCACACCTGTCCAGCCATTAGCAGCTGCCTCATCCTGAAACCATCCCACCAGGGAAATATGCCAGATGCCAGGGCACATCACACAGAGGGCAGGACATCACCTTGAGCATCCTGCCTCAGATGCCTGAGCTGGGGTCAGACCCAGGTTTTGAGCCTAACTTTCCCAAGCAGCACCCTGAAGTTCTCTGTGTGTTACTCCCTTCATTGCACAAGTAGGGATGGGTCTGACTCTCAGCTCATTCATTTGCCGTAGATTGAATGAGAGTGTATCTAAAACGGCAAGAAGGGTGCTGGGAACTCCCAGAATGCTAAATTAGCATTGAATGCATGGATCTGATTGGCTGTTCCAAGATAGACTCCATAGAGACCCAAGAAGACATTCAAAAAATATATCAAAAGTTTATTTCAGAGATTAAAACTCACTTTATTGGATAACTTTTATATTTAATGAATGTATACACCATAACTTTGTTGATATATTTAAGGTATGTCAGAGCTTTATTTAATGAAGATTTAGAAAAAAAATATTGTGCCTGAAATTATGTTAACAAGTGGAACAAATATTTTAGGCTTTAATATTATGACAATCCTTTTACATGGTCAAATCTGATTGCTGGTATGGAATCATCATTGGACATATTTGTGTAAGAATGCTGCTCATAAGTCACATTTTAAGGAAAAAGTTCTTTTGAGATTGATTTTCATATTTAATTAAATTAATGTGAAGGAAAATTAAGACAACAGTGAGATACAGCTGTGTACCTTATAGAAGGGCCCAAATCCAGAAGATGTATAACACTGAATGTAGCAATATAGGGGCAACAGGAACTCTCACTGTCAGTGGAAATTCAAAACAGCACAGCCTGTTTGGAAGATAGTTTGACAGTTTCTTAAAAAACTGAACGCATATACTGTTGTCATAGGATCCAGCAATCATGCTCCTTGCTCTGTGACCAAAGGAGGTGTCAACTTGTGTTCACGGGAAGCCTGTGCAGGTGTGTTGCATAGCCAAAATCTGGACGCAGTCAAGACATCCTTGAATAGGTGGATGCGTATGCAAACTGTGGCACCATGTGCCAGAAAGGAATCAGCCATCAAGCCAAGAAAAGACAGGGAGCAAACTTAAATGGTACTAGCTGAAAGAAGTTGATCTGAAAGGCTACTTAGTGTGGGATTCCAGATGTATGACCTTCTGGGAAATGCAAAATTATGCAGAGAGTAAAAAGACCAGGAGTGCGAAATGTGGACGGAGCATGGAGGGTTTAGGACAGCAAGACTACCCTGTGTGATGCTGTAACGAGGACACATGTCCTTAGAATCTTTGCAATCCCCAAGGTTGCACGGCACCAAGACTGAACTATGGACTTCGACTGGTAATGCTGTCAATGTAGACTCATCAAGTTAATGAATGTGCCACTCTGTTGACAACGGGGAGGCCGCCCCTGGGTGGGGATGCGGGGGAGCGTGTGCATCGTCTGGATTTTGCTGTGAATCAAAACTGCTCTGGAAAGGATGAAGTCTCGCAAAGAGCAAGGTGATCACTTTGATGAATGCGAGCGTAGACACTTGTTGATCCTCTGGTTGACTCAGACTTGTGAGATGTAGCTGCAGAAGAAGTTTGAGTGGCCACACAGTTTATCTTTCAAGATATGAATTGTACTACTAATCACTCACCAGAATATGCTGGTTGCGTCAGGTCCTAGTGGGTATTTCCAGGCTTTGCTGATGCAGCACAGTCAGGAAGATGTATTAGAGAATTTATTTCTGTGAAATCTTTCCAGAGGATTGTCTCCTGCGAGGCAGGCACCTGATCCACAGGACAAAGCTCCCTCACTCACCTTCACCTTCATGTCGTCTTCTCGTAGGCTGTGCAGATAATTCCTGACATTATTATTCATGAAGAATATGTCTCATGAATATAATTTTATGTACAGTTTAACATAAGGCATTTAGAAGCTAATAAAATGGGATGTGCTCCTGAGTTAAGGCCTTAGCAACATGATTTAGGAGGCGTCGAGGGTCAGGGTTACACTTACTTCCCTGGCTCTGCCTCAGTCTTACTTGACATTGGACAAGACTCTTCACGCTCTTAAGTCATCTCACGTAATTTCTTCAACCCCCTGGCAATATTTTCTTGGCATTTGTCAGAATTAAAATGACAATTTATTTGCAGCACTTTGCACCTTGTACTGCATTAATACTTAGAAGTGCCATCTCATTTTGAGGATAAAAGGGAAATATTTCATATGAAAAAACATCTGCCTGTCTTTCTGTTGACAGGGCTGATTTCTCATGAAGTTGGGGCAAATGGATGTATTGCTGCCTTTAGAGTGAATTCATCATTGGCCGAAACAAAATATCTGCTGCCCTTTCCCTTCCAGGGGTGGCTTTCAGGGCAAGATAGGTCTCTGTCTTTCTAATGAGATAAGAAATGCAGCCTCTGCCAAGGTCTTTGGCTCCCAAGTCGGGACATTGGCAGAAGGTCTTTTCTGCCCCTTGCTGCAGGTGTACCTGGATGTGGAGCATGGACTGCTTCCATGCAGGAAGGAAGTCTGAGGCTCCACTGCAGGCTGGGTGTAAGCAGGAGGGAATGGATCCCCGATGAAATCAGTGAGTCTGAATCATGCCATCTTGGAACAGGCCTCGTCTCTGGAGGCTGGCTGTGAGACACCATTAGGCATGGCTTCTTGTTCCCAGAAGCAGCGGTGTTCTGTTATAAAATGTGATTCCCATCCCCTGTTTCATCCTTGGAGTCTCTGATTTACCCAGGACTGTTTAAGAAAACATGTGCCAGATAACTCTTGGAGTCCATCGCCGAGCAACATTATGAAAACAAACGCCCCAGGACGTGCAGATTCATTCACTACTCCGGATGCGGGAAATAATAAAAGCAATTTTTATTGAGAGTTTAATATATGCAGACAGTGTTCTCAGTGCTGTACGTGAAGCACCTCATTTAATCCTTGTGACATGATGAAGTAAGTGTCCTTATTATTAGAGTCTCATGGCTGACAAATTCATAGTTAGAAAACCTAAGAATTGTGGCATTATCAAAATTCCAGTTCAGGCTGATTACATCACATGGGCAGAACCTCTAGGATGTGATGATTTTTCTTTGTAGTGGAATTTAGGTTCACTCATTTAAATATTTTTTTCTGTCTCCTGACACAATGTGTCTTCATTTTGAAGGCACAAATACAACCACAGCTACAAAATTAATTGGTGACCTTTGAACCACAGGATATTAACTGAAAGTGTCCCTCCCAAAGAACCAGATTCTAGAGAGCGACCTGAGGTCACATTGTTTGGGTGATTCACACCTGCAAGGTGCTACTGTGTGCATTTCGCACCTCCTCAGCGTCTGATGTTTGCAGGACATTGGCATGGCAGAGGAAGCCCCTATTTCCATGTTATGTATGAGGTAGAGAAGTCCTAAGACTTTAGGGAACTGTCCAGGTTTTCTGCAGCTCTTCAGTTGTTGTTTGTGCCTTTGTTCTGAGACCATGCATGCGAACCCTTGGTTCTGCTACCTCCCATTTTACTTATCAGACAAAATATAATTACCTTTAAATACATCATTTCCCCTATGATTTTAAATTAATAGTTTATAAATTTCAATTTTGCTATAAATTCAAAAGTGGAGTAACTTCATCCCAATTTACCTGTAATAGCAAAATCAAGTGACATGCAAGTTATCAAAACCACCAGGTTGTAAGGTAAGCCCTATTCTTTTCACTTTCACAGTCTCAAATGTTTAAGTATCTCTTTGATTTTATTGAGAAGCTTTGGTGGCTTAGCCCATTGCTACTGAAAGTGTTGTTAAGCTGTCTTGTATGCCGTCTGTGGAAACATGCCTGACTTCACAGTGAATATTTTAATGTTTGGAAATAGTAGGGGCTGTTAATGTTTAAAGTTCCCATACTGCATCATGGAGATCATCTGTTTCACAGAAGACACGATTGTAAAAATACCTTTTCTCCAACAAACTTTTCTATGTCAACTATGTCAATGCCTTTCACAGATTATCAGCAGAGCAAAGGGGGCTGCCTGGTTCAGTTTGGGCTTTTTCTATGTGGTTCCATGACAGATTGATGTCATATTAGCTTGTGATTCCCATAAATATCTTCTAAAACGTCAGTGTAATGTCACCAAGGAATACTGTGGATCTTATTTCAGGTGGAAGAACTTAGCCAATAGAAATCTGGAGAAGTTGGTGAGAGCCGTGACTCTTGCTTGATCATATTTCTTTGGTTTTCGGGTCAGACCTGGTCTTTGGGATTTTCAAGGTTCTGTGTATTTTGGTAAGAAGTCAAGGTTAAGAATCACTCACATAGAATTACTGGGTGGGAGCTAATCAGCTACTGTGAAAAGGAGCCACCTCAAAATGCCTCAGCCACTGACTCTCAAAATGCCTCTCTCACTGACTCTCAATAGTTCTCAAACTAAGGAACTTAAAACTCAACCATTGCTGATACAAAGCCAAATCTTTAGTTAAGTGGTAGAGGATTTACATACAGGGCAGGAGAACAAAATCACATTTTTAATTGCCTTCTAGATTCACAGAACATGTGTAAAAACAGGGTAACTTTAGAAAAGTGGGGGCACAACAGGTAGAGTAAGTTCAGGGTCCTCTTTCACCACTGCGTGTGCTCTGGGAGGGAGGTTTCCTGTCAATCAGCTGCTACCCAAGCCTGCTCAGGGGTCCTCCTCCAAGCCTCTTCCCTCAGCACAAGAGCACTGTGGCCTGTGGCCTTGGCCTCCCAACTTGTCCTCTTCCTTCCTCCTGAAGTGACCGAGCAGGAAGAAGAATGCTGCAGACCTGGGAATGCACTCTGCCCCGCACTGCCCGGTCCCCGACCTTCCCTGGGGAAGGAGCCCTGCTGCTGCCATTTGCTTCTGTAAGAGAATGAGGCTCCCGGCAGATCTGGTGACCAGATAGAGGTCTTGAGATGCCCTAGGCCAGGGGCCGGTTCTCCAGACCCCCGCAGCCCCTCCCTCTTGGTGCTGTCTCCCCAAGTGACTTCAGGGACAGGTTCCAGCAGAGCAGACCTGCTGGTGGGAGGTACTGTGACGTCGCCCCGTCTTCCTCAACCCTGATCTCCCTCTGCTCTTTTGTGGGAACCACACGCTCCAAAGGAAAATGTTTTCTGGCGGCCTTTGAATATATCCTCCTTTTTCCTTCTTCTGCCTCTTTTTACGCAGCTTCCTTCGTTTGGAATCCCCCAGCCAGGCCATGTTTCTTTTTGCTGGAGCCATTCTTGGCTTTCCGGGCCGCAGTGATTCTCCTCATCATTCCTTACGTGCACGTTTTCTGACAGCTTTCGAGTTGTGGTCTCATTCCCTTCTCTGGCATCCCTGTGGCTTTACTATCTTTCATTTTTTATCTTTACCCATGTTTCCTGTCAAAGGGTCTTGGATGCAGAAAGCACACCACCTGTTTGGAGTTAGCCTCACCTCCTTATCCCACCATCCCTCCTGATATCATTCCTCCAACATGTTGGGTGTTAAATGAAGTCACATCAGTGAAAAGCTCGTGCATAAAGGTACAAATGAGGACAGAGGGCAGGTGTCAATCGTTAGAACGGGGATCTGCAGGGAGAATGTACACACTGACACCCAGTCGCCCATTCGCTCTACCGCTGCACAGAGATCTCTCAGGTAGGACATGAGGGTCTAGGAAAAAAATCCTAACTCCTGGGTTTTGGAGACGAAACTGCATGAGCAGAGAAGCATTGTTCCTCTCCTGGTGCCAACGGAATTGGGGTGGAGACAGCACTACAATGTGAAAAATCTCCAGCCCTATCCTGCTAGATTAGGTTTGAGGGTAGTGATGTGCCAGACTGGTCCTGGCTATGATCAGGGGCACGTTACTACTGCTCCTGCCGACTGGCTCTGTGTTGCTCTGAGAGCAGGACATGTTTGTGGGCAGGGATCCCGCCTTCTGCGCCTCATGATGGTTCACTGGAAGGCCTCAGCTACTTGCTATGAGTAATGCAGGAGCACTACTCCTCTTAGAGACAGACTTGCAAAGGATCAGTCTTTGTAGATACAACTTCTCTCATATTTATTTTGCTAATCATGCAAAACTACTGATGTCTGACCATTACTGACTTTAAAAATTCAATGTTACAAGGTTTAATCTAATGCCTATGGATACAATGCACATTCATGCATGTAGAGAAAATACCAAGAACATTAGGTAGTATCATTGGAAAATAACTGGAAAATAAGTTATTAGTCTATTTCCAACTTGGAAAAATAGTGTTTAAGATACTTGAAGCATATTAAATCTGTCCTTAAATGACATTCATCTATTTAATTTACTTTTAACATGATCTCTTTTAAGATTTTTCTTTTTAATAGCTAAGCTTTCTGGAATGTCCTCAGTTTTATCCTAAAGGACGAGGACATAATATTCTGGGAAATGTGGAGACCATATACAAACTTCTCATTTGTTTGCATGCTTCAAAAGCCCACAATAATCCTTTAATAAAATTCTGGTATTTGCTCTTTGTGCCTGATCATTTCCCAAAAAGGTACATTAAAAACCACAGCTCATAGCTGTGAGCTAAAATACCTTTGAGGATGGCAGGCAGGTCTGGTGCTCACTGCAAAGCCCTCTCACCATCCACTTTCTGTGTTGTTTGGATAAAAAGGCCCTGAACATCAAAGTGAGTCTTTTAAAATGACAACCTGTAATGAGATCAAGATCATTTTGAGTGGTGTTTCCTTGATAAGTTTAGATTTGGTGCTAATACTGTTGACTGGAGATTCCTGTGAAATCTTCAAAATATCCTGATTGAAGGTGACTCCAAAGCTGGGGACGCGAAGATCCAGGCAGTGACTCCTCCTTTGACTGGTGCTTGGACTCCTGACTCAGGAAATGGGTCTCACACTAGGGAATTCACTATGTATCTGTTGGCCCAAAGTGTCACCCTGTAAACAAATTAGCAAGATAAGACTTTCAACATCTAAAACAGCAGGCACACCAATAATAATTAGTCTTGGACACATTCAAAGCTGTCATTTTTATGCCTATGTAAATATTTATATGTATTTACAAAGGAAGTTGTTTCATGTTCTTTTCTGTTGCTTCCCAGATCCTATGGGAGTCTCAGGTCCCCGACTTTTCTTTAAAAACATGTCTCTTCATACCTGTGCAGAAATTACCACTTTGATGAATGTCTTCACTATTGGGTTCCTATCCTTTTTAAAATAAACATTATAGTGATAATTTAATTGCACACAAATCTATTATTTTCTTAGAAAAAATCATATTACTGTAAGTTAAATTACCAAGTCAAATGATATAAACATAAATTTAATTTATGTACAAAATGTACTTAGCCACAAAGAACTTCCAAAAAGTAGAGATCTTTAAAACCACAATCTGTAACCACAGTGAAATAAAAATGGATATTAACAATAAAAGTGACAACTAAAGTTTCTAAGCATTTTTTAAATTTAAAGTTAAATATTTTCAATATATCATATAACTATGTAACAATTATATAATGCCAATGAATTATTATTTCAAATATTTTATTATTTACAAAATAATTTTAATATACATATAAGTTTTTTAAATACTTAATGGGTTTTAAATAATTACAACCACTCTGGAAAATAGTATGGAGATTCCTAAAAACAACTGGGAATGAAATCACCATATAACCCAGCTATTCCACTCCTGTGTATTTATTCCAAAGATCTAAAATCAGCATATGATAGTGTTATAGTCACTTCAATGTTTATAGCCAAATTATGGAATCAACCTGGGTGCCTGTCAACACATGAATGGATCATGAAAATGTAGTATATGTACACAACAGAATTTTACTCAGCAGTAAAGAAGAATGAACTAATGGCATTTGCTGGTAAATGGATGGAAATGGAGAAAATCATTCTTAGTTAAATAAACCAGACTCAGAAAGTCAAAGGTCAAATGTCTTTTCATATGTGGAAGGTAAAGTAAAATAAGGGAAAGAAGGAAAGTTGGGGAGGGAACTGGATGGCAAGATCAAGGGAGTAGGAGGATGTGGGGAGGAGGGAAAGAGACTGTAAACGGAATGAATTTGACAAAATTATGTGCATATAAAAAGGTAAAAGGGAATTTCACCTTTATGTAGATGTGGAAGAAAGGAAGTTTAGCACGATAAAGGGGAGAATGGGAGTGGAACGAGGGGAGAGATTGGCATATCAGGTTTTGTCAGAATGAACATCAATACTATGGTAATTATAATGCTCTCATAAAATAAAGAAAAAGAAATAAAAAAGAAATTATAGTTAAATTTAAAGATGAGATTGATTAAAATATCATAATTAAAATTAACACATTAAAATTAAAATTACATTGATTAATAAAGTTAAATGCTGGCTTTTTGAAAATAAAATAGGAAAACTTCACAAAAAATAGTAATAAAGAATGGGGGAATTATTTAGTCATTATGAATATCTTTAAGAATATCTGGTAATAAATTTGTAAACCCAAAAGAAATGCATGTTTCCACAAGTGGTTCAAATAGTCAATAGAGGTCAAACATTTTGAGAGACCAGTAAGTGCAGAAAAATGGATGATTTGTAGAACACATTATGAAAGTGTCCTCCAGCTACCTTGGCAAGCATTGACCCTAAAGTAACAGGCTACTCCTGTGTTATGCTAGGCTTTGGGGAGTCTCCTATTTCTTTTCAAGAAACGCTCATAAACCTAACTTCCCAATCTGAAAAATAAAGGAGCATAGAGTTCTTATTTACAAATTCAAGATTAAAATTTAAAACTTACAATAGTAAATCCAATCTAGAAAAGGATATAAAGCTGTTTAAAGAACCCTGTATAAAAATAGTGCCAGGAGAGGTGGTGCATGCCTGTAATCCCAGAGCCTCAGGAGGCTGAGGCAGGATAGTGAGTTCAAAGTCAGCCTCAGCAACTCAGCAAGACCCTAAGCAACTTATCAAGACTGTCTCAAAATAAAAAATAATAATAATAATAAAAAGGGGACTGGTGATGTGGCTCAGTGGTTAAGTGTCCCTGGGTTCAATCCCTGGTATCAAAAGAAAAAGAAAAAAAAAATCATGTAGGAATAGTTTCAGTAGTTCCAGTAATACAGGAAGAGTTCAATCTTTATCAAAACTTCACTATATTTAAATTTCAAGAGAAACTCTAATTTACCTAACTCTGGTTATTAAAAAAAAGTTTGATTCCAGGTAGTAACGTGCTTTCAATTTAATAGTCGGAAAACTCCCTAGAGAAAATGTGCATGATAGAAGGGCCCTGGAGGAAATGGGAGAATTCTGGAAAGAATTCACGTGCAGAGTAGACATTTGGTTCTGATCTGAAGGATGAGGAGCCAGTCATCCAGAGAAGCAGGCACCAGAAGGTACTGGGAGTCAAGGGGAAAGGATGGCAAGTGCCACGCAGGATGTGGGCTACATACGGCTGGGCGCTGCTCAATACCTGGAGGCTTGGAGGAGATGAGTTTGAGCTATCAAGGGGCTGCTGGAGGAAGGGCTTGGAGAGACACAGCAGGTGGCTCAGATTTCTATTTTGATTGGTGTTCCTTTCCATTATAGATTTTAAGCTGGAGATCAATTTACTATCATTTTCTTTGGAGAATGTGAGGGACCGAAAGTGGGAAGAGACCTGTTAGCTTTTCTTCCCTGGAACAAAAAGCCACTTTGAGACTTTGAGGAGGGAGGATTTATCTCAACTCTCGGCTTGAGGTTTCAGTCCACGGTGGGCTGGCTCCATTGTGTCCAGACCTGAGAGGAGGCAGAGCATCAGGCCTCAGGGTGTGGCAGAAGAACGCTGCTCACCTCGCGGAGGTCGGGAGGGAAGGTGGAGAGCGGTTTTCTCTTAAGTTTTAACTAAATGGACTCTGTGCTGGTTGTTAGTTTTATGGGCAAGCTAGTTTTATTTGTTTTGTGATAGTTGGGTTTTATCTGAGACACCCTTAGATTTGCCGTAGATGTTCTCAGTATCACCAAAAAAGACATCTTTCCCCAAAATAGTAGTGGTATACTTTTATTGTCGGCAGGAAAATCTTTGGTGCACCAGAATAAGCAAATGAAACTTGCCAGTAAAAAGACTGAAAATCAGCAGGACATGGTGACTCATACACCTCGTTCCTGCTACTGGGGTGACTGAGGCGGGAGGATCACTTGAATCGAAGAGTTAGAGACAAACCTGGGCAGTATAGTGAGACCTGTCTCTACATCAATGAATAATCAATCAACCGATGAAAGACTAAGGGAAACGAGGCATCCTGCCTATTTCTCACTGTTCCTAAGGTGGGCTCAGGACATATATTATCATTGCCATAGCCTTACAGTACCTAACCTTAGGTCTTGATAGGTCTGTGCTGAAGACTTCTCTCAATTCTGCAACTCCATGTGTGCTTATTCTACCACCATCTGAGTCACAAGACTTTGTACTCTATGAGCCCAGTAAAAGCTGGTATCTTACATGTGTGGACACTGGCAGGAGGGAGTGTAGATTTACTTATGTAGCCTGTGGAATAAATATTACATTGTTTGTTACTGAAACCCGTAAGCCATTTGGTTAACCAAAGTTTATGACTGATTTGAGAAGGACATTTTCCTATTCTTCTTTTAGTTCCTAATTTTAATTTTTTCCAGCTTCCTCTCAAAGCCTGTAATACTAATTAAGGTCGGCTCAGGCTATTCATGGTTTCCAGAGCTCTGAAGGGCCCAGTCTTTTGTCTTGCCCTTTCTGCTGGATGGCTTTGGGAACAGCACCCTGGGAGAAAGGTTGGACAGTGCTGGAAGTGTCGGGGCTCCCACTACTCCCATTCTGTCTACACAGGCCCACCATATTATTGGAGGAGTCCTTGTTCTAACCTGAAATATTTTCAAAGTGAGAATCCAAGTCCTACGGTAGGTTCCTTGCTTGATTTACTCAAGAAAGTTGGAGAAGGAGAATGACTATTATAGAAGTAGTAACTAGCATTTTTCAGGAAGCTGTGTTCAATTTTTCATGGTACGTGCTGTGGTGGATGTATCATTTATCAAATGGTACACCTTGATCTAACTTAGAGTTTAGGCTCTATAGTGATTCCTATAAATTAATCAGAAATGTAGGGAATTTTTATCATGGTACAAATGTAGCAAAATATAAGTCTCTACTTGGTTGACCAATTTGTAGCTCCTATGGTAGGTTATATGAGTGTACCTTTTTAGAAGATCTTAGGTAATAAGATATGCCACCCAGAGTTGTACTACTTTTAATATGTATTGAAACCTCTTCACTTGAAGTCACATTCAATAGCTGAAGCAACACAGCTATAGCACAGGAAGTCAAAATCTATACAAAGTTTTGTCCCTTTGATTTAATAGAAGATAAAATGCATGAAAACAAGGAGCAAATTTATTTCAAGAACAATTTAAGTTTGTTTCATTTCTTTTCTTTTAATTGACTGAGTTGATTGATTTAACTCTGTATGTCATATTTCATAGACCTGTCAAATATCAAAATCATAAAATACATGCTACTCACTTTCCTTTATGTTTATTCAGCTGGATAATTGTAAACCTCTTCTGTTCACACATGTTGATGGAACAATGAAATTAGCCCTTCAATTGCCACTTTCTTGGTGGCAATTTGCATAGTATTAGCAATAAAATGACTTTACTTGTGGGGCAATTTCTTTGGCAGTCAACCCAATGTAATTAGATTTTTCTCTTAGGAATACTGTCAGTCTTTATTACTAAGTAATTAGCTTACAATGTAATATTAAATGTTAAAAAATCAACCACATGATTTCCTGTTTAGGATGTAAGTTAAAACTATAATATTCAGAAATGAAATGTGTGAAGAACACACAGTCCTCATCTGAATTTTCTTATCAGGTTTTGCTTTTCTAGCCAAGAGTGCATTTTGCATTTATTGAGAAAGAAAATATGCATTGTTCTTTTAGAACAGTATATAACTCTTGTGAGAGCCATTTATGAAATCTAATAAACTCCTGTGTAGTACTTGTAAATCAGCAAAAACTTGACATTGCTCCAAGATTGATGGGATTTTGCATAACTTATGGAATATTAAGATAATTCTTTGGGCATCATTTTGTGTATAACTTGTTGTATATTTTCCATAGATATGTGGAATAATATTACTAATCAAGTTAGAAGAATTTACCTTTCCAGTATATGCATTGTCTGTTATGTTAGTCAGCTTTCCATTTCTGAGACTAAAATACTCAAAAAGAGTAATTTAGAGTCAGAAACACTGATTTTTGTTCATGGTTTCAGAGTTTCAGTCCATAGATGGTCGACTCAACTGATCTGGGCCTGAGATGAGGCAGAACATCATGGCGGAAGAAAGTTGCTCAGTTTAAGGCAGCCAGGAGAGAGAGAGAGAGAGAGAGAGAGAGAGGAGAGAGAGAAGAGAGAGACAGAGAGAGAGAGAGAGAGAGAGAGAGAGAGAGAGAGAGGGAGAGAGAGAGAGAGAGAGAGAGAAAGAAAGAGAGAGAGAGAGAGAGAATATAATCCAAGGGTACATCCTGAGTACCCCACTTCTTCCATTCATGTCCCACCGCCTACGGTTACCACACAGTAGTCCACTGAAATTAGTAATCCATCAAATGGATTCATACATTGATGAGATCAAAGTCCACCTAATCAGATCTCTTCACTTCCAACATTGCCAGATTACCTAACACATGAACTTTCAGGGGACATTCCAGATACAAACCATTACATCTGTTTATTTACTGCAAAAGGATTTATCTCCCACACCTCTTCAAAAGGAAAAAAATCATCTTAATCTGTTTTTGTCCTTTAATTATAAATAATTATACAAATACTATTTGTGTTCTTATTATTTTATAAGAAGAGACTGATATTTATTGCTAGTTTAGAAGATTTATTAGCTTAATAATGTGACAATATTTCAATAGTATTAGATTATCATAAATGACAAATTTTAAGGTATTTTCATGAGATCTGATTGAGTTAATCCCAATATAACAGACCTCCAGTGATTTCTGCATTGTGCCAAGTTACAGGAATTCTGAATCTCAAGCTGATGCCCTTAAATTAGTTTTTTAGTTAGTTAGGATTTCCTATGTGGACAAAGAACCAAGAAATTTTCTTTCAAGCAAACACATACATAGACCACAAGCCTTATCCATAGCCTAAAAAAAAAATGTATTTTACCAGAAGTAGGTAAATTTAATTGATTCACCTACTAACTTAAATGATTGAATTCAGCCCAATTTAATCATTTTATTGACTTGTATTCCTGGCACCTACCACACTCAGACTTGCAATGGACCCCTTTATTTTCTTACCTCTCATCTCAATCAGAAACCTCTCCAAATCCAAGGGAGAGTGTAACAGTTTTACCCAGCCCTCAGAATCAGGATGAAGAAGCTGTGTCCATCCAAGGAAGACTGAGCGGAGAGTGGAGGAGAGAGCCCAGAGGCCTGTGCTGCACAGGCACGGCAGGGAGGTGCAGGCAAGCCTGGGATGAAGCTCTCAGGCCCGGCCAGCCACGCGCCCTGAAGGCCAGCTTGACTTGGTGGCTAATGAATCTCGTGTTCTGGAATGCCTGGGGCCAAGGAGCTTCGCAGAACCCAAAGCAGCCACAGGCCCACGCAGATGGCTGGATGGCTGCAGACTGCGGGTCTCAGCACCAGGGATTGGCGTCTGCCATGACTGGGTGGCAGCCAGCCTGCGGCAGCAGCCCTCACAGATGCTTCTGTGGTTTGTTGGTAGCTGACCCTTTGCTCTTGGTCTGTGATCTTCAAAGAAGTGCAGTTTGCATGTCTCGGGAGACGGGACTTACCCCAGGCTGCATGCGTTCATCAGGGGCAGTAACAAGCAGCCTCCTGCTCCTGCTTGGGAGGCTGCATGAAGACCTTGCCGAGGTGGGGTGGGTCCCTGAATATCCACCTGTGAGACTGCAGCAACTGGGGGGTGCCCACCCTGATCTTCCTCCCATCGTTGAAAAATGATATTACAACCCCACCAAAAGGGCTTCAGTATATCAGAATCTACACATTGCCTTGCTCTTCCACTTTTATAAGTCTCTCATTTAGTAGCTCATTTCAGAAATATAAATTCAGGAATCAGAGAGTTCTGGAAAACTCAATCATAAAATATGAGCAACTTATAAGAAACAAAATCAGAATCCCCAGAGTCTCAGAAATGCCGTTTCCCATCAGTACATTTTATCATCTCTGGCCTCTGGCTTCTTTCTCTGGTAAAGCTGAAAGACAACAGACTCATCCTTACCATGTTTGGTAGGCAGAACAACATGGCATTGGAAAAGGTGGCCCTGGAATCAGGCTACCTTCTCGAAGTTCCTGCCCACTGGCTACCAGCTGTTTAGTGACTTCCATAAATAGTGTCTCAAGTAATGCATCTTAAAG
Source organism: Sciurus carolinensis (assembly GCF_902686445.1). Lineage (NCBI taxonomy): Eukaryota > Metazoa > Chordata > Mammalia > Rodentia > Sciuridae > Sciurus > Sciurus carolinensis. The sequence continues at coordinate 76,920,339 of NC_062227.1, read as the reverse complement.
TGAATATTACATTATCTACCTAATTAGTTTGTTGTGAAGATTAAATGAAACAATATTCTCAAGTCTTAGAAAACCACCTGGCTCTTGGTAAGAACTAAAAACAACCCCAACACTGTTATTATCCTGCCAACACTGTGTCCCTTAAGGAAGAATGGCAGTGACTTGCATGCGTCTTGTATGGTGGACAGGATATCCTGTAAGATAAAATGGGCAGCTGACATTCTTACTGTTAATCCCATGCTGTTAGAAAGGCCTCAGCTGTGGAACACTCTGGAATTGCTGGTTGTGTAAGATTCCTGAGTTACCCTGGTCTAGGACTGAGGTCATCACAATTTAGTTATTTCAGTCATTCATGGGGGGAGTGTCACCCACTCCCACCAGAAAAACTCACACATACACACATAGCCATTATTGGTATAAGAAGAAACTGAACAATTAATAGAAGTCTGTCTGATTGTATCAGGCTGGTTCATCTACTCATCAATTAAACTAAATTTGAATGGAAAGTGAGGGAGTAAGGTTCAAGATATCTGAACTGGAGATGTAAAGTGTATTCGATATGGAAAATGACAAACCCCTGCATAGTGTGACTGGCAAGAGGGAGTGAGGAAGAGAGCAGCACACTGATGACATTGATCCTTTCCCAGTACATTCTGGAAAGGAGCTATCCAGCAAGTCCAAAATGACAGATCCTTCCCAAAACAAATCCTTTCCCAGATACTGCCGCTGACCCCAGACCGTCCATCTGGCCCAGTAAAGACAATTCTCAAATTCCTGAGTGCCCACACTGACACGCTCATTAATTAAGTCACCTAGCAATGTAACCTATATAAGCACGGACTCTCCCTGTGGCTGGTGGCTTATTGTCTAGCAGGAAAGTGGGCCCATCAGAGGCACGACTCCATTGCTGAGTAAAGGCTCTGCTGATCCATGAAGTTGCACCTGGCTTGGTCCTTCTGTGCTAACAGAGTGGATGGTGTGCACGGATTACAGGAGATTCACTCAGAGTATTATTGTGGATAATGGAGGAAGGACACTCTAGAAGCAATAATGAACAAAAGAATTTGCTTTCCACCTCTAGTTCCAGGTAAATGAGCTGTTTCTTTAAAAAAAAAAAAACAACAAAAAAAAAACTTTTAAATGTAGCTTACACATGAGATTATTGCTGGAGGGACTATATCCTCAAGGGAGATGCAAGTCTCAGTGAAAACAAGAAAATAAAGGAAATGTTCATGTCAACATAATTATCTTCTTTCACTTCACATAGTGGTTTTATAGTTCATGTATGCTGTGTTGTGTATCAATGCCTTTGTTTATCTACACATGAGTTGATGGACTTTGGGTTACTTTCTCTTTTATGGCTATTAGGAATAATGACACTGAACGTTTCTGTACAATTTTTGATGTGGACATATTTTCTTTTCTTCTTGGTTAAATACCTGGAAGTGGGATTGCTGGTTCATATGGTTATTCTGTGTTCACCATTTTGATCCCTTGGTAAACCTCCAAGAGCAACTAGGCCATTTTATCTTCCCACCAGCAACATCTTTACCAACAATTGTTGCTCTCTGTCTTTCAGGCCCTCCAAATCTGCCCTGCTTCTAGATGCAGTGTGACCTCCTGACAGTATTTGCTGACTGTAGCTCAGGTATGGATAGGAAAGGCCATGGGTCCTAACCTTGTCTGGGGCACTCAGGACAGTAGCAGTAATCACAGGAATCTTTGCGCATGTGGTCACTAGTTGTCTGACTGGGGAATTGAGCGGGGAGAATAGAAGGAAATGGGAACTGAATCTCCATCCTTTCCCCTTCTGAGACCTACCTCTTCCTCCTTCACTCTCTCCATCCCTTTGAAACCACTGGTTGACGAGTTCTGCTTCCTCAAGTGTTGAAGTTTGAACATTAGAGAAGCATGCCAAGGCAAGCATAGAAAGCAAGATTTATTTAAAAAATAATGACACAGACTTTTCCCAGAAGGGAGAAGGGGGCCATAGCTGGTGTCCCGGTATGTCAAAAAGTGGGAGCATCCTGCCCCTTGTATGCATTTTAGGTTCTTTGTTCTCCTGCCCCTTTCCTTCCTTACCTTGCCCCTTCCTTTCCCCAACCTGTGGATGTGACTAGGTCCAGGAGGTGCCCTTGGGATGGCCAAAAGGTGAGAAGCAGATGGTAGGAAGGGAGCAGCCACCCAGGAGGCATTAAGTAGCAACTTTTCCTAATCCCTATATGGAGGAAGAATCTTGGTACAGGTGACCTGAATAGTAGGTTGGAGCAGGAGCAGGTTATCTTGGTGAGGGTGGAGGAAGGGCTCTGGGGTCACTGACATTTCAATTTCCCAGGGTTAGTCTCCAACTTCCCCGACCGAAACTGGCCTCCATTTTCGTGATCTGACCCCATTACCTCTCTACACTGATGACTTGTCTTTAATTCTTGCTTCACCTTCATGCAAGGTAAGAACTTCAGCCAAATGGAGTTTGAGAATTGTGGGTGGCCGAGTGCAGGAGCCAATGCCAATCAAGTTTTAACCCAATGGGTGGTATTTTACTCAAATATTTTATTTTCCTCCACTAAAATGCAACCACTGAGTTTTCTTCCACTAGAATGTGATTGCTCTGAGGGCAGAGATTTTGTATATTTTTTCACGGCCTGACTCTGGTTCCTGGAGCAGTGTGAAGTCCATAGCAGGTCCTTAGTGAAGTGCCATGGAACGAGTGGGTGGTTCACACTTCCTACAGCGACATGTAGGACACAGCAGCCTTATCACAGGCAAACTTCTGAGGATAGAAAGGGATGCCCGAGATTTTAATTCTAAGCTGGACAACCTGTTTACTTACATGATAACACAGTGAATTATAAAGTCTATAAGTGTGTCTTAAAAGATGCAAGTGAAAACAGATGAATAACTCTACTAGATGATTTCAACAGAATCAATAAATAGATAAATTTAAAAAATGACTCAGGAATAAAGAATCTGAGGAGGAAGTGGTGAAGATTACTGAATTTATTAGATGATTGAATTTAACTAAGACTAAATAATCACAGAATCATGGCCACCAAACAGAATTTAAAGAGCATACACTTTGACATGTTAAAACAACACATTCAAGACACCAGGAAGGGAAGTTGGTGTACTAATTCTGTTATTTATCTGTATCTATATATCTATCTATATCTATTTATATATATATATGATATACATGTAGAATACGTAGTGTCTCTATAATAATTAGAATATAGTTAGAATTGTGTATAGTTAAAATAAAAGCATTATGATCAAGTTTTCATTATGACCCATATATCGCAAGAATTTTTTTCTGATTACTTTCTTAAATTTGGAGCAATTTCCTAAGACTGAATAACTCCTGGGTGATGGAGCACATAGATGTAATTTAGCAACTCCTTCAGTTGCATGCTTACTTATTTTTCCAAGCAACTTTATAAAATCACTTAATTTGAAGCTGGTTCCACTTAACTCAGTGGACATCTGCTGCCTCTGTAAAAGCCGACTGTCATGTCTGGGATGACCTGCACCAGGTGAGCTGGGTAGCGGGGTTTGAGGTTTCTAAAATTCTTTTTCCTGTCATATGTTTACTTTTTTAGTAATTCCTGACATTTTTAGAATGAATGTAAATCCTTGGCATAGTGCTAAAGACATTCTCCTTTCAAACATAAAAAGAAGTAGGTAGACAAAAAAAATGCAGAATAGTAACAGGACCTCAGCCAAAGGTAAAAATACTGTATGATATCACATGATATGAGAGAGACAGTTCAAACCCAAGTTCATTGCTGACTCTTGTTTCCATAAATATAGCACCCACGGTTAACGCACCCGATTCAGGGTCTGATGTCTCCTCTAATCATACATACTGATAGAAGGACATTATTTTATTATCAGTCTCTCTGAACCAGGCATCTTAATGCTTTGATGGTCTAGTAATAAATCATGTGTCTATTTTTTTAAAAAATTATTTCGTATATTGTAATTGTTAGCTCAAAAGGCCCAGGACAGATGCAAACTTCAGGAATCAGCCAAGAGCCTTTCTTCGGGAATGGAGTCGTGTTTCTGATGGGCCCACTCCCCTGAACAAGAAAGGGACTGGGTTTGTATAGGGACTGTATTGTGAGGGGTGGTCTAGTGAGCATATCATTTCCTTGGGCACTTGAGAATTTGGGGTCTGTTCTATCAATCAGTGAAGGTGTGAGTTTGAGGGCTTAGGAATTTGACCTTCTGGTTAGATGGTCAGCAGGAAGTGTCTGGAGAGGATCTGTTTTTGGAGGGTATTATGTCTTCCAGGGACTGTCACTTTATGGGTGATAAAACACCTCCTCCCCATCTGCAGTCAGGGTCTGGAGAACCTTGGTCTGGGGAGGTGAAGGCTATCAATGCATGGCCTTATTTTTCACTTCCTCTTCCCAGGGCACATTATCTTGGGGATTTTTTCCTTTTCCATATCTAATATAATAATTATTATATAATATGATTTTTTGTAAAAATATTTTAGGTTTTTTATTGAATTTTGATCATATATAATAATGGGACTCACTGTGACACATTTGTACATGCAAGTAGCAGAATTTGCTCAATTTCATTGCCCAGTGACTCTTCCCTCCCTCCTGCCTCCTCCCTGACGCCTCCTCTACTCCACTAGTCTCCCTTTTATGTTCACAAAGCTGCTTTCTTTACTTTTTTCTCTCTAGCTTCCACATATGACCCTTGATTTTCTGCACCTAACTTATTTTGCTCAACCTGAGTCTCCAGTTTCATCCATTTTCCTCAATGACATAATTTCATTCATGGTTATGACTAATTAAAACTCTGTTTTGTACATATACCACATTTACTTTATCTTTTCATTTGTTGATAGGTGCCTAAGACGATTCTGTGACTTGGCTATTGTGGATTGTGCTGCTGTATACATGGGTTTGCCTGTGTCACTAAGATATGCTGACGTGAGTTCTTTTGGATAAACACTGACAAACAGGACAGGTGGTCATGGTTCCATTCTTAGGCTTCTTGGAAATCTCCAAACTGATTTCCACAGTAGTTGCACTGGTTTACAATCCCACCAGTGTTCCTTTCCTGATTTTATTATCAATTGTATTCTTGATGGCTGCCTAACTGAAATTAGATGAAATTAGTACAGTTTTGATTTGCATATTAAACATTTTTTTCAGATATTTGTTGACCATTTGAATTTCTTATTCTGAGAAGGGTACAGTTAGTTTCTTTGCTCATTTATTGATTGGGTTATTTGTATATTTATCTATTTGTTTTTGAATTCTTTAATATTAATCTGACATATTAATCCTGTCAAAAGAGTAATTGAAAAAGATGTTTTTTCTGTCTGTGTTCTTTTTTCACACTCTTTATTAATTTGCTGTGTAGGTTTTTTAATTCATTGTCATCCCATTTGTTAATTTTTGCTATTATTTTCTGATCTTTAGTAGTCCTACCAAGGAAGTCATTGTCTATGTCTATATGTTGGGGTGTTGCTCCTGTAACTCCTATAATATCTTCTACTGGTCACACAGTTTCTGATCCAATTTCTAGGTTTTGATCCACTTTGTGTTGAGTTGTATGCAGGGTGAGAGTTAGGAATCTAGTTTCATTCCAGTTTCCCTAGCACCATTTACTGTAAAGATTTTCTATTCTTCACTGCACGTTTTGGTCCCTTTGTCAAAGATCCAATGACTGTATCTGTGTGGGTTCATTCATCTGTGTCTCCTATTCCACTGGTCAGTACTGTGCTACTTTTAATGGGTTTAGCATTGTTTTAGTCAGTTTTTTCCCTGCTGAGACTAAATGACCCGACAGCACAACTGTGGAGGAGGAAGAGTTTATTTAGGGGCTCACGGTTTCAGAGGTCTCGATCCATAGATGCCTGCTCCATTCCTCAGGGCTCCAGGTGAGACAGGAACAACATGGTAGAGAAAGTGGCAGAGGGAAGTAGCTCACATCGTGATCAGGAAGCAGAGAGAGAGAGAGACTCCACTCTCCAGACAGAAAATATACACCCCATAGCCACGACCCCAATGAACCCCCTCCTCCAGCCACACCCCACCTGCCTCCAGTTACCACTCAGTTAATCCCAGCAGGGAGAAATTCACTGATTTGGTTAACTCTCACAGCCCAATCATTTCTCCTCTGAACCTTCTTGTATTGTCTCACATGTGAGCTTTTGGGGGACACCTCACAGCCAAGCCATCACAATTGTTCTGTTGGAAATAATGACATTCTTGCTTCTATTCCCACTTTGCAGCATCAATCTGACTGCTAAAGCAACTAGCCTTATTTTATTAATTCAAAACAAAATGCCAGATCTGGGTGCTTCTAAGAGGTTGGAGAGTGAGCTTCATCATTAGTTTTATATTCAAAATTGGGTACCTTGACTAAACACTTTAAGCTTCAAGTTCTTCTTCTTCTTCTTCTTCTTTTTTTTTTTTTTTTTTTTTTTTTTTTTTTTTTTTTTTGAGGTGTCAGTACCGGGAATTGAACGCAAGGGCATTGGAACACTGAGCCACATCCCTATCCCTATTTTGTATTTTATTTAGAGGCAGGGTCTCACCGAGTTGCTTAGCCTCTCGCTTTTGAAGAGACTGCCTTTAAACTTGCAATCCTCCTGCTTCAGCCTCCCGAGCCCCTGGGATTACAGGCCTACACCACCATGCCTAGCTAGCTTCTTCATTTTTTAAAATGATTATGAATCCAGATGATTGATATATAGAATAAGACATTTGATTTAAACAAGTATAATTATTTTTTGTTCTAGTGCACCTTCAGATGAAATCTGGGGAGAGGTGATGAAGTGAATGAAGGCCCATACCAGTCAGCCAACTTGATTCAACTCCTTATACTCTGATTTTGTCCAAGTTGCTTAAGCTCTTACTGAGATTCAGAGTAGTAGCAACTATCTCAAAAAGTTATACACAAAATTATATACCGAACTATTTAGTATAGGTTTATTAAAAAAGAAGAAATTATGAGAAGTTAAATATTGCTGTTTGCTTAAAGCCTGACTAATAAATTTAGCAGTTCAAATTAAATGGCTCCCTGTATTAAATCTAGTGTTAACTCTTTCTCTCCCTCTGTGTGTGTGTGCCTGTGTGTGTGTGTGTGTGTGTGTGTGTGTGTCTGTTTAACTTTATTTTGAAAAGATTTAACTTTTCTGAAAAGTTACACAGATAGTACAGCATATTCTTTTCTGGTCTTAATCCAGCTTTTCCAAGGTTACCATCTTATGTAACCTGGTACCTATGGAAAAAATTGAGAAATTAATTTTGGTGCATTACCATTAGTTGTACTATAGATTTTGATTCGATTTCCTCATTTTATTTTTTTTCCTGCTTATAGCTTCCTCTGTTGTAAGATCAGTGCAGAATCCCACATTGAATTTATTAACTGTCTTCTCGGTCTCTGAAAATCTGTTTCCTGGTATTTTTTCTTGTTTGATTTTCACTGTCTTGTCATTTTTGAAGAGTGCTGGCCAGGCATTTTGCAGAATGTCCCTCGCCTTGGATTTGTCTGATTCTTGCAATGATTATGCTATGCTGATGGTGTGGATTTGGGGGAGGAATGCCACATAGGATTTGTATCTCCGTGTCAGCATATCAGGGCATGAGTGGCATATCCACATGGGAATCATTGTAATGGCAACTGCTGTGATTTGATGTTAAATGTTCCCTAAAAGCTCATGTGTTGAAGGCTTGATTCCTAATGCAGCAGTGTTCAGAGGTGGGGCCATTGAGGGGTCATTGCATCATGAGATCCTATAACCACAATATTGTTCTAGCTAACATAGGACTGTACATTTCATAATAATACACATTCAATATTTATAATTATAAGCTCATTTAAAATTATGGTTCGGCACTTCTGAACTATACACCTATGACTTGAAAAGAAACAAGTAGACGTGGTAATATAAATAACTGACTTGTTTCATTATCGACCATTTAATAATTGAGTATGCTGAATGTAAAAGAATCTGTTGGAATGCTAGTTGTGATTGACAGATGAGTTATTTAGTGGGCTCATTAGCACTGAACGAAGCTTAAGAACTTGAGACATTTAAAATATGATTATCAGGATTCTTCAGATGAGTTTATTATAAAAATTGGTTACATAAATAATACCAAAATATTAGGAAAATACATAATTCAGGGACATGTTCATTTAGATATTTTCCTAAAATAACTTTTTCCTCTTGTTTTCCACCTATGTGACTAGCCCGAGGTGAACTTTAAACCAAGGATGTAGTACCGATCAGAACGGAAATCCATAAAAGCGCCTTGAGAGTGGCTGGAAGCTCATTTTCAGTTTTCTCTTCCTGCTGCAGCAGACTCAGTTATGCTCCTGTCATGTTAGCATATAATCACTCTTTTTGAAATCAATATTTGCTGACTGTGTGAGCTATTGATAGATATGCCATGGGCCTACAGTGACTGTCACTTTTCATCGCAATCTTGAATTTCGTCACAGTGTTAGTGTTCTTTCCCAGCTATTAAGGCAGTCTTAGATTACTAGGTTTTGATAGAACATTGCATATTGTTTTGATTTTGAAATCTACTAAATATCCACTATTACTGAGAAAATATATGTTTAAGAGCCCCACTGGATTGGGACAGTAGTTGAAGATTCTTAAAGTATTTTCATTATTTAAAAAGGAGATAGAGTGTGGCTGGGGATATAGCTCAGTGGGTAGAGTGCTTGCCTTGCCAGCATAAGGCCCTGGGTTCAATCCCCAGCACCGCAAAAATAAATAAATAAATAAATAAAAGGAGATAGATACTGAAGTTTTCTTTTTTTTCCTACAATATCTGCAATTAATTGGAGCCAGGAGGACTGAATGATAAGTTTGTGAAGGACATTTCATGAGCACCTACTACATTCTAGGTATTTATGTCTACTGAGCAGGACCTTCAGCAACTCTGACAGCTGGGCTTTTCTAGAAGGTTAAACACATGGAGAAACTCATTATCATCCAGCTAGTATGTGGTGAAGTTGTATCTGAGGTCTAGACTGCTTCCAGAGCATTTCAGCCTATGGCAGATACTTCTCACTGACATTTCCTACTTCCTCTGCTAACATTCCATTGGGGGTCATCACCACTTCAATGCTACTATTTGAGCATGTGCTGTTTTTATGTTCTATAGAGCATGCTTTCCATATTGTATTTATCTATCTCACAAAACAATACATGTTTTATTTTAATCTTCTGCACAATTCCAGAGGGAAATTTCCACTCAAGAAAGAAAGTGGGGAGGTTAACAAGATTTTGGAATAGAGAAGTTTGTTTTCCTGGTTGCTCTGTGGAATGAAACCAAAAAAGCAGACAAGAAGCTTCCCAGAAAGGTGAGTGAATAAAAAAAAAAAAAAAAAAAAAATGGGGGGGACTTTACTGGAATTTAATACTGACATTCAAAGCAGACTGGGGATTCAGGAGGTTGAATATAATGAAATAATAAATTAATCCCTACGCCACAGCTGCTGCAGCCAGAGGCACCAGCCAGAGCAGTCCCTCCATGAGCAAAGAAGAGGGATAATGGAATTAAAGGAGTCGGAAATTTTAGGATGTCTAAAGCATGTCTGAGTATGAAGATTTGAGATTAAAGACACTGCCCTATTCTTGTGTGGAAAGGAGCCTCATAACTCCAGGTGGCATGCAGAGGACAGAGGAAGGAACCATTTTGAGCCACAGCCTAGGGACCAGCAGCTATGGGAGCTGATTACTGGCAAACCATAATTTGTCCTGAAATATAGGCCTGGCCAACCCACATTGCAGGACATAGAGTGTGCCTAACTGACCAGAGGGAAATCAAACATGGAGAGAGGTTTACACAGGGAACAACTGGTTGTAGAAACCCGTCCAGCATTCTCCATCCCATTCCAATCCAGATGCTTAGAGGAACAGCTGGAAGAGATGCACATGGCTGGGAATTCAAAAGGGTGGGGACAAGAGAGGTTGAATTTGGAAAAAAACCTGAGACAGGAAATGTAGGGTTTGCAGGTGATATAGTGGACTAAGAATTGGCTCCTCCACCACAGGAATGGAACCAGGGTATGTCCTGGGAGTGCAGTCTTCCAGCATGATCTGGCAATTACTGGGCCCTGAAGGTATGCCGATTTAAAATCTCCATACCAATTGGCATTCATCAAAGAGCCTGGAGCTTACTAAAGCCTGAACTCAGCATCCAGAAATTCCGCCTAAGGTATTACCTCTCTCCATCCAGCAATCTGGAGGATGGAGCATCATGCTTCAGATAACTCCACCTAAAACTGCTGAGAAAAGAAGCTGAGAATCTTTTCAACTTCAATGGAAAAAATTCTTTCATTTTCATTGAGATTTTCTTTTTCTTTTTCTTTTTCCCTCTATTTAATTTTGACCATAATACTTCATGAATATTGTACATATTCTTTTTTTTATTTCTAGCATTTTTGAAGTCAGTTATTTCTCATGGATCAGTTTTTCAGGATTAGGATGTTTGATTTCAATTTTTCAATATTTCAATATTTTTGTATACTCTTATTTTATTATGTTATTATTTTATTTTTAATTTTTAAAATATCTACTTTAATTTTTCTCCCATTTATGTTTCCCTTGATTCTCTTTCTCCGTTTTCTTCTGTTAAAAGCCCATCTCTACTGTTCTCTCTTTCACTCTTCCTTTAATTTTATACTTCTATCTTCTCTTCTTCCCTCATAATCATCACATCTTACGTCACTAATCTCTTCCTTTCGACCATTTGAAATTGTATATCCTTTTGCTAACTTGCTGTTTTTATTGTAGGCAATAACTTACCATATTATTTCTGTTAATTGTGAAAATTAAGTTTGCAGTCTTCATATCAGCAATTATTCATTTTAATGCTGTATATTGTGTGCATTGGTTGTTGTTAATATTTGTCTCCCCTTAAATGGTGAGGTGATGGAAATCTTCAGGTACTCTATATGTACTTCCTCTGATCCATAGTGTTGAATCTATACACACAAACAACATGAAAAAGCAAAGGAACAAATTGCCCCAAACAGATCAAGATGACAGAATCCTCTGTCACCCAGTAGAAGAAATGTCAGAGAAAGTTTAGAAAGTACATAGTTAAACTGATATGGCAGGTAAAGGATGATGAGAGAAATGAAGTCAGAGAGCAAACACAAGAAGTGAAAGATTACTTCATTAAAGAGAGATTCTGAAGGAAAATCAATGAGAAGTCCTCAAAATAAAGGAATCAATTAACAAAATTAAATACTCAATGGAAAGCATCACCAAAAGACTAGACCACTTGAAAGACAGTTTTAGGCAATGAAGACAAAATATATAACCTTGAAAATAAAATTGACCATGGAGATGTTAAGAGACCAAGACCATGAACAGAACTCTCAAGAAATATGGGATAACCTGAAAAGATCAAATTTAATATTTATTGGAAAAGATGAAAGGTCAGAAATACAGACAAAAGAGATTCACCAACTTTTCAATGTAATATCAGAAAATTTTCTGATGAAAAGAATGAAATTGAACATGAATCACAGGAGGCTTATAGGACACCAAATATATAAAATTACAACAGATTCACACCAAGGCACATTATTATAAAAATGCCTAACACAGAAAACATGGATAGAATTTTTAAGACTGCGAGAGAAAATTGACAGGTCATATTTAGAGGGAAACCAATCCAGAACGCAGCTTATTTCTCAACCCAGACCCTCTAAATGAGGAGATCTAGAAATAATAAGTAACAAGCTCTGAAAGAAAATGGGTAGTAGACAAAAATAATATATCCAGCTAAATTAAGCTTCAAAAATGATAACGAAAATAAAACCTTCAATGATAAAAGATTTTGAAAGGATTCACAACTAGAAAGCCTGCACTACAAAACATACCCAATAAAATATTTCATAAAGGAGAAATAAAAATAATATGAATAACTAGAAATTCACATACCTAAGAAAGGTAAATCCTCACCTTGAGCACTTCATTCTCAAACTGAATGCATTTGCAGATGGTGAACAGCTTCTGTGTTGCTATCCTTCTGCTACAGTAGCAAATTACCACACATTTAGTATTTTAAACTGACATAAACCTTTTATCTTGTAATTCTGGAGGTCAGAAGTCTAAAATGCAAGTTCAGGACTCTGTTACTTCTGGAGCCTCTAGGGGGAAATCATTTTTCTTGCCTCTTTGAGCTTTGAGAAATCCTCTGACTTCATTTTTTTGGGGTCCCACATTATGACCTCTGTTAACATTGTCTTATCTTCCTCTCTGACTCTCCAGATTCCTTTTATATGTAATGATCCTTTAAATTTCACTGGGTCCAACTGGTCAATCCAGTTTCATGCTCCTATGGAAAGATTAGCTGATAAGCAACTTAAGTCTGTCTGCGCACTTGGTTTTACTTTGCTGTAGAATCTCACATACTCATAGGATCTGGTGACCAGGAGTTGGAAGCTTTGGGGGCCTTGTTTTCCCTGACATAGGACACAGTTCCCTAGCACCATTGAGATGTTCTAGATTCCTGATTAGCTACAAAATAATGGAGCCAGACTGCCTGGGTTTGAATGCCAGGCATACACTTACCAACCTTGCTGTCTGTTCATTCCTTTCTCAATATGTCCCTGGGAACTTCAGCAATCCCCTCTGTGCATCAATCCCCTTGTTTGTAAAATGGAGATGATGAATGGCATCTTCCTCAGGGACTGGAGGAAAACAGTAAGTTAACCTCTGTAAAATAGTTTTAGAGTTACCTGGTATCTAGTGTCATATCATTTTTAGCAAAAAGATAAAAAATAGTTCTTCCTTTGATGAGATAAAAAATAAAGGCTTTAATATTATATAAACCACATAAATATTTGATTGTATTAGTTGAATACAGATGCATAATTATAATATTTTTGATATTGATTAAGCTAGCTATGATTTTAAACACACACACAAACACACACACACACACTCACTCAGTGTAAGAAGTTGCACTGCTGGGAAGACCACAGGGCTGGGAGAGCTCACAAGTTTTTCTGCCTGGAGCGAGGCTTCTGTCTTGGAAACCTGGAATGCCCCCTGAGAGCAGCAAGTGGCTCCAGGTCACAATACTCTTTTTTCCTTTCTTTCAACATTCTGTAGACCGTCTTTGGCTATGCAGTGCAGCAGAACTGTGGAGTAGATTGGAAACCAGGCAGATGCCTGCTCCCTGTCCCTAACCTACCTCCCAGGTGTCTGTTGAGAACTGCAGCTTAGAAAGTGTCACTCAATAAGTTAATCTTCAAATACAAATACGTAGTGAAGGGAATGGAAAGACACTGGAGTCAGAATAAGCCTCAGTCACCACCTGACTCATATTTTAACAAAGTCAGGACACATTATTGAAAATCTTTAAGTCTGAGTTTTCTGTATGTCTTCAACAAAAGCAATACTAATCATGCAGATTTATTACAGGTTTAGAGCTCATCTGTGCAGAATGCCTAACAGTGCCAAGATAAACACATGAAGTATGTTATATCCAGTTTGTTATTTAAGTTAGAATAGTGTAAAAGTAATCCCTAAGGTAGAGGTTGTCACTGATCAATCTTCAGCCAATGATAACTGATCCATGTGCATGTATGTGAAATTTTGCACATATTTCATGTGTATAATTATATAATATCTTATTGATTAGTATATATGTATAATTATATATATTTCTAATAGGTTCTGAAGAGTCTTTTAATCATGTACAGCACATACAAAAAAGTCTTGGTTTTTATGATTCTGTAAGTTTGCATATATAGATGAGGGAATTTGAAAACTCTTAAAGTGGTATGCAAGATTTTGTATATATGTATATACACTTATTAGAAAAACATCTTTAGCTTTTTATCAGGTTTTTAACTATGTCTTTGACATGCTTAAGAATTTCAAATAATCCAACCAAATGCCTGTTATATATAAAATAGAAGGACATTTTGGAAATGGATTGAAAGAACATTCAAAGACAAAACTGGCCTTGAGCCAAGATTAACCTTAGATTAAAGTTTCATAATTACAGAATATTATAGTTAAAAGCAACCACTGATGTCCTTTGCCCTTTGGAGTTCTGAGAGTTGTAGTGACCTGCCTAAGTGATATTAGAGCACAGCAGAGTCATTATTAGAGTTCAAGTTGCCAGAATTCTAGTTCTAAACACTTCCCCCTGGGACTTTTTATTTGTGTGTGTGTGTGTGTGTGTGTGTGTGTGTGTGTGTGTGTGTATCTCCAAAGTGGCATCTAGATATTTAAGAAATGTTACTGTGGTCTCAGAAACATACATTCATATATCCTTAAAACTACCTGCAAAAGTAGCATCAGGAAGATTGTGAATGTCTAGCAAATCAACACTTGACGATTCATGGTGCCAACTTGTGCTAATTTCATTTACTGCAGTATTGTGAATGACATAGGTATTTCTCACATTATGACTTACTATCTGGCCTGGGGAGCTTATGATTCATTCGAGCAACAAAACTTTTTAAAAGTTTTAGATTGCTTTTCGAGACCACGCTGGAGTGTGAGCTTGAAGGAAAGTAGCTTGAGGCTTTTCAAGTTGAGACATCACACTGTACACAGCAGCTGGATTTGTTCATCAGGGGTCCATGTGGATGCCATCCTTCTAATGGACATGAGTATTTGCAACAGTGACATAGTATGCAGACATTAATCCACATTTCTGGTTTCTCTTTTCTGTATCATGCTTCGATGCATCCCTCTATCAGAGTTAAGACATAAAACTTATTGGGGAAAAGAACACCATTCTATGCTTCAACCAGAGAAGCTATTTATGGGCCTGAGTCTCAGTTCTGACCAATTTTTTTTAAGTACGAGAGTGGTGGAATGAGACAGACATCATTATCCTATTTACACGTATGATTACCCGAATAGTATGAATCTACATCATACAAAAATCATAGAAATGAAAAGTTGTACCCCATTTGTGTACAATGAACCACAATTCAGTCTGTAAAATTTTAAAATAATAATAATAATAAAATAATAATAAAAGCGTGAGTTCTGAAAGCTAGACTGGCAGAAGGGAATTTCTCAACAATGAAGCTTCCCTGTAAGTGGTGGGTCTAGAGGTTTGGATTGCAGAATGTAAGTATGTGTCCCAGTCCTCTGAAAAATTTAGGATCAAAAGTAGAGGAAATGGCAAGTCACTTGTTTCAGGCTGTTGAGGGATGTTAACTAAGAAACATGCATCAGAGCACACACACCCTCCTTCTCACTCGTGAAACTCAGACTTCATGATGGAAGGGAGCCCAGGGGAGGAGAGGTCGCAGTGGTGTAAACAAGCTTACGTATCCATAATAATTAGAGATGCAATTAAATGTTTAGAATTATTGGCCTGGTGCAGAATCACTGGATTAAATTAAGCATAAATTGGCACAGGTAGATGTAGAACGATAACAGGTAATTTTGCCTCTCACTCTAAGACAATAGAAAATGATGATTAAATTACTGAAATAAAAAAATAAAGTTCATTACTTTTACACAAAGCACTAACCCAAGTAAATATTCAAAACCACAGCATAACAGTCACTTACTGAAAAATGTTTTTTACCTAGTATCCTGTATATATTATTCCATTTGACCCTTGCAACGATTCCATGAAATTCGAATTATCATATATCCAAGCAAAGCTGACCTCAAGTATTTTTTTAAATGTCCAGGAGTGATAATATGGAATGTGCCTCCAGTGAGAAGATGACATGTGTCTCCATGGTCTCTCTGTTATGTGACAGTCACTGAACTTGACATCTCTGTGCCAAACAAGCAGACTAGAATCTCCATTAGCCAGAAAGACGATATTTCTTCAGTTCTTTTCAGGTGGACATGAAATGCTTTTCTCTTCAATTTCTTTCTTTAGGATGCTGCATTTAGATATAAAAGATAAATCTAAAAAATGTACTACTTACACTAGATCATATTTTCTTTTATTAGGGTATTTTCTGAATAAATCTTTCAAAAGAAATTGTGAAAGTGGTGTGAATTTCCGGGATCATGTCAGCATTGGAGAAAAACATTTTCACATGGGGATTTTCTGGCACACTTGGAACACTCCTTGCTATTGCCCGTCTGAATACATTTTAACCCTGAACCTTCTCAGAGAACTCAGAGTCGAGTTCAGCTCATAACCTGATGGATAAGACAACTTTATTGCTAGAAAATCTCTTAAGCAAAAGTTTTATAAAGTGCTTATTGCAAATGTTCCACTTACTGGTCATTATATATACCCTTGCTTATTTTTAGAAAGGACATTTCTCCTTTCTGTACTATTGAATCCATCGTGAAACAATTTTTAAGACTATCATTTGGCTCATTTGGCAGGAGTTGGTTTGAGAAAATGCTAGTTTCCACCAAGAATTCTCTCAGGGAAGAAACCATTTATTAGGTGCAATTCCAAATTAAGGAGGAAAAGATTATCTTCAATTGATGACAATTCTAAATTTTCATTTGCAGTAAAAGAAAAACTGTTTGTATAAGAGAAATCTGTGAAATAGAAATGCATAAGCATATAGACACAGCCACGCTTTGATGACCTCCCCGTCACATAGCGGTGAGACAAGGGTTAGGGCGATGGCTGAATCTGTGGCACCTGGCAGTAGACAGGGGGATTGAGAGCAGTCTATTAGTCACAGCCTGGGAGGGGAGGACACTGTGGCAGCAGGTCTGTGTGGGGCCTCACAGGGGTGCAGAATAAAAGGGCTGTGTGGAGCGAGGCAGTCTTTGCAGCACAGCTGTGTGGGCAACCCTGGTCCCTGTGGAAGGGTGTGATCGGTCTCTGCGAGTATGCAGAGACCTGAAGCCCCCTACTCCGGCTTAAACAGGCATAGGCTTGTCTCCAGAGAAATAAGGGTTGCTTAGCTGGGAGCTTGTTCAGGGAGGTAGGGAGGGGAATAGACTTATGATTGGGTCCCCCAAACCCTCCAGCATCCCGAAATGGCAAGGTACACTTAATGACCTATTATTCAACCTTAATTTTAAATTTTATACAACACACCATACGTACGTACGTGCGTGCACACACACACACACACATACACACTCATGCATGCTCTCACAATTTTCTGTTTTATCTCAAGATCTCTCTTTATTGTCCCCCCATTGCACCTATGGTTACCAAAACTCACAACAAATTTCAGTAAATTCTCTTGCAATGTAATTAGTTATTATGGCTATTGCACAGAAAGCACTCATTTTCACATTATTCCAATTGTAGACATTTTGTTACATCCTAAACATTTAGTTATGAATTACTACAGTGCAGATTGTCAGAAAAAAAATCTTGTTTTTCAATTCATTATTTGACATGTCTGTCGGGGTTTTAAGCCCCTCTGCTCTTCTAGACCAGCGACAAGGGAAAGGAGCACTCCCCAACAAGGCCAGACAGGGAAAGGTAGGGCCGACTGACCGCCCTCACCCAGCCCTCCGGGTGGAGGACAATCAGATGGGTCAGGGAGACCCGTCACAGCAGGAACTCGTTTATTGAGGAAGTCACATAGCT
The DNA here is from genome assembly GCF_902686445.1 of Sciurus carolinensis. Taxonomy (NCBI): domain Eukaryota; kingdom Metazoa; phylum Chordata; class Mammalia; order Rodentia; family Sciuridae; genus Sciurus; species Sciurus carolinensis. The sequence goes on along the minus strand of NC_062227.1, from coordinate 76,902,829 downwards.
TTTATGTAGGGTGGAGGCTAGGTGGGAACCAATCAGCTTAAAGGTCAGCAAGGCACGGGGTTCCCGCAGGTGAGAGTCCTATAGGACTGTATGGCAAGCACGAGCTGATCACGTTCCTGGAACTGTTGTTAACCAATCCCTGATGGTGGTCCGATTTATCGTCACCAACCCTTGAAACCGCCTTTGAGGCCTTGATCTTGCTCCCTCGCCAGGGAGTAAGGAGTCAGCCTGAGTTAGTTAACGTGTCATTAGTCCCAACACATGTCTGTGCAGTTAACTTTCAACCTGAATCTCTGTCTCAAGAGGGTATAATGAGATCATAGGATTTTGTATACTATACTCATTTACTCACAAAAAATTTTGGAGGATGTGTCCACATGCTTAGGCTCCAGTGCACAAGAGCATCCTTATTTAGGCAGAGGGCACAGCTCCTGGGTAAGGTGAAGTGAAACTCCACCAAACAAGACATTCTGAACAGGCAGGTAGAAGCTGAGAAGGAAGGGCCAGGAGAGCCCTCTGGGGGCAGACCAGACCTTTGGCTCACACAGCCCAAGGCAGCTCCCATCTCCACACTCTGGCAGTCTGGAAGGGTTAAAGGTCATTTCAGAAATAATATAAAACCATTCTGAATCTTGACACATGCAGTGTGGAGAAGGAGGAAGGAGGCTAGAGTGGGAATCCAAGGGGTTTTCTTAACTGCAGCTGGAAGAAGCCTTAAAGAAGCCATTCCTCTCTTGTTGCTAAGGCTGTTTCTTGGACCACTTCATTATAGTCATATCAGAGATGGATTTTAAAAAGCAGTGCCTCAGTCTATGCTCCAGCTGTAGCTGCACCATGGGAACTTAGGTCCTGGCTATGACATCTAAGGGAATGTGCAGAGCTGCTTGCTAATAAGTGGCCATCCTATTTAATGTACCCCATGGCACAAAAGTAAAAAGCAGATTCAAAGGGAGCCCTGAAAGTTGGGCCAGGAAAGGAAATCCGGAAAGCCGAACTGCAGCTGGAAACCTGTGGAAACTCTTTATCTGCTCACAATTAAAATATGGAAATTAATCATACAGGTGCAGAGGGATGTTTCACCTCTGGGCGCAGCATTTCAATGAGGGAGCAGCATGAGATGCTGGCCTGGGCCCCCTTGCCAGCCAACCCTCCAGCCCCGAGTGGCTCTGCACTGGTGGACCAGGATCTGCACGTAGGCCCCGGGCAGGAGGCCCTGAAAAAGTAGCCTTTCCAAACCTCTCCCTCCCTTCCGGTCAGGCTGTCAGGCAGGGGTGGGAGAAACCTCTGTAACTGTGGCTTGCTCCTCCTCCTGTGGTTCTTTACCACATTATGCACTCCTGGCTGGCCAGCTCACCAAGGAGAGGAGAACGAATTGGTGCACCAGCTGAAGCGTGCTCTGGGAAGGGACGGAACCCGAGGTCACTCCAGACTGGGAGTGGCCAAGGGAGGAGAGCCGGACCCTGGACAGACAGGCAGCTCCAGGGGGAGCCTTCTACTCTCCTCCTGGGCTTGGCACGCTGGCCATCAAAATGCTGAACTTTTATTCCACTATTTTTTTCAGTAATGTCTTATTCAGTCCTTACTAGGTTAATGGTTCTGTTGCCATAGTTTAAGACATATTTTACTATGAACATTTTACATATTTTACTATAAACATTTGATCTGTTTCTTTTAGATTTTTTAACTTTTGCTTTATGAATTTAAGGTGTGTAACTTGATGGGTCGATGCATGTGTATTTTGTAAAATTGCCTCAGTCAAGTCAGTTAACAATAACAGTCGCCTGACACATCTACCTTTTCCTCTGCTTTCCCTTTGGTGGTGAGAACACTGAGCACCCACCCTTGCAGCCTGTGCCAAGCACACAGCACATCATTGCTCCCCACAGCCACAGAGGGCCTTAGATCCCTAGAGCCAATCTTCCTTCTTCTCTGAAGATCTGTACTCTTGGAAGGACACCTGCCCATCCCTGACATCCCAGGCCCTGGTGACCACTCTGCTCTCCACTTCCATGAGTCTCGTTTTATTCTACATATGATGGACATCATATTGTATCTGTTTCTGTGTCTTGCTTATTTCACCAAACATAATGTCCTCCAGGTTCGACCATGTTGCAAATGTCAAGATTTCCTTCTTAGTCTGAGTAGTGTTCCATTGAATATATGTCACATTTGCTCTGTCGTTTGGTAGACATTCTTCCTTCATTGATAGACACTCAGGTTGATTCCCTATCTTAGCTCTGGTATTAACAATGCTTCAGCAAGCAAGAAGATGCACGTGCTTCTTAGAGATCCTGATGTCGATTCCATTGGATAAATACCCAGAAATGGAAATGCTAGGTCACATGGTGCTATGGGTTGGATGTGTCACCCCCTGCCAAGTTCATGTTTTGCAAACTTAATCCCCAAATTCATAAGTTGATGGTATTTGGAAGGAGAAGCTTTAGAAATTAACTAGAGTTAGATGAGGTTATGAGGGTAGAGACCATGTAATGGCGTTAAATAGCTGGTTTTATTTGTCTTTTGTTGTACTTGGATAGAACCCTGGGTCTCACTCATACCAGGTAAGTGTTCTACCACTAAGCTTCGCCCGAGCCCTGGGGTGAGTGGCTTTGTAAGAAGAGAAAGGCTGACCCAAGCTGACACAGTCCTCCCATGTCCCGTGATGCCTTTAGCACATTATGACGGAGCAGGAAGGACCTCTTCAAATGCAGTACCTTGATAATAGTTTCCTGGCTTAGAGAATGGTGAGAAATAGATTGTTGCAAATTACCCAGATCCTGATGCTCTGCAATAGGAGCAGAAAGTGGACTGAGATCTACGGTAGATCTGTACATAATGATGAACTTCTATATTGTTTTCTCTAATGGCCATATTGATTTATATTTCCACCAACAGTGTACAAGTATCAATTTTTGTTCATATCCTCACCATCTTATTTCATTACATAACAACCATATTAATAGAAAAATCACTTAAAATAGATTAAAGAATTAAGTGTTAGACCAGAAACTTTAAACCTTCAAGAAGAAAACAGAGGGGCAAACCTCCCTGATGTTGGTCTTGTCAGTGATTATTTGAAGATGGCACCAACAGCACAGGTGACAAGAGAGAATAAGCAGGAGGAGGACACCAGACTCAACGACAAACAGAATGGGAGTCTGCACAGCCAGAGCTGATGGGCGGTCAGTACACCAAGGACCCCAGGGACCCGCAGCTCGCGGGAGAATACTTGCCCAGGTAAAACCAGGCAAGGATCGCAACAGACGCTTTTCAAGGAAGACAAGACTAGCCGAAAGGTACATGAAAGGGTGTTCAACCACACTTATCATCAGGGAAACGCCAAACAAGACCACAGTGAGGACTTTGCATCTCTTCAAAGATTCCACACACAGCCTGTTCTAGAAGAGCAGTTATGCTATTTGGTCTTCTGATTCACTTGGGGCAACATGCGGATTAAGAACAATATAAACCCATGTGTGACCAAGAAATGACTGAAAGGCTCACATATTCTTGAAGACTTACTTTCCAGAATACTGATGGAAATGTCGTTTAACAACAGAGATTCTGGGTTGTGTAATTTGGGAAGAATAATACTACCCCACTCACTGCATGGGAGGTAGGTAGCATGAGGCGTGGAAAGAGAAGATGCATGTTACAAAGTGCTTTGTAAATTCTGGAAGATAATATACATGAAATGCAGCATCATGATTAACACTGGCAAGAGGGTATCCTCCACATCTCCATTAAGCTTCTGTGTCATTAAATATGGTTTCTGTCATTTTTATGTCTATCTCTTGGATCACCTCAGAGTTAGATCAGAAAGAAAAATAAAGCAACCATGAGAAAAGTTGAAAACAGATCAAAGAGTGGAAGAAAAGGCCGGCTGACGAGGAGGATTCAATCCCACCTGTGCTTCTGTGTGTGGGAATTACCCACACAAAATAATCACTCCTGGAAGCGCAAATCCCTTGGAAATGTCTGTAGCCCTGCTGGGAGCAGCTCATACGCATGCAAAGAAGCAGATGAGGATTTCTGAATAATGATGGATATCCGAACAGAGAGCTTTCCTCACAACGCTGTCTTCAGAAAATGCGGGTAGGAATCCCTTTTTAGTGTTTAGCGTCACTCTGTCACCCATTCTTGTAACCCATTGTGGGGGACGCTTTTCTTCTGGAGTGTGCCATGACCACCTCCTTTAGTACATTCCCTAGCTCCTTCTGTTTTGCAGTGAGTTCCAAGTTCTGTTGTGGCTGGGTCTAGGTGTTGTATGTCTTAATTCTTATTCCTTCCCCTTTTCACAAAAGGACACTGAGATCATTTGTAAATCATTCCCAAAACATTGTCCTCCTTCATGCTGTGAGGAGCAGGCATGAACATAACTTTTGCAATATTCACTCAAATTTTACAGGTTATTTACCAAGTAGGAGAAATGTTGGTGCTGGTTTTTATTATGGGAATTAATTATACCTGGTCTAAATTAGACCATTAGAAACATCATCATTTTACACTCGTCTTCTCACTCATGCATTTACGAAATCATCTTCAAACTCTCCCTGAGTGTGGGGCACCTCTTTGACAGGGGACCAGGCACCCCAGAGGAGAGGCCAAGCCTGCGTAGCACTGCTCACATTCCCACTGGGAGGGCTGGAAAGAAACATGGAGCAAATGCACAGCCGTTACTTTCCCGTAGTGATAGATGAAGAAAAAACAGGCAGAATAAGAACTAGATAGTGAAGGCCTTGTGAGAAGAATAAGAACTAGTGAATAATAGTGAAGGACTTGTGAGAAGGACTACTATTTAAACAAAGTGGCCACAAAGCCTTTCTCTGAAGAGACCTAAATGACTGGAAACAGCAGGCTCGCTAGAATCTTGAGTGTTTCAGGCAGAAGCAGCAAGGATTCTGATGTTCCTGAGATATAACAAGTTTGATGCATGGAAAGGAGAGAACAGGGCAGAGAGGTAAGGATGGAGGTCAAAGGAATAGGCAGGGGCAGGTACTGTGGAGTCCTTGGGCGAGGGTGAGGAGGTTGGATTTCATCTAGAATATGAGGCCAATATGCAGGAGCACATGAGCCGGGGAATTACTGCATAACTGATGTTTTAAAAAGATCAACCTGGATGGTCCAAGTGCAGAGCACACTCAGAGGCCAGAGTAGGAAAGGGGAGACTTGGAGACAAGAGAGGAGCGCTGGGGATGGGGTGGCCAGGGAGGGTGTTTAGCAGGAATGCCCACACACTGAGCCTCCTGCTAGGTAGTCACAGGAGTGCTGCCTGGAGCTTTCGTCTTCCCACACCGGGGCACGCACGGCCAGCAGCCTCAGCTCCCTCCTGTTGAGGAGTGTGTTCCTCAGCTGAGCTCTCTGGGACTCAGTTGCAGTCAACAGAAACCATTCTGTTTGGTTTATGCAGAAAGGAATTTACTAATAGTATTATGTAGCTGATGAAGTCCTTGGAAAGGACATAAGAGGGCAGAGAGGGAAGGAGCACACTTCCAGTGCCTCAGGAAAATGCTGACCCCAAGAGTGTCCTTTTTCATGAGCCATGCCTGTCTGTGTATGTTTTAAATGGCGGCATTCCCCAACTAAGCCCTGCCCATGTGTATGCGATTGACAGATCTTAAACTCTATAGGGAAACCTCATGACATGAAAGAATAATCAAGCTAGGTTGCAGCTTCTCAGTCTGCATAGTTCAGAAAAGTATGGTACAGAGAGATGGTCACAACAAAGAACAACAGATCCACCATTGGACTGAAGCATGGAGAGCTAGGCATCATGGGAAATGATGGTGTGGAGAGAAGAGTTAAACAGCATCAGTAAGTAGATAGGATGGAAAACTGGAAATCAACTGAGCTCATCCAAGGGATGAATACAGAGGAAAAGAGGGTGAGTCACATTATCACTCAGGGGCAGAAGAATGAGCCAGCAGAGAAGATTCCAGGAAGGAGCCAGGGTGGAGCCCTGCAGGACCAACAGACAGGAGGCCAACAGCAGGGCCCATCAGCCACCCAAAATGACCGGTGTCTAGTACTTATCAAGAGAGACGCCATCCTAAGATTTAGCTAGACAATCCATTGCAGCTGAATAGTAGGGACAAAACTCTAAGAGGCTGGGTAAAATAGGGAATGTCAGAGTGAAGTAGAGATAGCATGAACAGCACTTCAGGAAAACCTCACTATAACACTTGAAGTAAGGAAAACGCTGACATGTTTTGATAGTTGGAGTGGGATTAGGACCAAAGCAACAATTTAAAAAATAAAGAAAAAGAATATACCATGATAAACTACAGATGGAAAAAATGATCTAATCCCTTTGAGACTTTGGTCATCTCTGTTCTGCCCCACATTCTCCTTTGAGTACAAAGTGTTTTGTTAAGTCACCTCACATTTTGTCATTTGAGGTCCAGAGTCAAACGGGCAAGGACATGAAAATAGCTCCTATTGAATCTATATTACCAACCTCAAATGTTTGTGAAAATAATGGATTACAACTAGACTATTCTCCTGTATTTTTTTTATTCTTAGTAAGAAAAATAATGCTTAGTATTTTAATTTCTCACATTTTCATTTGACGAACTTGACTATGTCTGCAGAATGCGATTATATTTCTAACAATTATATCACAAGATGCTGACCAAATAAAACTCAGACATTTAAATGTTTGTGAATATTTATTATTATTTTTCTAAAATTAGATACTAAGTCGTTTTCATACCAAATATTAAAATGTTTATAATTATTTTAACTATTGAAGAAATGTGTTGTTTTTTTGAAAACATTTTCTTGCTTTGCCTTGTGGTATTTCAACTGATGGAAGAAAATGTGTTTTAGTCAGAGAGAATCAATAATATTTTGTAGGACATTCGTTGTCATTAAAAGTAAAACAAGTTATAGAAATTATGCCATTACAAAGCATATTTTCTATTTTGTCTTGACATGTAAGGATGTATAGCAGATTGTAATAGACAAATCATTTTACAAGGAAATAATATGGATCGTCTATATGTTTTCCTATAGAAGTTACTGTTTTTAGCTCCAGATTAGCTGATAATGATTTAGGTTTAATTGCTAGAATTCCTGACAGTAATAACTATTTTAAGTTTTGTGTCAAACCTGGATTTCAATATGATGAATGAACTTTCAGTTACCAGGGATGACCATATCTATATCACAGAACTGCTTCAGAGCCAATGGTAAGATACAAATGGTGCCTCTGAAAATTCTGTGGCTAAGACCCAGGTACCAGAGGCAGCATGGTATCCATGGCTCCCTAAAGAGCGGGCTGAGTGAGCATGCGCACTGATCCCCGTCTCTGACCCGACTAGTCTGAGATCCAACATGCACAGGTTGAGAAAAGAGAACTGCACAGGGTGCGTGAGACAGCAGAATAAGATGGGGGAGGTGATGCTCTGTGTATCCAGTAACCCTGTAAGTGTTTAAATTCTCTCTTTCCCAACTGCATCACTTTAATGATGTTGCACAAGCAACATGGAAGAGTTTGGTCAGCATAAACACAGGGAAAGTGGCTGTAATTAGTAAGGAAAACAGGAGGTCTTTTAAGCCTTCCACAGTTTTGCACAAACCTTCCCTGCTGCCTCCTAACGTGCTTTTCAGCACATGGGCCCTACCTAGATGGACAGACTGCTTTTACTGACCCCCATGTGCTACCCACAGATTCCCCACCTTTTTTTTTTTTTTTTTTTGGTGAATCTGGGTTAATAAGAACTGTGCATATTGAACAAAATTGTGCTTTATGAAGAAAAAGATATGAAAGTCAATCATAATGATAAAAGTTAGAGTGTTCACCATGTTTTAGGCAGGTACAGATAGTAGTAGGAATAAAATCTCTAAACTCCTGCTGGTGTAGAAATCCTTCTACTACCCAAGACTGTGGAGGAGAATCACTGGAAAAAATGGAACCTGTCTTGTTGGCAAGCATTCTGCATTCACATGTTGACCTTCTGAATGACAGAGGCCATGATCTATATCTGATGGCTGAAGTTCCCAGGAAATAACATCACTGTTGGGAGCAGAATTTTCCCCAAAATCCATATGTTGGAATCTATCCCCCAATGTGCATATATTTGGTGATATGGACTTCGAAGAGGCAAATACAATTAAATTATAAAGGTGAGACCATCTTCATGTAATGTGCCTGGCATCCTTTTAAGAGGAGGAGACACCAGAGGTCTCTCTATGCAAACAGAGGAAGGACCCAGTTTCCAGTGAAAAGGTGACTATCTGCAAGCCAAGGAAACAGGCTCCAGGGAAAACAATACTACCAGCACCTGGATCTTATTTTTTCAAACTTTAGAACTGTGAGAGAATAAATTCCTGTTGCTTAAGCAACCAGTCTACTGTGTTTTGTTGTAGCAGCTCTAGCACACCAATATAGAGTCGCCTTTGTAATTCAAATTGGAATCCACTCCCAGTTCTGCCAGTACCTAGATGGGACTAATTTAAATGTTCTAAGTTCTTTGACTTTTGTTTTGTAAAATGGTAGTAGTTCCTTTCCCGTGGTGAAGATTAAATGAATAACAATAGAGCATGAAAGCCTACCATATAATAAATGCTCCATATATTGTGATTATTACATTTATCAAAATTATTTAGACAAATGAATGAGAGCAAGAACACCAACTAGATATTTGAAAAATATTTCGATTTTTCCCTCCCAAGTAAATGTACTTTTATTATGCCAAATACAGCTTTTTCTTGCTTGAGAATTTTTGTCTGTCTGGTTTACCACATTTCAAAACTCATAAAGTGAGCTTACAAACAGTCACCTGCTTCCACAGTGTATTCTTAGTGGTAATTTGAGAAGCAAATGGCTGGGCAAAGTGACAATGATCTTGATTTATTGTGGCAGGTCTTCAAGGCCAGGGCCACAAATGGATGCTAGCATCACATGGACCTTAATCGTCTGTTGTTTATTTGAATCACAGAACAATAAATTCAATGGTGTGACTGTGGACCTCACAGTATATGATTGGACCGGTCTGCCCCTGATGTATTATTTATTTGTAAGTCCTGTGATTGTTTTAAAGATGAAAAGAACATGGAGAAGTGACTTGAAATCATCTGTCATTTGACACTATGAATGCTTTGAGGGTTCTATTTTCAAAAAAAATATTTTGCAACTCAAATGGTGATATGGAACTACAACTGTGTAGTTTATTTTAAGAAGGTTATTATAATAATTATGTGTGAACTTGTAGAACTGGGTGACAGGATGTTGCTTAATTTTTTTTTGTTGTTTGTTTTTTGGTTTTTTTGTTTGTTTGTTTGTTTTTGGCAGATACTGGGGATTGAACCCAGGGCCTTGAGCTTGACAGGCAAGCACTCTACCAACTGAGCTACATCCCCAGCCCAGTGTTGCTTAATTTATGTGAGAAAGGGCTGCTCAAAATTCTCCCCTCCAAGGCTGTTTGAAAAATGTGATTTGAAAACGATTTAGTAGTTAAATACTCCTAGAAACTTAAAATGAAATGCAATTAGCCACAATGGCACTCTAGTCCTATTTAACTGTGGGAGATAAAATAGAAGAAACCTGATAAACTTGGGTTTAGCGGAAACTTTGACATTTAATCTTTTGTATCCTTCTGTGACCTGTGCATGCACCAAAAGATGGAACAAGAGATAAATGTATCTAAACTATTAAAATGTTTTAAATTTGTTTGAGTCTAGGGGAAAAATGTTAGTAGGAGGCAGTGCTGAGTTTTGAAAATTTGTTTCTACATGTTGATTTTTTTTATAACATTGTGTTGTGTTTATCACTATTGAAAAATTGCATTTTGACAGTTGGCACTAGCATCAGGGAAAATAACAGGATATTTGTCTACAGGGATAGCTGGTAACCCAGGGTTATCCTGGCTCTGTCCTACTGAAGAAAGATAAAGGCATTTATTTAAGCAAAGAGCATGATTCCCTGACTGATGAGTAATGAGATCATGGAATCAGTGGCAATTGGAATCAGTTGCAATTATCAGTAACAGGATCAACTACATGTGGTAAGAACAGAGTATTTCTGATTTTGTACTTTACACTTAACATGTGTTAAATTTTTCCTTTGAAGTAAACCAGGTAATTTTTAACTCAACATAGGTATTACAGGACAAAAAGGAATAAAATTACCATTATTTTTACTGGAAAGGAACATTAAAACTAAATTGAAGCATAAAGTTGTGCCCTTCCGATATTTTGTTCAATTTGGGTATTGTGACACCATGTGTCAATTGACATCACATTATGACATTGTCAGTAAGTGCTATTATAATTTTGTCCATATGTAGCCACTAACAGTACTGAAGACAAAAGAGAAGCATCATAAAAAACATGGAAAAATAAATTTTACTTTCTAAGTTCATAGTAGAATTATTGAATTTCTTTATTGAGATCATGATGCTATGGTTCATATTGGTTTGCAGACTGTGTACCAAATAACATAAACATGCTTTAAGAAATAAATTGGCTTAATACTGACATATTATGCATTCAAAATCCATGTGGCCTATATCAGGTTTTCCTAGGAGAAAACAATAAAGATTTATTTAATGTTTACACTATCTACAAAGTAAAGACTGAGGAACTATGCATAATAAACAGCTTTATGCTCTTTTGGGAAGTTAATAAAACCATTTCAAATAAACCTGTATGATGACAGATCTTCAGTGTTTGTCCTAGAACTAATTATTTCTGGTTGGGTGCATCTGGTATTTTGGGGAAACTCCTTTAGTCTCCCAGATTTTCCCATTACTAGTGCCTTGAATAAGGACTTAGCTGACAAGCTGACATCATGTACATTATACCAGTAATGATTCTATTTGGTGGAGCTTTATTTTATTAGTTTGGTGCCTTTGTAGGGACTTATTCACAATGGCAGTTTCCCTTCTATGGTAATTTCTTAAGAAATAGTGACATCATTTTTCAGGATGGACAATAATTGAATAAAACTATAAGGAAAAGAAATTTAAAAAGAGGTCCAATTTGGGGGATACAAACTTTCAAATGAAGTTATGATGCCAATTATTTCATTTGGTGATTTTTTAAAAAATAAATGATAAAAGTTTTCTTCCATGACCCTGTGTTACTCACCAAATATAAAAAAGAAATTCATTAGAAAAACCATTTGAGGAATGTTTAGGAAAATTGTGGAGACAGACACAAAAGACACGACTCCTATCTCCAGGAAGAATCTGAATTGTAATGCACAATAATGTTAAAGCATATGTAAAAACAAAGAAATTAAAATAATAGGGCATACCACATGTAGGAAATTTTGAAAGATGGAAAAGCATAGTTAATATCATTATTTTATAGACTTCATTTCATAAACTTGAAAATATCCATCCATGTGTTGAACAGAGATGACTTCGGGCGACTGTGGGATTCATTACTAGCGTTTCCTCATTAATTAGATTGACCTAGAGGCAGAAAACAGAACCACACAGCAGGAGAAAGGAGTGAGAAGAAAGAGCTGTGAGAGAGCAAACCTGGCCTGGACCTGACCACAACCCAGGCAGAGGAGGTGTGGCTGGACAGGTGGGTTGGGACCCAGGGGCTGCCAGGGTCCTAGAGGAGCAAGGCCCAGTTCTACAGGGAATAGGGAACCAGTGAAAGTGCCTCAAAAATGGAGGTCCCTCCATGTATGGCTGTCAAATGTGGAGCCCTTGGAGCATTGAGACCAAAGGTGGACAGGTAACTTGGAAGTCCTTCATACTGTGTTAAGATTTATGGTACTTTCTTAACATCAGAAAAAAATGTCAGAATTTCTTCCATGAGATGCAGGCAGGGGCAGAAACCAAGGAGAGTTATGGCTCCCTCGAAGCTGAAAAGTGGAAGGAGAGGGATTTTTTCCCCTGCAGTCTCTACAAAGGAAAGCACCCTGCCCACACTGGATGGTCCAGTGAGACCCATTTTGGATTCTGAGCTACAGACTACAAGATAACAAATTCATACTGTAGTAAGGCACTAATTTGGTGGCAATTTGTCATAATGGTGATAGAAAACCAATGCAGTTTGGTAAATATTTTTATTGTAGTATATTTTAAAATCCCAAATACTTCCTTCTGGAGGTATTGAATTTTCCTAGATTTTCCTTGTAGTGATACGTCACATTTTCCAGTATCCAGCTGCACGGTATTTTGGCATTAAAGAGAGATTTTTCATTTTAAGAGCAACTAACTGAGTTATTCCCATTTTTAGATCAGATTTTAATTTTGAAAGATAATTTATTACTTTCTTTTAATTATTAGTGTCACTGATATTTCCATTTTGATATCTATGCAAAGACAAAAAGCATTTAAAGACTTCACAAAGGTGAACTTGTGATTTTTGAATCTCATTCAGCCTTTATAATGGGAGAATGAAGAAGTGCATTTAGTTTTTCTTTTGCTTCTTAGATAAATGCCACCTAATTCATTGCATGTTTAACTAGATGTAAAGTTAATACGATCCCCATTCTTGCTATTAAAAATGCTGCATTATATTCATTAAACTTTTCATTTTCCATTGACTTTTCTTTGGGGGATGGGAGGTATCGGGGATTGAACTCAAGGGCACTCAACAACTGAGTCACATCACCAGCCCTATTTATTTTATTTTATTTTATTTAGAGACAGGGTCTCACTGAGTTGCTTAGCGCATCACTTTTGTTGAGGCTGGCTTTGAACTGGCGGTCCTCCTGCCTCAGCCTCCGAGCTGCTGGGATAACAGGCGTGTGCCTCTGTACCTGGCTCCCAATTTTTTAGATCTAAAAAAAAAAAATAGTAATTCTAATCACTAATTATAAATCCATTTAGGAATAATAAAAACAGAGCATACATATCTATTTCTTTGGTAAATATACAGATCTCCTGAATGTGCCAAATGCACCCTTGCAGAAGCAGCCTCATTAGGCTTGTTGACTGTCTTCTGTGTCTTTTGGTTCTGGGTGGTCTTTTATGTTCTTGAAAGGTACCAGCTGAAAAATGACTCACACTAAGATGCGTTCCAGATGTGGAAGGGCACCTTGGGATGGATGCACACGGACAGGAATTCATCACGGCCTGACAGGCTCTTTGCTTGGCTCCCCTGCTCCCGCCGCGTGCACCTGTGGCACCTGGCACTCCATGTGGAAGCTGTTTAGAGACGTCCAAGATTAAAGCTGCTGTTAGAGATTTCTTCTTTCATATAAGCCTTTTGATTTTTCCCCTCACTATTACAGTCTGGCTCTTAATCTCAATTCCTTTTGCTACTTTCCATTTTTCTTAAAATCCGCTGCAGGGCTCTGAAGAGAGCATGAACCATTATAGCTTAAATATTCTTTTTTCCTAGAGGATCAGTCTGACAATAATATCTGTGCTTTCCCTCACTCTGGTATTTTCATGTGAGCATCCTGAAGCACTTTGCTAAGCATTCACTGGTGTTCCTAACATCTTTTCAGAGAAATCCAGGGCTTAAAAAAAGGATCAATCCAAGTCTTGCTGGAGTGAAGCCCTCCCGGGGAGAGTTGTCTCAGGAACACAACAGCAGTTTACAGCTTTCTTGGTACAAAGCCTTTTAGAATTACATTTTTTTTTTTTAAGGATCAATGAGTGCCTTCATGTAATTAAAAAATTTCTGTACTTAATACATGAAATATGTAATAAGAACAGAATCTCTGCCTTTAAGAAATGTACAGCATAAACCCCTGGAGTTGAAAATAGACATGTATTCAACTGGCTTGGGAAACTGAGTGCAGGACAGACTGTTGGGTTTGGGGGCCAACATTTCTCAATTAGTCGCTGGGGCACAGGCTTCTGAATTTTTAATCTCTCCAGGCCCATGCTTTTTCAGAGTCACCATGTAGAGAAATGGAGAATCCATCAAAGGGTTATGGAAAATAATATTCGTACAAGACAGCCCCCTGGGGAAAACGGAGGGACAGTGTGGCTTCAGAGGAAAGGGAAATTAGTCAAACATTAACCCTCTCCCAGTGCATCCTTTCCCAGTAACAATGGGCCTTGAAGGAAAAAGCAAACTTTTATTCCCTCCTGGGTTCATCCCCAGCATGTCCACCAAAAGCAAACATTTACCCCTTCCCAATCACAATGGGTCTTGAAGGGAGGAGGTGGATACTGTAAGCTGGGGGGCACAGGTAGGGGCCAAATAAAATTGGACAGAAAGCGGCTAAAGTAAGCTTTATTGGAATTTGGCTCTCGGGCGAAATTCCCAGCCCCCGGGGGGGGGGGGGGTACAGGTCAGGGTAGGGAACCGGAGAAAATGGCGCGTGGCCCTGGCTGCCCAGGGTCTTTATGGGCTTGAATGGGAGGAGGTCCTGCTGAGTGACAGGTGGAGTTAAGGGTCAGTGGAGTTAAGGGTCAACAGGTGGAGTTAAGAGTCAGTGGAGATTTTTTGTCCGTTTGATTGATCACTGTTTGGCTCGCTGTCCTTTGTCTCAGTTGCTCCGCTCGCCCTCCTACAGTCGCCCAAATTCCAACCTAACAGATACTAAAACGTTGGGCCTGGACTTTTACCCTTTCCCATTGCAGATGAGTCCTGGAAGGAGAAAAGCAAATAGTGGCGCTCTAGGTAACAATGGGTCCCAGAGGAAGGAAGATAAGCAGTGAACACTGAGTTCTGAACTTGTCCCAGTGACAATGAGTTTCAAACTTTTTACACCTGCCTCCCGGTGTTAAAATTTTAACCTGCACAACGAGGTCTCTGATGGTCTGAACAGCACTTCGGCAGTCTGCAATGATTAATTCACCCTCGTTGTAACCTATAAAACCCAGACTCCTTCTGTAACCAGGGGGCCACCTCCATACCCACAATATGAGCCCTCCATGCCTGATGGATTGACTCTGCTGCAGAATAAAGGGAAGCCTGCTGATCTGATGTCTGCTTCCTGCTTCCCTCCGCTGCCATTTGTGCGTCATTTATGCTTACACCCATGGTAACTGGATGATTGAGCTTGTAGTTGAAGAAAAGCAAGTATTTCTTTAAGGGAGCAAAGAGGGAAAATTGATGAGCACATGGGTCAACCTGAGGACACCCTAGGTTTCAGAGACACTTGGAAATCAGGGGTTAGCCTGGAGAACCAGCAAATGCACCCAGGTAGCAGAATGCAGGGGAAGGAAGAGAAGAGAAAGTGAACACCATGTTAGGATACCACAAGCTGTAGAGCTTTGCACAATGTTAAAAGAAAAAGTAAACGTCAGAATCTAGGGCATTTTACAGGTATTATTGATACTTAAAAATCAATTTCTTCTTAATCTCCAAGTACTTGTTTTGCCTCTGATTGGGATGACATAGTTGGAGGGCAGAGATGCAAATACAGGTTCACACTTAAAAGTTGTGCCTGGGGCTAATGTTTTGTTCAACACATGGACACGGATCTTGTTAAGTTGCCCTTGGAGTTGTGTAATTCCTGAACGATTTCAGAGGTGTGCTGGTAAGTGTTTAACAGCTGATGTGGGGGGGTGGCGAGAAGAGTCCTGCTCTGAAAGTTTTCACCCGGAGCCAATTTCAAGCTATCAACATTTTAATAACAGGCTCTTGCAAAATTCTTGAAAATTGAGCAATCAGTTTTGATGAACCAGTATGAACAGGATCACCTTATTTACACCAGCTAAGATTTAGATATTTGAAAGCACAGATGTCTTATAACCTTCCCATTTTAATAAAAAAAAAAGGCAACTTAATTCTTAAAGACCATCTCTTCAGTTACTAGAAAACTTAGTAATTACAATGTAACACATAAAGGCATAGACTTTGTAGGATTTGGGAATATTTTCACTTTCTCTTTAAAACCATGCAAAAATTAATGATCTGCAGCTGATTCTGTAAATTCAGCTGACAATTCTCCCATCATATATTTTATAACTTCATATGAATTCTTGGGTACTGGGCAGCAATCCAAGCTCCGTGGGCACCTTAATGCATAAGATTACACCCAGTTAGCATGGGTGCAAGCACAAATGATGCACAAATGACAGGGCAGAAGCAGGAGGTTGACAGAGGTTGTGGGAAGAGGACAAGTCATCCAGGAGGCTGTGGCTTACGTTACCCTCGGAGTTCATCCCAGCTCCCTGAAGGCAGAGCTCTCCGTGGCAGCTCTGACCTTGTTTGTATTCTTTCTGGAATGGCAGAACTCTGCTGTGCTTGCTTCTCCTCCTGTGCACACTCAATTCTACAAGGGGGCCTCTGACTTGGGGCCTTATGAAAATAATATAATATATCAAGAGTGACTGAAATTGCCTCCGTGCGTGGCAAAGAGACCCAGACCTTGTTTATCAGAAACAGGTGTTTAGAAAATCGGACACTGTGCTGTGATCTGGCATCAATTTCCAAGTTCTATCATTACAATTTGGGATAAGCCTCAGGCAGAGTGGCCACAGGAACAGTACTGGCTCCCCCTTCATTTCCTGCCGCCTCAGCCGCTCAGCTGGCCTTGTTCACTGTCCTGGACATTGCATCCTGTGTCCGTGCCTTCCTGGATGGCCAGAAGTAGGTGTTAGCTTTGACTTGCTGAACGCTGAATTGCCAAATGACTTTCCAGTCACAATTTAAAAGTATTTTAAATTTTAAACTGGGAACCCCTGTGTTGAAGTCCCTCTGGCAGCTGGCTCCCTTTGGCAGGACAGTGTTGAGAAGGAGTGTAATGGTTCAGAAGGAACTTCTGGTTGAGGTGGGGAACAACTTCTGCACTGCTGTGCCACCCACACCAGCACACCTGGCTCATGAGTGTGGGCATTACGGCCCCTCCGATCTTGCCTACTCCCCTGACTGAGCTGCAGCATTTTGTCAACGTTTACAGGTTGTAATTGAAACGCATTTGAGTATTGGAAGTCAGCCCAGGTTCCTACTCCAGGAGTCAACTTTGAAGATGCATCTGATGTCACAGAATTTTCTCCATTTCCACATCTTTGAGATAGGCTCCTGTTACGGTTTGGATGTGAGGTGTCCCTCAAAAGCTCACATGTGAGACAGGGGAGGAAGGTTCAGAGAAGGAATGATTAGGTGGTAAGGGTCTTAACTCAATCAGTGAATTAATCCCAGGTAGGACTAATTGAAGTGGTGGGTGTGGCTGGAGGAGGTGGGAATTGGGGCATGGCTTTGGGGTATGTATTTTGTATCTGGAGAGTGGAGTCTTTCTCTCTCTCTCTGCTTCCTGATGATGTGAGCTGCTTTCCTCTGCCATGATCTTCCTCCATGACGGCCTGCCTCACCTCGAGTCCTGAGGAATGGAACTGGCCTTCTATGGACTAAGGCTTCTGAAACTGTGAGCCCTCAAATCAACCTTTCCTCCTCTATAATTGTCACAGCAGTGAAATAGCTAACTAAAACAGGTCCAATTCTCAAAGAGTGAAGAAAATGAAATACTTAGTCAAAATTAATAAAAATTGTTTTCAAATTTATTTATTTTTATATTGACAGATAAAGCTGTGTTCATTTGTCATATGCAGCATGTTGATCTGAATTACACGTACATTGAGGAGTGGTTGAATGGGGTTAATTTTGTTTGCATTACCTCACGCAGTTATCATTTTCATGGTGATAATTCAATATCCACTCTCAGCATTTTTCAATACTACAAGGTATCCTCTTTTTTTAATATTATTTTTTAGTTGTCAATGGATCTTTTTTATTTTATTTATTTATATGTGCTGCTGAGGATGAAACCCAGGGCCTCACACACACCAGGTAAGCACTCTACCACTGAGCCACAACTCCAGCCCCCAATGTATCCTCATTATGCTTCACAATAGATCTTTATTTTTTTTTTCATTTACACATTCCTTCATTGCTTACTCTTTTTAAAATTAGCTTTATTATTATTATTTTATTTTATTTTCACGTGGGCTATCCCTATTGCTTACCCAGCTAGCTTGGGACTCCTGGGTTCTTCTTCTCAAGTAGTTGGGATTATAGGTATGAACACCATGCCCAGCTTCTATTTTTAAAAATTAAATTAATTTATAAATGATGCAAATAACACAAAATTGCATATATTCAAGGGGTACTATGTGATGGACTCTTGTATATTGTGTATATATGCAAGTCTAATGTTCACATCAGGGTAAGAGTATCCAATTCTTCAACTGTTCATTGGTGAAAATATTCAAAGTCCTTTCTTCTAGCTTTTTTGAAATTTATACTATATCATCATTATCTGTAGACACCCTACTATGGAATTCAATACTACATTGCTTCTAACTATAATTTAGTGTGAGTCCAACTATTTTGATTGATATATGAGTGAGATTGGTAAGTAACATCCTCCAGGCTTATCCATACTATTGTAAATTATAGGATTTTATACATTTTTAAGGCTATTATCCCGTCGTGTATATGTATGCTAATTTTCTTTATTTAAAAATCCCATGATGGACACCTGAGTTGTTCCATTTCTTGCTTATTGGGAATAGTGCTGCAAGAAACCTGGGGGTGTAGATGTCTCTTTGACCTATGGATTCATTTCCTACGGATACATAACCAGTAGTGGGATTGCTCAATTGCATGGTAGGTCTACTTTTAATTTTTTGGAAGCCTCCCTACTAATTCCACCTTCTTTGAACAATGCTTATGATCACATGCACAGACTATTATCTGAAAATGTCAAAAACCAGAATTTTATTTGATCTTTTATGTAACTGTGGTACAAACTACAAAAGATGAATTCCAAAATCCTTCCAAATAATTTCTTTTCATTCTAATTGGTTTATTTAATCAAACAACTTTCTTTGCAAACCTTTATTTATATATTTGTTATTATTTTTAGTTCATCATAGCTATACATAATAGTGGGGTTCATTTTTAATATTCATAAATACATGTAACATCATTTTCTCTATTTCAATCCCCAAAACTCCCCCTTCCCTGCCCTTCACCATCCACTAGACTCCCTACATCTACTCTATTGGACTTCCTTCTATTCATATATTTATTTTTCATTGTCATGTTGTCATTATACATTAAATTGGAGGCATTGTGATATAGTTATACAGGCACATAGCATAATCAGTCAAATTTATGTTCCATTTCTTTACTTTGCCCCTAACTTCTCCCTTGCCTTTGGGCCCATATTTCTACTCAACTGATCTCCCTTCCATTTTCACAAAATTTCCTTTTTTTTTTCTTGTTTGTTTTTCTAGTTTCTGCATATGAGGGATAATATTGGACCCTTGATTTTCTGAGTTGGGCTTATTTCACTTAGCATGATGTTCTCCAGTTCTCCATTCACCAAGAAATACCATCATTTTGTTCTTCATGGTTGCAAAAATTCTACTGTGCGCATATATATATATATATATATATGTATATAATATGTATATATATAGTGTGTGTGTATATGTGTGTGTATATACACACACACCCCATTTTCTTTATTCATTCATCACCTATGAAGATACCATAATGTGGATTGGCTTTTCCCACCTTTCTAAGAAATACTGTGATGATCCATTAATTCCTGCACATAATGAAAAACTAAGAGAATGTAATAAAAACAACTTACCATTTTTCCTTTATAATCTTTGATCTTTCCCAAAGCAATAACATTTTTAGAAAAATTATTGGTAGGTACTATTTATGCAGGATAGTGGATTTCACTGTGACACATTGGCACATGACATAATTGGGCCAATTTCACTCCTCAGACCTCTCCTACCCTCTCTCCTCCCTTCTCAATGCTCTGGTCTCCCTTCTATTTTCCAGAGGTTGCTCTTTGTCCTTTTTTCCTCTGTGGTTTCCATAGGACACTTCTTGTTCTGAGTCTGGTTTATTTTCCTTCATATAATGTTCTCCAGTTCCTTCCTTCCTCCTGTAAATGACATAATTTCTTTCTCAGATTTTTAAAATTTACTTTTCTTTTTATTTTTCTGGAAAAACTTAATATTTCTAAATAATATCCTTAGATTGCAATGAACTTTTCTCATATTTAGAGTTCCTATGCAAACATGAGTATGATAGAGGAAGTCAGAAGAAAGGTCTGGTGACTACTAGGCTGTCAGTTGTTTATAATGTGAAACCAATGATGCTCGATGCCAGTGTTGTGGATTTTAGCTCCTGTATTCATTTTAAATGACAGAGCTTATTCCCAGTTATATCGCTCAGGATCTCAGTTTCTTGATTCCATTTCAGTAATGCTAGTGTTCTTCCTCTTCCTTCCTATTCTTCTCCTTGATTTCTCTCAACTTCTCTCATCCGCACTCTCAGTTTCATAATGTCAAAGTTAATAATTTTTAAATGTTACCCTGAACCATTTGAGAGTGATTTGCCAACCTGAGGCCAATTACTCCTAACCATTGCATTATGTATTTCCTAAAAACAAGGATATTTTCTTATAAAACCAGAGTATATGAAAATTAAGAAACTAACTTAGACTCACTGTAATGTCTAATCTTTGTTTTGCCAATATTGTCTTTGTTTTGCTTTCTTTTTTCTTGAGATAGGTCTTTCTATGATGCCTAGACTGGTCTCAAACTCCTGCAATCCTCTTGCTTCAAACTCCTGAGTAGCTGGGACTGAGAGGGTTCGCATGAACTGCTCCTAGGAATGTCAATCATGGCAAGGGAACAAGTTGAGAGCAGGTGCTGTATTCACTTGCCACATCTATCTTGCTTCCTTTGAGTTGGAAGTTGCTCCAGTTGGCCTGACCCTCATGACATTGTTACTCTGCAGACTGGAAGCCAGCTTTTCTCCGGAATGTCCTCTCACCCAGGTTTTTCACACGCCTTCTTGTGCCCAAGGAGTCAGGTGTTATAACCTGGTAGGAAGATCACAGAAGTGACTCAGAGTTCTCCTGATGGGAGGACTCCTTTCTCCGCATTCCTAGTTGACCCTTCTTTGATGGCTTAATCAAGGTGATATCTAGGCAGTTTCTTAGTGTATGCTTACTCTTTCTCTCTTTGAAATTTAATAAGTATTTAAAGAGTAGCAATTAGAACTTTTATTAATATTCCATTCTAATAGAAGTATCAATTTCTTCATATATATCAATATAGAGTTGTAGATTCTCATTTAATGATGGATTATGTTATTATATTTATCTACTTGGATGCTTACTTGTATTTAGATTATGGAGTGGAGCTGGCTTTGGGTATTAATTTCACATATCAGCTTCATTCTTTGCGCAGTCCTTCACTCTGTGGCCTGGAATGTTTTGATTGATTGCGTAAGCTCTGAAGTAAGTTATTTTCACAAAGGTTCCTTTTTCCTATTAGTGAGGGATGGTATTTAGAAGGCCAAGCTTTGATAGCCTGGTCTGTGTATTGCTGTTGCTTTATCACTGCTTCTAAGCATGTAGGTATCTAACTGATCTCTGAATTTCTGCAAGAGTTCAGAGAGAGAACAATAGATAGTAGGGAAACTTCCTGAGCAACATTACAAGATAAGATGATTTTATTAGGACTCACACTCGTTTGATATTTAGTACTTATCAACCATGTGTTTTAAGGAACTTTATTTTCTACCATTGACAGAATAGATGTTTACATTCATAAATTATTTTGATATATATTCATGTATTAATCTTTACACAAAACCTTTATACCACTTTATTCATAATTCAAAATCAAATTATGAAATCTTTTGAAAAAAATTTGGATCAATTTAAGATTTTGTTTTTAAATCTATTTTACTCATTAAGTGAATGGGGATACTTATTGGTTTGCTATGGTTTAATTTTATGCATAATTAGAAAATCCACAATAGTTTGAAAAATATTTTGAATGAACAAAAGAATTTTTCTTTGATAAATAATGGGTGTTTGTTGTTATAGTTGTAGTTTAATTTTAAGCTTTCCTCCCCAGATGAACAAGTGAGCAAAATATATTCTCTGTATCCATGTATTTTTCAGAATTTTCAGGATGATCACTCATAGATGTGAAAATTATTTAAAAAAAATTTTTTCAGTAACAGAAAGGAACCGGATTTTATGTAGATATTTATTGTAGCACCCAGAAATATTAAGCATTTTTAGTCAATTTCAGATAAATTTTTAAGGATAATTATGGACATTAAAGTATATATAAGACTTTAGAACATAAAAGGAAATGAAATACTGATTTAAATCAAAAAATATCAAGCAAAAATGAGTGCATTGATCTTGCAATTACATAACAGTGTCTTGATTGTGAATCATCTGTTCCTAACCCTGACTTCCTGCCTCTGGGTATATTCACATCCAAGAAATTACTCTTGGAATTTCAAAGCTCATTGAAGACAGTGGGTTGAACATTGATCTTTTTAGCTTCATTAAATCACAGAATTTAAACTGTACTGTGCCTAACAAGGGAAACAAAACTTTATATTTGTTCACAATGTGATTCAAAGGAAACTGAAGATGGAAATGCAGAGGAAATCTCTTTATTCACACCTATGCTCTTCAATTACCAGTCTCCATTTCATTCCACAGGAGTGAAAGGGGTAAGGAACACTCTTTTTAGACCCTGGCTAATTTCCTTGGTCACTGCTCTCATCTAGGTATGGAATCTGTTTTTGTTTTTGATTTTGTTGAAAATATTCTTCTTCTTACCATTATTGAGACTAGGATGTTTCCTGTTTTTAAATATTTTTAGTTGTAGACATACACGATATCTTTATCTTATTTACTTTTCTATGTGGTGTTGAGAATCGAACCCAGTGCCTTACAAGTGCTAGACAAGCTCTGTACCACTGAGCCACAACCCCAGTCCCCTGGGATGTCTGTTAATTGTGATTTACAGAACAGAGTCACCACTTTACATTTTATTGATGTAATGAAATATACCAATATATTATATGAAAAGAGTGTCAAGGAGTTGGCCTGGAATAAGAACCTCATTGGTGTCCTTGTTCTTTATTATTTTAGCATTACAAAGCCTTCGGTCTTGATAATATCCCTAAACTTGACATACATTTTCAGGGAAATTTTAGTTTTTTTTAAAAGAAATAAAGCTTTAGTTATGGAAAAGCATTATTTTTAACAGAATGATGCTTTGTTATCTATAGAAATTTTTATAACATGACATTAATTTTTGTTCCTATGGAAGTAATTTTTTTATCTGTAGCTATAATTACTATATTTACAAGGTTTGTTTATATAAATATGATTTTTATAATAAAAATGGTGGCAAGTAAATGACAGCGAGGGACAGTTCTTTTCTCAAATCCACCAGGGGTCACTGAATAGATAATATTGTTTTTATTGAGTTTTAAAAGAAGAGCCAACAAATTAAACTCAATAGGTTTATATATAAACATATTTATTTAGATTAAATTTCCTTCTGTAAGACAGAAAATGGCAGAAGAATGTGTTCTATACAGAATTTTTAGTGGCTCTTTTACTTAGATAATTTTGTCCACTCGGTTCCCTATCTGCTTGTGAATAATCTTTGAAGTGTGAATGAGAAACCAACCAACAGCATGAAATTCCCAAAGGACTCAGAAAGAATTAACTTCTTTATCTTTTTGGTATGATGTTAACAAAGGATTCTGATTTCTTGATCTTTACATTTTGAAAGAAATGCTTGTATTTATTTATTTATCTATTTATTTATTTATGGTATGGGGATTGAACCCAAGGGTGCTTGACCACTGAGCCACATCCCCAATCCTTTTACATTTTTTAAATTTTTTATTTTCAGATAAGGTCTTGCTAATTTGCCGAGGGCCTTGCTAAACTGCAGAGGCCTTCTTTGAACTTGCAATTCTCTGCCTCGGACTCCTCAGCTACTGGGCTTACAGGTGTCCACCACTGTACCAGTTTGAAAGAAATGCTTTTAAAGTTCAGTGTATTTATACATAAGTCACATCATTAGGTAGGGAGCTGTTTGTTTTTCAAGAAGTATTGCAGTGTGGGTTTATTTAAACAAAAGAAAAATGTAGGACTATTCAGGAAATAATTGTTACTACCTATTTTATGGCTATATAGATGCATGTGTGTGTGTATGTACACATACATATATGTACAAATGTATGTATATATGTGTGTGTTTATATATATTTCACAGTGATTACTTATAGACATTTTCCTCTTGGGATATTTCAAAATAGATGTCACAGTAGTTGGGTGGGCAAACTTTTCCTTAGAAATTGGGACTGAGCCAGAGAACACCTGAAAGCCCTATTTAACTATCAACCCATAAATACAAGTTCGTGTTATTTTTCAATTTTTTAGAAATCTGCCTGTTAGCTTTTACTTGCTGTCAGTTTATTATACTCTATAGTTTTCCAACTTGATATTAAGGGAGGCTCCCATTTATTTCATGTGGACTTCATGTCATTGCGTCAGGGGTTTCCACCATGCCCACTGAAGTTCCTCCAGTGCTTCCTGCACGCTGTACTGATGCCCTGGGGTCTTCTGGTGCCTCTCCCGGGAGGCCAAGGTGGCAGCTCGCCCACAGGCATCAAGTTGGAAAGCTGCCCTGGAAGCATATTGCCCCACTTCCCGATCACCCAGCAGTCTGTGACTCCCAGGAGAACTGCTTCCTTTTCCTAAGTCTCTAGTCATTTGTTTATTGTTTTTTATAAAGGCATTATTTCAGTTGGACCCAAACATAAAAAGCACTTAGTGATATTTTTTAACTTAAAAGGACAATGCTTTTTAAAAATATTTAGACATATCTTGAATATTTTGCATATGTTTTATTTAAGATTTTGTATATTTTGCTTTTAAAGTTTTAAAGTTTAAAATGAACTGATGACACATGAGTGAAAAGCAATTTGATTCCTGCAATGAGCAGATGAAATTGGTTGCTAACTTCAGAACAGTAACACTCTTGAGGATCTTATGGAAACTGATTCTCACCTTGAATAGTACCTAAAGGGGCAGTCAAATTAGGAAATCACATTTCAGTAGGAGTGCTTGGTAGCAGGCATAGGTACCTTGCTTTGCCAATGCTAACCCTGGAACTGATAATGTGAAACTCCTTAACTCAGTGGTGTGCTGGTAGGTTCTCAAGAACCAGTTCATGGAGGACATAGGGAGCAGGATTTGGACCTGCAGATTTCTCTCTTGTAAATACTCCCAGAATGGCTGGTCTCCCTCTAGGACAGGCCCAGGTGGACTCTCTGGACAATGTGGTGGAAATGCACAGAAGCATGTCATCGCACAACTTCCACCTTTCAGAAAGGTTCCAGACACAAAGACTCCCAGATGTTGTGAGCAGTGCAACCAAACTCTTGGGTGCAGTGAGGGGCAAAGGGGGATTGGAAAATAAAGATTCACAGACACAGATCTTGAAGATTAAGCTGGGATCAGGTGGAGTTCTGCTCTCTGATGGAGATGCTGATCTAAAGGGTTATGCCAGCAGTCTTTATTTGTGTATGACTCCTTACCAGGTTAAAGACTGTGTAGCCATTATTCTTTGTATTCAGAAAAGTTACAGAAACTAGCACATCTATGTAGCTTTTTCACAGTTGCAATCCACAGTTGCAAAGTGCAACATTAGGAGCTTTGTGTGGCTCTCAAGAAAGTCCATTGTTTAAAGTTACTGTAAGGTGGGCAGGAACTGCAGAAGCAGAGCTGGTGAAACATTGTACTTGTCTAGCATAAGAGTTCCTTCCTTCCCAGGAGCTGTGTGCCTGAGATGAAGGTCAGAGCTGATAGGACTTTTGCACAGCCTCCTCATGCAGGGCATTGCTACAGCAGCTAGACATCCTGTGCCCTTGCACAGGAACATTCCCAGGCACTGGGCATGCCACAGCCATGAGGGCATCAGAGACCCCCAATCTCAGTCACTGCTCCCCCATCCTCCATCACCGCTCTCAACGTCTCTCCCTTTCTTATATTTTAAATGGAAGTGATGGGTTAAGACTTGGAGTTGTTTGATTTCTCCTCAGAAGACTCGGCATCGTATTGTTACAGCACAAAAGAGAATTAGTAGCAAAGATATAATTCTGATAATGTACCATACAGTATGTTTTAGCATATTCCAGGGAGTAAAGCTATTTAGATCATGAATATGTGTTTAGCAAGCCCTGTGGGATCCACAGAATCAGTCTGACTTTCTTGAATGTCCTGGATATGATGATGCAACTCCATAAGATCCACGCTATCATTATTTCTCTGCAAAATACCTATTCAATGATTTTCCACTTTCTCCCAATCCCATCGAGAAGCATTGCACTTGGCTGCTGTGACACAGACACATCTGTAGTTAGCATGGCAGTGGAGCTTTTGTCTAAATTTAAGAGTGGCAAGTTCATTTCCAATATTAACAACTGTAGCTTCTAAAGCATTTAATTTTGCCTATAATTTATTTTCAATATTTGCCCAATTCTGCAAAGTTTTAGAAGTACTCTGAGCCAAATATTAAAAGTTGAGCATTGTTTATGCTTTTGGATAAAGCTATAGCAGCAGTCATGACAGAGACTAAAACAGATGTCAATGCAATTACTCCAATTACAAGACCAAGAGCTCAGGAATGTCTATCTTACTGGGCATGAATCTTCTGTAGAACTTGAACTCCAGTATTGGAATACCAGGGCTGTGAAATATTAGCTGGAGTTATAAAAAAAAGGTTGTCTTAATACAGGTGTTCCTTGTCCTCTATTATACATAGTAATACAATTTGTCAAATTATAGTTATAACAAGTTACATGATACTTTTTCTCTTATCCTGTTTACTTTTATATTTTCAGTAATTAAAACATAAGGGAATTATATACAGGCTTGCAAACCATAATAAGAAGCCACTTATTTACAATCCTTATTTACAAGATCAGGTAGGGGAGTACTAGTGAAGTTAACAAAATCTAGGGCAGCTATCAAACACCAAAAATCTCTTTGTATGCACCACCACTGAAGATCAGAACATTACTTATAAATCCTCCAGAGGTTTTTAATGTAATTTTGATACAAGTGTTTCTCATCAACTTTGTGAGACCAATCCAAAATATATTCATTACTGTCATAGATATTATGAGGTACTGGTCAATTGTTGACACACTGCATCCCTTTTAGGAAGGGCACCCAGTTCTGTAGTAGTATGATTAGGACAGTAAGGTATTGGTGGATGTTCCATGGGAAACACAGTTATGTCTTTGGGCAGTCCCAATTTTATAACTATCTGAATAAATTTAGTTACATCCCAAGGGCCAGTGAGTTTGGCTACCTGGGCTCCCCATATGCTCTCTTATCTTCTGAGGTCACTTTTAAATAGCCAGTATTATCATTGTGGTACCAACATACAGGTAGACTCCCACTGTATCTAGTATAATTAAATCCATCTCAATGGACAGGTAAAATATGTTTGCCTGAAAATCATTATTAAATATTGGAATAAATTCTCTAGTCCACAAAATTTGGTGTTCTAAATGTGAATCTGGAAAGTAAGTCCAGTAAGTTTCCCCATGAACTCTACTTACTGAACAGTTTAATAAAGCCACCATGGCCACAAGCATTATGGCAGGAGATTTAGTATTTCCCTGTTGATTTACCATCTGTTTAGCCTGGTAGGTCAGTTTCTTCTATAGTCCCCATGTTGGCAGATCAGCCTTCTGGGTTCTTTGAGTTCTCTTCCTCTTCTTCCCACCATCTCGTCCTTGGTGGGTACCAGGAACAACACTTCTGGTTTGAGTTTCAGTCCTTTAAACTGTGGTTGGAGGGTTTGCTGCTCTTTCTGGAAAGACACAAGCATGACCTCTACCCCACATAATCACTGGATCTGGCCCATTCCATTCTTCTGTTCGTCTTTCCACCAGACCAGACCTATTGCACCTGCTGCTGTATGAGCCATGTGTCGCTCAGCTGCAGTGTGACCTTCAGCATCACAGTTCAAAAAATTTAATACGAAAAGATCAAGAACAACTTTGTGGGGTTCTACTTCCCCTTTTTGTTTTGGTGATTGTAACTTTAGAGATAAATGAACTCACTCTACAATGGCCTGGCCTTGAGGATTGTAAGGAATGCCAGTTTGGTCCTCAATATGATGTTGATCACAAAATTGTTGAAAAGATGAACTAGTATAAGTTGGAGCATTATTATTAGTTTTAATTTAGAATGGATGGCCCAGCACTGCAAAAGCAGCCGAACAGTGGGAAATAACTTGATGTGAATTGTCTACTGGCCAGGAAAAATAGTAAAAGTCACCTGGAAGGCAGGTAGGGACTGTCAAAGTTGATGTCAAACTTAAAAGGGCACCATAATGAAAGAAGGCTCAGTTTTTGTCTTCAACAAAATTATGAAATGGAGATAAAGATTTGGAGGAGACTAAACAAGGTGGAGCCATTTAATAACTTTTGAAGACTGCCATACGGCCCCTGTAGGGTATGAGAAATAGGAAACATCAACACATGCATAGGCTGCTGTAAGTTAATTTTAGCAAGTTGTGCAGTAGTGATAGCAGTTTCAACTTTCATTAAGGCAGTCCTTGCTTCTGTAGTAAGTTGCTGAGGAGAGGCCGGAGAGGGATCGCCACACAATATATCAAAGGACTCAAATCTGCAGGAGATCATTGTAAGTTAGGCCTTAACCAGTTAAACTCCACCAATAACTTGTGAAAATCATTGAAAATATATAAAACATCACTTTTAATTTGTAAGTTTTGCAAATGAACCAAGTGTCCTATAAATAGGCTGCCCAAATATATATATATATATATATATATATATATAAAGAACTTTTGTCCTTGTTTAAGAAACTAATAGACAACAGTTATAAGGTTTACAAGGAAAATACAAAATGAAATTTAACAGGAATAAAAACATTTATGTTGGGACTAATGACACGTTAACTAACTCAGGCTGACTCCTTGCTCCCTGGCAAGTGAGCAAGATCAAGGCTCAAAGGCGGTTTCAAAGGTTAATGACGATAAATTGGACCACCATCAGGGATGGGTTAACAACAGTTCCAAGAGCATGATCAGCTCGTGCTTGCCATATAGTCCTATGGGACTCTCACCTGCGGGAACCCCCCCATGCCTTGCTGACCTTTAAGCTGATTGGTTCCCGCCTAGCCCCCACTCTACATAAAAACTGTGTGACTTCCTCAATAAACAAGTTCCTGCTGTGACTGGTCTTCCTGACCTCTGATTGTCCTCCACCCGGAGGGCTGGGAGGGGGTGGTCAGTCAGCCCTACCTATCCCAGTCTGACGTTGTTGGGGAGTGTCCCCTTTCCTTGTCACTGGTCGAGAAGAGCAAGGGGCTTAAGACCCTGACACATTTAGATTGTACAATAACTATGAGTCAATAAATGTGATTTTGTTGTAATCCCAAACCTTTATTTAACTATGTATACTATGTTTCCTATTTATTTTAAGATTACAGTGGCTTTTATAACAAAAATCTATCTTTTGAACTGAATTTTAAACTTGAGTGGTTATCTTAACATGGAATAAGGTGAGTCTTAACTCAGGTGAGGTGGTTCTTAAATCTTAGATATGGTGTTTTACTTTTGAAATTCATCTTTAAGCTCTTAAATATTATTTTAAATTGATTATCATTTTTGACTTCATATGAATCAGTTAACATAATTTAACATTCCATCTGAAATATGAATTAAACAAGTCAAGAGAACTTTTAATCCTCTTTTGTGCAAAAATGGCAAAATGTTTACATCCCATATTACCAACCTTCAAATAAACCAGGCTCTCCTTATTATACTTTAGAAATATATGCAAGTTTAACTCTCAGTGTAGAGAGTAACACAATTTTTTAACTTGTGACAGATTATTTGATCTAATTACAAAATATGAAATCATATAAATAATTTATTAACTAAATTTGTTATTTTTAAAACAGACCATTGTTAGAACACCAGCTTTGTAAAATGCTCTCCTAAACTTTATATATAAAAGACTTTAAATGAATACTTTTAGAATACAAAGAAACCAGTTAACAGCACCACAATTGCACTGATATTTTTATATTAACTAAGTTTAACTTTTGAAGAAAATTTTAGAATCTGGAATGTAATGTAATACCCTAAAATAAGCGTTATTGTTTAACCAGAGTTGGAAAATATTTTAAAACTTCACAGACATAAGAAATTGCTTGATAAGTAAGAGTAAATTAATGTTTTAAAAAAAAGCTTTATTGATTTAACATACAGAATTTAAACTTTGGTTCACATCAGAACATTGATATTTTACTTATGTCTGGAGAAGGGATTACCTTTACAAACCTACAACACAAATCTTTTTGTCACTTACACAAACCTTCCTGTCACAAACTCAGACCTTGTTTCTCTTTCCCTTCACAAACCTTATCTCTTTCCTTCATAAACTTTATATCTCTTTCCTAGCCATTGATCCCTTTTTGAATTCACATTCTGAAACAATCCTTACAAAGTTTATGAATTTCTTCCAATTACTCCTCTTAATAAGTTGAAATACTTCATGTTGTTTACAGTACATTAATTGAAACACAGCTGAAACCTTTTGGACCTTTTGTATATAGAATTACACCTGTTAAAACTTTAACTTAGTAATTTTGCTTTAGTGAAGATCTAGAAACAAAGCAATCCTAAACTCCTTTTTTAAATTTAGCAATTTAAGAAAACACAGTTATAAAGATTAATTCCATTTATGTTAAATCTAATTTACTCATGCAGTTTGTAAGAATTAAAATATTAGACAAATGAAATTAACAGTATTGACCATTTCATTCCTGTTGAAGGAAAATCCTAGAAGCAATGGACATTACATTACATTACAGACATTTTCTAGACATCAACATTTTATTGTCTGACCACCTAGAAAAAATTTGTGAGTTAGAATTTTAAAGATATCTTTACTTTTATCTGATTACTTGAATTAAATTATTTGAATCCGTCTCTTTATTTAAATTTTTAATTGTTGAGCACTCATTTGTCTAAATGCCAATTTTGATATCATGCATATATATAGACCCAACAATGCAAAACACAGGTGTGCACACATATACAAAACAGACAAGAAAGATTTTGTAACTTTTGTAAGTGGAACTCCACAGGTAGGAGGCAATGTTATTGATGTATATTAAAACCTCTTAGATTTAACCCATTTGAAATTAAAATAGAGCCCATCAGACTTTAGTATTATGACTTAAACATAGAACAGGCCTGTCCAATTGGAAATGTTAGGTATAAAATCTAACAGTCATGAGGAACACTGAAATCAAAGATTTCAGGTAGCCGGCTATCCGTCCTTAATGGTTGTCAGAATTATTCCCAACATTACCATGTCTATCTTCCTTAGGATTTATTAAAAGGAATTTCTGAATGTATTTAAGAGCTAACCCTGGAGAAATTGACTTCTGAACAAAGGCAGAGTGTAAAAACTTTAATATTTAGATAAAAAAATACTGATCAAAAAAATACATATATTCATGTGGAATTTTAAAAAACAGGAGTTTTCTAAAAAAAAAAAAATCACATGGCTACAATACTAACATCTTCATCAGGTCAGAGTGTACTTTTAGCTCAGGTAAGAATCAGTTCAAATATCTGAACAATGTGGAAGTTTGTGAAGTCCTCAGGAAAGAAATAAAAAATTTTAGCGAAAGAAAGCTTGTACGTTCAGAATCTTTCACTTTTCTCTTTCTGTGCTGTAGTATGAGGGAGGAACTTGTTCAGAAAGTCAGCTGAAAACAGATAAGATAGCCAGTCAAGCAGTTTGAATTTAAAAAAGGACACTTTTTTCCTTTTGTTTTAACTGTTTTTTCATAAGCCTTGTAAATCTTTCAGGTTCTGTAATTTATATTTTTAAATATAAGCCTCGGAGAGACAGAGAGCCAGCAGAAAATAAGAGGTAAGGAAAACTGCTGTAATCGTTGTTTTCTTTTGAGAGACCATTCTCTTAAAGCATGGTGTCAGTCTATCTTCTCTCCAGAGAGCACCTTTATTTCTTTTTTGTTCCTGGAGCTGTAAACCTAATTTTAAGCAGGGTGCCAGTCGCCCATGTCTTTACACGAACTGATACCTCTGTAGGAAACCAGGGGAAACTTTTAGTAATAAAGTTTATAAATTCTAAGAGCTGCGTTCTCCTAACAGAACTAGCGCTCTTCCTAAACAGATCTCTAAAGACACACAATGATCCCTTTCTTTGGATCCTGTATATCCCATATTTTACACCTGACTTGGACTCACTCCCCCAACCTCTTACCTTTGACGATTTTTTTGACTTATATGGCACCCCTCCAGGAGTGTCCCCTCTTCTAATGGCTGAAGAAAGTTCCCCTGTTTCTGGATCTGTACGGGCCACCAACTGTCATGACCAGTGCAAACAAACTCTCAAGTCTGGTGAGGGGTGAAGGGAGATTGGAAAATAAAGATTCACAGACACAGATCTTGAAGATTAAGCTGGGATCAGGTGGAGTTCTGCTCTTTGATGGAGATGCTGATCTAAAGGGTTATGCCAGCAGTCTTTATTTGTGTATGTATCCTTACCAGGTTAAAGACTATGCAGCCATTATTCTTTGTATTCAGGAAAGTTACAGAAACTAGCACATCTATGTAGCTTTTTCACAGTTGCAATCCACAGTTGCAAAATGCAATGTTAGGAGCTTTGTGTAGCTCTCAAGAAAGCCCATTGTTTAAAGTTACTGTAAGGTGGGCAGGAACTGCAGAAGCAGAGCTGGTGAAACATTGTGCTTGTCTAGCATAAGAGTTCCTTCCTTCCCAGGAGCTGTGTGCCTGAGATGAAGGTCAGAGCTGATAGGACTTTTGCACAGAGTCTCCTCATGCAGGGCATTGCTACAGCAGCTAGGCATCCTGTGCCCTTGCAGAGGAACATTCCCAGGCACCAGGCATGCCACAGTCATGAGGGCATCAGAGACCCCCAATCTGTCACTGCTCCCCCATCCTCCATCACTGCTCCCAACACCCAGAGTTTAATAGCAAAAAGCAGTGAATCTATTAACTGGATGATTTTTTTATATTATCTTTTTTACTCTCATTGTTTTAATTATAGATTGAAATAAATTTATTTTTTCATAATTCCTTTGTTTAGAAACTGACTCACAGAATTTTTTTTTTTTCTTTTTGGTTCTGGGGATTGAACCCAGGGGCACTTACCCACTGAGCCATAGCCTCAGCCCTTTTTTGTATTTTATTTAAAGATAGGGTCTCATTGAATTGCTTAGGTCCTCACTAAGTTCCTGAGACTGGCTTTGAACTCGCCATCCTCCTGCCTCAGCCTCCTGAGCCACTGGAATTCTAGGTGTGAGCCACCAAGGCAGCCTACCTCAAAGAATTCCTAAATTTGTGATGATCCATTCTATAAACCATAGCCAGCACACCAGCATCTTAACTATCCCATGGAGCCTGTCTTCAGAGAGTCTGAGAGCAAGTCAAATTGGTCAGCGGTGTATGGGGAGCAGCAGGCTCTCAGATACTGCTGGTTGGGGTGTTTAGGCTATTTTTCACTTTGTTCTTGGAGATAATGCATGTGTATATGTGCAGGGAACATATATGGAAGTTGTTCTGAGCACTTTAAAATGAATAGTTATGGCTTCCAAAGGATTCAAAGCAAGTCTTTCAAAGATGCCCAATCCTTTCCTGCCTCTAACATTTAAGGAGCTGTCCTTCAGGACTTGTTTTTGTCAGGTTTTATGTCAAACTGCTTTCCCACAAACTTTTGTGCCCTCCTGTAATCCCCACCATGCTGACTGGCCGTGGTTATTACCTTTCCTTCAGAGGCTCTGTGCTGAAAGCCAGTTATGAGCTTCTGTCCCAGTGGACGGTGATGAAGTTGGAGGGGCTGTCATCCAGGGCTGTATGAGAGCCCCAGATGGATACAGGAGCACCAGGGATTATTGATGGAGTCATTTCTGTAGTTCTACTGACAAACTGAATGGCTGCTTTGCCAAGTTTCTAATATTAGGAAACATTTCTGGTGGCCTGTCATGCTCTTGAATCCTTTGGAGTAGAGATCATGATTTAAATTTCTAGGTTTAAATCTGAAAATTTAAATAAATTTAAATGATGAGTGATTCTTTTTTTTTTCCCCTCCCTGATAATGAAGAATGATATGCGAAGTATCTTAATAACGTAGTCAAAACCAAACAATTAAACAGAGATGTGAAGTTATATAAAATCATAGTAGCGAAACCCCAAGGGTATTGCAGTCATTGATAGTCAATTTAAAAGGAGGGGATTTTCCTATCAAGGTAATTGTTTCCCAAATAATGCACAGATTCTCATAAGTTAGTGATTATTTCATAAACACCTTAAACCAGAATCAAGAGGTAAGTAGTTAAAAAAAATACTTTGTTTTGTTTTTTACTGGCAAGTAGATTGATGTATTTGCACAGCTAGCTGACATAGTTACCACTGAAAAGTATTTTCTAACTTGGCATAAACTCTTAATTTGTTTTTTAATGCCACTTCACGGCAAAGCTAGTGGAAGGAAAAGAAGAAAAAAAGAAACTTTCTGACATTATAAAATGCTATTTTAAATAACTGCTGCTGCCATCTCCCAGGAAACTAGGAAAGCATTCCATTTAGAACTTCCTTATGCAACATTTTCCATTCATTTCTATATTGTTATCATGTGTCTTACCATAAATGAGATGGGAAATTATTATGATGTCACCAAGGAGGACATATACCCCCCGAAGGAAGCAAGGTAAATAGGGGCGTCACAGTGTGACCAAGATTGCCTGGGAACAATGACTCTGTGGTAAATTTTGTGGTTTTACTTCTTTTAAAGTTAACAGGATAGTTAACCAGGTATGGAAAATGATTTAAATATATCATGAAGCACAGCTCTTTTGGTTATGTAAGTTATGAAACAACAATTCTTCCACCTCTTAGAAATTTACTCTTTTTATCCACCAAATCTTGGTTCTTACACCCAGATTTGTTTAAGAGATGAAACTGATAATATGAAAGCCATTTTTATTTGCTTAATTTATATGTGCCCCCAAAGTTACTGGCACTTTATTATCTAGTCTGCAATTTCTGGTTTTCAAAGTTCTGCACTTCAGTGTCATGATGTAATCTTGAATTCTGAAAACAAAGAAAGGTGTTTTTTTTTTTCTCTTTTTTTATAATGAGTGTATTGTACTTATAGCCAGAATTGAAGACATGGTTGTGATGGAACATTACATTTCTCTTTTGATACTAATCTTAAGTTGTATTGGGCAGATAGTTTGGTTTAAATGTGGAAGTAAAATTTAAGCTCTGCTCAACGATCGGGAGTAAATAAAGGAAATAAAATACAAAGTTTTCTATTAGCCTAAAATTTGATTTCACTTTAAAAGATTTATTTGAAGATTTTAACGGAAAACAACAGTTACAATCCTGGCCTACATGACACTGTATCAAAGACCCAAGTCACATGAGTTCACTTTGTCAAGATAGTAAATTTGGCAGAGTGAAGAGAAGGGAGTAAGATTTGCTCACAAGATTATTACATTATTGCTTTTTATTCCTCTCTTTTTTTAATATGATTATGTGTTAGGCAAAAGTTTTGCCTCAAGTATATACAGTGGAACCATATCAGGGGCTTTGCTGTTAACAACTCAGTAGAACAAGTTTCTGGAGGGAAGTCAGAGGCTATATGAAATTTACATTTTTTCTCCTTCCAAAATATTTGCATTACCTTAACACAAATAAAGAAAGGCAAAGTAAGAAATTTCATAAAAAAAACACAGAACAAATAAATGGTAGGTAAGTTAAATGAGTGCATTTTCCCATTTATTTTTGATACCTAAGATGAAATTAGCAGATTCAGTTTGGCAGATGCATTGAATTGGCATGAGTAAAGAATAATGGTAGGTATTTCAGTTGATGCGGGGGTGAGGGACCTTGTCATTCTCATTGTCTGAAACAGAGGGCAAGTTTGTCTGTAGAGTCAAACTTTCCTGGAACTTTAATGTTCTTTTTTTTTTATAAGGGACACTAAATATTTGCTGATCACTTTTACTACAGGATTTTTTTAAAAGGTAGAAAAATTTTGAAAATTATTATTGATTGCATAGAATCTTCAACCTGTGTGAAATGAATTAGTGAACAGATAAGCATTTCTATGTTTTGTGTAAGGTGTATAGGTATATATATTTTCAATATTAAACTGAAAAATAATATTGAGTTAATGTGCTATGAAGCTGAAATAATGTTTTCAAGTACTATTTTAAACTGAAAAATACAGGAAAAATTCACAGGGTCAATACAAGGTAACCAACACGATGGATCCTCATATCACACAGGTGGAAAGAGCACCCCTCCCTCATGAACGGTCCAATGGGGAATTTTTTTAAAATAGTGATTTTTTTTTTTTTAAATAATGTAATCTAGTATTCAACAAATACTTCTTTTACACGGGCTGAATGTTGCTCAAATGTGTGAAAAGGCCCTAGCTCTACAGTTAGCTCACAGTGAACAGGTCATTTTAAATATTTAAGAGAAACCCAGTGACATCCTAGGACCCCGACAATTATTAGTTCAAGGTAGTCCACTATTTCAAGATGATCAAGCAACTCTCCTTTCAATGGTTTCACATCTTTGTTAAGCAAGGTTTTGGTGATGACTGTGAAGAAAGCAAATGTCACATGAAAATACATGCAGGACAGGAAGAATCATGGTGGTATCCGGTCATATCCCAAGGCTGAGGAGCAGTGTGACTGTTTTAGATGGTTTTTTCGTTGCTATGACTAAAAGATCTGACCAGAACAATTTTAGGGGAGGAAAAGATTATTTAGGGTTTTATGGTTTCAGAGATCTCAATCCATAGACAGCAGACTCCATTCCTGGAGGTTCAAGTGAGGCTGAACATCATGGAGGAAGAGTGGTGGAGGGAAGCGGCTCACCTGACAATCAGAAAGCAGAGAGAGTCCACTGTCCTGATTCAAAATACATACCTCACAGCCAACCCCCAAATAAACTACTTCCTCCTGTCACACCCCCCTGCCTCCAGTTATCACTCAGTTAATCCCATCAGGAATTTTTTTTTTTATTGTAAACAAATGGGATACATGTTGTTTCTCTATTTGTACATGGACTCAAGGCATACCATTTGTGTAATCATAAATTTACATAGGGTAATGTTGTTTGATTCATTCTGCTACTTTTTCCCTTCCCCCTCACCCCTCCCATCCCTCTTTTCCCTCTATACAGTCCTTCCTTCCTCCATTCTTGCCCCCCTCCCTAACCCTCACCCTAAACCCTCCCACCCGCCATTATGTGTCATCATCCGCTTATCAGTGAGATCATTCGTCCTTTGGTTTTTTGAGATTGGCCTATTTCACTTAGCATGATATTTTCCAATTTCCTCCATTTACCTGCAAATGCCATAATTTTATCATTCTTTATGGCTGAGTAATATTTCATTGTATATATATATCACAGTTTCTTTAGCCATTCATCAATTGAAGGACATCTAGGTTGGTTCCACAACCTGTCTATTGTGAATTTAGCAGCTATGAACATTGTTGTGGCTGTATCTCTGTAATATGCTGATTTTAAGTCCTTTGGGTATAGGCCAAGGAGTGGGATAGCTGGGTCAAATGGTGGTTCCATTCCAAGCTTTCTAAGGAATCTCCATACTGCTTTCCAGAGTGGCTGCACTAATTTGCAGCCCCACCAGCAATGTAGGAGTGTACCTTTCTCCCCACATCCTCGCCAACACCTGTTGTTGCTTGTATTCTTGATAATCACCATTCTAATTGGGGTGAGATGGAATCTTAGGGTAGTTTTGATTTGCATTTCTCTTATTACTAGAGATGTTGAACATTTTTTCATATAT
Organism: Sciurus carolinensis; assembly: GCF_902686445.1. Taxonomy (NCBI): domain Eukaryota; kingdom Metazoa; phylum Chordata; class Mammalia; order Rodentia; family Sciuridae; genus Sciurus; species Sciurus carolinensis. The sequence continues at coordinate 76,865,221 of NC_062227.1, read as the reverse complement.
CTGTTGATTGCTTATACATCTTCTTCTGTGAAGCATCTGTTCATTTCCTTAGCCCATTTGTTGATTGGGTTATTTGTATTCTTGGTGTAGAGTTTTTTGAGTTCTTTATATATTCTGAAAATCTGTGCTCTATCTGAAGTAGGAGTGGCAAAGATGTTCTCCCACTCTGTAGGCTCTCTCTTCACATTACTGATAGTTTCCTTTGCTGAGAGAAAGCTTTTAAGTTTGAATCTATCCCAGTTATTGATTCTTGCTTTTATTTCTTGTGTTATGGGAGTCATTTAAGGAAGTCTGATCTTAAGCTGACATGTTGAAGATTTGGACCTACTTTTTCTTCTATAACATGCAGAGTCTCTGGTCTGACTCTGAGGTCCTTCATCCATTTTGAGTTGAGTTTTGCACAGGGTGAAAGATAGAAGTTTAATTTCATTCTGTTGCATATGGTTTTCCAGTTTTCCCAGCACCATTTGTTGAAGAGGCTATCTTTTCTCCATTGCATATTTTTGGCACCTTTGTCTTGTATGAGAAAATTGTATTTATTTGGGTTTCTGTCCATGTCCTTTATTCTGTAGCATTGATCTACCTGTCTATTTTGGTACCAATACCATGCCGTTTTTTGTTACTATTGCTTTGTAGTATAGTTGAAGGTCTGGCATTACGATAACCTTACTTTGCTCTTTCTGCTAAGGATTGCTTTAGCTATTCTGGGTTTCTTATTCACCCAGATTAATTTCATAATTGCTTGCTCTATTTCTGTAAAGTACATCATTGGGATTTTAATTGGAATTGCTTTGAATCTGTATAGCACTTTTGGTAGTATGGCCATTTTGACAATATTAATTCTGCCTTTCCAAGAACATGGGAGATCTTTCCATTTTCTAAGATTTTCTTTAATTTCTTTCTTTAGTGTTCTGTAGTTCTCATTGTAGAGGTCTTTCACCTCTTTTGTGAGATTGATTCCCAAGTATTTTATTTTCTTCGAAACTATTGTGAATGGGGTAGTTTTCCTAAATTCTCTTTCTGAAGATTCATCACTTATGTATAAAAATGCATTGGATTTATGAGCATTGATCTTGTAACCAGCAATTTTACTGAATTCACTTATGAGTTCTAAAAGTTTTCTGGTGGAATTTCCAGATTCCTCTAAATATATAATCATGCCATCAGCAAACAGGGATAGTTTGAGTTCTTCTTTTCCAATTCATATCCCTTTAATTTCTTTGGTTTGTCTAATTGCTCTGGCTAGAGTTTCAAGGACCATGTTGAATAGAAGTGGTGAAAGAGGGCATTCCTGCCTTGTTCCAGTTTTTAGGGGGAATGCTTTCAGTTTTTCACCATTTAGAATGATATTAGCCATGGGCTTAGTGTAGATTGCCTTTACAATGTTAAGGAACGTTCCCACTATCCCTATTTTGTCTAGTGTTTTGAGCATGAAGGGATGCTGTATTTTATCAAATGCTTTTTCTGCATCTATTGAAATAATCATGTGTTTCTTGATTTTAAGTCAAGAAACTTATTGTTATTGAGATCTATGTTTTCTTTATTCAATTTTTGTTTGGAAGATCTATCCAGTGGTGAGAGAGGTGTGTTAAAATTGCCTAGTATTTTTGTGTTGTGGTCTATTTGATTTCTGGAATTGAGAAGGATTTGTTTGACGTACATGGATGAGCCAATGTTTGGGGCATAGATATTTATGATTGTTATGTCTTGCTGATTTATGCTTCCCTTAAGCAGTATGTAATGTCCTTCTTTATCTCTTCTGACTAGTTTTGGCTTGAAGTCCACATTATCTGAAATGAGGATGGATACTCCAGCTTTTTTGCTGTGTCCGTGTGCATGGCATGTTTTTTCCCATCCTTTCACTTTTAGTCTATGGGTATCTCTTTCTATGAGCTGAGTCTCTTGCAGGCAGCATATTGTTGGATTTTTCTTTTTAATCCAATCTGCCAGTCTATGTGTTTTGATTGATGAGTTCAGGTCATTAACATTCAGGGTTATTATTGTGATATGATTTGTATTCCCAGTCATTTGACTCATTTTTGTTTTTGACATGATTTGGTTTCTCCTTTATTTGGCTATTCCTTTAGGCTAGTTTCTCCCATTGCTGATTTACGTCGTTGTTTTTCATCTCTTCCTCATGGAATATTTTGCTGAGAATGTTCTGTAATGCTGGCTTTCTTTTGTAAATTCTTTTAGCTCTTGTTTATCATGGAGGAATTTTATTTTGTTGTCAAATCTGAAAGTATGTTTTGCTGGGTATAAGATTCTTGGTTGGCATCCATTTTCTTTCAGGGCTTGGTAAATGTTGTTCCAGGCCCTTCTAGCTTTTAGGGTCTGGATTGAAAAATTTACTGATATTCTTATTGGTTTTCCCCTGAATGTAATTTGATTCTTTTCTCTTGCGGCCTTTAAAATTCTGTCTTTATTTTGTATGTTAGGTATTTTCATAATAATGTGCCTTGGTGTGGGTCTGTTGTAATTTTGTATATTTGGAGTCCTATAAGCCTCTTTTACCTGGTTTTCTATTTCATTCTTCAGATTTGGGAAATTTTCTGATATTATTTCATTGAATATATCGTTCATTCCTTTGGTTTGTTTCTCTAAGCCTTCCTGAATCCCAATAATTCTTAAATTTGGCCTTTTCATGATATCCCATAATTCTTGTAGATTCTGTTCATGATTTCTTACCATCTTCTCTGTTTGTTCAACTTTGTTTTCAAGGTTAAATATTTTGTCTTCAATGTCTGAGGTTCTGTCTTCCAGGTTTTCTATCCTATTGGTTATGCTTTCTATGGAGTTTTTAACTTGGTTTATTGTTTCCTTCATTTCAAGGATTTCTGTTTGTTTGGTTTTTTTTCAGTATCTCTAACTCTTTATTGAAATGATAATTTGCTTCCCGTATTTGCTCCTTTAACTGTTGATTGGTGCAATCATTTAATGCCTGCATTTGCTCTTTCATCTCCTCATTTGCTTCCCTGATTGTTTTAATTATGTACATTCTGAACTCCCTTTCTGATATTTCTTCTGCTGTGCTGTCATTGGGTTTATTGATATAGTATCTAGGTTTGTTTGGGACATTTTCTTCCCTTGTTTTCTCATATTGGTCAGATGTCAGTGGAACTCTGAGATATTGCAGATTTCCTCTATTGGCTTATAGTGTCCCTGTAGATTTCCAGTGTATCACCTCCCAGTCTTCAGTAGCCTGAAGTCTTGGAGGAACTTGATAATGCAGTGCTTCCAAAGAAAGCTGCCCCTATCCCGCTACTGGGTCCAGGGCTGGGGGCTGGTTCTGCATGGAAATCCTCTCACTGGGTGGTCCTGCTCCTAGAAGCTGGCTATAGACAGGGCCTGACCCCGCCTGAGGGAGCCGGGCTGCTCGGGGAAAGCCTCTCCCTGTCCTGACCTGGTCCCAGAAGCCGCCTTTGGGCCAGGACCCGCTGCTGGGTTCAGGGCTTGGGGTTGGCTCTGTGCGGAGAAGCTCTCTCTGGGCGGGCCTGCTCCGAGAAGCTGGCTGTGGACCGGGCCTGCCGCCCGAGGGAGCCGGGTTGCCCAGGAAAGCCTCTCCCTGCCCTGCCCTGGTCCCAGAAGCCCCCTGCCGCCTGGGGCCCACCGCTGGGTCCAGGCTTGGGGTCAGCTCTGTGAGGAGAAGCTCTCACTGGGCAGGCCTGCTCCAAGGAACTGGCTGTGGATGGAGCCTGCCGCTGGAAGGAGCAGGGCTGCTTGTGGAAGTCTCTTGCTGCCCTGCCCTGCCCTGGTCCGAGAAGCTGCCAACTGTCCAGGCCTGCCACCCACGCCGAGCTTCACCTGGTGGGAGAGACTCACCCCGTGGCTCTATGTTGGTCCGAGTCTCTCAATACCTCCTCTTGTTGAACCCTGAGTTATGGAGTGACGGGAGATGCAGTCACCCTCTAGTTCGCCATCTTGGATTCCCTTTTTCCCCATCAGGGATTATTGCACTGTTCAGGCTGAGGCCATAACCCATTTCTCCTCCAAATCTTCTTGTATCATTTCACATACGAGCATTTGGGGACACTGCATCTAAACCTTAAGAGTGACACAGCCCATTAGTCTTAACTGTGGCTATGTAGGCAAGAAATACATTTTTCCAACTCAGGTGTATTAATTTTTTAAGTCGTGTATCCATGAATGTTGATTCCTATAGACCAACTATTTAAAGCATTTGTCCTCATTTTGGCTGAGTGTTGTCATCAGGGTGGGTTGGGATGCTGGGATGTACAAATTCTATGAACTGGGAGAGCTTGGGAACCTCTGCATTAGACTTAAATACTAGTTGAATAAATGCTATTCCCTTGGACCTTTTTAGAGTCAGATTTGTATATTATCGTAAATTGGATATCTGATTGGCATCTCAAAGTCAATGCATTACTACTAGGTTTTTTCATTAATAAAGGAGGGCTAGTGATTTTCTCTACAGAGCATGATGGTTATTCACAGAGGCCTAAAATTCTTTGCTTTTGATATTTTACATTTTGGGATATTTCTATCAATGATGTCGGCCAGTGCTTACCTTGCCTTATTTCAAGTCAGTAGTAACTAGGATTTGCAGATTAAATTATTGTTCTCATTCCCTGCTTTCTTTCATAAGCAAACAGTTGTGCACACAGTAGACACATTCAATTTCCCACAGCACCTATCCTTCAAAACAATTTTGAAGGATCGGTGTAGCGGAGGCTCTAGCCGGGGCTTCGGCAGGTGTTCCCCACAGAGAGTTCGCTCCACCCATTACAAACGCTTCCAGCTTCCATTTACTTTAGCAACTTTAACAATTGAAACACATTCAGGACATTTAAAGACTACATGTGTGTAGAAGGAGTTGTACTTGAAGTTCATGTGACCCAGGGCACAATGGCTCCTCAGACGTTGAAGATGTCCACAGCACACTCGCACGCATGCTCACGTTTCATTCCTGTTGAAGGTATGTGTCTGGGACACACAGAAAACAAGGGCACAGGCATGGTTTTGGAGAGAGATACGCAATTCAGTAGCCCCACATGGGGAGAAGTCACACACATGAAGAAATAATTGCCTTGGAACTGCATCAAGGGAGCCATTACTAAGAAGACAGCATTGTGGCTGCACCAAGTTGCACCTGAGAATATGCCAGATGGAGAAGCCCATGGCACCCAAGATTAGCAGGCGGCTTTCAGAGCTGAGAGCATTTTCCTGAAGACATGAGAGGGAGGACCAAAGGTGGAATTGCAAGTGGATGGTTCTGGGTGACACTCAGTGTGGCCTGTCTGCTTGGTCTGTGTGGGGGAGTGACGGGACGTGACCGGGATGGGAGGTGGAAACAAGAACATACCTGTGTGCATACCTGTTGGGAGAAGATGCAAGTCTGCGTTTAAATACCATGTAGCCACTGAAAGATTTTTCAGAAGGGAGTAACTGTTCACGCTTGTGATTTAGAAATGATCATCTTTCAACTCTCATAGAAACTGGAGAGGCGGGGCCGATAAGGACAGAGACACCTTTTAAGGGCCCTGTCAATCTGGAAGTTCTACTTATACATTTGATAATTTGACTCTGCGTGTTTTGGACGGCAGAAAGTTCTCTGGCCTCCCAATCATCTGGGCACATCTGTTCAGTGGGCACTGCCCTCTGTTCACTGCTTGCCACTCCATCTTGGAGAGCTGCTCAGGTCAGTGGATTTCAAAGGTAATGAATAAGAAGTGCTTAGTGTTTAAACAAAGGTAGGGATGACGGTCTTGGTTTGACCCTGCTCAGCGTGGACACTGGACAGTACCTGTAAGCCAGCAGAAAAGACAATCTCTCAAATTGCAGAGTGGGGGTCAGTCAAATGAATGTGAAAGAAAAGGAGACCATACAAGTTCTGTGAGCAGGGAATTTAAATACTCATTGCTTGGTTTATAATGTCTTTAGTTCCTGTTTTTTCTAGTACTAATGTAAAATTAAAAACCAATACTTAAATTGATATTTTAGCAAACAATTTGAACCATATTTTTAGTAGTCTTGGAATGATAATATTGAGATGATGCTATCAAAGTTTGATGTATATTCTATTATTTTAATGTAGAAATTCTTTTGAATATTACTTTTATTGTTAGATGCCTAAAGATCAGCATTAAGAATGTGTTTAGCTTGTGGACTGGGACTGTAGCTCAGTGGTAGAGCACTTGCCTAGCATGTGCTGTGCTGGTCCTGGGGTTCAACACTCAGCACAAAAAAAAAAACAAAAAACAAAAAACAAAAAACAAAAAAAAGAGCATGTGTTCAGTTTTGTAAATCGTATTTAACTTTTATTTCCTACTTACTGCATGGTAAACACAGAGGAATAATCAGAATGTCAGCAAATGAGGTCACAGAGGAATAATCAAAATGTCAGCAAATGAGGTCCCAAAGTGTCCCCAGAAGGGGAAGGGGACCTTCACTCAGCCCTGGCAGATTTTTGACTTATACCACAGAAACAAATTGTGGGATGTTTCAAAAGAGGCACAGCCGAAGTTTACTGTGGGAAGTAGATTCACCTAGGAAAGTGGATTCGCACTCAGAGGGAGCGGCAGTGTGGGCGGTCAGAGGGAGACGGGCTTTGGGCTCTCCGGTTTCTTCTTTTCAAGGGAACCTGGTGATGGTGAAGAAGACAGGCACGAGGGGTGCCCCCTCCCGTGACTGAGGAGTGGAGCAGTCCTTGTGGCATGTTTCACGCAGGGTCTTTAGGTGCACATTACCTGGACTGTACCCAGGCCCTGGGTCTTCAATGATCCCTCTCTCTAGGCTTCTTCTAATCACTCTAAAAATGTGTTTTGTAAACCAATAAGGTATATAGGCACTAATTAGCTAGATTTACAGTACCCTAAGTTTTACTGGACCTTTTAAGAATTTAAGCCTGAAGGTAAACAGGCCTCTGGTAGGCTGAAGGTGAGGGCATGCATGGGGATTTTAGATTTAAAGTCACAGTTTCTCCATCCTTCCCTATTTGTTTCCTTTCTACCTATTTTTATTTTTTCTAAAATCTGCATTAATGCATTCAAAACACACATTAATTGCATTGCTGCTCTCTCCAAACTATTTTGAAATTTCGCTATATTAGTGAGGTCCCCAAACATTGAATTCCAAATAAAAAATTAAATCAAAGTTGTTTCTAGTTTGAAATTTCTGTGTAGATTTTTAGATTGTGAACACATGAAACTGTAAATTCATAACTGGTGCACTTACAGGGGACAATGCTTTGAATATTTTGGATCTACCATGTTTAAGCTCAAATTCCACATTGCAGATTGGCCTAGCCACTGAAGGTTACTGGGAATGAAGGCCAACTGGTTGGTCTTGAGTAGATAGGATGAATGCATTTGCCTGTACAATTAGAGTACCAGGACTACTTCCTAGTGGATACTGTGACTACTTCCTCTTTTGATTTGATTTGTAACTATTCGGGGCGTATGGAGACATTCTTTAACCTTCTGTCATTACAACAAAATAAATATGGAAGAAATAAATTTGTGCAGAACAGGGAATGTGTTTCTGTATTTCATTCATGTGTATATGTATAGCTATGGGTATAAATTAAATTGAAAAGGTTTTAAATCAATGGTTTTTAATTTGCATTTCTTATCGATGCCCCATTCATTCACATTTTTTCCATTTCATTCTTTATTGCCTTTCTTCTTTTTCTTTACTCTCTACTTCCTTCCACTAGTCTCAGTCTTTCTGTACTGTAATATAGTAGACCATTAAAAAAGCAGGAATAGTACGTTTACAGCTCTCGTCCTGCTGCCCACAGGGTGCTATAAATGCACGAACTGGAGATAATTGAGGCCCATATTAACTTACCTTCTGTTGCACAGGAAGCACATAAGCAGCCTGTTAATGTGCACTGTGTTGAAACTCTTAACTTGGGGGATGAGAATTAGCTTGCAGTAGTAATTTGGTAAGCACCTGGGAAAATTGCAAGCTTCATTTCTTGCAACGTGGAATATGATTAAAAAGAGAATATATTATTATCATGGGCACCATTAAAAAATGTGTAGACAGCATTCTATGATGTTAAAATGGAAATTGGAAGTTGTACTCAAATGTTGAAGATGTTGCATGTTAATTACTGTCTACCACAGTGCGCTGCAAGTGCAATTCAATTATTTGCTTTGTCAAGCAATATTTTGATTAACTTGAACTTTAATTTTGTACATCTAGTGTTTTTCATATTGTGATAAAACAGTGAAATGGCATGCTGCCCCACCAAGAGCTCTTGAAAACACCAGGAATGTTTTCAGTACTAGAGGAATTCACATTAAGTTCAGATAAAAAAAAAATTTCTCAAATTTAGAAAATTTCTTTTTAAATATTAGAGGATTTTTTTTTCTTCAAATCTATTGAGTATTACTGTATTATGCTGGGTGTTTAGAATAACTTTTGTCATTCTTAGACACTTTTTGAAGTAGGTACAAAAGTACCCATATTTTATTTGAATACACTAAATCTGAGGAAAAATAAATAATGTATATAAACTCACTCAGAAAGTTCTTGATGGAGTCAGGTTTTAAATAGAGGCTCACCTTTGTCCAGAACAAAATCTTACTTGCTCACTTTGGAATTTTAAAGGAAGAGTATGGATAACTCATGTTTATAATTTATAGAAGTTTACTACAACCCAGGAAAGTATAAATAATATATTCACCAATTTTGGGCAATTTGGGAATTACATTTGATTTTTTTTTTTTTTTTTTGGTAACAGGGTTCGAATCCAGGCTTAACCACTGAGCGATATCCCCAACTCTTTTTTTCTTATTTTGAAACAGGGTCTCATTAAGTTGTGTAGGGCCACACTAAATTGCTGAGGCTGGCTTTGAACTTGGTGAATCTCTTGTCTCAGTCTCCTGAGCCACTGAGATTACAGGCATGTACCACAATGCCTGGATTTGATGATCTTTTTAATGTTAGGAAATAAATGACCTTTTATTTGCTGATTACTCTTTTCTATTCACAAACCAATAGCCCCATCTGACTGAACACTTGATTGCTTACCTTCTGATCCAAATTGCCTGCAAAGAAATGATAAAATGGCTTGTATTAAGTTTAATTAATTTGCTCTGTTTTTGAATGTGATACGTATACTTTTAAATTGAATGATTGCATCCTATATGATACGTAACATAAGATCTTTAGTCATCCTTTCAAAAAATGTTTTGAACATCTATCAATTATCTCTTAAAATTGTGCTTGATTGTAAAGATGAAGTGTTTGTTGTATGTGATTTTTAAAAAGTCAGTAGCTATATAAACAGACATATCAACAATTCATTATGTAAAAATGTTACTAATGATACAAGATGAGACAACAGAGAGGTGAAACTTGATAATTCTACCTGAAGAAAGAAGTGGGTCACAGAATAGAATCAGGACCTGGGTTTGTGCAGAGCCATGTTTAGGAATGTAAAGGAATCCCTGCTAGTTAGCAATTGGGCTTATTTTACTTAAGAGGGGCTGTACTTTTTATGAGCTAGATGAGAAATATAGTGTGTATATTACATTTCTTATACCAAATGTATAACATAGGCATTCATTAATTTGCCTTGGAATTTTTCTTTTTAGACACTACACTTTATACATAAAGTAAAAAAATGAATATGTGTGTGCACATACATGCATATGTTTATTTAAAATCATGGATTGTATTGGTTCTTTAAAATCTAAGCCTAATACAATTTAATGAGATATGATCTCTTGATTTGGGGTATCTTTATAAGATCCTGGGCATATGATTTATTTAAGAGATTATGCAGAAAAATTCTATTTATCCCACTTACAAATCAAGTTGGTATAGTTTTGATGCAAAAACATAATATTTTTAAGAAACCAAATATATGGATTGAAACATAACCAACAAATGTGTCAATTTAAATCTACTGTTAGGGATATTATCTAGAATAACTTAAAAAGTTAACCAAAAATTTATTTCTGATACATGGATAATGCTGTGTGTATACATATATATTTACATGTGTATATAAAATACTTATGACATGTACACTATACATATATGATATATACTATATATATATACACATATGTTTATATATGTATCTGTATATATATATATATTTTACATGTTTGGATTTTCTACAAATCGATTTTCTGTCACTAAGAAAATAATTTTATCTCTGAACTGAATTCATCATTTACTATATAAAACAATTCAAGGGTAAAATTCAGATATTCATATAGCACTAGCTAGCAATTACTTTTCTGATGTCAAACTGTAAGTAATAATTGTAGATTTTTAAAAAAGTGTCCAAAGATCTTTTAGTAATGGAGTGACTTGACACTGATGATTTGCAGAATGTATCATGTGAATAATCACATGCTTACTGGCATTCCACTTAGTAGATAGCGAGTTGTAACAAATAGCTATTATATAATCTGTGTTCTATATACATTTTATTGAAAGTGATACTTTGTTCCTAAGAAAACAAGCTTTTTCAATGTAAGACATTGGTATATATTTATGTTTTTATCTTGACAGCTAGCCCATTTTCAGGTATGCATAAATCATGGATATATAATTTATATGACTACATAGTGAGCAAATGGAATTGTGAACTCAATGGAATTGTGATAGTATTTCTAATTTTTGTTTATGTTTATATTGTAAATCAGCGATGATTAATATGTATATATACATATATATGTAAAATCACCTGAGCATAGACCATTTCACAATATAATAATAAATCTAATAATGAAGCCATGTTACATATATAATAATAAAGTTACATTTGTAATATTCTCCCCAAGAAGGGATGGAGAGCTATCCACCACATCACACTGTCTCCCTATTCAGTTAATCTTGACCCTTCGTGGAGATGAAGACCTTAGCAGGCCCAGGGATGGACATGCATGGTGGAAGCTTGTTGGCCCTGCTTCTCATTAAGCTTGCTGCCTGTCTGGCTTATAAAGACCCCAGGTTGGGAGAGGTTATTAAATGATTCGGTTTAATAAAAGACCTTCATTTTTAGCTCCTGCTTACCTCCCCTAACTGAACCATTCTCATGGGCTTATAAAATGTGAAAACAATGATCTCGCATTTGCTATAGAAATAAATCACATTTTCAATTAAAAGTCATTTCCCAAGACAACTTTCTTTAAACTCAATAGAAAATGTATAATTAATATATAAAATGTATCTCTTTATGTCCAAATATTGTGCATCCCTTACTATATAGTCACAGACTGTATATCTATTCCTCTCCTTACCACCAAATATTTACATATGAAACATAGTCATTTACCGATGATTAGTAATTGATCAGTGACTGCCAGTCATGTGTTACAAAATGCTTGGAAGCCACATGGTAACAGACAGTCTAAAGTATTAGTAGAAGAGAAGCATTATGCAAAACCTTCAAAATAGATGACAAAGCTCCCCTTATCAAATAGTGTCATGATTTTAGCTTTTCTTTTCATCATATCATGATTGGGACTTGATTTAATAAAATTTGTTCTCATTTCAAATAACCTTGTTTAGGTAATAAAAATAAAATTGTCACACTTTACTAACTCTGCACACAAACACACTTGTTATTGCATGTGAGATGATCAATAAATACAGCAATTCTGTATCCATGATTTTATTTTTCTTCCATTGGCCATAAAACCACTTATTCCATTCTAAAAACTATCCTCAATTATGACCACCTTATATAAATACCTATTTCAGGTTTGGAAAAGGGATTAGTGACTACTTTAGATTTGAGTAAGATTTAGATTTGATTTAGATTTAATTTAAGTAAGACATGTCCACTGTCCTCCAATAGGTGAAATTTGGGAGTGTCAATTGGTCTAAAAGTGATGCTAGTGCATTGGATTCTGGCGTGTGGTCCATTGATCCTCATTCTGTGAACACTGCAAGTCAAAGCTACTGTCAGCACAGCTACAGCTTTTCTAGCACTTCAGGAGCCGATTCCTCCTCAGAGCTTCCAGAAAGAATTGAACTGCCAATATGTTGGTATCAGACTTTTAGTACCCAGAAGTTAAAAGAATAATTTGTTTTGAGTCACTTAGTTTGTGGTAATTTATTTTGACAGCCCAAGGTAAGTAATAAGAACTTTGCAGCCTGTTATGGTTTAGATGTGGTGTCCACAAAAGCTCATGTGTAAGATGATGCACGAAGGTTCAGGGGAGAAATGATTGGGTTGTGAGAGTCTTAACCCCATCAGAATTAATCCCCTGACAGGGATTAACTGAGTAGTCACTGAAGTGGTAGGTGTGGCTGGAGGAGGTGGGGATTGGGGCGTGGATTGGGGATACATATTTGTATCTGGCCTTTGGAGTCTCTCTCTCTGCTTCCTGATCAACATATGAGCTGCTTCCCTCCACCCCACTCTCCCGCCATGATGTTCAGACTCACCTCCAGCACAGAGGATTGGAGCCAGCTTTCTATGGACTAGGATCTATGAAACTGTGAACCCTCTAATACACTTTTTCTCTCCTACAATTGTTCTGGTTGGGTCCTTTAGTCACAGCAGTGAAAAAGCTGACTAAAACACTGCCAACATGTGGAATGCGGACAAGCAGAGTATACAGAGTTGAATAGTGTCCCCCAGATTCATGTGCACCTGGCACCTCAGAATACGACCTTATCTGGAAATGGCATCCTTGAAGATATGATCACTTAAGTCAGCATGAAGTCATACTGGATAGGATGGGCCCTACATTCAGTGATCAGTGACCATTATGCTTACACAATAGTGAAGACACTGAAGAAAATGTGAGTCCTAATTTAAGAATACAGCATCACATTTGGAAGGGGGCAGGGGCTGGGGTGATGTGTCCAAAGTCCCCCCGAAAGCCAAGGATTTCCAGGAATCCAGAAGCTTGGAAAGAGGCAGGGGACAGATTCTCCTGAGTCTTCAGAGGGAACAAATGCTCTTGACATTTGAGTCTCAGATGTGTGGCCTCCACAACTGTCAGAATAAAGTGATTTTGTTTCAAACTACTGGAGTTTGTGGTTGTGTGCCGTTCCAGTCCCGGCAAACAGACATACCCAGTCTGTGAGGTGTGCCACTGAAACCAAGGGCTGGGGACCCAGACTTTGACGATACCATTCGGGGGATGTGGACCGGAAACTGATAACACGAGCGGTGGCTGGGGAGACATGGACAAGACCCATGGTGACACCAGCAGGGGGTGTGGACCCATCCTTGATGACACCCTCCAGGGGAAGTGACTTTTGAAGTTCTGGATTGGACCTGGGTCTGAGGTCAGTTTTAGCCCCAGTGAGGTGTGTCCCTCTCTGTTGTATTTGAGGTACGTATTATATTAACACTATTGACACTTACATACTAATAACACAGAACAGGGGGTTTCACTGTAGCATGTTCATTCCTGCATATAACACTCTTCCGTCTTTCCACACCCCATAATCCCATTTCCCTCTTGCCCTCCTCCCCATGCCTTGCTGCTTCTCCAGTAGTCTCCATTCTTCTTTCGTATCATCCTGTTTCTTTCTAGATTCTAGCAATGAGAGAATACATGTGATACTTATGTTTCTGATTCACGGTTCCATCCATATTCCTGTAAGTGACATTATTTCATTCTTCTTTATAACTGAATAATACTCGTGTGTGTGTGTGTGTGTGTGTGTGTGTGTGTGTGTGAGTGACATTTTCTTTATCCACTCATCCACTGACAGGCATCTAGGCGGCTTCCTCATCTCAGCTGTGTGAATTGTGCCATGATGAGCAATGGTGTGCAGGTGTCTCGAAGTCATGCTGACCGATTCCCCGAGGTACACCAAGGGGTGGTCTGTGGAGTCACCCTGCTAGATCCCGAGCAGCTCCTGAGAGAGTCCTAAGCAGCAGGATCCACGCCTGGGCTGTCTTCCCTTTGCCTATTTTGGATTGTGAATGAATTTATGAGTTGGAAGAAAATGCCATTTCTTTGTCATACCACAGATCTTCCTGATGTGCATGATTTCTTTTTATTTGTCCTCTTTCAACATTATAGAAAAATGTGACTCATAACCTGAGTTTTGAATATGAATGAAGTCTGAGTGCAAGCATCATGGTCGTCCTCTGCAGTTGACTTTCCAACATCAAAATATGCATCTGAAAATAGTTTTGAAACTATTGATTTTGGTAAGCGATGGTATATCATTAGTTAGGAAAACCAAATAAAATAAATAGCATCAAATGATAATGATGATATATCCTTCAATTGTATAGAATTCCCATCCCCAATTTGTGGTACATATTGTAATAGACATTTCCCTCTCTTTGAATTTGCCAATTATTTTTATGTAATGACTCGACCAGAATTGTTGAGAACAAATATGTATTGTTTTGTGCATAGCCTGCAGAAATATAGTGCTGATTCTCCCTGATTTTATTCTTTAGAGGGTTTGATCTATTTTTGGTATATTTTTATTTATATCAAGAACATTTTTTCTGAAGGATATATTAATGTTATGAAGTTGTGAGATTATATTTGAAAGATGTTTTCTTTTAGTTTGGAAAAGGAAATATCAGGACCTCAGTCATTCAAATTTCTAAGTACTGATAAGACATATAATTGGTGCCTATGTCAGTAATTCATGCAAGATGCTGGTTGTGCAAGAACATTTTGGAGATTCTTTCCTTCATCATAAAAAATGAAATGGCTACTTTTAATTGGATAAAGTTTGATTTCCCATCTCATGATATCTAATTAAAAGTATCCATCATGTGTATATATATTCCATTATTCACAGCCTTATGCCAAATGACTTTAGATCTTTATGCTTTTGATTTCAGACTCTAATGATAATGTGCATGGCTTATTTAAAGTCACATAGAAATGATCATGGTTAGTATATCCTTTTGAAATATACAGAAATTTCTCACTATTGGGATTGATAGTAAATGAGATCTCCTCTCTATGACCAGCATTAATTTCTTCAGTAGTTTTTAAAAGAAGCTATTTGAAGTTTTATCCTGCCATAATCAAGAAAGCAAAGAAAATCATTTTAGATTGAATTATCAGAGGATAAGTGATATCACTTTTCTTATGCTTTTAATGCTCTTATCTCATATATTAATTTATATCAACACTACACTTTGATAATCAATGACAGATTGTGCAGTGTTTTTAATGGAATTAGGATCTGTGGACAACGTGGTCACTTGGTTCGTGGTGCAGAATTCTTGCTTTTTTCATTATTTTATCTTGAAGGAAAAAGCATCAGAGTAAATAGGAAAGCTGTGGGACCATAACTCCCTTTACCCCTGTGACAGAAGAGAGGCCAGGGTGTGGCTGAGGTAACCTCTGGACACTGTCGCATTGGTTGGGGCCAGTGCAGTGCCCTGGTGGACACGGCCAACGTCTTGGAGTGGATTTGCCTTCCCGTCGGCTGGAGTGGGAAGAGGCTTGCTGACTTCGCAGGCTGTCTTCTGCACCTGCTCTCTCCTTCCGTTGTTGCTGGCACGCACATGCACTAGCTTGGTGCTCTCTGCTTTTGTATGTTTTAGCCACATGTTCCTGAGAGCACAGCTTGTTGTTTTCTGATCAATCAATGAATTGATTCAGATTCACTTTTCCAGGATATTGACTTCCTTATGACAACAAAAAGAGGAAATCCTTTCTTCCCAGAACATGGACCCTGCATTTGCTTTCTCTAAATATACAACAAACTCAGGAGTTTAAAGGCACACAAATTTATTACGTCACAGTTTCTGTGAGCCTGGGTCTTCTAAGGCTTAGATCAAGGGGCCCATTAGCTGCATGCTCATTGTGAAGCTTGACTGAAGAATGATCTGCTTCCAAGATCCTTCAGGGGGTCATAGGATCAATTTCCTGTGTTTGCATGACTGAAGTCCCTGTTTTTGCACTGGCTTTCAGTTGGTAATACTCTCAGCAGCTTGAAGTTTGGGGACTCACCACGTGCTGCCTCTAAACATGGTGGCCGTTCTTCAGCACTGTCAGGAGACCCCCTACCCTTGGCCTGCGGGAATGGAGTCTTGTGTGCTGTAACACACTCGTAGTAGTCAGCTCTGGATTTTACTCTCAGGTTCTGCTTGCACCCAGTGGATGGGAGTCTACAAGTGTGTACACTAGGTGCAGGGCTCTCCTGGGATGCTTCACAATTCTGTCCCCCAAAACCCTTCAAGCATCAAGTCAACAGGCTGGCAGTTATAATTATTTGCATTTGAACATTCAATGCATTTACTAAGGAGTTATTTATTGATTACCTACTTTCAACTAAGAACGTAAAAAATAACACTGAGTACATACATGAAATAAAAGAACAAATATCCCAGTTCTTATAGTTTATCAAGGCTCTTATAAGTTGTTGCTATAACACAGAAATTCAGTAATTTACCTCATATTCAGTGCATATGTATTGGCAAATTAGAGAAACAAAACATTAGTGTGTGCATTAAAATATGGTATAAAGGAAAGTTTATTTTGTCTGTTATATAATATTTCAGGTTTCCTGGGGAGATATGCTCTTGATAATGGAAATACAAATTCCCCGCAAAAAAAGGCTGGGAAAAAATAATCTAGTGCCCAGCCAATCCTTATTTAATTCTTAATGAGAGAAATCCTATTAGGCAATCAATGTTCATTAGCATTTTTGGACCACTTTGTTGATTTTAATATTAATTTTTATTTATTTACTAAAAGTTTTATTCAGCATCTATTGTTCTCTGTTGCATTAGAAAATCAACATTTTGAAAATGTAATTTTAATAATCTGGCTTTAAATATGTTAATATAAATAATATTTTATATTTTTCATTTGAAATATTCTATTATACCCTATATTCTATTATACACTAGAAAATATTTGTTGGACTATCCCCCATTTTAATTATGATTACTTTATGATAGTGAATATCAACATGAAAAATTTTTTCCAAACTATTTTGTTATAAAAGAGATTGTTATGGTTTAGATGTGGTGTTCCCCAAAGCTCATGTGTGAGAAAATGCAAGAAGGTTTGGAGGAGAAATGATTGGGTCATATCCTTATTCTAATCAGTGAATTAAACCCTCATGGGATTAACTGAGTGGTGACAGGAGGCAGGTCGGTGTGGCTGGAGGGAGTGGTTCATTGGGGTGTGGCCATGGGGCATATATTGTGTCTGGAGAGTGGAGTCTGTCTGCTTACTGATCATCACGTGAGCTGCTTCCCTCTGCCACACTCCTCCACCATGATGTCTTGCCTCACCTGGAGCCTGGAGGAATGGAGTCTGCTATCTAAGGACTGAAACCTTTGAAACTGTGAGCTCCCAAATAAACTTTTTCTCCTCTATAATTGTGCTGGACAGGTCATTTAGTCACAGCAGCAAAAAAGTTGACTAAAACAGAGATAATGTTGCATTTTTTCCTAGCAAATCAGCTATTTTTTTTTTAATAAGAAAAAAGATTCAAGTTGAATATTCTCTTGAACAATCTTCCTACTCTATTTTGTGTAAAAATGAGCTGCTTTAAATTGCCCCTTGTTTGAATGCTAAACGATGTGTTATTTTATTTCACAGAACTGTATTGAGAAATTAGGTAGAAACATGATTAAAATGAGGCTGCTGAAGAGGCAAATAAGAAAAGTTACATGAAATTTTCACAATAGTTGGCAAAATATATTGAATGAGGTACTAACCTTCAATCTCATAGTGATCATTGAATGACAAAATTTGCAAACTTTCCAAAAATTAGACTGAAAGAAAACCACACATTTATATGTGTTCAGGAAGAGAAAAGCAGAAACCTCTTTGTATATTTTACCTGTTTTGTCTGGTAAAGTTTATGAACCCAATGTATTCTAGTATGGGAAGTACTTGTTAGTAACATTGTAGATGATTCTGTTGGATGCATTAATGAAATACATAAGAAATGTGGAGGGCTGGGGAGATAGCTCAGTTGGTAGAGTGCTTGCCTTGTATGCACAAGGCCCTGGGTTCGATCCCCAGCACTGCCAAAAAAAAAAAAAAAAAAATTTGGGTCATAAGAAATGTGGAAAACTTTGTGACTATTATTATTTTGGTATGAAATAAATACACATGAAATTTTGAAGCTTCTTTTTCAAGATTACATAATATGGAATTATATTTTACATTTTTTCTCTCAATTGATATTGACAATCACAGTAAGTATATAATGAGTAGGGAAAAAATTTAAGAAGATAATGAAATACTCTCCAGTTTACTTTATAAGAAAATATAAATACATAATACAAAATAATACATTTGTAGAAATAATTTTATGTATTCATTTTTACATAATTATTTCTGAAAATGTGAATACAAACATCAAAGAAATGAATATTAAATGAAGAATTTATTTTTGATTAATAATACCAGGGGAACTAAATTGTATGTATTTTCAAGACTTTATGAATGCCCAAAAGAACAGAACTGTTGGTTCACTAGAATAATGCACAGCTTACCACCTTGATATTTAGCATATGAACAACAACAACAAAAAAGGCAGGAGTCAAGGACAAGTCAAGTCCTGAATTTCTGAAGTATGTGTTTAATAGGTGTTGTTTGAGCCTACAGTTTTGACCATTAAAAATTAGTATTTACAAAGATAATTAAAGAAAATTTCTTCATTTCATACCTCAACTACTATTTAACAGTCCTGGTTCAAACAGAATCAAACCTCAAGACCACAATGTGATGTAGGAGGATTTCACCTTTTGCGCTTCGGGAGTTGGAGAAGCAGCCTAAGCCTGTGGGCTGCAGGTCTGACCCTGGAGACTGGAGAGCCCAGGTGGATAGTGGGATAGAAGATGGCATCAAGCAGGAGGCAGGAGGCATTGGAACCCAGAGCCACACCACAGCTGAAGTCCTGTCTGTTCTTACTGCCCCTCACCAGGGTCGTACGTATCCTGTAGGAGTGTCTGCTTTGTCACGGAGCTAAACACCCCTGGCACAGGCATTGGGGAAGAGTGAACTCCATGGGATCTGGGGTAGGTGCAGGTCTAGACACCATTCGGGCCAATGAAGTCAGTCAGGGGATCCGTGGCCGTGGGCACACCTACAGAAGGCTCTGCCTCGCGTCTGCCTTCCAGTCCAGCATAAGAAGCTCTCCTGTGGCTCACCTTAACCAGAAGCTCACAGGTTGGCCTCTTCACCAAGTGGACATATTACACGACTACTAATGTCCAGCCTGTGTGAGGTTGACACCCAGGGCATGTCCTTAATCCCAACCTGATTCCCCAGTGCAGACCCTGACCAAGTCTCACTGCTGCCTCACACAACACAACACCCCAGATACAGTGCAAGACCCTCTGTCTCTCTCCCTGTAAGACGACACAGAGTTCCCTCTCCACCTTTGGCAAGGTTCTTCTTCCCCTACTAACTTCATACTCTTTCTTTAATCTACTTTGATTTAACTACTAACATATAAAGTCAATTATTAACACAACTTATGTAAGATGATGAAATAACAAAGAGGAAGAAACAAAAACGTTAGTTACTATACATGTTTTCAAACATCAAAGTGAGTAAGGGAAACTCAACTGTCGTAGTTCTGTGTTTTTAGGGTTATGCAGTTGAAGCTGCTGGAACTTAGAGCTACCTTCCTCCACTACTCAGTCCAAACTCCCTCTGCCCAGAACCAGCACTACAGCTTAGAGTTCCTTGCTTGATGAGGGAACCCAAACCTTCCTAGCTAAAGCACATTTGCAATCTTGCTTGGATTGGGTTGTTTTCAATTTCCAGTAATATTAAGTAGAGTGTTTTGGTCAGCTCTGAGTCAGTGTGGCCGAAAGACCTGACAAGAGCAATGCAGAAAAGGGGAAAGTTTATTTTGGTTCATGGTTTCAGCAGTTCAGGCCAACGCTGGTTCACTCGGTAGCTCTGAGCCCAAGGTAAGGCAGAGGAAAGTCCTCCAGGGCTTGGAAAGCAGGAAGCAAAGAGGTCCACAGCAGAGACAAAACATAAAGCCCTAACGTCCTGCCTCTCCAGGGGACCCACTTCCTCTGGTCATACCTTACCTGCCTCCAGCTGCTGCCCAGTTCTTCTGTATCAGTGGATTTATGCACTGACGAGGTTGTAGCCTTCACAACAAAATCATTTCACCTCTGAACATTCTTGCATTGTCTCTGACATGAGCTTGGGGACACCTCATATCCAGACCATGACATGTAGTACACTTGAGGAAGAGGCACCTTGAAGAGCTCAGCTTTCCAAACACACTCCTTCTTCCTTCTGCAGTAAACACCCGCCTTCTTCATATTTAGAAGCAGTCGCTACAGACTGCACCATAAATGCCCTTTCATCTGTTGGGGCAGCAGCTCCAGGAGACCGTGACCAAGAGGCCATCTCAACTATTAGTTCTGTGGAGTCGCTCTTGTGACTCTTGAATGGACCATTTCTTCTTTAAGCTCTTCAACCAGACAGTCTAAGGACTTAGAGTCTGTGAAAGAAAAATGGCAGTGGATTTGGTGGAAGCTTTGCATGCAGGGAAGGCAAATCCGTGTCTTTAATATCTACTCCAGTTTGATGAGCACTTTCCTCATCCATATGGAAGCGGTACAGAGTGCCTAACCTGCCAACAGGCAGCTGGCTGATTCTGCTACGAAAGATGCCCAAGTGCGGAGCAAATGTTGGCTCCTCTCTGCAGATCTAGCACTGCAGAGTGACTTAGTCAGGAGAGCCTCGGAGCAGAAGTCCATCTTGCCAATTCTGTGCGTGACCTCCATCTCACAGCCCTGGCCGCTGACCCAGGAACCCACTGGAGAATTCAAGGGAGCCTGAGGAGAGAGGGGGACTGGCTTCCACGTAAGCCCAACCTGGCCTCCTGATATTACCATTCTCCTCGGAAGAGGCCAGCCTTTCCCACGTGGACATTTTATCCTCATTAGAAGTCAATTGACATAGCTCTCCTTCAGATGTCCTAGCCACCAGTCTGTTTAAAAAATACTCATTATTTGATGCTGTTTTCATATTTATAAAAGAGTTGAAAAGATAATAGAGTTCTCGTGTGTTCCCTACACCCAGTTAACCTTATTGTTAATAACTTATGTTAAAATATTTGTTATTAATTCTTGATCCAAGGTGGACACATTATCAACTAAATTCCAGGTGTTATTCAGATTTCCTTGGCTTAGAATCTCATATTTCTTTCTCTCTTTTTTTCCAGATTCCACCCTGGGTATTACATCACATGCTCTGTCACACCTCCTTAGGCTCCTTTGGCTGCACCTGTTCCTCAGACTTACCTTGATTTTAATGACTGTGACAGGTTTCAAAATGTTCATGAAATACCACTTAGGTTTCCTACGGAATATTGCTGAAGTGTGATGTGTCCCACGTACACCTGTGGTTAGTCTAGGGCTCTGGGAAGGCTCTTGCCAAGGCCGGGTGTCGCAATGATCACGTCCACCGAGGGTGATATGTTCTCTTTGGTCCCCTTCTATACCAGAAGTCACAGGTCCACCACTGCAGAGTTCTCCCTTCCCACCTTTCCATACAGTCCCCTTTGCAAGTAGGTCATGTGTTCAGCCCACACTTAGGGAGCGGGAACTTAGCTTCAACTAAGTCGCAATGATCACGTCCCATCGAAGGTCATATGTTCTCCTTGGTCCCCTTCTATACCAGAAATCACCAGGACCACCACTGCATTTTCCTGGGTAGGATCCAAGTCAATTATCTTAATTCATTCATCAGTTATTCTTTGTGGACTTAAGGATATTTGTCTTATTCTTTGGATTGTAATCTAATACTACTTTATTTTGTGGCTGACATTGTTCTGACATTGGCCACCAAGGGTTTTCAGTGGCTCCTGTGCCTCTTTCCTTAACTCATCTGTGTGTGTGTGTGGTGTGTGTTTTGCTTTCTTTTTGTTCTTTGAGCATTCCGTCACTTGGCAGTTCAGGCTCATCTTGTGTAGTTCCTGCCCAGTTCTTTAATAAAGCCCTTTCTCCAAGATGGCCCAGGTCTTTTCATTCAAGAATTGTACTGGAAGTTAAGGTTTGAGTGGGAAGTGTGCTCGTTGCTTTTAGGTTGTCATTTTTAACCCTCTCATCTGACAAAGCAGGGCCCTTTTGTGTGTGTGTTAATCTGTGCACATGCACATGGCTCGACATTCCCAAGTGTGTCCGTCTGTAGTGAGATTAACACATGAGCTCTCACTAGTGGTTGCAAGCCTAATCCAGGGCACTTGGGTTGTCCTAGCCTCATCTCCTAGAGCATCTGCTGCTGCACACAGCTACAGTGGGAAGCCATCAATTCCTTGCTTGCCTCGTTGTCCGATTCTGGTGTACACCTGCAGAAGCAGAAGAACTGTAACTGCAACCTCCGTGGAGCGGGAAACGGCCTCCCCTGGGGTACAGAGCTTATGCACAACTTGTTTTCTCTTTCGATACAGACTCCACTTGTTTTCAGGGCTGCTTTGGTCTCCCCCGCATCCTCTTCTGAGGCTGCTTCACACACAGCAGCAGAGTTGGATGGTTTCCTCCCTGCATTGCCCCCAGACTCTCTCTCCCCACCTCCTGCCCCAGGCCTCTGGATAGCACCCATCTGTTTCCGGTCTCTATAGTTCTGCTTGTTGAAAAATCTCATCTGAAGGAGTCAGGTAGACTTTCAGAGGGACTTCTCTCATTAGCAATGTGCACTTATTTAGGATGATTCTTACCTTGCATAGCTTGATGGATCATTTTGGCTTATTGCTGAATCTTTTTGTTTTGTCTAGATGAACCTCAGTTTGTTTATTCATTCACCCACTCAAGGGCAACTTGGTTTCTTGAATGAAAATACCAAAAATATTTCTTGGCATCATTTTTTTTTTTTTTTTTTTTTTCTGTCTTTCGGGTGTGTGTGCTGCTGGGAATCAATCCTTTGGGTCTTGCTCATGCCCTTCCACTACAGGGCTCTTCCACTGTAGTATCTGCCCCTCCCTTTTTTGAAATTTTATTTTGAGACAGGGGTCTCATTTAAGTGCCCTGATTTGACTCAAACTTGCAATCCACCTGCTCAGTCTCCCATCTGGACTGTTTTTGACGTGAACAAAGGGTTTCATGGTAGGTCAATACCGACGAGCATATTTGCTGGATCATATGGCAGGACTGTGTTGATCTGGGTAAGCAGCTGTCACACACCCGTCCCACGCGGCTGTGCCATTTTGAGGTCTCACAAGGAATTGGCATTTATACTGCTTCACAGCCTCACTGGCAACTGTTATTGTCATTTTTAATTAATTTATTTTTTCCTAATGTAATAGGTACACAATGACATCTCACTATGGACAGTCACCAACTTCTCAGTTCAGGTTACTTCCAAGTCCCTGAAACATCTAGTCAAACTATTAACCACAGATGATTCATTGTTGCTGACCCTGACCCTTGGCCACCTCATTTCCAGGCAAGGAGTATGCCCACCAGAAGAACTCTCAGTCCATTTGCACACGAGCCTGTTCACATTTATGGATTGATACCTTATTGAGCAGAACGGACTGTAAATCAAAACCTGACTTTTCCTTCCTCACTTATTCTTTCACAAAGAACTACCATCAGGCTGCAGATAAGTGATGTGTGAGAGAACGTAATTTAGCAAGAATAAGCCTGTGGGCATCTGGGCCATTTTCTCATGCAATCTACTGATACCTCAGGATGTGATTTTTCCCAACATCATATATTTCACTTCCATCTGATGCTGGAGTGCTCTGTGCATGCTCCATTTCACCATGTGGCTGTCTGGTGACATACAGTTCCTGGGGAGTGGCTCGGGGCAATGGTAACCTGGTGGTACATTTAGGCCCAGTAGAAAACCAACACGTTTCCTAAAAGAATAAGAGTATCCCTAGGTTTTGCAGCAGTTGCTCAAAATCCTAAATTTCTGTGCTGCGATTCTCTTATAGGGGCCTGTAAAAGGCTACAGACCGCATCCCTGCCTACCAATGACATTGCAAGCATTTGTTGAGTCTGCCAGGCTGTATGGACAAAAGGCAGAGAAGCTTGCAGGGCAGCCTGGACCTGTTGCAGAGCCTTCTCTTGTTCTGAGCTCTTCTGGAAAGTGGCAGCTTTTGAGTCCCATGGTTCCAAGTAGCATGTCCCTTGAAGTATGTAATAGCTTCAGAAAATCTGAAAATACTTATCTTCTACTGTCATTACATGTTGTGCCCTCTTCTTAGTGACAAGAGCATTGAGATGTAGCAGCTTGTCCTTCATCCTGGAAGCAATATTTTACATGCTCAAGATCACCGGACCTTAGAAATACCAGTGAAGTTTCAGGTCCTTGAGTTTTTCCTCAGTTTTATTTCCTCTCTCCAGCATGCAGTTTTTAGAAAGTTTTCATAATAGCTGCTGTTTCCTTTTCAACGATCCAATTAGAAAAAACTGATCAAGATAATGGACCAGTGTGATGTACTGTGAAAGAGGAAGGTGGCCAAATGCCCACCAGCTAGATTATAAGTTAAGGATAGAGAGCAGCTATATTCCTGGTGTAGCACAGCAAACATTTATTGCAGGAAGTGCCAGCTGAAAGCAAACAGCTTCTGATTTACTTTATTAAGAAACCTAGATGGGAGGGGAATTCATTAGATCAATAGCTAGCTGCATATTAGGTGCCAGGGATGTGTTGATTTGTTAAAACCGCATTGATAGAGCAGCTGAAATAGGATTTGCCACCTGAATAAGTTTACAATGGTCTACTGCCGTTTGCCAAGACCCCTGTCCCTCTACAGGCCAAATATTTGAGATGAACAGTGATAGGATGGTATCATCTCCCTTTTAAATTTAGAATTCATTTTAGTGACACTAAAATCCCCCCCCACGAATGTGGTCTTGTCTTCATTTTTGTGGTTAGATATAGTTTTAGGGGTTTTCAATTATCTTTCCTACCATAATATCTCTCAATCCAAAAGTCATGAGGCCAATGTGGGGATTCTGCCAGTTGCTGAGTTCGTCTATTCCAACCATTTTTTCTGAAGCAGGGAAAGAACCACAGGATGTGCTCAGGGCCCCACGGGGCCCACTAAGAGATGGATCTGCACTGAAACCCTACTCATTACTTACCCCCATCATTCCCTACATTGACGGAAAGAACATGGTGACATTTTGTGACTCTAAAAATAAGGGTCACTTCAGAACTACTCTTTATCAATTTGAAAATTCTGGCCATTTCCCTTTTCCAGAGTATTATCTCCCTGGCAACAACTGTAATCCCCTTTGGGAAAGTTTTGGAAGAAAAATCAGCACCATGAATTTTTAGCATTGGAGGAAGGACAGGGATAGCTCCCTTCACAGCATTATGGATGTTAGGAAGGGCAGCGATTCCTTCTGTTGGAGACTCATGCTAGATTTCCATTCTCCAGAGTGAGATCTTTGCTTATTCCTGTCATTTGAGGCATTACTAGAATGCACATCTATTTCATTCATAGCAAAAGCATGATCAACAAACCACACTAAAGATTCCTGCACTTCAGATTCTTCTGATTACTTGATTCTGTTGTCCAAGGCAATGCCTGTGCCACAGGTCCAACGCTCATGGCCCCCGATGTCCCATCTTCTGCATTTCATTTAAACATCTCAGCTAATGGCAAGAGTCCCCACTGTGATTTCTGACCCACAGAGAAGAGCAACCACAAGGGAGCAGGATCTCTAATCGAATGTATTGTTCATGGCTGTGGTGAAGGTGTATCCACTGTGCACTCTATTATTTGAATATCTGAGGCAGATTCACAGTGCAAGGTGTGTGCGTCAGGGAAGAGTATTAAGCATTCTCAGTGTCATGGTTTAGACAGAAGGAGTCCCTCCAAAGCTCATGTGTCATACGAGGTAGGGATTTTCAGAGGCAGGGTGACTATATTGTGAGAGGTGTGACCTGATCAGTAGATTAATACACTCATGTGGATTGGGTGTTAACTGCAGGCAGGTAGGGTGTGACTGAGGAGGCTGGTCACTGGGGGCGTGCTTTTGAAGTATATATTTTGTCCTGATAAGTGGAGCTCTCTCCCTGCTTCCTGGTCGCCCTTTCCTGAGCTGCCTCCCTCCTCCACATCCTTCTGCCATGATGTGCTACCTCATATTGGGCCCCAAACTCTGGAGTCCACCAACCTCTGAAACCATGAACCCAAAAGTGGCAAAAAAGCTGAATGAAACATTCAGAGAAAAGGTGACTAGCCTCCTTGGGCAAGGGTAGCAGTTTCTTCCAGTGGCAAACAAGTCTGGGGACTCAGGATCCGTGCTTCATAGAAATCCAGCTCTGCATTTCCATCCTGATTTTCACAATCCCGTGTCACCGCAGTCTTTGCCCTTCCTTCAACAACAAGAGATGGACCTCATTTGTCCAGAAGTGGTGTTTGTTCTGCAAAAATATTAGCCCTTCCTGAGCTCACAGGAGAGAAGGGTTTCTTGAGGAAGGTAAGAAGCATTGTCTCCCTATAGACTTTGAATTGCAAATTTGATGTCTTGACCTCCTCCTTATCTCTTCCTACCTTTTCCAGCTCAGTTGAAAGCACTCAACCAATGCTTTACACTCCTTCATTTTACTAAACTGTCCTAAGCCTGCAAATACTGTGTCATTGTCATTCAGAGCCCAGTCTTCCATAAGCATTGATATTTACAGGTGGTACACTTGGTGTAACAGTTTGCCACCGCATGTCATGGGTCCTTGCTTCCCTTTACCCTGGAAACAGGGTCACTTGGGCATTTTAATTAAAAAAAAATCAGAATAGACAAAACTAATTCCAACAACTCATCTCTTATTTCCAACTGCTCTGGCTACCAAATTCTGTGTCAGCCAGGGTTCAATACGCACACGGCCTGTGCTTTGTGACAGGGTTCCATCAGGCAGCAGCTGGTTGAGCAGGCTGCGAGAGACCTCGAGGAAGGAAAGGTGAATGATGACGGTGGGAGCAAGAGCAAGCGGGAGCCGCCAGTCAGTGCTCCTTGCCTCTGATCCTGCCGGGACTCAGAGAGCAAGGCCCTCCAGTACAAACCATCTCCACCGGGAGGCAGAGGAGCCCCTGCAGGACAGAGGGGAAGGCAGCTGGAGCAGCTGCAGGTCCGGCCTCTGCCTGGCACTAATGTGGCGACCTGGCTGAGCCTCCTCAAGGCATATGCTGCTCCCCGGCCCCCCACCCTGCCCCAGGCACCCCCGCCGGCCTCTCCTGTGACTCGCCCCTAAAGGAAGACACAGGGAAGGAGCCAGGATGGCACATCACAGACACATCCTGTCTTGCTCAAGCCTTTGTGTTATTTTCTTTCTTTTATTATTAGTGTTTTCATTTATTTATTTATTTTATTTTATTTTTTACAAACTGCATTTTGATTCGTTGTTCACAAAAGGGGTACATCTTTTTGTTTCTATGGTTGTGCATAATGCAGATTCATAACTTTCACGTAATCATACATGTACATAGGGTAATGATGTCTGTCTCATTCCACCATTTTTCATAACCCCCCTCTCATTACCCTCTACATAATCTAAAGTTCCTCCATTCTTCTCTCACTCCTCAACCCTCACCCCCATTGTACACATCATTCACTTATCAGAGAAAGCATTCTGCCTTTGTTTTTTTGGGATTGGCTTATTTCACTTAGCATGATGTTCTCCAATTCCATCCATTTTTCTGCAAATTCCATTATATTATGCTTCTTTATGGTTGAATGATATTCCATTGTGTATATATACCACAGTTTCTTTATCCATTCATCTGTTGCAATTGTTTCTATTTTCAATAAGATTTTTTATGCACTATGTGAAAGTAACCATCATTCTAACTCATGAGAAAATACTGGAGAAATTCAAGTGGAGTGATATTCTCCAAAACAACCAATGGGAATTCTTCTGAAGATCAATGTCATGAGAAATAAGGAGAGACAGCAATTACCAGAACCTGGGGGAACTAAGAGCAATGTGGGGTGCTGGGCATCGGATCAGGAGAAGCACGTCAGTGGTGAACTGGTGCAATATAAACAGGGGTTGTAGCTTGGCTAACGGTAAGGTGCAGAGCTAAGCAGCTGACCCGTACCCAGGAACTGCTCTTGCAGTGTACACCAGCAGCAAACTGGGCTTCTCTGCACGATTTCTGTAACTTTTCTCTAAATATAAATTGAAAAGTTAAGACAGGGAGTTTTCTTTAAAAAAACAAAAGTCTGCTTCCTCTTCAAAACCCAGGTTAAGTTCTGAAATACAAGCACTGTTTAGGTTTCTGTTTTTAAATGTTTATTTTTTGGTACCTATTGTAAATTTAAACAGCATGAGTAACCTCTATTTATGGAATAAATTCAGCAGGTCTATAATATGTAAATGCCCCTCTAGGAAAGACTCAGAACTTATGTAAAGAGTTCAACTACTTACCTTTCTCTCCCTTCTGATATTTACTAGCAATATTATTTTACATTGCTAAGGGTTATAACATTTATATCTTATTTTTAAAATTCAATTAGCATTTCCCAATTGTCTCTTTAAAACCTTCAAAGATCTACTGTAATGTGTTTCTCACGTCATCTATAGTTTCTCATATTATTTATAGATGTCCACATTATTTATCTCTACCTATGTAGGATAATTGGATGCAAAGACAAGTAATTTAAATTCAATACCTGTAAATTCTGTTTTTAATTCATTTTTATCATAAACAAATGGGATATATCTTGTTTCTCTGTTTTGTACATGAAGTAGAGGCATACCATTTGAGTAATCATACATTTACCTAGGGTATAGTTTTTGAATCATTCTGTTATTTTTTTTCTCCCCACCACCCCTCCCACCCCTCTTATCCCTCTATAGAGTCCCTCCTTCCTCCATTCTTGCCCCCTTCCCACCCCCTATATGTGTCATCATCCACTTATCAGTGGTTTCATTCATCCTTTGGTTTTTTGAGATTGGCTTATCTCACTTAGCATGATATTCTCCAATTGTATCCATTTGCCTGCAAATGCCATAATTTTATTATTCTTTATGGCTGAGTAATATTCCATGGTATATATATACCACAGTTTCTTTATCCATTCATCAAGTGAAGGACATCTAGGTTGGTTCCACAATCTGGCTATTGTGAATTGAGCAGCTATGAACATTCTTGTGGCTGCATCTCTGTAGTATGCTGATTTTAAGTCCTTTGGGTATAGGCCGAGGAGTGGGATAGCTGGGTCAAATGGTGGTTCCATTCCAAGTTTTCTAAGGAATCTCTATACTGCTTTCCAGAGTGGCTGCACTAATTTGCAGCCCCACCAGCAATGTATGAGTGTACCTTTTCCCCCACATCCTCACCAACATCTATTGTTGCTTGTGTTCTTGATAATCACCATTCTAATTGGGGTGAGATGGAATCTTAGGGTAGTTTTGATTTGCATTTCACTTATTACTAAAGATGGTGAACATTTTTTCATATATCTATTGATTGCTTGTAGATCTTCTTCTGTGAAATGTCTGTTCATATCCTTAGCCCATTTGTTGATTGGGTTATTTGTATTCTTGGTGTAGAGTTTTTTGAGTTCTTTATATATACTAGAAATTAGTGCTCTATCTGAAGTATGAGTGGCAAAGATATTCTCCCACTCTGTAGGCTCTCTCATCACATTGCTGATAGTTTCCTTTGCTGAGAGAAAGCTTTTTAGTTTGAATCTGTCCCAGTTATTGATTCTTCCTTTTATTTCTTGTGCTATGGGAGTCCTGTTATGGAAGTCTGATCCTAAGCCAACAAGTTGAAGATTTGGACCTACTTTTTCTTCTATAAGATGAAGGGTCTCTGGTCTAATTTCAAGGTTCTTGATCCATTGTGAGTTGATTTTGGTGCAGGGTGAGAGATAGGGGTTTAGTTTCACTCTGTTTCATATGGATTTCCAGTTTTCCCAGCACCATTTGTTGAAGAGGCTATCTTTTCTCCATTGCATATTTTTGGCACCTTTGTCTTGTATGAGAAAATTGTATTTATTTGGGTTTGTGTTCATATCCTCTATTCTGTACCATTGATCTACCTGTCTATTTTGGTGCCAATACCATGTGTTTTTGTTACTATTGCTTTGTAGTAGAGTTGAAGTTCTGGTATTGCAATACCCCCTACTTCCCTCTTCCTGCTAAGGATTGCTTTAGCTATTATGGGTTTCTTATTCTTCCAGATGAATTTCATGATTACTTGCTCTATTTCTGTAAGGTACAAGATTGGGATTTTAATTGGAATTGCATTGAATCTGTATAGTACTTTTGGTAGTATGGCCATTTTGACAATATTAGTTCTGCCTATCCAAGAACATGGGAGATCTTTCCATCTTCTAAGGTTTTCTTTAATTTCTTTCTTTAGTGTTCTGGAGTTCTCATTGTAGAGGTCTTTCACCTCTTTTGTTAGATCAATTCCCAAGTATTTTATTTTTTTCAAAACTTTTGTGAATGGGGTAGTTTTCCTAACTTCTCTTTCTGAAGATTCATTACTTAAGTATAGAAATGCATTGGATTTATGAGTATTAATCTTATATCCTGCTACTTTACTGAATTCACTTATGCGTTCTAAAAGTTTTCTGGTGGAATTTTCTGGTTCCTCTAAATATATAATCATATCATCATCAAATAGGGATAGTTTTAGTTCTTCTTTTCCTATTCATATCCCTTTAATTTCCTTGGTCTGCTAATTGCTCTGGCTTGAGTTTCGAGGACAATGTTGAATAGAAGTGGTGAAAGAGGGCATCCCTGCCTTGTTCCAGATTTTAGGTGGAATGCTTTCAGTTTTTCACCATTTAGAATGATATTGGCCATGGGCTTAGCATAGATGGCCTTTACAATGTTAAGGAATGTTCCCACTATTCCTATTTTTTCCAGTGTTTTGAGCATGAAGGGATGCTGTATTTTATCAAATGCTTTTTCTGCATCTATCAAAATAATCATGTGTTTCTTGACTTTAAGTCTATTGATATGGTGAATGACATTTATTGATTTCCGGATGTTGAACCAACCTTGCATCCCTGGGATAAAACCCACTTGATCATGGTGCACTATCTTTTAAATATGTTTTCGTATGCGATTTGCTAAGATTTTGTTGAGAATTTTTGCATCAATGTTCATTAAGAATATTGGTCTGACATTTTCTTTCCTCGATGTGTCTCTGTCTGGTTTAGGTATCAGGGTGATATTGGCCTCATAGAATGCTTTTGGGAGGGTTCCCTCCCCTTCTATTTCATGGAATATTTTGAGGAGTATTGGAATGAGCTCTTCTTTAAAGGTTTTGTGGAACTCGGCTGAGAGCCCATCTAGTCCTGGACTTTTCTTTGTTGGTAGGTTTTGATGACTTCTTCTATTTCATTACTTGAAATTGATTTATTTAAATCGTGTTTGTCTTCCTGGTTCAGTTTAGGTAATTCATATGTCTCTAGAAAGCTGTTGATGTCTTCAAGGTTTTCTGTTTTGTTGGAGTATAGATTTTCAAAATAGCTTCCAATTATGTTTTTATTTCAATTGTGTCTGTTGTGATATTTGCTTGTTCATTCTGAATTTTAGTAATTTGGGTTTTCTCTCTTCTTCTCTTTGTTAGTTGCCTAAGGGTTTATCAATTTTGTTTATTTTTTCAAAGAATCAACTCTTTATTCTGTTAATTTTTTCTATTGTTTCTTTTACTTCAATTTCGTTTATTTCAGCTCTGGTTTTAAATATTTCCTGTCTTTTACTACTTTTGGTGTTGGTCTGCTCTTCTTTTTCTTGGGCTTTGAGCCATAGTGTTAGGTCGTTTATTTGTTGATTTTTTCTTCTTTTAGTGAATGCGCTTCATGAAATAAATTTTCCTCTAAGTACTGCTTTCATATTGTTCCAGAGATTTTGATATGATGTGTCTTTGTTCTCATTTACTTCTAAGAATTTTTTTATTTCTCTCCTGATGTCTTAGGTTATCCATTCATCATATAATAGCGTATTATTTAGTCTCCAGATATTGGAGAAGATTCTGTTTTTTATTCTGTCATTTATTTCTAGTTTTAATCCATTATGATGTGATAGAATACAAGGTAGTATCTCTATCTTCTTGTATTTGCTAAAAGTAGCTTTGTGGCATAATACATGGTCTATTTTAGAGAAGGATCCATGTGCTGCTGAGAAGAAATTGTACTTGCTCTTTGTTGGATGATATATTCTATAAATGTCCATTAAGTCTAAATTATTGATTGTGTTTTTGAGATCTATGGTTTCTTTATTCAATTTTTGTTTGGAAGATGTGTCTAGTGGTGAGAGAGGTGTGTTAAAATCACCTAGTATTATTGTGCTGTGGTCTATTTGATTTCTGGAATTGAGAAGGATTTGTTTGATGTATAAGGATGAGCCACTGTTTGGGGTATAGATATTTATGATTGTTTTGCCTTGCTGATTTATGGTTCCCTTAAGCAGTATGAAATGTCCTTCTTTATCCCTTCTGACTAGTTTTGGCTTGAAGTCCACATTATCTGAAATGAGGATGGATACTCCAGCTTTTTTGCTGTGTCCGTGTGCATGGTATGTTTTTACCCATCCTTTCACCTTTAGTCTGTGGGTATCTCTTTCTATCAGATGAGTCTCTTGCAGGCAGCAAATTGTTGGATCTTTCTTTTTAATCTAATCTGCCAGTCTATGTCTTTTGATTGATGAGTTCAGGCCATTAACATTCAGGGTTATTATTGTGATATGATTTGTATTCCCTGTAATTTGGCTCATTTTTTTTTTTTTGACACGAGTTGATTTCTCCTTTATTTGGTTCTTCCTTTAGAGTAGTTCCTCCCTTTGTTGTTTTACATTGTTGTTTTTCATCTCTTCCTCACAGAATATTTTGCTGAGAATGTTCTGTAATGCTGGCTTTCTTTTTGTAAATTCTTTTAGCTTTTGTTTATTATGGAAGGTGTTGCCGCCCACAGCAACAATCTCGTGGTAATTTATCGGAGGTGGATTGGAACTGAACTACTTCTATTATCTTTATCTGGGCTACTTCCTTGCTTGTTTGCTTGTTCTACTAATTTATAGAGGAGGAGAGGCTTTGCTTACTTTTAGTTTTAGAGGAAGAGAGACTTTGCTTAGAGGAAGAGAGACTTTGCTTAATTTTAGAGGAAGTTTTAGAGGAGCTATTTCTTAGAGGTCTGCTGCTTCTTCTTAGAGGTACGTCCTGCATCCTGCATCCTAAAGGTGTGTGGTAGAGGTGCGTGCCTTCAGAGGCGCTTTCTATCAGAGGTGCTTCTTAGTGGTGCATCCCGCATACTGTGATCTGCGATCTTCGGGTTCTGCGATCTGCGATCTGCAATCTGCATTCTGCCATCTCCTCCCAGGTGAAGAGAATGTCTTATATACCCTAAGGCAGCCAATCAGCTTAGGATTAAGTAGCATGGTTGGAGCATGCACCACAGTATCAATTAAGAATGAATGAGGAACATGTGTTGACCCCTAGCACAGAGGAAACATTAACTGATCAGGCAAAAGTAGATCACACCATGTTAACACTAATTATGCGCCACCTCTTGGCCCAATGCCAGCCGCCATCCTAGGGCTCTCTGCATATCCCCCTTTTTAGTTTTAAAAAGGTGAAGAAAAGTAACAGATACATGATAGCTATCACTACATCTGGATCAACTGTGCCTGTCTTAGGCGTCCACATGTCCTAGTGACATTCTTACCTGTCATCGGATAACCAAGAAGCTTGATATTATCGTCTTGGCTCCTGTCTTAGGTTGATATGTCAGCCACATTAGACTTTCCCGTCTTTGACTGCCAGCCGTCCATTTGAGACAACCAAGCAGTTCTGGCTTCTAAGGCGGCAAGTGTGCATCATCTTGGTGTTTATCAATGGCTGAGTGATCATTAACTTGTCTGACGAATCTTGTTGGCACCCACACCAGAGTGGTTGCATCTTGTGGAACGATACAAACAGATCCTCACCCCCATATTAACACCGGGTCCGGACCCTTCCATGTCCCTGTAAGAACATCTTTCCAGCAGGCTAGCGATTTGTTTTGCTGATGAGGATTCCAATGTCTGTCTCCAGCAGAATAATCCTCTGAATCCATAGTTAAAAATTTAAAGTAAAAAGAGCTATAGCCCATCTATCTCTGGGGGTAACCCAATCTCCCCCTTTTTGTTTTAAAAGCATGAGCTTGAGCGTTTGATTACCATGTTCCACTATGCCTTGACCTTGAGGATTATAAGGAATTCCAGTTTTAAGAGTAATTTGAAACTTGAGACAAAACTGAGTAAAAGGTGATGAAGTATAAGCAGGGCCATTATCTGTCTTAAGCATTTTAGGAATGCCCATAGCTGCAAAAGCTTGTAAGCAATGAGAGATAACATCTTTAACTTTTTCCCCAGAATGGAGAGAAGCAAAAATCAATCCTGAACATGTGTCAATAGACACGTGAATAAATTTTAGTTTACCAAAGCTGGGATCATGAGTAACATCCATCTGCCACAAATGATTGGGTAAAAGCCCTCTGGGATTGATGCCTACATGTGGAACTGGAGAATGAATAACACAAGATTGGCATCTCTTAACAATAGTTCTAGCTTGTTCTTTAGTTATTTTAAATCTACGTTGTAATGTCGTACTGTTAACATGAAATCGAGCATGAAATTGAGCGACCTGTTCTACTGAAGAAAATATGAAAATAGTTTGAGTTGTAAGATCAGCTTTATGATTACCTCATGTAGAGGACCAGGCAAATTAGTATGAGCTCTTATATGTCCAACAAACATGGGTTCTTTACATTCCCATAAGAGCTTTTGTGTTTGAAGAAATAATCTAAAAGCTGGAGTATGAGGAGCTATAGGTCCAGCCAATTCTAATTTAGGAATTACTTGTGCAATATAATTACTGTCTGTAAAAAGACTTATGGGTTGTTCCCTGAATTCTGTAAGGGCTATGACCACAGCTTCCATTTCTACAGGTTGAGCAGACTTATGAGAAGTAATATGAGTGATAGTATTTTGGCAAGTGACCACTACAGCAGTACCATTAGAGGATCCATAAGTAAAAACATTTAATGCTCTAGGAATAGGCTGTTTTTTAACTACCTGAGGAAATATAACAGTAAAGGTGTGTGCTAGAGGTGCGTGCTATCAGAGGTGCTTTCTATCAGAGATGTTCCTTAGTGGTGCGTCCTGCGTACTGCGTCCTTCATTCTGTGATCTGCAATCCCCGGGTTCTGCGATCTGCGATCTGCAATCTGTGTTCTGCCATCTCCTCCCAGGTGAAGAGAATGTCTTATATACCCTAAGGCAGCCAATCAGCTTAGGATTAAGTAGCATGGTTGGAGCATGCACCACAGTATCAATTAAGAATGAATGAGGAACATGTGTTGACCCCTAGCGCAGAGGAAACATTAATCAGGCAAAAGTAGATCACGCCGTGTTAACACTAATTATGCGCTACCTCTTGGTCCAATGCCAGCCGCCATCCTAGGCTCTCTGCAGGAAGGATTTTATTTCGTCATCAAATCTGAAGGTAAGTTTTGCTGGGTATAAGATTCTTGGTTGGCATCCATTTTCTTTCAGAGCTTGAAAAATGTTGTTCCAGGCCCTTCTAGCTTTTAGGGTCTGGATTGAAAAATCTGCTGATATCCATGTTGGTTTCCCCCTGAATGTAATTTGATTCTTTTCTCTTGCAGCCTTTAAAATTCTGTCTTTATTTTGTATGTTAGGTATTTTCATAATAATGTGCCTTGGTGTGGGTCTGTTGTAATTTTGTGTATTTGGAGTCCTATAAGCCTCTTGTACTTGATTTTCCTTTTCATTCTTCAGATTTGGGAAATTTTCTGATATTATTTCATTGAATAGATTGTTCATTCCTTTGGTTTGTTTCTCTAAGCCTTCCTGAATCCCAATAATTCTTAAATTTGGCCTTTTCATGATATCCCATAATTCTTGTAGATTCTGTTCATGATTTCTTACTGTTTTCTCTGTTTGGTCAACTTTGTTTTCAAGATTAAATATTTTTTCTTCAATATCTGAGGTTCTGTCTTCCTGGTGTTCTATCCTATTTGTTATGCTTTCTATGGAGTTTTAATTTGGTTTATTGTTTCCTTCATTTCAAGAATTTCTGCTTGGTTTTTTATTCAATACCTCTAACTCTTTATTGAAATGATCTTTTGTTTCCTGTATTTGCTCTTCTAACTGTTGATTGGTGCAATTATTCAATGCCTGCATTTGCCCTTTCATCTCATCATTCAATGCCTGCATTTGCCCTTTCATCTCATCCTTCAATGCCTGCATTTGCTCTTTCATCTCCTCGTTTGCTTCCCTGATTGTTTTGATTATGTACATTCTGAACTCCCTTTCTGACATTTCTTCTGCCATGCTTCATTGGATTTTATTGCTATAACATCTATTTTTGTTTGGGACATTATCTTCCCTTGTTTTCTCATATTGCTCAGGTATCTATCCCTCTTAGTGAAACTCTGGGATATTGCATATTTCCTCTATTGACTAATATTGTCTCTGTAGATTTCCAATAACTCACCTCTTAGCCTTCAGTAGCCTGAAGTCTTGGAGGAACTTGATAATGCAGTGCTCCAATAGGAAGCTGGCCTTCTACGGGTGGTGGCCTTCAGGTGGTTTATCTTTCCTGGTGGCTCTGAGTTGGTCCCTAGTCTCTCAATTCCTCCTCTTCTTGGCTCCTGGGTCTTGTCAAAGGTCCTCTGTCCTCCTGTATCTGTCTCAGGAAGGGAGTTGCCCTTCCAATGATGATGGTCACACCCTCAGGAGTAATTCAAAATGCCTGCACCAGCCTATAAAGAAGCCTCTGGCTAGCTCCGTGATGGCGACAAACCTCGGCGTGGTGGTGGGTCAGGGTTGTTCAGTGAAAGCTTCTGTCTTTGGCCTGGTGGTTGACTGGGTTGGCTACCCACCACCCTGCTCCATAAGGCAGGTGGGTTGGGTGCCCTCCTGCTACCTCTGTGGTGCAAACAGCCTGACTCGCCTGCCAGTTTGTTCCGCAACTGCGACCAACCAGTGATGGCCCTGAGCTAGGTGCAGGTTCAGTCAGGGTCGCTCAGTTATGACGTCTGTCCTTGGCCTGCTGGCTGGGCGGGTTAGCTGACCGCCGCCTACCTCCCCGATGTACTGGCCTGACTCACCCACCAGCTTGCTCTGCAACTGTGGCCAACCAGTGATGGCACCGTCCTAGGTGCAGGGATGTAAATTCTTTGGAAATTGAAATGTCTATCTTGAAATCTATCTATAAAGATCAATTTTAATATCTTTGAGCTTCGTTTACTTGCAAAGGTCATATCACCATCTTGTCTCATTTCATTTTATTCCTTTTTAAAACTAATTTACTTTTTTGCATATTAGAGACTACACCTGGGTGCTTGCACTTGCTAGAAACCAATCTACCACTGAGCTACAGCCCCAGACCTTTCTCAAACATTTTCTTTACTTCTTTATTTATTTATATAACTTGAGATGGAATCTTGTTAAGTGCCCAGGCTGGTCTTGAACTTGTGAAGTTTCTGACCAGCCTGGACACTTAACAAGTAGCTGAGTAGCACCCTAGTAGCTAAGATTACAGGTGTGCACTACCATGGCTTATACCATTTTATCCTTATATAGCCTTTCACTTTGTGGGAAAACCTCATCATTTAGTAATTTTTGCTACTGAATTATTATCCACCAAATTTTGATGTCTTTAAAGTTTTCTTTTGTACTAATGAATTATGTACAATCTGATTGCTCCCCATTCTTTGTAATAAAGAAGTACTGTGAGGAATTCTGGACAATATATAGCAAAATTTAGCATCAGATGGGGAATTCAAAAAAATGTCTTTCTGTTTGCTTGTTTCAGATTGTTTTTCTCTACTGTTTATCAGTTGTTCCTTTAATTTTTAATTTCAGTACCCTTTTCCCCTTATATAATATTGCTAATTAATGTTGCCTTCCCTGTATTCACTTTGTCTCCAAACCTTCTTTTTAAAACTTAAGTTAAAAGAAATCTTTTTGTTGTATATTCTGAATTTTTTCTATTTTTATCTAGATCATCAAGCTTGCCTTTATCCATTTTAGTATTTAATCTGACCATTGGATTTTTCATTTTGTCAAGAAAGCATTAGTTTCCAAGAATTTTCATGTTCTCCAATTGCTCCTATGTCATAGCATCCTGTTCTTGTTTTATTGCTATTACAATCTTTTGAGTCTGAGGACACTGAATAAAAGTGTTTAATGTTCTTTTTATTTCTTTAAGTTTCCATAATTTCAAATGTCAGTTGTTTCTCATATTTTTCTTATCTATATGAATATTAATTAACAATTCTTTCTCAAGCATTGGTTTTCTTAAAATATAAGGTTTTATGTAGTTTTAATAATAAGTTCAATGAATAAAAGGCCAATTAGATTATGCTTTATTCTTCTATAATTATATAGCTTTTTTCCCAAAAAATATTTCAATTTAAGCAGCAGAGCTGAATATTAGAATGATAGGAGTAACTCATTGATAGGCTTTATTTTAAGATAAAACAGTTTGGAGAAGTTAGGTGCTCTTGAGATATACTTCCTGATTCCAAGCAACCATCAAAACATGGAAGATTTTTATTAGCAGAAAAAAATGTTGAGAATTTCTTTCCTTGAAACAGCAATGTTTTCTTTCAATGACGTCATACTTTATGCGTGGATGTTAAGTAAAATCAAACACCAGGCTTTCATTGGAGTGCTCCCTGTGGAGGCAATTCCTTTTCTTTAGATTGCTATTTTTGAAATTTATTCTAGCAAGAGAAGTTATCAATGCAAGACTCACACACTTGATATACAATTGAAAGGTGTAAAAGTGAGGACTAGCTCAGCCCTTCTGAATGTGATTCTTCATTGGATTCCTTAAAAACAGCCTCACTTAAATACTGTTTTATTTTTTAATTCTAAAGCAAAATTTGGTATGTCATCAGGTATTCCTGATGTTTTGTGCAACTTTTTCCTGTTTTCTTTGCCCATCAATTTTCCCTGAGTGAATCAGTATTGTTGTCCTTCTTAATGCTGTTCTTGTTATTCATTTCTACCGTATTCATGTTTGCAATACCTGTGCTGTCTTTTCTGTTGTCCTGGGGAAGGGTAGTGTAAGGAAGATGCATGTGCTTTTGTGTATGGAAGGGAAAACTGTCGATTACCTTTTATTTATGTCAAAATATTAAATTTAAATGGTTAAGTGGACACTGCAGAAACAATCCCTATTTATTACAGCTTGGGAGTTCAGCAACTATTTTATTTATTTATGAACCAATTTATGTTAAGGTGGAGTCTGTGATATATCCTCGGCTGCCTTTGGAAGATTTGAAGATGTTAAGGACTTATATAGGGATTGAGAGTTAGCAATTTGATTTCAGTAAATCATGGAGGAAAATGCACTGAAATAAGACTTACTTCATGTTCAGTGGGTATATGGTCAGGCCCCAGATTTTGGGGCCACACTCTCTATGGCTGATCAGAAAATTTATGGTGTATGGGCTGAGCCCTGAAGGAAGAAGCCCGGCTATCCACAGATGCACACTTGGGTCTTGGTAGGCACAACATCCTTGAGCCAATGAAACCAAGGGGCCCACAAACTGGTTTGATTCCTATGGCATGGGTTTTACTTAACCTGCTAAACCACAATATTGACATGCATTTTCTCCCAAGTGGAAATGAAATAAATGAAAAATTCCCAGGTGGATTCTGAAGGAATGAGAGAGCTGTGAGGAGCTGGGGGCCTCTTCACTCACACCAGTATCATCATGGCAATTACTTACGGGATGCTGTCCAGAGACAGCAGCTCCGGCCTGCACATGACTCTGCACCGTAGGTCAGACTTCCTGAGTTCACGCAGCAGCTCTGGAGTTCTCCGTAGAGCTTCCCTGAAAGGTACTGTATTAGTCTTCTGTCACTGTTTAACAGAATCCCCAACACTTAGCTGCTTCATGGAACACGCACAGGATTCCTGTGGGTCACAGCCCAGCGTGGCTTAGCTGGGTCGTCTGTCCAGGCTCTCCTGAAGCTGTGATTGAGCTGCCTGTCACTCAGCATTCTCTTCAGAAGCCTCGACTGGGAAAGAATCTGATTCCAAGCTCTCCACATCGTTGGCTACTCCTGGAGGTCCACAGTCACTGACAAACGACCCTTTCCAAAGGAATTTCACATCACGGCCTTCTCTTTCCCCTGAGAAGAAGAGACTCACTCCAGTCTGCCATGACACATCTCACAACATTACCTACCCCATTAATGGCACTTCCTGACTTTTGCCGTGTTGCAAATCACTGTTTCCACTCATGTTCAAGCAGACAGGGCTTAATAGGGGAGGGCTCCTTGGGGATGGCCTTAGGGTGTGTTCTCAGATGGCACAGATGAAAGTCTTCCTGATGGTGAGCATTCAAGCATTATCCCTGGGTGCCTATTTTGGGGCATGAACCATGGTCAGAGCTAGCGACTCCTGGCTCATAGATGGTGGTTTGCATCCCTGGACGGACAAAGATTTGAAATCAGCCTGGTTGTAAGACTAGGGCAAGGAGCTCTGCTGAAGCAGTGTAAATGGACTCATGGCCCAGCAGTGTGGACACGAGTTCACCAGAAAGCCTCCTGCAGAGGAGGCTTCTAATAGACAAGAACTGCTCTGCTGCTGAGTCAACCTCTTTGCTCACTCAAGCTTCACAGCGGGTTTACGGACAAAGCTAGAAGCATGTTCGCAGTTAATGTTAAGTGTTCACATCATCACAGGGGCTTCCTGTCCCCAAACTGTGTTTGCTACTGAGACATATGCTCTCTGAGAGTCTGACATGCCCCATTCCCACTCAGCTGTTCTGCTGATCATGTGAGACTGTTTCCATCTGCAGGTGGAGAATGATTCTTCCTTGCTCGCACAGACACTTACGCCGGATGTGGATTTACCTTCCTTGCCCAGCATGACCATTTTCTATTAGGTAATTAATTAGTACGTTGCCTTTTAAAGGAAGCCTATGTTGAATATGTAATATGTTTCCTATTGGCAAGGTCACATACTTATAATCAGCTCTATTGTGAGTGGAATGTCCATCTCAGTTCTTGGCCCATTAGTAGAAGATCAATAAATATTTCTTGAAAAAATAGATACATAAAATGCATTAAGATGTCCTAGAATAGAAGTAGGTGGGAAAGAGAAAAGGAATACATAGTTTGGGACTCATAAAATGGATCCCAAATTGAGACTGATACAAAAATCAATTCTTAAAAACCTTTCACGTTTGCTATGAGTGGGCCACAAAGTTGACTTTCAGCCTTGTAGAAGCCAGCATGGAGAAGGAAGTGGCATCCGTTACACAAGGCACTGAGTCCATAATGGAGTGGTTCCTTGGTTATTCCTGATATGGAAACACCTGCTTTTCCACCATCCCTTAATGCAGGCCTTAATGTCTCAACACCTTTCCATCACAAAGCAGTGTTTCCTCTAAAGACCCTCATAAATAAGAGAGGGTTAATGAAGCTAACCATCTGTTTGGGGGTCCCTCATTACTTTTGCTCATTTATTTATATTTTTTTATTTTTATTTTTTTTTAATTGTAAACAAATGGGATACATGTTGCTTCTCTGTTCGTACATGGAGTAAAGGTATACCATTTGTGTAATCATAAATTTACACAGGGTAATGTTGTTTGATTCATTCTGTTATTTTTTCCCTTCCACCCCTCTTTTCCCTCTATATAGTCCTTCTTTCCTCCACTCTTGCCACCCTCCCTAACCCTAAATCTAACCCTAACACTAACCCCTCCCACCCTCCATTATGTGTCATCATCCACTTATCAGCGAGATCATTTGTCCTTCGGTTTTTTGAGATTGGTTTATCTCACTTAGCATGATATTCTCCAATTTCATCCATTTGCCTGCAACTTTTGCTCATTTAATTGAGAAATTTAAAATAATTTGTTCTTGAGTTTTCCATTTTTATTTTTCTAGTAAAAGTTAATTCAACATATAAAGAATATGTATTTAGCTTGAAACATATATTAGTATTTCCTAGTTTTTTTCCTTTAACGTTCTAATGGAGATCTTCAAATTGTATCTGTGGCACATCTCAAGAATAATGTATTGATATTTTAAGCAACCATCCATAATCACTTGTGCATACTGAGGTACCAAAATCTCATGCTCATCAGTGAGCATGAGATATTTAATTCCTTTAAAGTTCTTGGAGTTTAACTCTCTGAGTTAAAACTTAGGTGTGAAAACACCATGAATAATAGTGATAGTAATGGTAATACC
Source organism: Sciurus carolinensis (assembly GCF_902686445.1). NCBI lineage: Eukaryota > Metazoa > Chordata > Mammalia > Rodentia > Sciuridae > Sciurus > Sciurus carolinensis. The sequence goes on along the minus strand of NC_062227.1, from coordinate 76,823,144 downwards.
AACTTTTTGAACTACTTATAAAGTTTGAGTATCATGCTCAGTGTTGTATATATGTTTTATTATTGATCCATTCTGAATATTATTGATGGGATTGATTTTCATATTGATTAAATATATACAAGCCACATAAGTAGAAAATAACAGAGTAATAATCCAATCCATGTCTGTTTGATTCTTAATCCATGATCATAACATGAGCCCAACAAGATTTTTTTCCTACTTGATAAAAAAGTTACCAGTACAATAGCCTCTTATTAAAATTAACATTCAAGAATATATCTGCAAACATGGCAGTGTTCTCTTTAGAAAGTAATTTTGAACTTCTTAATTCATAGATTAAAAAATAATTAAGGACCTAAAATTCTGCAATTAAGTGCTGACAATAATTTTGTTATAGACACTAAAATGGCTGGCACATAATAGTTTTCAGCATGGAAACTAAATGCCTCTGCCCGAGCATATTTAAACTGGAGTTTTTCTAATAATGCAAATGGTTATACAATGAAATAAATTATCCTTTCCAGTACAAAATCAGAGTTTCTGAACCACTCTCTTTATCTCCCTTTCACATACACACACACACACACACACAGGCACTCACACACACAACTTGCTTGCCTGTAGTATGATCTTTTCTAAATACCATTGCATTGTACATACTCTACCCAAAGCTACATAGATGACTAGACTACGTTCATCACGGTTGGCAAAAAATGTTTTCCCTTGGTCATTTCTATCCTCTTGTGCATTTTCAGGGCAGGTTTCTGGAATGGAGTAACAGGTTAATGGGAATGTGGGATTGAAAGTGGCAGGTCCATTTCCATCAGCAATCGACCTGGATTAGGTCACTTCCTGTACCGAGAGCACATTTACTCATGGCTTTTTACACCCTCCAAGGTTTGCAAAAATGTTGGTCAACAAAAGCTTAATCTGTGAAAAATACTGTGCTATTCTTTGAATTTCCACTCATCTATCAGGATAATTGTGTGCAGTTTCTCTTGTATATAAACCACTTATTATTTTGGGGGTGGATTCAATTTTCATAAAAATAGACTGGAATATTTTATATCTTGATTTTTAAAATTTTTAAAAATTTGTTCTAATTAGTTAAACAGGACAGTAGAATGCACTTTGACACATCATATATAAATGGAGTATAATTTCTCATTCTTCTGCTTGTACATGATGCAGAATCCCACCATTTGTATAGTTACATATGTTCATAGGGTAATAATGTCTGATTCATTCTACTATCCTTCCTACCTCCATTCCTCTCCCTTCCCTTCACTCCCCTCTACCTAATCTAAAGTAACTCTATTCTTCCCTAGCTCCACAACCCTTTATTGTGAATTAGCCTCTGCATATCAGAAAACATTCAGCCTTTGTTTTTTGGGTATTGACTTATTTAGCTTAGCATGATATACTTCAGCTCCATCCATTTACTGGCAAATGCCATCATTTCATTCTTCTTTAAAGCTGAGTAATATTCCATATATATACCACATTTTTTAAATCCATTTTAAGAACTCTATGTATGTTAAAGAAATTTATGCTTCATCACATTTGTTCTGAATATTTAACCCATGTTTGATTTTTTTTTTGTTTTGATTCATAAAAAGTATTTCATAATTTTCACCCTTTGGATGTACATAGTTCATTTCCACCCTCAGTTATTTTACTGTATCCGTATCTTTGCTACTAGGAATTAGAACTTAATACTGTAATATTCTCCACCTCTTGTGTTTATACTTTCTGTAGAGAAAGTTACTGATTTTAAATATATATAAATTTATAGCTAGGCATTGCAAAAAGGATCCAAGTAATTTTAAAAAGATTTTCTCAGAATTTTTAAGATATAAAATTAATATTCATACATTTTTTATTTTTAAGCAAAAACTTACTTTCAACTACATAATTGGTATTTTAATACATTTTGAGGACATTAGTGTAGTGACATCTTCAACTTCAGAGGAAAGTTGAATAAAAGTCTAAGACAGTGTCCTAGCAATATTCTTTTCTTATTTAGAATATGCTATCATTTTCTTTGTTTTAGATACATAGGCACTTTAGAGATATATCATATTCTGTACATGTAAAAATAATAAAATCTTCCACATATTGCGTTACCTTAACTATTTTTGCTCTTGATTGTACATAATGTTAGTTACCTAAACAGATGCTTACTTTCAAATGTTGTTTTTATCCATGTTTTGGGTGTCCTATTTTTTGTGAAATGTATTGATTTGTCAAACTCTTAATTGCCTTAAACATTGCATTTGTAATTAATCTAGAGTGATCCTGCCTTTCTGGACCTTATCTCTTCTCACGTATCCTTCCTTTTGGGGCGGGAGCCCGTCCCCAGGTGACGCCAGTGAAGACCCATGCCCAGCTGGTCAAGCAGAGCCCCTCCATTCCCTGTGCACACTCTTGGGTGTGCAATGAGTGAGGCTGAACAACCAGGGTACATCGAGTCAGGTTCCAGGTGACTCCACGGCAGCTGCCTGAACAAGAGCCGCCCGTCTTCTCTGAGATCACGAACCAGGTATTAACAGACAGATCCAGTAGGTACATTAAGCACCTCAGGAAGAAGGTCAGCCAGAGGATGAAGCCATATGAAAGAAGGGGGAGAGATACTGAGTTTTGATCATAGCCTTTGCCTCTCTGGATAGGGCAAGGCTAATTTTACCTCTGAACTGACATGTGCAGATAAAATCCATTTTGCTTCACAGAGTTTGGGTTCAGATTCTGCACCTGGAGCCCAACACCATACATACTGCTGCAACTCCTGCTTCATGAGGAAGAAGAAGGCACGGTGTCACCCACCAGGAGGTGGCTGAATGAAAGCAGGGAGCGGGGCATATCCCTTCTGTGCCCAACTGGCAAGTTAGCAATCCTTGTTAAGCCACACAACAGCAGCCGCTGAGAGGGCTCTAGATTAACTGTGACTGCTGTTGCTGTCTGCAAACTCTGGGGCTGCGGGAGACTTGGCAAATGGAAATTGAAATAAGTTGACTAGTTCTTGTGCGTTCATTAAAGTTGTCCTGGAAAGAAGCCACCCTCAGTCTCTGTTGCCATGTCTGCTATGGCTTGGATGTGAGGTGTCCGGCAAAGGGTCGCATGGGAGAGAGTGCAGGAAGGCTCAGAGGAGAAATGAGTGGGTTGTGAGAGCCTTAACCCCATCAATGACTTAATCCCCTGGTAGGGATTAACTGAGCGGTAATTGACGTGGTGGGGTGTGGCTGGGGGAGGTGGGAACTGGGGTGTGGCTTTGGGTACATATTTATACCTGGTAAGCGGAGTCTCCCTCTGCTTCCTGATCACCGTGCGAGCTGCTTCCCTCTGCCACACTCTTCCTCCATGATGACCTGCCTCACCTGGAGTCCTGAGGAATGAGCCAGCTGTCTATGGATTGAAACCTCCGAAACCGTGAGCCCCCAAATAAACTTCTCCTTCTCTACAGCTGTGCTGGTTGGGTCATTTAGTCACAGCCATGAAAAAATCTGACTAAAACACATGTCTGAAAAGAAGGAAAAATAAAATGCAATGTGACAAAAGAGGTCTTTTCAGCATGGCTGGGAGTTACATAACGATGGAATTTGATTGACTTAGAGGAAAATTAATCAAATGTTACTGAGGAGAAACCTATATAGAATCTAGTTTCCCTTGCTCTGAGCTGATTTAAAAATCACTCATTTTGCAGGTCACACATGATCAGTCTCCCCTGGCTTTGCTGCAGACCACGCCTCTGACATGGGTCACGATGACAACAGGGGCCTAGGTTACTTTTCAGTGACTTAAAGTCTGCTTTGGCTGCAAACACTGATTTGTCACTTGACCTGCAGATGCCCCGTAGGCAGCGAGGACGGGCACAAGGGCTCAGCATCTCTGCCTTCGGTGTCTGTCTCGTTTGCTGCCTTAACTTTTGAGTCATAGCCTACTCAGCTCTGCATGCAGACCTGTTAATCATTTGAGAAACATTTTTTACCAAATTATAATGGATTCGACTTGACCCCGATTGCTTAGTCTCTCTCTTCCCTCACTGAAGGCTAAAGGCCAGTTACCAAGTCCAGAAACACAAAACCATAAACAACGTGGAAAGGGGTGGTAGCCAAGTTCCTGGAAGATCTCTATCTATTTCCAGTGGAAACATGAATCTCCCCCTTGACAGCCTGTTCCCTTATTCCCGTCCTGTATCCGTGACCCTCCACCCCGGGACTGGAGAAGCTGGTTTGTGGGCATGGGCCCCCATCTCTCCATTCTTTGGACACGGAATAAAGCCTTTCTTTCTGCTCAACGCTCCTTCCTCTCAGACTTAGGTTTCACATGGGCTGAGCTTCAAGTCTTTGGTAGCACCAACACTTGTTAATGAGGGCGAGATGGACTTTCTTCAAGGGAGACCACGGTGATAGGTACAGAGGCCAGGCATGGGGGGCGGGGAGAGTGGACTCAGCTCCAACTCCAAAAGGGATGAATGGAAATTCATAAGCAAAGAGCAGGATGGGGTCAGTGGGTGGAAAATGACTAAGAGGAAGCATATGGATGAGCCGCTTCTGGCTAAAATGAGTCGACACAATTATGCCGGAAGGCAGGCTGGAGTGATCAGGTATCAAGGTGAGGAGATCCCGAGGGCAGGGGATTATTGCTCAACTGATTTGCAGGATTCTTCCTCCAACTAGATTCTTCATAGAAAGAGGAGGGAGCCCAGCTAGTCAACCAGGCACAGGACTCAGCGAAGCCTGAGTGAGGCTTCCGTCAAAGGAGCCCGACTTTGCCAGTTGACAGATTCAGTGTTTTCCTTTCCCACTGCCCCTCACTTCTCCCCCACCCTCCTGCCCTTCATCCCCTGCATCCCCACAGGAAGGACTAATGCTGCGGAGACGTGGGAAGGCAGCGCCGAGAGCGTCAGAACCAACAGGAACTGGGGCTGGTCGGCTTGCACCCCACTCCCCAGCTCTTCCACCCCTGGTTAGGAGAGTCAGGGACGGTCCCGGTGGTGAAGGGAATGCCCAGCTCCTCAGACGACAGCTCGCTGCAGGTGGGAGGTGGACGAGACAGGGGACAGGGAGGTGCACAGGGGAAGCCAGTGCTGAGGGGTGGAAGCCCCGCACTGCCGTCTGGATGAGGAGTCAGTGGGTTTGCCTGCGAAGGGCGGTGCTGACTCCCTTGGGCTTCCCCTGGGGTTGGTGCTGTCTGAATCACAACTGTGCCCCTGAGAAAGGCGGCCACAGACAACGCGGAGACCATCGAGTGCTACTATGTTCAATGAAACTTTCTGCCTGGAGCCTGAAATTTCAGTTTTATGTGATTTCACATGTCAGGGAATATCATTTTTCTTTGGATTAAAAAAAAAAATTTAAAGGTAAAAAACAAAAATCCATCAGTAATAGACCCCATAAAAACACAGGGTGGGAAGGATTGAACCCCAATCTCTGGCAGCAGATGACAACTTAAAGGAGGTGCATGATCAGAGAGACCCCAGCCCTGTGAAACCAGGTCTGACAGCTCAGCTCCAGGAAAAGTCCCCCCGTCCTTGAAACCAGAACCAACAGGAGTGGAGAGTCTGACCCTGTGATTTCCCTGATGGAGGACCCCGCCCATCCTGTTTATCTCAGTGGGGATGTGGGTGGACGTGAACGAAGGAGCCAGTTTCTCAATCGTAGAACCAGGGACAGGCAAATTGGTCACGGAAGCGATTTCTGGACTGTGTACCGTGGAGCGAACCTTGCTATCACTTTGCAGCACGTGGTGGCCACACAATCTGCTATTTCCTCGGCTTGCTTTTCTAACTGGCAGTTTTCATCACAGTTATTTTATTTTCTGTCCTTTTGTGATATTGGGCATTTTGGGAGTAGTTATATTCATTTCTTAGTCACAGATTTTCAGTTCACAAGAGCCAATTTTGTGACGAAACGGAATGCACATGGCCTAGTGACCTCAGGTATGGAACTGAACGAAGCCGCCATGATGTCCTGTGAGCCGTGGTCCCATGGGGGGTGGTCAACGGTAACCACACAGGACTGCTGTGGTCGCAGAGCACTCAGAGGGCAGCTCGGGACAGCTCAGCTTTTCTGCGGTTCGTTCTCCCCTTGGGATTCCTCTTTCCTGAGGGAGTTCAGAGGGATGTCCCCCACATTCATCATCCCAAACTCAGATGATGTTCCCCATTGTCTCTGGTGTGTCTCCCTTGCCTATCATAGTGACTGACACTGCCTGAATTGTGTTCAAAATGTCATTGCTTACAATAGCCAGTGACATGTAGGGGAGGTCACGGGGACAGTCACTTCACTGAACTTTGACGCAGAAACGGTGTCTGATGTTTGCACTGGGAGAAGAAACGAAATAAAGAATTCTGGTTGAAAGAGTAGTTAGCAAATTCTAACAAATTATGACTATGCAGAGGGTTAAAATTAGGCCCCTTGAAACTCAAAACAATTTTCACTTTTGAATACATTTCTTGCTACACATCTTTCTCTAATCAGAATCCAGTACAAACTGCTCACTTCCTTATTTTTCCTTCCTTTATTCCATATATCTAGATAAGTCACATATGTGTGCATTTATGGATACTACCTAGCTTAGATTCATATTGACTCATTGCTAAATATCAGGTTATAGAGTAAATAATTTTTAATGTCATTTCTGACACTAAATTCTCTGAAGGTTATATGAGTATAAATTCAATTTCTAAAAACCATGTTTGACAATATAGTGACATATTTAAGAAGCTACATCTGAAGTGCCAATGTCTGTGATCTGGCCCCTGCCCCAAACTGCATCTTCCAGGCCTCCACTACTTTTAGAATGATTAATGATGAGGAAATGCTTTATTCATACTTTATTCACTTATAATTTATTCATTTATCATTCAATGTAATATTAGGGAAAAAAAAAAAACTCTAGAAATAATCGAATTCAGCATCACATGGCATTTGTGTTTAGTGCTAATGGGTCAAGTCAACACCAAATCCTACCATTCTCTATGGGAAGGTGATGTTTCTATTCCCCTGGCAGCTGCTAACTGAAGGAGGGGCTTAAACGATCACCAATAGAAAAGGGGCACTATGATTTTAAGAATTTTGCAAGGGCCTGATGATATCCTTGGAGCAGTGGGCGCAGACACGGTTCATGTATCTGCAGGCCACAGACACCAAGGCCTCTCCAAAATGTACTTTTTAGCATTCCACTGGTGGCCTCTAAAGGCGGATGGTCTCTCCACAGGGCATTCGGAGAGGGCCACATTGAGGGCAGCCTTGCCATCTTGGACTGGGCTCCTTCCCCAGTGCCCCCAGGGCAACCCTCTGAGGAACTCATGTGGCATCCAAACACTTTTGGGTGATTTGGACTTATTTTGGAGAAGAATCTGCAAATCTGCCTGGTTTTCTCCTTTAGGATCTCTACTCAGGGAAGTCCCATGAGGAAGGCCCTGTGAGCAGAGGAGACTGACCACCAAGGACACTGGCAAGAGCAACAGAAGCAGTTGTCACTGACCTGCCTCCTGCTTGCAGTGCCTGCTGGAGCCCAGTCTCCGCCTGCCACAGCGCTTAACTGCTTCAGGCACGCTCAATTTCGCACTGTGGCAGGTCACATGACACCACGGTCGTGCTTGACATTCCGGGTGGCACAATCTCCTGGTAAGCCCCACCAGAACACAATGGAAAGACGGAAGGTGTTTCTTCACAAGAAGAATATTTATTTGCAGAGTGTGTCATAGCTTCCATCCAAACTTCTAGGCATTTGCTTTGTGAGCCATGTACAGGGCTCACCTGGGGTGCTGCAGAGCGTGGTTGCCTGTTGTGGACACCAGCACCCCGGCATCCACTCAGTGCTCAGACTGAGAAGTCCAGTGGCTGGACTACTCTGCACCAGCTGCTGGCCTCTCTGCTCTGGACACAAGGAGCTCGCCTGTTACTGCATCAGTGGCTCAGAGGGGCACACCCAAATTTATATATATATAATTTATATAATACAATTCCTCTTTGGACTAACTTACAATGGGAAGTCAGAATTCATGTAACTCTGAGGTAATATAATTAAAGTTTACTGTTTTTCATCTTTGGTGAAATCCAATAACCTTTGGAGGTCATAATTAACTGTCAAAGAAACAAAGGCACCGACCGAACAGGAGATGCATACCAAGCACCAGGGACTATGTAGATTGTTTTTTTCTGATGAACAGATGCATTTGGTATAAAACTAATAGTTGAAATCATTTAGTTGTCTGTTTCATAATCAATTGCTCTTCTCTAAGAAGCATCAAGTCACAGACATAGAAAGAGTCACTGTATATATATATTTTTAATCATGCAGTACATGCAATCTCTTATTCCTGGAAAACTGGCTTGAAAAGATGCAACGAGTCATTTCTGGAAGAGTTCTGGCAGGAGCAAGTCGCCATGTAGAGTGTACCTGTGGCAGGTGGATAATCCTGCAATCTGGGCACCTGGGCCTCGGCATCATCCTTCCTTAAATAACTCCACACGTGGGACAGGAATCTACACTGCTTTAGTGGAGCAATAGCAACAGCTCAGCTCTGTTCACAGCTTCGCAGACTTCTCAGTGATAGCATGTTTGGTGCAGACTTCAAGTGCAGGCAGCAGGGGCGAGTGAAGGACCTCTTCAGTCTTTATGAGTAGCACCTGCCACTCCAGTTTCTCTCTCCAGGCCTGATGTGCAACTCCAACGGTCACATGGTAGGCTCTCAAGTCACATGCTTTCACGTTAAATAATACAAGAGTCTAGAGGCATGTGTCCCAGGGCTGGCAGGAGCTGAGGCACACAATGATTATTTCAATTCACAGAAAACCAAATCAAAAGAAACAGGATACTTCATGATATATGACATTTAAACAATGTTAACTTAAAAATACAAATTCCTCAATCAGAGGTCACATACAAACACATAGGATGGATTTGGCCCCATCCTCTGCTCTAGATAATTACTTAAAGGAAATGGATGATCTACAGACCCCAGGGCTACAAAATCCACATGTAGGTGAACAGATAGATCATGGCAGAGGTAAAGACTCCACAATATTGTCAAGAAGCCCCTTTGGTAATCCATGCAATGACAGACCTACTTCAACTCTCTGAGGGGTGAAGGAGCCTCAACATACACCTGTGTCTTTCTGTGCTTAGCTTATATCATGTAACATAATGTCCTACAGTTCCATCCACATTGCCCCAAATGATAGGATTTCATCTTTTAGGGATAAGGAAACAGCACTGAACAATTCAAAAATTTTGGTCAAGTCACAAGATGGTTTAACGTTTGGGTTTGTCATGAAATTAAATGCATTACTAAATATCCTTAATTATTTGAGAAACAGTTATAGAAATTTCAAAATGTATTTCTCTTTTTTACTCAAGATATATTTCAGAAAGTTTAATTTCAAGGAAGACTTGCATACCCTTTTTGAATATTTTTATTGCATTAATTATCAAAAGAAGATAGTTTGAGACTGCCCTAAAACATTAAAGCATTTTTTAAATGGTTTTGCTTAGATCATGGAGAAGGGAGGAGTCAGGACAACCAGAGCAGGAATTTGTGAGAATGAAAAGTTATATTTTACACACATATGCTTCCTGCTAGGCATAGGTTTTGAACATGTGTGTGGTGTCATTCACAACTCAAAATAGAAAAGAAGAAAAGAACTATTTTGTCTCTACCTAAAATAGTTTTCATACTTGCTGGGGTCCTTCTGCGTATTCACGGCTGCGTGGAGTACCCGGCTCATTGCCTCCTGCGAGGACGGAGACGAGGAGGAACCCATCTCCTGGCTCAGCCTAACGTGGCTCCATGGACCTCCCCTGCCCACCCCCCGCAGGAGCCCAGCCTGCGATAGCTGCTGCGGCACCACTGAAAGCTGCTGTCACCACGTTTTCTTAATTCTCCCCAAGATATTGAGTGGTCTCTCTGTTCCTTGGAGTTCGTAAAACTAAACCAAAGCCCTTCTCAGGGAAAATTACCAAGTTATTCACTAGCTCCACAAGTTTTTTTTTTTTTTTTTTAATTACCTTGCCTCTCAATTCATAAATTCTTAGTTAAGGGATGAAATTAATATTTGTTATGACAAAGATGGTCATTGCAAAATATTTTTCTCATAGATTATACCAGTTTTCAGCATTTTTATGTCACCGAAAATATTAAGTTAATCTGTCATATTTTATTATCTAAGGTACGTGGTTTACACATTGCATTAAGATGATTCCTGAAATTAAAATGCTCAGTATTAGACAGAGTGCTTGAATATTTGGAAAATATCTTCTTTGTTCTTTTAATGTGTTTTGAATTTACATATTTAAAATAACATATCTTTGTATCACCTATCAATCAATTACCAATATATCTATCACCTATCCATGCACATATCTATTTTCTATCTCTAGGATCTATCTATCTAATTTGCATGTTCTTCCTGGTGCTGAGATCTTCTGCTGGATGTTAATTATGCATCCATCATTATCTCTACATCCTAATCAGCCTGATCTTGAAGACCTCTTTCAATACCGATGTGTGTGTGTGTGTGTGTGTATGTGTGTGTGTGTGTTTTCATTTTGACAAGTAACATATGCTTCCCAACTAGAACTTTTCAAGCCTAAAGAAATGCTGAAAGAATAATACCTGCCTGCAGAAGAAATTGCCAACAATTAGCCATATTTCCTTTTCCTCTTCTTTCCTCTCCCCTTACCTGCCCTCCCTTCCCTGCCCCTCCCGGCACAAGCAATGTACAATTTGAAGTTACAATATAGAAGCCCCATAGCTTCACATCCAAACACGTTGTTGCTCATCTGGGAAGGGTGAGGACACTTGCCATCCCTCACAGAAGGATGTTTTGTGAGAAATAAAGACCCTAAATTTCCAAGATGACTAATTTATATGTTCTTTCCTTATCTTCTATGTTTTTGTGTATTCTTTAAAAGACTGCATATTCTGAAATCACAAAAGTAATATTTCTAAAGTCATTTAAATTTTTGACATTGCATTTATGTCTGCAGTTTTCTCAAACTGATTGTCTTGCATGCAAAACACAGGGATACAAGGTATTAACTTATTTTTAACTTGCAGGTTTGCAGTTGTGCCATCATTAAAGTTATTAAATGCTCCATCCTTTACCCTCTCTTCTGTGACCCACCCAGCATTGTAAGATCAGGTTTCCACATATTTCTGAGCTCATTGTTTTGTTGTTGATCTACTGTATATTTCCTGATTACTCTATAATTAGCATTATATAACTAATTACTCTGATGACTTAATTACCCTAGGTATGCTCAAAGTTTGAACATTTGATAGGATAAGTCCACCTGGATAGTAGTTTTGCTTTTTTGTTGTTGTTGTTATCATTATTATAATTATGAGTGTTTTGGTTTTTTGAATACATTTTTAAACAATCTCATAAAGTTCTCTGAAAAAAAAATCCTGCTGAATTACTATTGGGACTTCATTGATTACTTCATTTGGGATGACTTCACATCTTCATAGTATTTAGTTTATCTAACCAGGATAATATCTCTTACTAAAGGCATACAGTGCTCCTCATAAAAGTCATGCCTATATTTTCTTAGAATTATTTCTTGGTACCTTGCATATTTTTTTCCTACTTCTTGATGAAATTGTTCCATGTATTCAATACTGTTAGGAAGAAAGGCAAATGTATGCATGCGATACAGCTGCTAAGTCATACAATTCTCTTTTTATGAATGTTGTGCTTTCTATTTAGACAGTCAAATCATATAGGCAAATTTCCAATGCCATTTCTTCTTTTCTTGTGTTTATTCTTTTGGTCTCTTGTTCATTTAGTAGCACTGTGGTTACAACAGACAACTATAGATTCTCATTTTGGGGTTGGAGAGTTTCCTGCTTGTTGCTGGTTGACTGCAAGATACAATTGCTAATACTGCTTTGTATGTCTTCTACAGGCTTTGCATCTGCTATGTTTTATTTAATTTGGTAAATATTTTGTTCAGAACATACATTTATAAGTTTGGAGGGTAAATCTAACTTATAAAGATATGTGTGTTTCTCATTTTAATTATCATATTTCAGCACTAGTGAATTAAAGAATATCTCCCATCATCTATTCTATGTTGCAATTATCTCTTCTTTTAGATTTGTTAAGACTTCTGTGAAAGAACTTGAGCCTGATCTTGAGAAATCATAACAAATAGTTGCACTTCCTTTTTAAAACCTTCTGACTCACTGTGGTCATTTTATCTTTTTCCTGGGAAAACAGAGGCAATTCTGTGCACTTTCAGATATATAATCCAAATTCATGTAGACATATGTAAAAAATATTGTTTACAAAATAAGCTAGGAAGTTAAAAATACAACTTAGATATGTGAAATATTTTATTTATAGTTATTGTGATCACAGATATATTAACTTATTTCCATTATCTTATTTTCTGCTTTCAATTTGTTCTATTTGTTTCGACTTTTTCAAACTCTTTTTTGTTCCCTTATCTCAAGATATTTTAATTTTTTAACAAGATCAGCAAGAACAAAAGTGACTTTCATTTATTTTCTAGATGTATTTAGGAATTTTTAATGCACATTTAATCTGGTAAGTATGATATAAGTCAGTATGTTTATTACAATCCAATCAATAAAGAATTTCAAGTGGTTAAATCTGACATCATCCTCCTAATTTCTAAATATTTCAGATTACTATTTTAGTTCTTTGTACTTACTGCAAAATTGCCCAAAAGGTTTCAGAAACCAACATTAACTTCCAGTAGGTATGCAGGCTGTATCAGGACAAAACATCAGGATGTCTTCTCAGTCTAAGGACAACGGTTTTCTCAGACCCCAATCTGAGTTGTTCTTCCACACATACTTCTGCGTGCTCTTTCATAAAGAGCTCATTAAGCACCCAGCTCCTGACTTGTGTATACCTGACTAACTGGTGACACGTACCTGTTGCTGAGATACCTCCCTGCTCCCTGGAAGTCTCCTCTGGCCAGGGCTCTGCCAAGACTCTCTGGAACTCTCAGACCGACAAGAGCTCAGAAAAGAAAACCTTCCCATGTTGGTGGATAAGGAACCCCAGGTTTTCACGTTCTCACGTTCGTGTAATCATGGAAACCTTCATTGCTAGAGGGTTCAGAACACTCTCGGCAGCTTGGCAGGCATTAAGGCCTTTGCGTGGAGGACATTGACCTGATGAAACAGCCAGGAGATGGTCACTGGGGCAGAGGAAGGCCCTGGGCTCCAGGGAAGCTCACTGTGACGTGGGCTCAGTGATTATGTACGCGTGACCAGCGGCCACATTCTTCAAGGGATACTCAAGGACCCAGATGAGTCTAGCTGCCTGAGACCCAGAGGACACTTATGTCCCTAAGGAAAGCATTTTGATCATCTAGGACTCATATTGTAGGAACTAAGACTCAGATCAAGAAGTGAACAATAAAATAGGGTAATAAAAACTAAATAAGACTGTGAACATATTGTAGGACCTGGGGTGTCCCCCCAAAGACTCCTCAATGCAGCAATGTTGAGAGGTGGGATCTTGGGGAAGATGAGCAGGTCATGAGGGCTCTGGCCTCCTCAGTGATTAATGCAGTCATCTGATGGGACTATTGGAAGGCTGTGTAAACTCCAGGAGGGGGACCCAAGCTGAAGGTCCTGAATCACTGGAGGGACATCCTGGAAGGATGTATCCAGATCCAGGCCCCTTTCTCTTTGTCGTCTCTCCACCCTCCCCTCAACCCCGATTCCTGGTTGTCATGAAATGAGCCATTCTCCTCCCCCACTGCTTCTTCCTCTCTCCCATGTTCCTCTTCCTCGCCACTGATCCCTAGCAATGGAGCCTGCTCACCATGGACGGAAATCTCTGCAACTCCGAGCCAAAATAAATCTTTCCTCCTCCAAACTGATCTTCTCAGGTATTTTTTTCACAGCAGTGAAAAGCTAACTGATAGAGAACATTTGTTAGAAATTTAAGTTAGACTAATTAGAAATAAGACACTATTTACCCTGAGCCTAAAACAACACTATGACTTCTGCTCAAGCCATTGACCTTAAATATCGCCGGGGCTCAAATAAATCTTCACGGTTATTATAAAAAGAAGAAGAAGAAGAAAAAAAAGCTAGGTGATGAAGTTTTATTTTGTAATTTTTGAAAAACAGTGTGCTCATTAATCTGTCAATCCCTCCAGAGAAGGGAGAGGAGTGAGGACTGCATCTCAGGACCCATGATGGAGAGCAAATGTGGTAGCCATAGTAATTAGGGTGCCCCAGATACGTCTTAAAGACAACCCAAGGACAGACTGGCAAAGAAGTAAAGGACACGGGTGGATTTATGAATGAAATTAGGAAGATTCATGGTATTGACTTTAGATAAGGAGAAGACAACCAGTAGATATAATGAAGCCAGTGTCCTTAAACTACTGAGAGGCAATTATAAAAGGCATTGCTCTTAGAAGCATCATTAACTTTTTTTGGCAATTGAATTCTTGGTTGGTAATTATTACTTTTGTGAAAAGATGTAAATTACTTATACAATTCAGTAAATAAATTCCATTTGTCACACTTTAAACTTTTTTATAAATAATTTCCTCAGATGTAGAAAACTGACTTAACTGACTTTGGCACATAGAAAATATGCTTTGGCATATAAAAATCAGAGTATAACAGAGTAGAATCCTTTTGCCGAGTCCTACTTATCCTGTCTCATAAAGAAATTATAAAGCAATGAATTTAAAATGGGTCAGATGAAAGCCATTTAAATTGTGATATATATAATCAATTCAAGTAAGTTAGTGCTACAGGCTTATTGAGACAAATCCTTTATCAAGACATAATGCACTAATAAGAATAGAGTGTGCAGTTACTGTGGATAATGCCTTGAAGACAATGTAATTTTACTTTATGATGTTACCGTCATCAACACTTTTCCCATGCCCACTGGGCACACACAACTTCTAAGAAAAATATAAGCCAGGGTGGGGGGGGGGTTCTGTTGAAATGGGTTTGACTTCCAAGAATTTACAGTCTAGGGTATGCACATCATTTCCTTGAATAATAATAAACTACACTTCCATATGAATTAGGATGCTAAATTTTATCTATCGTCTCAAGATTTTGCCTTGCAATAGAACTCAATAGTTTTAAGAGGGCTTTCTGATTTGATTATGGGGTCTTTTATTCATATACAGGTAATAAAAATCCAAAATTCCTCTACACTGTCTGTGTCCTGTCTTAATATGGCATGGAAGAGCATTCTGTTGAAGATATTAGCTATAGCAATAAACAGAAAATTATGATTCAACAGTTTCCTCGGGCTGAGGAGAATTTTGAACGATTTGTGACAAAATTGGGAAATCAAAATTCATTAAGCAACGAGGAAGGGTTCATGTAAAGATGCAGTGTCATAGGACTTGAATACCTACGGGTGCTTCTCAACTTAAGATGGGTGACATCTCAATAGACCTACAATAAGTAGAAAATATCCAAAGTCCAAAATGCATTTAGTATATCTATCTTACCAACTGCTTTAACCTAACCTAGCCTAACTCTCAGATACTCAGGACACTTAGATTAACTCACAGTTGTACAAAATCACCCAACACAAAGTGAATTTCACAATAGAATGTCTCCTATCTCTTGGAATTTATTGAAAGTCATACTGCAAGGGAAGAACAGAGAGGCTGTCTGCATATGAGCCGTGGAGGGGCATTTTGCAGATATCATGGACTACAAAAGGCATAAAACAATATCCAAGAAACACTGGGGACACCGTGCACTGCAGCAGGTCACTTGTTTCCCCCTTTGATGACTCAACTGACTACATTATGGCTCACTGCCTTGGCTCATCATGGCCAGAGAGTGTGGCATCCTTAACCTGAGAAAATATCAAACTTCAAAACTGCACGTAGTTCCTCTAAATGTCCATTGCTTTCATACCATCCTAAACTCAAATATTCTAAGTAAAATTGTAGAAAGCCAGGAATATAGTAATAAGACTGAATTCCTTTTAGAGGTGAAAATTAATTCTTAATAATTTGAAAAGAAAGTCTGTTCTGCACATTTAATTTCAAAGGCATTTTCTACCAAGGGCCACAGTATTGGTGTGAACAAGTCAAGTAGTTTTGCTGTGATGAGAAATAGAACCTTCTTCTGGCTCTTCATGGATACTTAAGAGTTCAAAGTGAAGTGTGTCAGTGGTGGCACCTCTCTGCTTCAATTCGAAAGGCTAAATTTGGTCTCAAGCTATGAACTGTGATCTGTTAATTCCTAAAGTTTGCTGGGTATGGCAATGAGAGAGGCACCTTCAGATCTTGGGACTCATCAGTGAAACAGATGAGCAAGAGTTCTGCCCTTAAAGGAATGTTCTATCAAGGAGACACCAATCAATCACACTAGGTCTAATAAATAAATATGTTGTACAGTTCATTGGTTCACAAACTAAAGAATAAGGAGAGTAGGGTCAGGAGGATCAGGAACATCAGGCAGATTGATCATTTATCCAAGATGCTCAGAACAGGCAGATGCAGAAGAGGCACTTGAGCAAAGAACTGCAGGAGAGGCTATCCAGAAGAAAGTTGTTCCAGGCAGATGAACAAGCCAGTGCACCCAGTCTAAAACCAAGCAGGGCAGTGTGTAGAAGAAAGTCTGAATGCCAGAGTGGGTGTGGCCAAGAGGTGAGAAGCAGGAGGTGAGGAGGTGAGAACAGAGGACTTGGAGCCCTGTGCCCTGCATAGACCATGATGTGCAGCAGTTCTCTGACTTTAGAGGGGAGGCACGAGAGAGCTGGAAGTGGAGGAGAGGCCTGATCTGAGCTGGGCTCTCAGAGGCTTCCTTGGTTGCCACACAGACAGGCAGAGCAGTTGTGGGCAGCTGTTGCTGCAGTGCAGTGCCTGTCAGAGGGACAGGTCAGACAGTTAGGTGTGCTAATTCTGTGTATATATTTTGAACACTCTTCTGACTATTTTAAAGGTTTTTCTTTGATTGTGGAGGTTTGCATAGGGAAAAAAAGGATTAATGATGCCTGTAACATTTGAGGCATATATATATATACATATATATAGATATAGATATAGATGTAGATATAAATATATATGCACACACATATATTCTAAAAACTGTTTACTACAACAGGAGCAGAGAAACTGAGTGGTAGCTGATAAGGAAACAGTATAAATAAAAGAATAAAATTTGAGGTTTTTTTGTTTATAAAGAAGAAAGGAATTAATGGTATGTTTCCTACTAATGTGAATAGTTCAACGGAGGACAAAATTTTATGGAGAGAAAACTGAGGAATTCAGGAACTGTGTATCTGAGAGAGGACTCAGATCCAGTAAGCAGGGGAACAGTCATCCTTGAAAATGACAGAAATATCTCAATGACTACTGGAGGGCTGCAGGCGTTGGTGGACAGGTGTCTGTGGTGGGGACAGGCTGTGGCTTGTCTCCCTTGATCACTTCTTCTCAGTGAAGAACAAAGCAAGTGTGATGGTGAATTTGAATTGTCAACCTGACTGGATTAAGAGATGCCAATGACTAAGAGGCCTCTGGGTGTGTCTATGAGGGCGTGTCTAGAAATGACTGGAATGTGGGATAGGACTGAAGTGGAGACCCTCCCTCAGCATGGGCAGCACCACCAAATAGGATAGAATAAAAGTTGGAAGAACAAGGAAGCAGATACAGATGCAAGCTCGGCTCTTCTTGAACTGGTTCTTGATGGCTGCTTCCATCATCTGAGGATATCAGACTCTCGCTTCTTCACTCTTGCCAAGCGGACTCTGCCAGTGATTCTCCAGGGAGTTTCCAGAAGCCTCGGTCTTGAACTAGGGTAGCACTGTTGATCCTTCTTGTTCTGGGGCTTCCGCCTCTTGGACTGCGCATCTGTTGGTTCTTCCACTCTCCAGAGGGCCATTGTGGATTATCATATAAGCCAATCTAATAAATCCCTTCTTTATAATCATACTTCCTATTGATTCTGTTCCTCTAGAGATCCCCAACTAGTACAACAAGGTTATTAGCTGAGAGTGGAAGAGAAGGTGCTGAGGTTCAGGAAAAGACAGGGTCAACTGGATGACTCTGATGAAGGAGCACAAACACACCTAAAGCTGTAGGTTCCAGATGGCACTGAAGGACCACATGGGTCAATGGTCATGGGTCTGTAGAGTGAGACCAGTGAGGTTGGTTCTGTTTCCCTTCAGCGACTGTAAGCTGCCATGGAGAAGACAGTCTCTGAGTAGATTTAGCTTTTACCCAGGAAGTCTGTGGAGCATGTGCAGGGGAAGGAGATCCTGCTTGTTGTGAAATTTAAGCCAGATTCCTCCCCTAGAGGGGATGAACGATCACAAAATGGGACAATGAAGTGATGAGATTCTTTAGGGGAATAAAAATATTGTGTTAGGAGCAAGATATAAACTGAAGTTAGCTGGAAAGATAGCTGGTTGTCAATTAGAGATCTTCTCCTCAAGGCAAAGCCAGGTTACCATTTGAACAGAAGGCAAAGGAGCATTCAGGGAGTTGGATTAGGTACAGGGATTTTACTAACAATGGCTCTCAGATTCTAGAAGATACAGAGCTTTTAGAGGTTGGAGGGAGAGCTTCAGTTGATGTGGAGATCTGGAAGTCTGAGGCATCTAGATGACTGCCCTGGATTGGCAGAAGTTCATCTAAATTTAAGGGAGTCAGCAAGGATAAGACCAAAGGTGTTAGGGGATGTTGTTGGTGAGAGTCTAGGCCTAACTGATGAGAGTCCCTTGATAGTCAAGGTACATTGTTCTATGATGATGGAGGTGGGAGATCCCATGCTGATGGGGGTAGGAGGACCTTTAATGATGGAGTAGATGGTACCATGATGAAGAAGGCAAAGTGTCCCATGAAGAAGGAGATGGAGGGACTCAAGATGACAGAGATAGAAGGTTGCCAGAAAACTCCATCTCAGTCCCAGAGTTAGCCTCACTCACTGACTTATGTCCTGAAAGGAATATTCTCTTTCTGTGTAGTACTTCTTCAAACTGATTCTTGTTTCGATAGACAAGGAATTTTAGGAAGTTGAGTTACACCGAGTTTTTGTGTTTTCCATTCATCTTAGATGAAAGGAATAAGTGTTTCGGGGGTGATATCCAAAATAATATTCATGTAAAATAATCACACAAGAGGTACCTATTTTCAAATTGTAGGGAAAGAAATTTAAAAATATCAACATCATAATAATTTGTATAGCTGAATTTTTATTTCTAAATTATAAATTATATTTCTTTTAGGTTATACCCAATAATGTTTCAGTAAAACTATTCATTAGGTTTTTATTGTTGTTTTCAAATTTTCTCTATTTAGCCAATTTGTATTATAAATTGTTAAAATAAACTAATTAATTTCATAGAGTATTGAACTCAAGATAATTCCAGGAACCAAGAATTTATGTGAGTAACATACATTTCTAAATCATAAACACTGTATTTAGTATTTATTGCTTAAAATACCTTATATAATAATTAATTCAACTCAGTTTGGTTGAAATTTTCTACATTAATAGAAAATTAATGCATTATAAAATAAGGAAATGAATAATACTCGTAGAGTGTTGTGTAATAATTCCTTAGAAGACTTAGTAGTATGTACTTTTCATACACACACTTACCAAACTTCTCAAGTTTAGATGGGGCAGAAACCCACTACACAACATGGAAATTGAAAAAGCTCCCCGAGTTTTATCCCTCCTACGTGTAGTGAGGGAGAAATGGTATGATATGAACTTGATCAGGCAAAATAGCTTACTCTGGAAAAGGAATGTGGGGAAAGTAACGCAAATGATAATAATACATAAAAGAGTTAGGGATGAGAAAAGGGAAGAGAGGAGACTGCACTGGGTGTAGACACTGCAGAGATGGGAGCCTTCAGGTACCAGCTGGGCACATACCCGCTGGAATGTGGGATTCAGCCAGAGGACCCGGAGTGAAGTCCCCAGGTCAGCACCAGAACTGGCCGTGGTGATGAGAGGCTTTGCGGGTGTCACAGTGGTGCTGATGTTCTAGTGAGTCTCCTGTACAGCACGGTGTCTGCAGGGATAGTGGTCATGTAGCCACTGTCATGCAGAACCTCTAGTTTGCCAGTAAAACAGAGTTACTAGATGTCCTGATAAAGTTGGAAAAACAGCTAGGTGAGTCATCATATGGCAGGAAGGACCTGTTAGAAACAAAGGTTTGGGGCACATGCTCAAGTCTCCCTGGGCCTCCGCAGATGTGCTATCCCTCTCGGCTCTCACTGCGTGACTGGAAGCTGAACCCCAGGAACTGAAGGCACAGACTCCTCTTCCATGGAGTTTCTGGTTGTGTTACACGTGCTGTCTGCATAGTGAAGGACGGGGTCACAGAATGGGAGACCTTGTTCCCAGCAAACCTGCCCGTCCATCATGCTCCGCAATTGTAACGACGGCATTTCCTCAGCAAGAGCCAGGTTTCTGGCAGCGGGCCTCCCCATTACCTGTCACTGGCTCCTTGTCTGGACCTACTGGTAGGTCAGTGTTGTAAGGGTGATGTAACACAGTACCACCAGCCAAATGGCTTAAACCAACACCTACTCTCCCACTGTCTGTAGAAGCCAGGTGTCGGTGCTCTTTCCTTCTGGAGGGCTCTGCGCGTGTCTGCGGCATCTCCCAGCTTAGCTTTCCGGTATGGCCAGCCATCCTCATGCGCCTTGGCTTGTAGAACCATCACTTCATGCCTCTGCATCTCTTCATGTAATAAGTCCTGTCATGTGGATTAAGAGTCCACCCTAATTCACAAGGTGTTGAACTAATTACCTGTGCGGTGTTCAATTTCCAAACAAAGTTGCATTCTGACAGCTTCCCTGCTCTTGATAGCCCTGGCATGACATATGTTATATTTTCTTGCTGGTTTCACTTAGTCATGTTCACAGCTTTTTAAGTACCCCTAATAAATTTTCCCATTTGCCCTAATTGAATGCCCTGTGTCCTGGTGGGACCCTGACAGACAGAGAGACCCAGTGCTAGGGCCTGAGGAATCCGAACCCCGAGGGTGGGGCTCCTGTGCTCACAGTGGAGATGCCACCTTGACCAGAAAGGAATAGATTAGAAAAGGAACAAATGAACCCAACACAACCTTAAATCCCTTGTTCATGTAATAGTCCAAAACCAGGGCTTCTCTGCAACCATGGAAGTCTTTTCTTACCACTTCTGTGCTGGGGATAAGATACTTTAAAAATAAACTCAAATATTGATTTTGCAGGTGTCTGAGACACAACATCAGTTCAATTCACAGCCCCGCAAGGTCTCCTGTAGAAATTCGGAGCATTGAGGATGAACGAGTCCGAACCTGAAGACTGAGAATGTGAGCCCCAGGACCGTGAGAGTCTCAGGGAAATGGAACGGCACCGCACGGCCCCCCACGTCTGCTCCATCAGGAGAGGCATTTACGGAAGTTACATCCATGAGACCAGAATATAATTACAGAAAGGGCCAAATTCATCTGTGCCAAAACAATTAACAGAGTTCGTAGATTCCATGAATTAAATTTAAGTCATTGAGAAAGATCTAATTATTTCCATGCACCCAAAATTCTTGTTAAAATGTAAAGCCCAGAGATTCGTAGCACCGGATACTAGAAGGGTTTTATTATGTGGGATAAAATCTTCACCAGAGATGAACCAGAAGGCTGTGCTTCCACAAGCACATCGGTGCATTATTGCAGGTTCTCGGGAAGGTGCTCCTGTGGCTGATCTCTGTACTCCTGTAACACTGAAAGCTACTCTGCCATTGAAATGAACCCATTTGGTGTGGGTGGGTCCTGCTTTGCGCCCCAGGGCACATACACTTTCATATCAAGCACTGTTGCCTGAGTAGCAATCCTAATGTGTGACTCAGAGGATTTGGGAAATGGTAAATGGATGACTGGTTTACTGGAATAGTTCTGAGAAACCCACTAATGTTCCAATATATATTTATTAAAACTCTAGGCTTAGAAAATAGATCCACAAAAATAGAGAACCACATGATCTAATTATTGCACAATTTTGAGTTCAGAAACCCAGAGCTCCGTGAGTGAATGGTAGAGTTTCACATTTCTGAGACTGGATAGAAAACTTTTCAAAGATCTTGGAGTTGAAGCTAAAACAGTCTGCAGAACTGAGGCACCTGAGTGTCTGAGCTTTGATGATTCTTCCCTTTCCAGGGCTAGTGCATTCATCAAACCTGTCATACTAGGGCAAGGTCGCACCAAGAGGTGCCCTTGTTGATCTCCTGAGGTTCACACACATGTCTTTATTTTGTAGAAGCTCTATTTTCTCCTTCTGGTTAAGGTCAATAATTCAGTCCAGCATGGTGACTCTTCTTGTCTGGGGCCCACTTAATTTAACAAAATGGTCTTTGGAAAAGAAAGATGGGTTCTGAGGATTGATAGTTGACTGCTACACCAATGCCAAGGAGAATCCCTAACCATAGCTGCCATGCCTTATGTAGTATTTTTGGTGAAGCAGGCTAACTCGGGCCCAGGGATATGATATGCATTCTTGAATCTGGAAGATGAGTTATTTCTCAACATTAAGAGTAGAAAGCATCCACAGCAACTCACCTTCACTTGGAATGGAGAGCAGCATGTGCGGGAAGTCTTGCTTCAGGCTCTGTGAGCTGTCCTGCCCCCTGTTATAATGAAGGCCATCTGAGCTTGATATTGCAGCCATAAAATTTATCCATATACTTAATGAAAAAATTGATCCACATTAGTTATCTGTAGATCAGAAGTACAACTTCGGTCTCAACAACCTAAAATCAAGGTGTGAGAGGGGTTGGACTTCTCCTCCACAGCTCTGAAGAGGGCCCGTTTCCATTTCCTTCATTTGATTTATTGGTAGAATTCAGTTCTTTGTGATTAAAGCATTGAAATACCCAATGTTTTCAAAACCAGTGAGGATGTGCTGAGTGCCTCTTTTTCTCCCCCTTTGAATTTCTTCTTCCTTCTTATTCTATCTCTTCTCTATAAACCATTCATGGAAGTTTCTCCAAATTGAAGCACTCACATAATTGAGCTCACTGGGTATTTCAGGATAATCTCACCACCTCAAGGTCCATAACTTAATTGCCTATGAAAGTATCCTTCTGCCAGATAAGTTTTATTGACAGGTTTGGGAGATTAGAGTGTGGACATCATTGGGGGTCATTATCCTGCTCACCACAGTCTGCTCTCTGACCTCAAGATTCATATCAGTCTTGAATGCAAATTACATTTATCTCCATCCCACATTCTTGAAAAGTCTCTGTTCATTATGGCATCAATTCCAAATCCAAAATCTCATCCTAAATTCAGCAACTCAAAAAGTCCCAAATCTCATTATCTATCATCTAAGTTAGGATTCTATGGACCCAGAAACAAACAAAAACAAACAAACAAACAAACAAAAATAAGTTATCTGCTTCCAAGTGAAAGAATGAGACAGGTACAGAATAGGAGTCAATTACTATCCTCTTCAAGGAGAAAGGGATCACCTCTTTCCATCCAATTGCCAAGTCCAAGCAGGAAAACCACCTGGTTCTGAAGTCTGGTCCTGATCCTCAGTGACATGCTGCTGTACTCTGGATTCACAGCTCTGCCCCTGTTCTCACATGGTGACCCAAACAAAGGAAAGAAGATGGGGACCGAGGCTCTGGCTGCCAATGGCATGTACCTATGTTGTTTTATGTTATAGCCCATTGGCTGGAATTGTGGGCCTCTGTGTAGGGAGAATGTGCCCTGGCCCTAACAGTGTCAGTGTCTCATTTCCAGGAGTCTGTAAGTATGTCACCTTGTAGGACAAAAGATAAATTTCATACTGGACTGTAAGTTTGGGATATTATCCTTGACTACGGAGGTGGGTTCTACCTATCCTACGAGTCCTTTAAAACAGATATCTCTAGCTGGAGGGAGAAGAGGAAGTCAGACACACAGCCTGAGGAACACCTGCCCACACACTTTCTGGAGCTAAGATGCACATCCCAGTTGTGAGACGAGGGGTGACCCACAGGTAGCAAATGGGGCCACTGTCCTAGGATGGAAAGGAGGTGGATTCTGTAAGCATATGGATAGGTTTTGATACAGATTCTTCCTAGATATTTTAAATACAAGACCAGTTGGGTGGCACCTTGCTTTAGATTCTTTGAATCCCTGAGCAGAGAAACAAGCTGAACTGTCTTGGAATTTTCGCCTTCACAGCTGTGAGGAAATAATCAAGCATTGTTTTAAGATGCTGAAGTGTGGTCACTTGTTAGGTTCATGACAGGATGTTGACGTACCTTGCTCATCTTGCAAAGCTCAGAAATGCAGTGGCCCAAGAGATCAGCCAGGGTAGACCCCAGGAGACGTTGGTCCCCACAGGTGTCTAATGAGTATGAGCTGTGCTTCTCATCGTAAGGATCTCCTTCCACCAGTTGTCAGAAGAGACCCGCAGGTTGGGATTGTGAAGCCGCTGCTAACCTGACAGATCTCAAAGAATGGTTTTAGAAGATGCAAGAAGGAGATTATCAGCTCTATGTTGAAAGTGATGTTTCTTATTCATTGAATTATCACAGTATTTAGTCCTTATGGGACTTGAATAAATCCTGAATGCTATCACAGTCCCCTGAAAAATAAGTAAAATAATTGAAAATTTAAAAAATAAAATGACTGAATTATTACAAATTATAGGAGTAAAGTATGAATTTTAATCTGTAATTATTATTTTTTGTTTTAAAGGTTTTTTTTAAACAAGTATTTTTATTAAGAAGGACTTCCTGATATTTCTCTTGGTGAAATATGGGGTAGCGATTACCTAATAGGCATAATAAAATAACTTGCTATGTGTTTTTTATTTGAAATTTTTATATGGGCTATCATATGTTTAGAAATGTGTCCCACAGGAAATTCATATTTATTTATATTGATTAGTCAAAACATAAACATTAATTGATGATGATCATCTCTTTGTGTTTGCAGATTGAAGATAATTTTAGACAAAATGCTAGTACAATTTGAGAGATTCACAGTTTAAGCTGGGTATGGTAACAGAAACATAGAGAATCTTATTAATTTTCAAAATATATGATTCTTAGAATTCCATGAGCTAGGAAGATATATTTATAAGAAATGAACTTTCCTGGAACTTAGAAAAGTTAATTGATTTGCCTAAAATTGGAGAGAATTTTTGTGTAATTTCAGAGCTTGTTAGTATATAAGTATTTCAATACAAAATGATTCCTTCATAGATTTAGTATAAAGAGGAGTTTTAGAACTTACAATTAGTTTTTACACAGTTTTAGTCTCAAAATGTAGAATAAGAAAGTCATTTGTATGCATTGTTTTTATTTCTTAGTTAAATATCTCAATTATATATGTTTCTGATCTGCTACTAGTATTATAACCATTTATGAAAAACTATTCTTGGGACTCTCAGTCTGACAAATATTGTAGAAATTTATTTTTGGCATGCTCTTCCTTCCAGAAAGAAGTCAGAAGAACACATTTTAACTCATTACCAAAATATTCACACTTGATAAGCAAGGATTTGCCATGGAAAAGGCTTGTAATTATAATTTCTATTCCCATTACTGATGCAAATGTGTCTTTTAAATTATCTTCCATAATAGATGCTCTCCAAATTTGTCTACCTGTCAAATGCATAATTTCAGGCACAAGCTGTTCTTTCTTGTATCAATTTAGTTTTTATACAGGTACCTGAGTTAAAAGTTTGTGGTCTTACTTTCTTAAAATCAGAACTCAGAAAAATATGTAAAAACCCCTAGAGAGAGAGGAGGTGGGAGGAGAGAGGAAGCTTGTAGAAATAGTTTGGTGTCTCATGTGGTTCCAGTCATTCCACATCCTACTGGTATTCCTAAGTGTAATGGGGTTCTGATGAAACAAATTACAGAGAAGAAAAACTTGTTGAAATACTTTTGGGATTTATTTTTCAGGTACTATGTGGAAAACTTTATTGCTTTATAGTAAAATTTATACAGATTTCACTACCTATATTTGATAATGTTATCCATTCCAGTTGCATTTAAAAGTTCATATTTTGGACTTAAAATATTAAGGCATAATGCATGAATACAATGAAGGGTCACGTATGCAGGGTCCCCAGCACAAACACACTCCTTCTCAGCCCTGGCTGGCAGTCCTAGCGCAGTCTACCATCTGTACCATGTATGAGGCACCAACTTCTCACAGGTTTAAGTTCCTCAGTGACTCTGTGCATTAATGCCCTAATCACATGTCTTTCAAAGGAGGAAGTTAAGATTTTAAGCAGTTAAGAAGCATGCCCATGTTAAGTTGCTAAGCAGCAGAAGTGAAATCTTTAGATGACCTGATGGTCCTAAGACGCAGCCCTGACCATGGATGGCATCAGTGTCACTGTGTGGTAGGTGCCTATTATCTTGAGGATAGAAATAGTTATAAAATACAGTGAAATGACAAAAATATAAATAACAACAACAACAACAGTTTGGGGGAAGCCAGGGTAAACAGTAGAGCAGAGAGGAGCTTAAGGTAGAGGTAGCATTTCGCATGATACTGTAATGGTGGATTCATGTCATTTTACATCTGAAAACTCAGAACTACAGCACCCGGAATGAACCCCCATGTAAATTTGGATTTTCGAGTGACAATTGAGTGCCAACCTGGTTCATGAGTTACAGCCCTGTACCACACCAGTGGGGCATGTTGATGTGTGGGTGATGGGGGGCAATAGTCATCGCGGGGTCTCTCTGTGCTTTCCTCTCAACTAAGCTGTCAACCTGGAACTTGTAAAATACAAAGTCTAAAAGCAATCAAGCAGCAAAGAATGGGCTCCTTCAGTCCTCCTGCAGCCTGACAGGTGTGGCCTCTGGTGTCAGAGCTTCTCCTTGGGGGCCCAGCCGTCCTAGTGGAAGCCACACTCACCTTGCAGAGTGCTGCCGGACACTTGGACCACAGCTGTCCTGCAGAATAGTGAGCTCTCTTGATTCCACAGCAGTCCGGGAGTTCATGTCTGAGTTCCCTTGCCTTTTCCCTTTCGCTCTGTGGGAGAGCTCCTGGAGAATTCCTCATGCTTTACAGGATGTCAGCACTCATTTTCGGTCGCGAATTCCCCCCTCTAGGAGTGGAACAGCATCATCAGGAAGAGCAGCTGCCACTCACCTGCTCCCAGATGTTGGAACTTTGAAAAACTCATCACCACAACTTCTGTAGCTTCTGGTGTCCAGCATGGATCTGGGCCTCACCTGGGGCTCCAGGGGCTGCCCTTGCCTGGCTAGAGGTTCCCCGCGTCACTGATCTGACACATACCTCCCCTGGTCACGGTGATAAACTCAGGCCAAAGCATAGGTCCTTGCCAGCCTTTGGACAGTTGTGAAGTTTTGCTGGGACATCTCAGCGAAGGCTGAGGCTCCTTCACAGGGAGTTTGAGCCCTGGAGGACCTGAGCCGGCGTGCCTCCTGCCCTCCGTCCCCACCTTCGATCTGAGAAGCACCAGCGCCTGCCTTCCTGGTCTCTCCTGCTTTCAGGACCCACAGTTATTCTGTCCAACTTCCTGACTCATTCTTGGAGCAGGAGATCAGTGAGAAGTTCTGGGGTTGTTTTCATTTTCTCATTTATTTCATTAATAAAGAATAATTTCAACTTTAAGAATAAGCAGTATTTTTAAAGTTATAGGTAAATAAATTTTCTATTGAAGTATGTCAGAAATCCTTTTTAAAATTATATGCCACTAAAAATATATATGTATTCATCAAATATTAAAAATATAGCAGATATAAATACAAAAGTCTGAACATCCCCAAATCTACTTTCCTTCTTTGAGTTTTTAGAGCAGCCTAAACTTATATCAATGGGTTCTGCATTCAGCAGCTACTGTTGTCATCAGTTACCCTTCAAGGGTTTTTTCCAAACCAACCACCTGCAAATCAATGGGAGATTTTTTGGCAAACTATATCCAAGCTTTCTGTTTATCCAAGTGATTTTTTTTAAATTCTACTATTTTAAAGTTAAAAAGTAATCCTGTGTGTCTGACTCTTAAATTTTATGTAACAGTTATTTTTAGGCATATGTTAAAAATATGGCCAACACAGCCATAATTTATGGTTTTCAGAATTTCATTTTAAGAAAGAAAGCTTATGACTACTCTTATGAAACCTAATAATCAAAACTTACTCTGGAAAACGGAGTTGCTTCAGATTTCTTATCTTAATTTTATATTTTATTTCTCCCCAAAGAACCAATTTATTTGTTTGCAAAGTCCTTTGGAAAAACCTATTTTACTTAGCTTCAGTTTTACTTTCCTTTTGTGAATTTTGAGAGTCAGCTATTTTTTTCTTTTTCTAATTCGAACCACAACGTTTGCCCCTGGGTTCAATCCCCAGTACCAAAAAAAAAAAAAAAAAAAAAAAAAAAAGAACAAAGCAACAACAACAAAAAACAAACCCACAACTTTACTCTTAAAGGAAACGTACCCATCTGCTTCTGTCGCAAAGCATATGCTTCCCTCATCATTTGAAGTCTCAGAAACCCTGACGTCTTGACACATTCTGTTCAAGTAATGAGTGAAGTAAAAAAAAAAATAATGATAATAATATTTAAGAGTTCAAAAGACTTATTAAAAGTCAAGTAAAAGTGCCCCCAAATATTTTGCATGTGCAATGCGGACATTGAAAAGATTAAGACAATTTCAACTCCCTCCAAATTAGTAATAAATTTTAATGAATAAATGGGAGAATACATACATTTCTGAAGATTTCACCTTACTCAAAAAAAAAAAATCTAAAATGGTGCTTTCAAATGCAGGTCCTCGTAACCACACGTGGTTATGTGAACTCAGATTTTAAACGAATAAAAGCTGAGTAAAATAGACCCACTTGTCTAGTTGCTCTGCCTCTCTGTGTTCCCTGCACTCTTCAGCTAGCAGGAGGTGGCTGCTCATGGAGCAGACCATATGGATATAGGCACTGACTGTGTCACCACTGAGATTTCTTTGGGACAACAATGATCAAAATGTGATTAATTTGCATTTTGCACAATCTTTACCAAAGGGCAAACAGATTTCATAAATCATGCTACACTTTCATAATATGAATCTTTTCATGATCATTGCAAGTGAACTATCAGGAGAAAAATTCATCAAAGCCTTCTGGAAGCACTCAGCAAGTTCACCCACCCTATACGTGTGTCTACACAACCCTGACAACACAGCAATGTGGATGCTGTTTCACTTTTTATCTATTCATTAAAATTTTTAAATGAATAAATTATGCTATTAAAAAACAGATGACAAGAGGCATGAAAACTGAACATTTTGTTTATTCCAGTGAATGAACCACCAACCAAACAGGCTGAACCCTCTGTGGTATATGGATCTGAGGTTTCAATAATCAAGGTGCCTTTGGATGTTCAGAAGTCTTCCAGAACCTCTCTTTGCCACTAGGACTTCTGATGGTTTGATGAAGTATGATCGATGATGTAGTTTTCATTCATGATCTTGATTCACTCTTATCCACATTGTATAACCAATCTTAGGATAAGACTTACAGGAAAATCCCCACATGATGACAGTTACTAGATTTAAATTAATGTTGAAAGATGGATGAGAGAGCTACCTTGTTGTTTGGAAATAATAGGGCCGTGTGGAAGAATTAAAGGAGAGATAACCACCAACATGATGTACATAATTTCAGAATTAAAAATCAGTTTACTCCCGTCAACACAAAGTTCAGTGCAGATGGATGGAGGGCCATTGAAACCTGAGAAGATGAGAGGGCAGAAAAGTCTAGGCCAAGGAATAGTTGGGGTAATGGTCTTATGGCAGAAGTGTTTGCTTCCACACAGTAGGGGGAGTGGAAGAGGAAGCTGATCTGAGCAAAGAGAAATACTTAAATAGGAGCAGTTTCTAGGTGTCCGCACACACTGTGGAAGTTAGAATGCTATATATAATTTGGGAATCCATCAATGGGAAAGAGCCTCTTCATTTCCAATTATGTTTTCCGTCAATGGTATCGTGTTCTGTGTCCGCATCATGTCCATGTCGATGCACATGTAGTCTGTGTCCATGTCTGCATCTGCATCCATCCATAACCCTGAGCTTTCCCTGAAATTTCAGATGCTGAGCCCCACACAGCAGAATGACATGACACACAACATGCACACCGTATCACACACTTCAAGTCTTTGAAAATTGAACATTATGTCCCCTTGCTAAATAGTCTCTTGTTGAAAATATTAAAATATTTCTGTCAATTCTAGGCATCTTTTATGATTCCTGTCTTTGACACTTTTTCATTTTTCCCATTAGCAAGTCATGTCAAAAGTACTGTGAAAATAATATATATCAAATTCATCGATTTTGCCATTATTTATAGCTATGTGTAGTCCAAGCCACCTGAGAATCACCCCACCTCCTGCAGTCCAACTCAATCTGGCCTGATGATCTGCTGCAACTGACTTTTCACTGAAATACCTGCTTACACCTTTTCCTGCCTCCAGTACTTTATCCCTGCAGCAGCCTCAATGACTAAACCATCCCTTGGTGCCGTTCTGCTCCTGTGAATTACTGGAAAGGGGTTTCCACGGCCTATGGGACAGGGAGTTTGTCTATAGCTGAACTGGGACCTGACCTCACAGCTATGTCTAGCTGGCAGAGTCATCTTCAGGTGAGGCTGGCTCAATCTCCTGACTCTAGAGAGTGTAAGAGTGTAAGGAGGGAGAGGGGTGACTTGAGCCATAGCAGTCATGGGATTCTAAACACACACCCTCGCTAAGGCAGGGGACTGAGATGTCAGCTCGGGCCAGGAGCTCACCTGCTCTTCCCTCCATTTAGACCAGATGGGAGGTGGGCTAGGACTCCAAGCAGAGGCCTGTGAGGTCACCATTTAGCTTGGGGGCTCTTCACAAGTCTTGTACATTTGCATCACCTGTGAAATTTGTCCCCCATGAAGGATCACCCCAGAAATTTGGACTTGGTGCATTTGTGTGAGATTAGGTATTTGGGATCTCACTGTTGAGTTCCCAGTAGTGACTGTGCTCACAGTCACTATGATGGGAACTACTGACTCAAATGGTCTTTTCAGATGTGTCATCAGATATAATAATCTTACTTTCACATTTAGCTTGCATCATTCTTTATGTGATATTGGATGCCAGATACTCTCTTTCAAAGACTTAAATTATAATCAGCTAGATATTCACTGTCAGAAATTTGTTAATTGTATTTTCTGATCCTCCTCCAATGGGACAAAGTCTAAGTTTGATATCTGAGGTTACCTATTCTTTCAGTGTTATCCTGAGAACCCTAAATACAATGTAGGTGAAGATTCAACTACTTTACTTTCCAAAACACCACTCAGTTAACTAGCAGTAATAAATTGGAATCATTTTTCTTGGAACTGATTTTTTTTGTGATCAGTTTCTTTGTTAAATTTAACCTTGGCATTAGAGTGTCCTGATGACACCTGTCCAGTATACAGGTAATGTGAAAAATTAAGAAGACAAACATTTTGGGTAAGGGGATTTACATATTGTGGAAGCAGTCTCTACTAGGCCCCCAACAGGTCTCTGCCTCTGTGCATGGACCGCTGGGTAATCTCTTCTTCAATAGAAGCTGTGTTTTGGTATTTGCTTCTGACAATAGAGTGCAGCAGAAGTGATGGTTCTCAGTCCTGGGGTTAGGTTATTGAAGGGCTGTGACTTTGGTGTCGTGGCCCTACCTGACCTCTTTCTTACATCTGATGCTCACTCCTGGGGAGGGTACCTGCCCTGGTGCCAGGAAGCCCTGAGGAGAAGCCCACATGAGGGATGAGGCTGCCAACAGTCATGCAAATAAGCTCAGGTGTGGTTCTTCTCCCTGCCAGTCTACACTTCCCAGGAAACCACAGCCCCATCCAACACCTTGTCTGCAGATTCCTGAGGCTTAGAAGATATGAGAAAGTAGAAATTTGTTGTTTCCCATCACTAATTTGGGGAATAGCTTTCCATGTAACTATAGATAAATATTGTATCAAATTAATTAGCATGATTAATAGCTTTCTGGAAATAATCAATTTTTTAAATTTTGTCAAGACTATGCTTTCAAATACTATGCAGTGTCAAGGAGCTAATTCTGATTTAGAGTAATAAATAATGCCAGCATTTACACAGTTGATGCAAGCTTCAACTCCTGTGCTATTCTCTTTAGGATGTTTATTTAAGATTTTTTTTTCTTTTTTCTTTTTCTTTTTTGGTAATAGGGTTGTACATAAAATTCAAATTAAAGATATATAAAAACTTCCTTATTCTGTTTACAATTTTTAAAAATGAGCTATTTATCTCTCCAGCTAAAATCTTTGTGGGAATGTGTTTGTCTACTTATTTACTCTTCCATTTATTCCTTTGCTTATTTCTTCATAGCCCATGAGGAAACAGTTAACCCAGCAGCAGCGCTGACCACTGGTTAAACTCTGTAAGTTAAGTGTCCACACAGCCACTAATGAGGGATGTCATTCCACAGGGTCAAGGCAGTGGGTCAGGAAGCACCAGGCTGTCAGCATTGTTTATATATAAATAAGGAGATTCATGAAGTGTATCTTTCTTGGGGACGGCACAGTGGCTGGTTACACAGCTGTGTGAAAACATCATTTGAGGATCTGAATCTCAAGACCCGAGATGCTTCACAAATGTGTCTTGAAAACTGAGAGGTGTTATCTGACTAGGTCAAGGAATACAAGACTCAGGTTCTCAGGCTGTCAACCTCAGGAGCTCATTGGTCAATTGACTGCAATGCTCTCAAAATTAACATTCCAGGGACTCACATTCTTGCTAAAGGCCCCAAATTGGAGGAGGGGAGAGCAACTCCCACCTCTCCGAATGCCTCATGTAATGAGAAGCGAACAGGCTGCAGAGGTGTCTGGTAGGAAAAATTGTAAAATTACTGTATTTCTGAGAGAAGCACAAATGTGGAAAATTGATATTCAAAGATTGAAACTTCTCTCAAAGTATCAAAACAGGTATAGGTAGAATATTTCCTCAACTCCTTCTGCAAGCATACAACCTCATGATAGAACACGAAGATTAGAGTAAAAAGTGCTCAAAATATCTGACTCTCAAGACAGAATCTGAATCAAATGCAAGGACTAAATTTTGGGACTTAACCAAGAATGCTCTACCTTGAATGCATGTGGTCAGATGTCACAAGCTGTATAATTGCAATGACTCATTGAGTAGTTTCATTTTAATATTATTCTGATCTTCCATTTTTAACAAGACAGTGGAATACCAGGATGCCCTTGACCTCCAGCTTGCCCCTGCCTTGGGTCCACACCCAAGTGATTTTCAACGCTATTCACGAAACTCCAGAGTTGTTCTTTAATGACTCTTTTCTCCCACTTTTCTAAAAGTTTTCAGTTGAGCCAACTATAATTCTCTGTCTGAAATACAGAGAGGTGATTGCTTTTTGAATTCTTGTTATAATTAAAACCCACACCCACTTTCTTCTTTATGACTAAAGTTGTCATTTTAGAAAGGGAAATTATAACAAGTGTTACGAGAAACCTTCGTAGCTCTCCATGATATTAGGTAAAACCAAAAGGCTTTAACTCGTTGGAAATATGCCCACTTTACAGTGTCGCTTATAAAGACATCCTTAGTTCCACCCAAGGTTCTGGGCGCACTAAACCTGGTAGGCTTCTCTGAGATCGTTACACTTGATGTCGCTGTGACTTGGCTGTGCTCCCTCACCTTATGCTCCCTGTCTGTTTAGCGACTCCGTCACGTACCTGCTCTGGTGTTACTGCTGATGTCTTCCTAGTTCCTCTCCCTTCCCTTCCCCATATCACAGTGCATTGTCTTCCTCTCCAGGCTTGGCAATTCTCTTAGACATTCATCTCGGTTTGAGTTAATTGTGTGAATACATGTTGCCTTCATCGTAGACCACGGACTCCGTGCAAAGCGGCTGTGTCTTTCTGTTCCACTGTCCAGTCTGACATCTAAGTTACGGTGGTAGTGGGCATTTTCAATGCATCTCTGCAGGCCTAATTTAATTACGTAGCTGACTCCTGATGATGGAATAGGACTATCACGATTTCTCAGTACAATAGAGCCCAGTCATTACTCTGCAGACCTCAGCTATGAGAAATTTTTGGAGAAACCACAAAAATCCTAGCTTAAGGATGTGCTCAGAACTGCTATGCCAATTGGTCCCTGGTCTCTCTAGCTTCTGAAAGACAAATTCAGACTCAGTCACTGACAGATTAATTTAGTGGGTATTTACTCCTCTGTGGTCATATCTGAATTCCATTTTGAGGATACATGGATGGCAATGCTTTGAACAATACGGAAGTAATCCACGTCTTCGTGGAGCCTTCGTTCCAGTAAACACAAATACTTATATAAATATGGGCTGCTAATATGTAATATGAAATTCTATGGACCAGAATAATACAGTTGTATGGGTAAAAAGATACAGTCAAACAAAAAAATAATAAATGTATCACGTAGAAGGTGACATTTAAAACTATGTGAAAATACCCGGAAAGAGCACACTAGGTTCAAGGAAGAATGAGAGCGAAGAGCCTAAAGTGGTGACTAAAATCGGGTTCCTGGGAGGCAGAGAGTAAGGGGGGACGTCTTGTTCAGGAGAGGGGGCAAGGGTAGGTGAAGGAGGGGAGCCAGGGAAGAATGAGCGCTGTCTTACCTGGAAACTAGCAGCTGACCGCGAGGAGGCTCACACAGAGTACTGTCCTGGAAGCAACTGCTGGAGCTGTCCACGTCCTGGGCACACATCAGAGCTACCTCAGATCAGGGCTCAGAGAGGGTTCCAGGTCATTCCAAGGTAAGCCAAGTTATAGCCCCGTGGTAGAATGAGGTGATGTGGGATGGCGAGACCAGGATCACCACACACTGCCGGGTCGGGTGCGTAGCCTCACTGGAATGGGAAGCTCTTTAACTATTCTAACCTGAGAAGTTATAAGACATGGTGAACATTTAAGGCCATTTCTTTAGCTGCTGTGGGGATAACTGACTCTAAATTCAAAAGTAGTACAGGGAGACTGGTAGGAGGCCATCACAACATTAGAGGTAGAGAAAGGTAGTGGCCAGCGGTGATTAGTGGAAACGGAGTTGGCGAGATGGGGACTAATTCATGATTTGCTTTGAATTTATAGCCAATAGGATCAGCTGAGGACTGTGTTCATTATGAGGGAAAGAAAGAGTCAAGAATTTAGGTTTGGGGCTGAGATTCATCACAGGGGTAGAGCGCTTGCCTAAGATGCATAAGCCCCTGGTTTCATTCTTAGTACTAACAAGGGTGAGAAAATAATTTAGGCTTGATCACCTGGTGGTGCCATTTAAGGACATGGGAAGAATAGGGACAATTGACTTTATGGAGAGAGGCTGATGATGGTGAATGAACAGTTCACATATATGTATGTGTTCCCAGGTCAGAATCCCCACATGAGACACTCAGAGAAATTCAGAGAAGAGGACTCTACTGGAATCACTAGTATATCAATAATATTTATGGATGAAGGTGATATCATGTATGTATGTAGTGAGAAATAGTTTTAAAAAGGAAAGAAAGAACTGACAATTATATCCTAGGGCACCCTAAATTGCAGAGTTTCTGGAAGAGAATACAGAGTCAGGCAGGATTGAAAAAGAGAGGCCAAGTTTTTCTTGGAGAGCTAGCAAGTGGGAGGTCCTGGGAGAAAAGAATGAAAATCAATCATAACAAATGCTGCTGAAGATCAAAGATACGGATAAAAGAGGGAGAAATGTATTTGGCAGAAATGGACACCCTTTGCGAGTTCGATAGGGGAAATTTCAGTGGCCTGTAGGAATAAAAGCCTAATCTGAATGAAATGAGAAGTAATGGAGAAACGGTGGAGAGGTGGGTTCAGTGACCAAGTAAAAGGTGAGGCATTTTAGAATGAAATGCAGCAGGGGTCCGTGACGATGACAGGCCACGGTGTCTAGGGAATTACTGTTTTCTTTACATTGTGAGATATTAGAATATTACACAAATAATGCATTTTTTAAAAAAGGTTAATAATGATAGATGAGGAAACAGGTAAATCACTTAGGTTCAAAGTCCAAGTCCAGACTTCTCTTCCAGACAAGCTGACTCGATTCTCTGTGCTCCTTTCTCTGTGCTGCCTTCATGAAGGACAACTGCTTTTCCTGAAATGACCAATGCGGCCACCAATTATCAGAGCAGGTTGGTTGGCCACAGATGAAAACACGAGACGGTGGCCAGAAGACGGGGTGCACCGGGTTCCTAGTAATGACTGAAATTTCACGAGGTTAAGGAGGTGTTAGGGAGGTTTAAAAAAATGCTGAAGTCAAGCGGGCAAAGGAGTGGAGGGCAGAGTGTTCTTCCGCCATCTGTACGAGTGTTGAAATGGTCACAAGAACAGCTCTGGAGAAGAAAGCATCAGACCTATTCAGTGCCAAGAAGAGTCATCATTATGTTCCAGAGGCGTCATCTTCATTCTGTCCTGAATAAGGAGTGAACTCCGGAGGTCACAAGCACAACAGTAACAGAATTCTAGGTGTGGTTTCCAGGTTTGTGGAAAGTGAATTTTAGGAGTGATTCCAAAATCAGTCTAATTAATAAGAGGAAAGAAATAGTAATTCATTTTTTTTTCTTTATTGCACAAACCTTGTGTTTAATTCATAAATTTGAAATTTGTGCATGATTTCACAATTCATGAAACCTGCAAAAATGTTCTCACTGTTTGTCTGTCTCTTGTTGCAGAATATCAATGTTCACACATTGTCAGCACAGCTGCTAGTGCAGAAATTAGACATGCACAATCGGGACGCACGGTCCAAACGTGATAATGAACGACGGTTTTAGAATATTCACGTTCCCACCAGTGTGACCGCGGCTTGGCGTCTTTCTATCCTGTTTTGTTCTCTGGCTTCATCTGGGCTACGCTCTCAACTTCTCTGCCTGTGACAATCTAAACGTTCTGCCTTCCCTCTCCTGCTCCGTTCCGCACACCGTCTTTCACTTCTTGTCTTTGCACACTGTTATTTCCTGGGATGGAATCATTCGCCTGAAGTGCCTGCCTGACCCGTCGTCCTCTGAGACAGTAGCGTGGGGACCTTCTCCAGGAATCACTTGGCCCTCCCTCTGGTGCATCTCCAGGACTTCTCCACACGCCAAGCTGTTGCCTGTTGTCAGCACATTTGCTTTCCTGACTTCCTATTTGTATTTCTTGTTACCTTTCATCCCTGGACACCTGTAGAGCATCTGACACATCATCCTGGGATCCACAAACAGATGGATAATGAATAAATGAATAATGATCCTCTTCACCTGGGCTATTTTTACACTGAAATGATATTATTTACACATTTGAACTATAGTTATGAGGCACGTGAGATTTATAATGAACAACATCAAGAACAGGAAAACTAGAAGAGAGTAATAAAGCACTATATTACCTGGAAAGGTTAAAAACAAGTCTTAGCTGCTTCCTGGTTGCCACAGCTGAGCTGCTTTCCCTGGCCACACCTTTCCCCATGATGTTCTGCCTCTCCTCCGGCCCAGAGCTCTGGAGCAGGCCAGCCACAGACTAACCTCTGAAGCCTCAGGAGGAGAGCCGTGCGCTCGGCCATCCACAGCTGCTGTGATGCGCTGCCTCGCCACAGACCCGAAGCAATGGGGGCAAGGGGTCTTGAACAGAACCCTTCAAAACTGAACCCACGCTTTCTGAAGGCTGGACTGGCTCTGCAGGGCATTACCTGCGGGTACAGGTGTGCAGGAGCCAGCAGACATCATGAGCGGATGCTCGTTGAGCTCTGGAGAGCTTGGGTCAGCACACGCAGGAGGCCTTGAGGCCTTCATATGAACACCCAAGACTCCACGGAAGCTCCCTCAGCCAGGCCTCAGCTACGGAGAAATGGTTGTGTTGGATTGACGGTAAGTGACGTTAGAGAAATTTAATTATACCTGATGGTATATTTCCTGATGAACATTTTATAAAATTGTATTTCCCGATGAACATATTACAAAATTGTATTTCTTGATGAACATATTATAAAATTTCCTCTTTGGCCTATTTCTAATCCTTATGTTAATAGGCCACACTGCAAAGTGAAATTAAAAGTCTCTTGGAATGTAGTCTTGCCTGAACTTACCTCTAAGAATTTGTGGGGAAATATCTCATGAAAAGTATCTAAATATAATTTATAAAATCTTAATATAATTTTTAATCATCATCAAAACATATAAGTGGCTGCTTTGTCTTTGAAACTAATCAGATAAATGGTCAAATATGACAAAAATGCTTATTATGCCAATGTAGTTTGCATAGGGTCAATAAAAATCAACTATTTTTTTTTTTTTGTACCAGAGTTTAATTTGGTACATCAAAATTTGTTCAACAAGAGCATCCTAGAAATTTTACATTTAAAAATAAATTTCATTTCAGAAAGTAAATTAAATGTCATCTGGGACTGGAAGAAAAAAGGAATGAGGAGATGTCGCTGAACGGATAGAGAAATTCTGCTGTGGTTGAGGAGAATATTTCGGAGGCTGATGGTGATAATGATCACAGAACATTGCAAATGTCACCAATACTACTGAAACGCACACGAGCAATCTCATAGAAACAGATGGTAGTTCGTGTTTGTCAAGGGCAGGGGAGGGTAAGTGGGTACAAAATTTCACATTCACAAGGGTAGTGAGCTGGAGAGCCAGGACAACACTGTGCCTGTAGCCAACAGCACCGTGTTGTACGATGAACAACGTTTGAGGGTAGGTCTCATGCTGAATGTTCTTACCATTACTTTAAAAAAATGACAAAATTTATGTTGTACCACGGTAGAAGACCCTGATCCATGGCTTTACATTCTTAAGTTTCAGTTACCCATAGTTAACCATGGTCTGAAAATGTCGAATGGAAAATGTAAGAAATAATTTCATAAGTTTAAAAAACTTAAGACGCAGATGTCATTGCTGCTGAGCAATTCCCCTTTATAGATCATCCAAGAAGTGTTGCAGAAAGCCATTGTTCTGCTACTGACCCTCCCTGTGGTCACTTGACAGTGGAATGACCGGAGAATCTGTCCAGGAACAGCATAGTACTTTATCATAGGTTATCACCTGTAGAGTGTGCCTAGTTGACATGTCAGATTTTACCAGAGATTGTGTAGGATACTATTGATATTCAGAATAGACATTCTATGATTTTTAAGACCATCAGATTGAAAA
The DNA here is from genome assembly GCF_902686445.1 of Sciurus carolinensis. Taxonomy (NCBI): domain Eukaryota; kingdom Metazoa; phylum Chordata; class Mammalia; order Rodentia; family Sciuridae; genus Sciurus; species Sciurus carolinensis. The sequence continues at coordinate 76,784,012 of NC_062227.1, read as the reverse complement.
AGTGATTGGTTGTTCTAAAAATAATTGCAAGTCATTCATTTCTAATTTTAAACACTTTTCTTCCTTTTTTTTTTTTTTTGTCCTACTAGACACCTTGACCCATGGACTCTTTTTCTTCCATGCTGTCCATATTCATAGTGGACTGAACAACACAGTTGCTCAACAGCATGGCTATAATTACCTGTCCACTGTGTCTGCCTTCCTGTTGCCCTTTCAGTGCTTCCTGGGATCAAATTCCAGGTAAATTACCTGCACTCACCCAGTGTGCTTCTGGGGAGGTCCAACCCAGGAAAGTCAGACCTGTCAGAAACAGTGACATGGAACTGGCTTGGGCGCACAGTGGGACTCTCAGGTGACTGAGAGCATGGATACTCAATGAATGGGCACACAGATCCCAGTTGGAACAAGCCTGTCATATTCAGGACTTCATGAATTTGTTCACGGAAGTCAAGCTTGGAGTTGTGTGAAACAAAGTTACAGGCACAAATATGAAAGGTGCACAGGACCCAGGCACCTGTGTAAGGAGGGTAGGATGTCACTCGCCTGCTGTAGGAAGCCATGCAAATGGAGTGCAGTGAGCGCATGAGGCCCTGGCATTTGTGCGGGTGGAGTGGCATGGAGAGGCCCTGAGGCTACTGAAATGACATGTCAGGAGAGGGTGAAAGGTTGCCGACAGCAGATTTGGACTTTAGAAGCAGTAACCTGGAGTCTGAATGTGGTAGGTGGGGACTGGACTTAGGGCCTGTTTTGGAGGCAGTGGCACTTAGTGACACTAACACAATGATCATCACAGGAGAAGCTCCTGGAAGCAGAGGTAGGATCTGGAGGACAAGGCCGTAAGTTTCCTGGGGATCACACTGAGTTTGCGCTGCTCCTCTGTTGTGCTGCGCAGGGAATGCGCTTTGGAAGCTCGCAGCGGAGGCCATAGTGTGAAGTTGTAGGTGCTCCGGAGAACTTGCTGAAAGCACGCTTGTCAGGAAAAGTAGAGGCGTCAACACAGCCAAGGGTGTGTGACAAGGAGCCACAGGGTCCTTTCCTCGGGGATGGGTAGCAGATGTCTGTTCCAAAAATCCGCGGATTAATGACGCGTTTGAAGACCCTGTTCGGAGGTGCCTTGACAAGGGGTCCTGGTGTGTTAGGCCCAACACTCTCACTTCAAGAAAGTAACTGCTCTGGTCTGACCCACCCAGATCCCCATGCAAATTCCTTTTAAGGTATCGGTGGGTGGGCCTGAAACTTGGGCACTTCATCAAGTTACCTCTCAGGGTGGAAAAGCCTGGACAGAGTCCTCAATGCATAATGGGTTAAAAGACAACTTGAAGAGAATAGTTTTATGTAGTCAAGACGTCGTTGGTAGGAAATGTCCTCTTTTACTAGAAGTTTCTAGCTGTTACTCACTTACAAACACATAACGGAACACTTGTATAATTCTCTTTCCTCTTTTGCATTTGGTGTATGTATCTGTGCACATAAATAAATGTGTGTGTGTAAAAAATACAAAGAGCTAAGAATATGCTAAGATCAAAAAATCAAATGTTTTAATATACCAAATATTTTAATCAACATTATTAAATGTATCTGTTTCTCAACAAAATAAAAACAATGTTCAATTAAATGTCTAAATGTAAAGGTCTTAATAAGGGTAGTACTGAATAGAAGCTTTGCAAGTGTTGTTGTGCTCTTGATTGTGATTTAAAGATTTTAAGTTTCAATGAAAGATTTGAGAACTTCATTTTTCACAGGAAACAGACTGATCATTCAAATTGGATGCTACAGACTTTATTGCAACACTTGATTATCTTTCATCTCATTAAAAAGCTGTTGGAAAATAATTTATTATTTAGTTGTTAACAGATGACAAAAATTCATTTTTGCTAATGGCACAATCTGATTATATTTTATTACCCAATTTTTATTGGTCTTGATAAAAGGGCAGTATATTAATTATATCTCCATTTCACCATTTCAGAAAAAGAAAATTATATCTGCTGAACTAGGACTTGCTTAGATCAAATAGATTTTGCTGCATTTTAATTAAATGATTTTTGAGACTTAAAGTAGATATACCAACTCCAGTATTTGATAATTCTTCTTACGCATTAAATCCTACTAGGTAGTTGATATAGAAACTAGAATTAAATTATTCTTAGTATATTCAATGGGACTAAAATACTTCTATGCTTTTGGTTCTTAATGAACTAGGTGAAAATTGCAAAAAAAAATATTTGCACACTGCCTTAACACGAGAAGAACCTTTGCGGGTTCTGAAGAGAGTGAAGGGAGGGTAACGTTTTCTGAGCTGATTCTTTCTGGAGTCTCCCAATTACTTTCCATACCAATTCTAAGATGCACTCAGCACTGACAGTTACTGAAATGTTCTAGCAAAACCAGGAACACTAAATTTCCATTAATTTTTCTTGGTGTAGAAGTGCCCAGGCTGCAACATATAAAGACAAATTACCCAATAGAAAGACATAGGGTACTTGTAACGACCTCATGTCTCTGTGCTCTGCTTAACCCTCTCTTCCTATATCTCAGCAGGCTTTCAGGTAGCTAAAAATGTCTCCTGATAGGTGAATAATCACCTCTAAAGATGCCCAATACCTAATCTCATTCTAGACTCACCTATATGTTATGGGTTGAATTACATTTCCCCCAAAGGTGTTGAAGTCTTAACTCCCAGGATGTGTGACCATGATCATATGTGGAAATAGGGTCTTTGCAGATGATCAAGGTAAGATGAATCCTTTAGGATAGGCTGTAATCCTATGTGACTGGTGTGTTCAACAAAGAGGTCAGTTCTGGCATGTACCCTGGTGTGGACAGAAGGCCCCAGGAGAAGACAGCAGTCTGTAACCCAGAATACCCCAGGCCACCGAAGGTTGGAGAGACACTTCATGGCTCACAGAGCTTAGCAGGGACCCACTCTGCTGACACCCTTGCTGTGGAATTCTGGCCTCCAGAATGTATTTATTTAAATCATTTACGCTTAAATTTGTTTGAATTTAAATTTATGTTAGTCTGCTGTGAGAAGTACACTTCTGTTGCTTAAGCTTCTAGGCTTGTGGTGCTTCCACATGGCGATCCTCAGGAACTACAACCACACATTATGGCTACGTGACAAAGGCAGATGGCCGAAGATGCTGTCCCAATTTACTAACGACCTTACTTTAAAATAAGGTCATTTCCTGGATTATTTGGGCAGGCACAACTTAATTGTAAGAGTTGGAAAAAATGGAAGTAGTTGGTGAAAGTTTGGGTCAAAGAGATGTGAAAACAGAAGGAACTGACCTTCGTCTCTGGCTTTGAACTTGAAGAAAAGAATGTCAGGCCAAGAGTCAAGGGATGCAGAGCATCCTGAGGGTTTTCTCCTCCTCCCCAGTTTCCAGATTCTTCCCGACAGCATTCCCAAAGGAGAGAATTCCTGCAACCCTTCCATTTTAACCCAGTGGGAACAGAGCTGTGCATCTGATCTACAGATTTCAGGTCCATAATCTTAGTTTTTCTTAAGCCACTATGCGTGTGGTCAGTTACAGCTCTCATAGTAACTAGCATGGCCCAGTGCTACAGAGAGCTCAGTGTGGAGTTCAGGGAGAAGAGTAGCCACCCAAATCTTCTGTTTTGTTTCCCCCCTGGTGATGTTGTACACACACCTCATAACTCATCTTCTAAAAGACGATTTTGCTTATTTGCAGTTCTGAGAAATGGCTTTGGAAATCTGTTTCAGTCAGTAGGGCTGATTCAGGCTTAGTCACCTCTGCCCTGTAAGGTTCAGGTAAAGGGGCCTGGGCACCAGGGAGGAGTCTTCACGGTCACTTTCAGGAACGTGGAGAAAGCAGCAGAAACGCCTCCTCTTACTTGGGTCGCTTGAAACCTGCCCTTGTACACCACCCCCTCTTCATGGGAATGCACGAGAGCCGCCCCCAACATCCGTGGAGTGGGACCTGGGCAGTGGATGAGGGAAAGGTGGCCACCACGGCCATCTCTGGTACGGTTTCCTCCCACACAGGCCACGCTCTGGGGAAGGCAACGTGTCAGGTCTTCTTCAGGAGGAAAGTATCAGCAATGCAGTTATGGGGTGTGATCCCGAGGGAGCTCAGCAGTGGGAGGCCTCATCTGTAGAGAATCAAAGACACTCAGACCCAGAAAGGCCCGTCTGCTGTCCAGTCAAATCACAGATGTCAAGTGAGCAAAGATCATTCGAGATTTAGAAAAGAAGCATGATTTTGTTCCACGTGGGCTTGTAAACCAGAACATAATTTTCAGAAATAAATGGGACTACTTCATTCAACAGTGAATGAATGACACAGCATAATTAAAACAAAAGAGAAGTGAATTTGGGTAAACAGCAAAAATATGAAAGTAATATTTTGCCTAAGAACTTTATACCATTTATACATATGTTAACATTTCTATGTGGAAATGCTTCTTGCAATAAATCATCTAATATTTCAAGATTCTTCTTTCAACTCTTCCAAATGAAAAACTTGCTATAATTCTTCGAATTTTGAAAAGACTCAAACATGGTGTTAATATTCAGCTCTGTCAACTTCCTTTCTTTAGTTCATTCCATATTTCTTTTTGTCTCAACAGTGATAACAATTTGTTCATTTTTCAGTTTTAATCTTTCTTGTCAACCACAGATAAGGCAGCTGATGGGCGATAGTCTAAAGAACTATTCATCTATCAATACCATCTCACTTCCTCTTTCCTGCTTCAAGACTCTGAGTATAAATTATTCCAGAATTAGGTCATCTGGCATTTATTGTTCACAATTGTTTTGTCATATCAGTTGTTTTCAGCATTCATACTCATTTATTATGGTAAATATACCAGATATTATTTTTTTCTAGGATAAAATATAGTCAAAGACATAATCATGACTTTTTTAACATAATTTTTTATTTTTCGTTACATTTTGAAGTTTTTAAAACTTGGATCTACTTCCTGGACTGGCATTTTTTAATGGTATCTTGCTAAATAATAGACACAATGATGTCACTGTTTAATCTTAACCGTGAAGGAAAATAAGGTTTCACTGCACTAGAAATAACAAATATTTGAATTGTTCAAAAAATGGATAGGGAAACTTAACAAAACCTTTAAACATTACCTAAGAACATTCTTTTTTGTTAGTTTTCTTTCTGTTCTTTAGTTATGACTGACGCTTTGCCTTTCTTCTTCTTTCTCATGTCCTTAGACAACAGTTCATTAGCCCTGGGGACTTGCAGGTTCAGCTCCCATATGCAATGACACTTTGCTCCACCATAAGACAGGGCCAGAGAAACTGAGAAAAGCACTTCCTCAGACTCAAGGGAGCCGACGTGCAGGTCTGTGGCTATCCTGGATTCTGCAGGGCCATGAACGACCACGGGCTCAGCTGAGCTTCGGTTCTGCAGCCTGCTAACAGCGATTTCAGCTCCGGAGACCAGGGGTGCGCTCATCTAAAATGTGCCGGGCTTCAGATCCTCAGCAATGGGGCCATAAATCTGTGTTGTTTTGAGCCACTACTATTGTAGTACTTACTGCCCAGCAATAGACTATGGATACAGAAAGACACAGTATAATCCACATTTTATAGCATTTGCTGAACAAAATGATAAAGTTGGTTTGTACCATCTATACAGAAGAAAATTGTATTAAATGTGTAGTTTTGGCAACAAAGACATTTCCTCTTGTTATCGCCACATTTATATAATATTGTTTAAATAAAGTTCAAAGATAAACCATTTACCTACCTGATCTCATTGTCTTTGGATTTGTTACCCATGATCTTATCCTTGAAATAGGAAGAAAATAAAAGACTTCAGTGTAGTCCCAACTTAGAGGAAAGTTTCTACAACTTACGCAATGGCACTCTATCAAGGAAATGAAATACTGACCTTCCCCAATACTTGCTGGTACTTGGACTAGACATTGATTTGACAAGAGAATTGAAATTTCAATGCTCTTAGAAGTCAGAATTTTTTTCTTTGTGTTACTGGGAGTTTTAAACAGGGGGACTCTACTGCGGAGTCATATCCCAGACCTATTTTATTTTTGTTTTGAGACAGAGTCTAAGTTGTGCAGGCTGGCCTCTAAGTTGTGATCCTCCTGCTTCAGCCTCCTGAGTTGCTGGTGTTAGAAGTAAGAACATTAAATGTGAGTTTCCCTGGCTTCAGTCCACAGCAACTGAAGGAGGGCAGGGCTGTGGATTCCCTCTCAACTTCCAGGGGTAATTGCTGCTTCTGGGTTTGAGAGATCAAAAGTAATGCCTGAACCACAACGGTGACTCACACCTGTTATCCCAGTGATTGGGGAGGCTGAGACGAGAGGATCAAAAGTTTGATGCCAGCCTCTAAAATTAGTGAGACCATGTCAAAATTAAATAAATAAATAAATAAAAAAGATGTGGGGATGTGGCTGAGTGGTAGAGGGCCCCTTGGTCCAAACCCCGTACACGCGCAAACAATGCTTGAGCAACACGCCTTTTTCAGCCTCTGCTGAGGCTCAGCATTACTTGGAGATCATGAATAACAACACTGAACTACTGGCATTGCCAGCAAGTGGACAACTCAGTACTCTGCTGGAGAAGAATCTTCCTCTTCACCAAATAGTTCACCTACACTCCAACTTATTCCGTAGACTTCAGGGGTGGATTAAACTACTGATAGCATCCCAGGAGTGAGGAGCAGGATTTAGCCTAAAGTGGAGAGAATAAGAATCTCAAAGTAGGACAGGAAAATACAAAGAGGCAAATCCAAGTTTCTTAGTTGCTTTTTAAAAATTTGTTCTAGTTGGTTATAAATGACAGTAGAATGCATATATGTATTTTGATGACATACATAAATGGAGTGTGATTTCTCATTTTTCTGTTTGTACATGTTGTATGATCACCTTGGTCATGCAGTCATACATGTACATGAGGCAATAATGTCTGTTTCACTCTACCATCCTTCCTACCCCATACTCCTTCCCTTCCCTTCACTCCGCTCTACCTAATCTAAAGTAACTCTATTCTTCCCTAGAGTCTATCCCCTCTTATTGTGAATAAGCATCCACATATCAGATAAAACATTTGGCCTTTGGTTTTTTGAATTGACTTATTTTGCTTAGCATATTCTCCAACTCCATTTACCAGCAAATGCCATGATTTCATTCTTCTTTAGGGCTGAGTAATATTTCATTGTGCATATATTAATTTTTAAAAACCAAAATGTACCACTCTTTTCTTTTTTTTATATATTCCACATTGTTCTTTCAAATTTTATGGAAACTCATAAACATGCTATATAAAAGGTGGGTCTAGATGTGTTCAATATCCATCATAGAAAAGGATAATAAATAGGGGCACAGTGTTTTTCCTTAATGGAGAAAAAATAATTTCCTCTGCATTATTTTTAGCTCACTTTCATATGATTAAATGATGAGCAGTTGTGAAGCTAGACCAGACTCTGTGTGCTACCGGTCTGTGCCGACAACCCTGTGGTTTATCACCAGATCAGAGAAAGTCCAACATTCCCAGCCACTTTCCTCTGGGACTGTCAGACACTTGTGTGGCCAAGGATGAGTATATGTTAAATAGCTCCATCAGACATCTTTACTCTCCCTCAGAGACTACAGCCGCTCCTCTGTGGTTCTTTTACCAGCACCAGCAGGAGCGATCGCCCTCAGCACTTCACTGCAGACAGCCCTGCTGTGGTCACAGAATCCCCTGTGAGTGACGAAATTCACCAAGCAACCTCGAAAATAGGGAAACAACTTAGGGACTCGAGTGACCAAAGATAAGACATGATAAGGGCAGCATCTGCTTTTTTAAAATTAAACATTTGGTCCTAATATAATAGTAGATTCACATACAGTTATGAGAAATATCAGAAAGGGACACTGTATCCCCTTTGCCTACTTTGCCACTGTGGAAATCTCTTGAAAATCCTGGCAGGACATTACAATCCAGGTGCTGGCGTGGTGCATTCAAGACACCCCTCCCTCACCCCCAGAGTCGGCTCATGGCCACGCCCTCCTCCCTCCCACCCCTGCTCCTTACCCCCTAGCCACTAAAAGTCTGTCCTCCACTTCTAAAACGACCTCCTTTCAGGAATGGGACATACAGGAGTCGTATGGCAGGGGACCTTGGTATCAGCTCTTTTCCATCAGCATGTTTCTCTGGAGACCCACGCAGGCTGTTGATGTATCAGTGGTCCACGCCACTGCGTTGTTGGGGAGGATGTCACCCTTCTACCGCTCAGGAGTCAATTCGAGCAATCATAAGAAAACAGAATAAGGCAAAACACAGACAAAACATTCCTGGGTTGGGCAGATGGCAGAACCCAAACAGACTCAGAGGCCTCCATGTAGTAAGAGGATCCGACGGCGTCTGCAGGAGCTGCTAGGGCAGGTAGAGGCAACGCAGGCGGTTCCAGCTTGAATGGCTGATTGGTTCAGAACCTCCTGCAATTAACTAACGCTCAGCCAGCATCATCAAACTCCATGATGGCTGGGTCAGCACAAATCAACGGCCTCCCACGAGGTTCAGTGGTACAATGCAGCACAATCTGCTCAGCCCTGACGTGCCCAGGGGACTCCGACTAGGGCAGGGAGAGCCTGAGAAAGCTGCTCTCTTTGGTGCGATAACTGCTTGTTGAGTTTTGCAGGAACCATCAAACCCTCTTCTGGAGCAGCTGCCCTGCCCCTCTTCCCCGGCAGCCGCCCTGGACCAGCGACCTGCTCCTCCAAGTCCTGGGCAGGGTTTGATGGTGTCGCTGGTCTTCGTCTGTGACACACGTGCTGTGCGGACATTTCCCCAAGGTCTGTGGCTTCTCCTTCCATCCTCTGAACAGTCCTTCCTGAAGCAGAGATTTCAATTTGGTGAGGTCTCCTTGGTCATTTTTCCCGTGTGGAATCGTGTTTGTGGTGTTGACTCTAAGACACTTCGTCTCGCCCTCCAAGCCAGGAAGGTCTCTGTTGACTTTTCAGGACGGTATGGCTGTATCATCCACCTGACTGGGATCGGGTTGATCTCAGTCACGTAGAAGGTGTGCGATTTGCGTGGGGACTTTGTACCATGCGCCCCACAGCCGCACGGTGGCTAAGGTGCTCCTCTTCCTCTGCTGAGTTGCTGTCCTCGGTGAGAGCCGGTTGGGACGATGGTGTGGGTCAGTTCCGGGTCTCTTCTGGTTCTCTTTTCCCTCGATTTCTTGGCCTTTCTCTTCACCAACGCCTGGCTTCTTCTGCTCCACCAAGCTGCACAGTGGGTCAGCGTCTCTGGGCACCTAATATTCCTTCACTTTGCTCTTAATTTACAGGATTGCCTTTTTAACTGTTCTAGGGCACACACCTTTCCATATCCATTTTAAAATAAGCTTTTGTACCCCCTCAAATATCCAGGGGATTTTGATAGGGGTCAGATCATATGAACAGGTCAATTTGGGGAGGACTGTTATTTTCACTCTTCAGTTTTCAGATCAATGAATGTAGGATATCTCTAGTTATGCAGGTCTTCTTGAATTTCCTCCAGCTTTTAAGGCTTTAGCATATATGTCTCCTAACCCATTTTGTTAAAATTATCCCTAAGTATATGGGTGATTCTTCTGAGTTACTGCAAATGTTATTACTTTTTTATTCTCAGTTTCAAGGGGTTAAATATTAACATGTGTAAATATGTTGTTTTATGGTTATCTGTTCACCTATTCACCACCCACCATAGTTCTGAGAGCTGGATGTTTTCTTTCTTTTTCTTTCTACCTATTTCTTAGGGTGTTCCATGTGGACAGTCTCACCATCTGCCATCAAGAGTGGACCGACCTCTTCTTTCGCAGCTATATATGATGCATATTTCTATTTCTTGTCTTATTGCTGTTTTTCTCTTTGTGATTTAATCAGCTGCTTGAATTTTTGAGATTATGTCTTTTGCCTTATTTGGGAAGGTTTCAGTCATTGTTTCTTAGCACATTCTTCCCTTTCTAGATGTCCTCTGGGACTCCCAACACCCTGCGTGGATCTTTTGTCCCCGTGAGTCCCTGAGGCTCTACTCCCCATCTATATTCAGTTGGGCCAGTCAGCTGTGGGTTTTTGTTTTGTTTTCTTTATTTGGACTGGGGAAATTATTTTCATCTATTATTTTCACTCCTATCCCTTGTCACTATTGCTATATTACAAAAGTGTCCAGTAACTTTCTTTCTCTCTCTCTCTCTCTCTCTCTCTCTCTCTCTCTCTCTCTCTCTCTCTCTTTCTCTCTTTCTCTCTCTCTCTCTCTCTCTCTCTCTCTCTTTCTCTCTCTCTCTCTCTCTTTCTCTCTTTCTCTCTTTCTCTCTCTCTCTCTCTCTCTCTCTTTCTCTCTCTCTCTCTCTCTTTCTCTCTTTCTCTCTCTCTTTCTCTCTTTCTCTCTTTCTCTCTTTCTCTCTTTCTCTCTTTCTCTCTTTCTTTCTTTCTTTCTTTCTTTCTTTCTTTCTTTCTTTCTTTCTTTCTTTCTTTCTTTCTTTCTTTCTTTCTTTCTTTCTTTCCTTTTCTTTTCTTTCTTTCTTGGCACCAGAGATTAAGTTCATGGGTACTTAACCACTAAGCCACATCCCCAGCCCTCTTTCATATTTTTTAGAGACAGGTTCTCACTGGGTTTCTTAGGGCCTCACTAAGTTGCTAAGGCTGACTTTGAACATAATATCCTCCTGCCTCAGCCTCCCAAGTCACTGGAAATACAGGCATGTATGACTGCCCCTGGCTAGTGTTCATGTTTTCTTTTCTTTAATTTTAGTATTTTAAGTTCTATATTTTTTATTTGGTTCTTTATAATTTCATTTTTTTATTAAAATCTTTTTTTTATTTTTACAGACTGCATTTTGATCCATTGTACACAAACGGGGTACAACTTTTCATTTCTATGGTTGTGCACAAAGTAGATTCACACCATTCTTATAATCATAAATATACATAGGGTAATATTGTCTGTTTCATTCTACTATCTTTCTGTCATTTTATTTATTTATTTTTTCGCTGCAATTTTCTGTCTAGTCATTTGCTTGGGCTGACTTGTGCGTGCTTGTAACAATTATTTCTCAGTGGTAGCTTTAACACGCCGATGATCCTAACAGCATCTTCATCTCAAGGTCGGCATCCACCTCATCCACCTCATCCACCTATTGCCTTCTATTGAGCCTGTGAGAGTCCTGGTTCTTGTTATACTAGGAATTTCCTTATAGTGTGGAGGGTGTTTTTTATTTGTGTCGGGGAACTCTGGATACTGTCTAAATGGTACTTTGGTTTTGACACGCTGCATCGTGTTGAGGTTCAGTGCACACACACTTGGTTGTGGCTGTGAGCCCAGGGGCGGTCTAATTAGCTTTGAGGCCCCGTATCCATCACTTGGTCTCCTGGGTTGCTCGGCCCCTGCCTGGACTCTGCTGTGTGAGGGTGAGCAGGAACTTGCTTGTGCCAGGTGACCTGTGTCTCCAGCTGAGGAAAGAGTCCACATCAGGGCACCTGAGGGCACAAGTTTGCTCTTGGTGGATGCCCCCTGCCAAAAGACTGTGGCGTCTGGGTGGAGAGGGGAGGCTTGGGGCCAGGTGTCCAGTGTGGAAGGAGCTTCCGCTGGGTTCTGCTCAGTGCAGTGCTGCTTATGGTACTCTACCGCAGCAAGGAGCCTGCCTGGCCATCATCACCTGCTTGCTTGGAGAGAGGAAAGATTAGGAATTGCCCTCCTGTTGGGTGGTGGTGTAAGATGCCCGGTTCCTGTGAGGTTCCTCCAATGTCCCTAACTTCCTTCTCTCCAAATTCAGAGTCCTGCTCCACTTTTCTCATTTTCTGTTATATTCTGGGTTTATGTATTTATTTAGCAGGGAGTAGCAGGCAAAGAGGAGTCTACACAATTTTGTCCAGAAAGGAAGTCCAGTGTAGTTTTATAAGACTTGCTATGGCACAATCTCACATGGCACAATTATGTGTCAGTCTTGAATATGTCCTAAGAAGGGATTTCTTTTTTTGTGAAGCTGCACATGGATATAGTTATGGTCCTAAAATATGGTCATGTACTAGAAACTTTGGAGTAAGTGCTATAGAAAGTTTCAGAGTATATGCAAATGCTCATCCAGCACTTGTGAAAATTATGTTTATTAATACAGGTTTTTATATAACTGTCCTTTAGATTTTACCATGCATGGTGATTCATCATTGTGACATATCACAGCACAGCTGGTTGCCAGGAGTGACATTATAGCAAAGATTTATATAAAATATCTAAAAGTTATGCAGCTATGATGCTTCTACTCCACGGGTAGCACCATCAATACTCACATTTAGGATAATGACTCTGAGGGGAAAAAAGTTCCATGAAGCAAAGCCGTAGTAATGAAATTACTTGCCTCTGACATTCCAGCAAAAGAAACATGGCTGTAAATTTGTGTCTAAAAATATCCCGTGTCCTCAAATAGTCTCATAGGACAACTGAAAATGAATGGTCAGTTAAAGCAGGTGTTTTGTGGAAAGGCAGAAAGTTCAGACAGTGGTGAGTAACTTTGTAATTCAACTTTTTATTTTGGAGTGACTTAGCCTTCCCAAAACTGCAAAGATAATGTCAGTTAGTGACTTTAATTTGACTTTCTAAATCATTAGGTTGTTTCAGTTTATTGTGATACAAATTATCATTTGGTTTGGACTGCATTTACTATTTGGTTGATGATTAGAAGTTATTAAATTCATGCTCAAGTGATCCTGTATTTAATGATTATTGTAGAAAAGGGTAAATATGGATTTTTCTTCCCATTACCTTCAAGTAAACTTTGATCAGAAGATTTTTTTTTACTCTACATATGCATACTGTTTCTTTGAGTGTGTGTTCAAAGCCAACATGATACAAGAAGAAGACTCAGATCTTAGTATACTTACAGCTTTCAGGACTTTTTCTTTAATGTCCCATAATGATTAATACATAAACGGTTATTTTAGTCCAGAAATTGTACAAGTGGTCTAAAGAAATCTGAAGTTATCTTTTTAAATTATTCTTTACATCCACATAACCTGAATTGAAGAAACAGTTTAAATGGTTAAATTGGCACATATTATTGAGACAAAAGAAGAAAACAAAATGTTATTTGCGACTTGTTCCTTCAATTATTTATCTAATAGTTCCTGACCTTTAAACTTTAAAAGGCCTTCAAGGTGACCTGTTCCTATTGAATGGATCCGGAGGATACCTGGACTCAGATCCAGAGGAATACTGACGTCACAATCCTTGAGATGCTTTCTGAGGTCTGGCCCTCGCATCTCGACCATCTGACCATTCCTGACCTGTGATGGTGTTGGTCTGTGTGAAGGGGAGAAAAATGTTCTGCTGGCCTCTGGGAGCATCATGTAATTTTCTAAACCAATTCCCATTTTGAAAAGAACAACATGTTCTCATTAAGGTTTACTAAGGATAGAGACATGTTATCAAATTTAATTTCTACATCTCCATTTTACTTATGAAAAAGCTAGAATTTTTTGTGATGTAAAATGTATTTTTCAACAATATCAATATCATGTTTCTTAAACAACTCAAGATAAATGTGATAGTATCTGGATGCAAATTCTAACAATGCTAATACCACAGAGGGGAAGATATGTTCATACTGTGTTTACCATCCAAAGGTCTCAAATATTGAGGTCATCAGATGCAGAAAGCGTTAGAGGACAAAGTTGGGTAGAGGGACATTGAGGACAGAGGCAACGTTGTGTGGTAGAACAGACACAAAATTCTAGTTCCAATTTCTTCCTTCTGTCCCTGGTCAAAACAAGAAAGATACTTCAACTTAGCTTTTATCTGACTTAAAACAGTGTGACTACAGCAATGATAGTATGCAACAAACCCCCCACCGATTCTGTGCTGAACCCTCACCTCTGGGGAGGTGGATTCAGGAGGAGGAGCCTCCCTGGGATGTGGCCAAGGGGTGGAGGCTGCGTCACGGGAACTGGTGTCCTTACCACAGGGCCCCAGAGAGATCCTTTGCCCTCTGCCATCTGAGGACGCAGCCCTGTGAGGAGGGACTCAGCAGAGCAGATCTGCCGGCCTGGATCCTGGACGTCCCTGCAGCCGGAGCTGCGATAAGTGAATTTCTGTCCCCCGTGAGCAACTCAGGCCATGGCATTCAGTCACAGCAGCCTAGACAAACTCGTGCAGGAGTGCTAGATCTTCTCGACTCCGTAACGGCTGGGAACTTTCAGTCCTGAATGGTTATTGGGAACAACCTTCAGAAAAGGGATGAATAAGTACAGGGATGCATTTTAATATGAATATATTCTCCACTGGGAGCGCCAGCGAGCAGCTCCAACTTGCGACAGCACAGCCAGTCCCTCCAGTGTTAGTCATGAGCATGAGTTTTGATCAAGAGAGGATTCGTGGATCTAGTGATGGTAAGTCAAACTTCTTACCTCAAACACGGCAGTTCTGAAATATTTTCATTGAATTATTAATTTTTGCTTTATTCTGATAAATGCATCATAAAACTGGAAAAAGTACAAAATATTTCAATGTTTTTGAATATATGTTGTAAAAATAGTTAAAGAAATGTAATATTTTGACATGACATGACTAAGAGGCACACAGCATAAGAAAATCACAGGTCGTGACTACATTTTTCAAATTTTTAAGAAAATCACATTGACTTTTTCCAGTAATATCATTTTTCAAAAAATCTCGTAATGTTATGAGTTGATGAAAAATTGTGTAAAATGATACATTTTCACCCAATTTGATTTAGTTTTGTAGGGTCAGAGGTTACCCTCTCTGACCTTTTTGGTAAGAATGAAGATAAATTTCTCTCTTTAATTCCTAAATTTCCAATATAGTTAAGGAAACATCAAACTTCTCAAAATGTCCAGCATAAGTCATTTTATTATCTCAATACCACTTTTCCTCCTGTGACTTTTTTGCCATTGTTAAATTGTCTCTTCTCCTTTTCAAGCAATATCCAATATCAAGTTTAGGATAGGTTAACATTTTTGTTCATTTTTTCTTTTATCTTTCTTTAGGGGGAGAGGTAGTGAACCCAAGAACACTGTACCATTGAGTTACATCCTTTCTTTTTAATTTTTTTTTTTTTTATTTGGACAGAGTCTCCTTAATTGCAGGTGTTGGCCTAGAACTTGTGACCTTACTGTCTCACCTCCCAAGTAGCTGGCATCACAAACATGTGCCACCATCTTGACCTGAGTGTCTTTTACTAAGTACAAGCAAATATGAATGCATACATCACCTGTGTACTTGATCATATATTTGTGCATATATGTATAATCTATCTCAAAAATATACCTTAATCTATGTACACTTTTGTGAATCTTGTACTTTTCAATTAGTAAGCTATTTTATTGTTTTGTTGTTGTTGTTGTTTTTGCTGTTTTTGGTACCAGGGATTGAACCAGGGATTGAGTGCCAGGGACACCCAACCAATGAGCCACATTCCTAGCCTTTTTTTATTTTTATTTTTATTTTTTTCTGAGATGGGGACTCACAAAGTTACTTAGGGTCTCCCTAAGCTGCTGAGTCTGGTTTTCGAACTTGTGATCCTCCTGCCTCAGCCTCCCATCTTGCTGGGATTACAGGCATGTGCCACCACATCAGGCTCAATTAAACTATTTTTTGAAAACAGTTTTAGGTAAGAGGATTGCTATGCACTTAAACTTCTGTGTGTCTTTTCCCCATGTACTCTCCACTGTTATAGATGCTTGCACTAGTCCAGCACATTTTACAAAACCAAGAAACCGATATTGACGGATTTTGCCTCTAGTACATATTCTGCATTAGATTCCAGCCTGTCTTGCACCAACCCATGGGTTTCGACAGATGCATAGTGTGGTATCTTCAGCCTCAGGTAGCAGTTTTGCTGACCTCAAAACCTCGTGTACTCCACTGAACAGCTGTCAGCCACTGATCTGTTTCACTCTCTATATAGTTTTGTCTTTTCAAGAATTTCATCGACTTTCTATTGCAGAGCATACTGCCTTTTCAGATTCGTTTCTTTCCTTTAGCCATATGCATTTAGTCTTTTTGTAGCTTCGTAGTTAATTTCTTATCAGTGAATTATCCTTCTTTGGATGGATTACCATTTCTCTATCCCTTTACCCATTAGATTGCTCCTTGGTTGCTTCCAATTGCTGGCAATTAACAAAGCCACCACCAACACTGATATGCAGAGTTTTGTGTCGGGTTTTCAACCCTTTTGAGTAAATAGCTAACAAATAACTAGCAGTGGAACTGTGGGAATGGCAAGAACATGTGGAATTCTGTAAGAAGCAGCCACACGCTCCTCCTCAGTGATTGGACTGCTCCACTCCCCTCGGCTCCATATCCTCCTCTGCATTTGGCATCTTCAGCATTTGGGACTCTAGACGAGATGCAAGGGGCATCTCACTGCTGTTCCAATTTGCATTTCCCTAGCAGTGTATGTCCAGCGTTGTGTCGGGTACTGAATCACCATCTGCGGATCTTCTTTGGTGAGGTGACTATGCAGACCTTTTGCTTGCTTTTAATTGGACAATTTGTACTCTTAGTTGTTTGTGTTAACAGGCTTTGTGTATTTTGCCAGTCCTTCATCAGACACATGCTTTACAAAGACATTCTCCAGTTGTGACGAGTCTTTTCATTGCCATAACCATGGGTTTAATAGAGAAAATTTTTAAAAATTTGCATTCACACCCCACCCCACTTTAGGTGTCGCATCAAAAAACTGAGATTACAACTAAATGTTTATAAGTCCCAAGTCATCGAGAGGTTTCCCTACTTTATTTTCTTTGAATTTTATATTTAGTTGTATAATCTGTTTCTGATGTATTTTCACTGTCTCATTACTGCTTCTTTTTATTCATTTAATCATTCTCTTACATATTTCCTATTTCCACTTATTCTTTACCTTTTTGTTTTTGTTTCTTTTTTTTTAATCGAAGCTTTTCTTTATGACTTAATTCAAACGTAGTTACCATAATGGTGATTTTTTCTTTCTTAATATAATAATTGGTATTCCATATTTCATGATAACAAGAATAATGTTTACCAATTATTTAGACCCTGCATGGTCTAAGTTTTTATATCACATTTAAACTTGATTTGTTTTGTGCAGAAGAATTTCAGTTCTGCTACTGTACCACTAATACAGAAATCTCCCATCTATTTTTGCTTATATAATATGTAGTGGTATTTATTTAATTAGAGTTGGGCAGGGCTCTTATAGTTTAATTGAGAATTTCAAATTTTAACATCATACAGTGTTTTTCTGTTAATCATTTTCTTTTGCAATTGCTGGTGTGGGTTTGTGCATCTTTTTACTTTTGACCTTCTGAATCAGTCTATGTTTTTTAATATATATACCACACTTATGGATGACTTTTACTTTGGGATACAATAGGAAATTAACTTCATTTTTTATCCAGGTGAGGTTGTCTTCTTTTTATTATTTGTTTCATAACATGAGTATGAACTGAACTTTTATGTTTTATTCAATTCCTTGTATTTAATACATATTTTTATTACATGCTCTTTCCTTCATCTTCAAACCTTATTTTACTGAATGCCCTCTCTTATTTAAAGTAGGTTATATTTTTTGTTCAAAAGTTTATTGAACATTTTTAGTGCTCTTATTCCTGAAGAATATGTATAAATGCCCAATTATGAATAATGACATTGTCAATATCTAGGATTCCATTTTAATTCTCCTTTTCCACATTGTCAAGATTTTCACCAATAAAAACCAGATTGCCAGCTTTATACCATATTCTCCACTCCTGGCTGTTATATTGCTGCAATTAATAATTCATTTGATACCGTATTTTCTTTTCTTTGTTTTACTTCAAATTTTTTGTTATTTGTGTCACTTCTGCCCCTGCTAAGGCATACCGACTTCTGTCCTGTTCTGCACCCGTGCAGATGTTTGCTGTGGGCTTTGCTCCGTAGGTTGATAGGCTCATGGCTCCCCATCACTCCCCTACCCAGGGTTTCCTGAAGGGCCTCTTATTGAATCATATTTATCCCCAAATGATTTCTTGTAAACAGTCACACAGGAATAATATTCCTCAAGTGATTGTGACCTTAACATGTGGACACCTTGTGTAACTAGAAGGAACCTGGGAGAACGGAGAGCTTGGCACTGGCCGTGCCTGGCTCCGTCAGTAACTTGCAGACGGTATGGCGCTGGCTTTAAACAGCACCCAGGAGATATCTCAGCCTGCTTTCGTCTCCCTTGTCAAGACTGGATTCTCTGTCCATCTGCCTAAGAACCATTAAGTCCCCATGTTGCTATTTTGTTCGTGTCTAAATTGTGAATTCTGGGAAGATTTTGTGCTTTAAAATGCAGATTCAAGTTTTCCTTATTTTACGGACTTTGCTTGTATTGTAACTTGAGTATTCATTCATTACTTGGACTTTTATGGGATTCCAGTTCTCTACACATCATTTCTTCTCTGTCTATACTTTAAATCATGTTTACTCTTCCTTTAATTTATCCCAATTAAATTTATTCAGACTTTCTCATTTATATCCTCTCTGCCCCTCATTGTCTTTTCTAGTCTCTTATGTCTATTCTGATTTGTAATTTTGTTTTTCCTTTTATTTCTTTCTTAAATTTCACTAAAGTAACTTTCATTTTAGATTGCCATTGTTTTTCCTGGAATTTCTCTTTTTCCTTGGCGTAGATTTCTATCAGTGACCCTCTGGTAGGTGTTTTTTCTGTTACTGATTACAGAAGTAACTTTATTTTAAAGGAGTATGACAGGGATTGAGTTAATACCTCTACATTTCGCCATTATAATAACGGCATACATTTGTCATTATATATTTTCTATAAATTTGACATTATAATGCTTGGGAAGTCTGCAAGGATCTTTCTTTTTCCTCAAATGTCCTTGTGTTAAACTCTGGCAACAGGGGTGGCCCGAGGACCCTGTGAGGCTGGGAGAAAGCAGGGAGCGTCTCCTCCACTTTGCTCTGTGGTGCCCTGTCTGCATGCAGGTCCTCAGATGTGTCACTCACCCCAACAAGACCATTCACCCCAAGTGGCAGGTCCTCCCCAAGGGGGCTCTTGACGTCAATTTAATGAATTACTTCTTTTAAAGCCTCAGGGCACCAACGGCCCTGCCCTTCCACACTCGGCCCGCCATGCGGTATTCACCACCATACGGTGATGGCTGCTCTTCCCAGGCCTGACCTCCAGGTGTTTGAGACTGTTCCTCTTCGTGCCCAGCTGTGGCATTTCCAGATTTTCCCCTTTGCTCCCTCAGTCCAAGAAGATCATGAAAGATAATGGAAGTAGCAAGATTATACGCTTTACGGCAACACTAAAAAAATCACTGGTGACATTCTGCTTTAGCTTAAGATGCCGAGCTGCAGGAGAGCATTCTCTCATTGATAAAGTGGAAAAAATATCCAGTGATCTACAAAACAATAACTTTTCTCGAGTCCATTAGGGAATGAAGTCACAAGGCAGGTGGACTGAATTTTAAAATGCAGCCAGCCTCCAAGGGACCCTGGTGGTGTTTCATCTTTGACAGAGCAGAAGCAGGTGACTGCCATCAAAGTAGGTAAGAAGACCGCTAATATTTTAATGAATTTTTAATTGTCATCTGGGACTATCTTGGTGGTTTAGAATATCTGGGAGTTTCTGGCACAGAGAAAGTTTTCAGTGAATTGCAAACTCTTTTCCAAGGACCCAGATACTTGGGATAAATTCCTTGGGGGGAGGTTCAGACTTGAAGTTGTCCTAGTTGGTGAAGCACAGGCACACAAAAAATCTTTCCCCTTCCTTTCATTTCAAACAAAATCTTCAGCCTCATGGGGATAGATAGACAATATTCACCTCCAGGGTTCATGCAAATATCACTGGCTTCCTGGGGATCAAGTGGAAGGAGGAGCTTTCTGCTCCTGAGAGTGGACCAGGAAACCACCAGCCCCTATATACCTGATTGTGGATTTTTTTTTTTTTAATTTTAACTTTAATTTTTAATTTCTTTATTTTTATGGTACTGGGGATTGAAGTCAGGGGTTCTTTACCATTAAGTCACATCCCCATTCCTTTTTCATTTTAAGACAAGGTCTTGTTTGGACTACTGACTCTGTCCTTCAACGTGTGTTCTTTCTGCCTCAGCCTCCCGAGTTGTTGGGATTATAAGAATCTGCCCTGTGCCTGATCTCCAGCCCCTGTTCTTTATCCAGTCAAAAGCAGCAGCAACCTTCCTGCCCCCACTACAGTAGTCATGCCCTCCCTATGAGATGAGGGGAAACAAGCTGCTTAGCCAGGGGAGCTGCAGAAAGATTCTCCAGCCCAGGATCCCATCCAGTCAGAAGCTAGTGTTGAAGCAGAGAAGCATACATTTATCCAATCAGGGGTCGCCCAAACCCTACTTTTACCACACGTGAGCAAAGTCCTTATTTGTATTTCATTTGCAGAAAGTGAACAAGCTGATGTTTAATTTTTAGAAGTTTTCTGGAGAAAAAGAATAATTCCTCTCACATAAAAGAGGAATTATGTTCCTTTGCTGGGAACATACTGTAACTGAACTTTGCAATAATACATACATTTACAAAATACATCGAGGAAACAAATCTGGTAGTATTAAATGAAATTTCTACTGTGAAAAACTAATTCCAAAATTATAAATTCACTTAGTGACTTGCTACAAATAATAAGGTGTTTGCCCAGGTTCCCTCCTGTCTTTCTACAGCCAGAACTGCAAGTTTTAAATGTGTCAAATGGAAAAAAAAATCTATTAATGATGGTGCTATTTTTCGAAGAGCAGGATGTGCTTTGCATCCTGGTTGAAACAGAGGTTGTCATGCTCTTCCTTTTCCAAGGGCCAGGCCCCCTGGGAGGGATGGAGAGAGGTGTTGCTTTCTGGATGCAAGTAATGAGAACAAACCGAATTAAATGATATGCTGGGACAGGAGTCAACAGTAGAGAGAGTACCTTTGACAGCCACTGTGGTTACAAAAATTTCTATAGACATTGACCCTATCATTTTGCAAATCAGTCATTCTACCAGTTTTTCTAAAAACATTTACCTTTTCAAAAAATGGTATTCCTGTCAGGTTCCATTTTCACTGGGATCACATATGTATAGAAACAATTAAATTATATTTGCATGGAGATTTATAAATTGCAGCATTTCCTGATGCTATGTAATGTCATTTTATATTCATGACAGTACTGTGAGGCTCTCATTATGGACAATGTGAAATATGATGTTTAGAGATGGGAAATAGTTCTGTCAGTTCACATGATCCGTAAATGCTTAAGAGAGAATGAGAGACCACTCTTCTGTGTCCTGCCTGCTTTCCTGAGGAAAGTACAGTGTTTTACTTAGCTTTTTTGCCGTTGTGACTAAAAGGCCTGACGAGAACGATTTTAGAGGAGCAAAAGTGTATTTGGGGGATCATGGTTTCAGAGGTCTTAGTCCATAGACAACAGGTTCCATTCCTTGGGACTCAAGGTGAGGCAGGACATCATGGTAGAAGAGTGTGGTGAAAGGAAGCAGCTCGCTGATGATCAGGAAGCAGAGAGAGAGACTCCACTCACCAGATATAAAATATACACCCCAAAGCCTGGTCCCCACTGACCCACGTTCTCCAGCCATATCCTACCAGGCCCTAGTGACCAGTTAATCCCATCAGGGGGATTAATCACTGATTGGGTTAAGACCCTCATAATCCAACCATTTCTCCTCTGAATCTTACATGGTTTCACCTATGAACTTTTGGGGAACACTGCGCATCCACATCATAATATACTGCATTCTTGATGTGCTTTCCAATATTTCTGTGCCTACAAAGGACTGAGCAGGTGATTTATGTCAGTTATACCATGCTTTCTGCCCCTCTCTGCCTCTCTGCCACACTAAGTGTTCTTTACCAAAATACTTTGCTTCTGGTGAACTTTGACTTTAGCTACCTAGGACAAAATATTTGCATTCACATTAATGAAGGCATGCAAGTATTGTCCTTTTTAGAAACTTGACCCTCAAGACCACTCGAGTTACCCCAGTGGGTACAGTACAATCCATGCACAATTACCTATTTATACCTCATCCCTATATTTGTTGTTGGTATATTATATTGATTTCCTCAGTATTTCATTATCAAACATGAAAAATTCATTAATATTCAGCGAGTGTTTTGTCTGCATTCTTTATATAAGCAAATAAGTAATAAATGTACATCAATAAACAGGGTAAAGGTCTAAAAGTCATTTATGAAAAGATTACAAGAACTTTTAACAGGTGGTTTATGACAAATCTTTAAACATAGAAAATTACTGTGTACAGATGTTTTATGGACATGAAGACTTCACATGTTTTTTGGTGGGAATGAAAAAAGTGTTATTTATACATACATATTAAAAGCATTTTTAACACTTTAGTCTCTCTATGAAATTCAAATCTTCCCATAGAGAAGTCCACTAAGTCGATTTTATTTAGCAATCAAAATCACTAACAGACAAAAGAAGTCACATTGTACACAAAATGAATTTCAAACAATGATTTGCTTATAATCAAAATCAATAAACAGGGATCTGGATATGGCTCAGTGGTAGATTGTTTATCTGGCATGTGTGAGGACATGGGTTTGATTGCCAGCACTACAAAAAAAAAAAAAAGAAATAAACATTCTGCCACAGAGTATGATTCCTCCCAAACTGTCAATGAATTAAAAGGCATCCATTTGTTTATTTAAAAGATGTATGTAAGTCTACCTGCATTCCTGATGGATGCGGTTGTCCACCGTCCGTGGCTGAGTAAGAAGCACCACATCTCAGGCACTGAGAAAGTTGTTACCCTCTGGCTGGACCACCTCATGCACTTGCAGGCGATAACAATCTGTCATCTTGTGGGGGAGAGTTGAATAGTTCAGTCTAAAGCTTAAATTAAACGAAAAAAAAGGAAAGATGGAAGAGCCCCAGAAGAGGTGGTTGATCCTGGCAACGGAGATGTGCCGTCCTCAGACTCTGGAAGGCAGAGTACGTGCCACTGCATGGCACAGCCACAAGACACACAGGGCTATGCCGAGGATCGGTGGGCACAGCGTCGACTGTTCAAGTGCACCAGCGTAGAGACTGCACTGCTGCTGACGTGTGAAATCGAGAAACCCATCCTTGGGGGTGGAATGTGGAGACGTAATTTAAGAAACAGTTTAGATGAATTTATTTGAATTGTGTGCTATGATTATCGTCTTCACGACACCACTTGTTGTTGATGACGTCTTCATTCTAGAAACAGGCACATATGAATGCTTGTATATATTTATATATATGTATGTATATATGAACACACGTGTGCATGTGTGTGCAACCCTTGTAGACCTCTGTAGACACAGGAGCACGTGGACAGCTATACTTGTGTCAGAGCGTGCCATGACCCCATCTTACCTGATTACACATCTTCCGTGTGTCTTGGTTTATTAACTACATAAAGGAGGGAGAAACTATCTGCAGTTCAAAGTGTAGCAACTGAAATATATATATTCCTTATTTCCAGCTTCTAGATCCTTAAATGTCTCCATTTCTGTATTTCATGTTTTCTTCTGAGGTTTTCATTCATCTTAAGATACAACTCTTGCCACTTGACTTTCTTTCTTTTTTAATCTTATTGTGTTGAACACTAGAATTTCAGTTTCTAAATAGACATGGAAGAAGTGTCCTATAATAGGCCACTACTGCTCAGGTTGGCTCAGGTCATTTTCTTCTATAAATGCGCAATGGCTACTTAGGCAACCCTGCGTTATAAATATGGAACCATGCAGTGGACAGGCATCTCAGTGTTCTTCCTCTGTCAGGACAGATCTTGCTGTTTACTGTCAAAGTGCAGAGAACCTCTGCTCTGTGGAGGAACCAGCAGGTGAGGGTGAAGGAATTTGCCTTAGAACAATAGTAATTTCTCCAGTACATAAGAAGTTCTGATACTTTGTTTCAAATGATTGTAAATTTTCTCTCCTGTTTCTTTTTGCATGCTCTTAGGAGACCATTTAAGTACAAGGGGTCTGAAGATATCTGTAAATCGCTTTCAGTTTTCTTAGTTGGGGAAGCCACCCTTTCTTTTCTTCCATCTTGCCTTTCCCTTAGTTATGTGTTCTTTCCTTTTTATGCCATTTGTCTTCATGAAGGGTATGTTCTTCTAACTTGTTACATATGTAGTGCTTGCCATTTCAAAATGGTTTGATATTTTGCTTATTGAACCTTTTCAAAGTATCCTTCTTATTTTCAGAATAATAATTTTTATAACTAATTCTGCAGAATTATTCTTGTGATAATTGATACCTCTTGTTCTGCAGAATGAGTGTTGGCCCCGTGCTGGCTTATTCGGGTTGAATGTAGAAAGATTTATTCAGGATTGGTGCTTCATGCATCATTTAGGAGTCCTCCTCACCCCTTCCGTTGCCCTGAGTGATGGTGGCTGGCACTCCCCAAATAGAGAAACAGCGTGTGTCCTGCAGGTACGCAGCCGGAGATGAGCAACCATCAGACAATATGCACCATTTCCACCCGGCTGGTTCACACTGCTCAGGCTTCCTGACTCAGATCCAGAATGTGTGGCTACACTAGAACCATCATCCCCCAGAATTCCTCCCCTTGGTAACGTGCAGAGAGGAATCTCAGGCCGGGGTCTTGAGGATTGGCGAGGGCGCCACGGCTGCGCAGCCTGCACGCTGACTGACCTGCTGCCTCACCTCCTAGGTGCAGCCCTGAGGCTCCTCCCAGGCCACCTGCACTCCTGGCTGGGCCAGTGCCTGCTTTTCCTCCAGGTCTCCACCGCCTGGATACTCCTTTAAAGCTCCTCTCTACATGGAGCTTCTTTTCCTGGACTTTCCAAAGGTTCTGATGAACTTTTGTGGGTTCAGAGAGGGCTTCTCGTGTTGCTTTTAAGACATAGGTGACTTCTTAGCTGAGATTCCGTGACTCACTGTCTCTCCCACACTTCCATCCTGCCCTGCCTCCCTCCTCCTCCTTGGCCTTCTCCTGCTTCAAAGCAGCGGTGCCCAGCGCCTTCCTATCACTGTGTGGCCTGCCTGGGAAGTGGACCTGCAGGCCCTGGGCACGGGTTCATGCAGTGCTCCTCAGCACCGTGGCCTCCTGCTCTGTCTTAGAGGTGCTGACCCACCCAGCCATGAAGGCCTGGCTGTGACTTCTCCTCACGCTGAGCTTTGTGGGGATTGTCATGTGTGGTGGTATTATCTAAAGACAAAAAGTATATTCTTAGTCCCCTATTTGTTTTTCTAGTAAGTCAGTTTTGTTGTTGTTGTTTGTTTGTTATCTCTCTCTCTCTCTTTTTTTTAATGCTGTGAGCCAAAAGACCTGACAAGAATATGGAAAAGGAGGAAGGTTATTTGGAGGTTCACTGTTTGAAACGTCTCAGTCCATAGACAGCAGCTCCCTTCCTCCAGGCTCAAGGTGATGCTGAACGTCATGGCGGAAGAGTTTGGTAGAGGTAAGCAGCTCAGGACATGGCAGTCAGGAAGCATAGAGAGTCTTCACTCGCCACACACCAAACAGATATCCCAAAGAGCCGAAGAGGTGACTCACCTGCTCCAACTACACCTTGCCTGTCATTAGTTATCATCCAGTTCATCCCTATCTGGGATTATTCTAAACTTTCACCTCTAAACTTTCTTCTTGTTTTACTCACGAACTTTTTGGGGACAACTCACATCCAAACTATAACACTAAATTTCTACTTTTATGTGGTGATTTCAAAAACTAAAATAAGATGTAACTTGTCCTTGCCAACTTCCTAAGTCCATTCCAACCTCCCCATTTGATGAATTTATTTTTTTCGTGATTGTTATCATTGTTGGATATTTGTAAGTATACTTTGCTTACCATTTTTATTCAGTAGAAAAACACATACAGGATAAGTTGTACAATCCTTGAAGCTCCTTAACTACATCGCTCTTCAATCCGTAGCCATTTTCGTACCAAGAAGTATATTCTAAGAAACTATGTTTAATAACTTCAAGTAAGATCTTACATTTAAAATATTTAATTGTTGCTTACAAACTTCAACGTCAATTCTGGCTTAGGTTGTTTATTTTTCAAATGTGAAAACAGATTTATCTTTGGAATAATTTGGAGAAATATTGAGTTTGTCACTTTAATAACTTTATATTTGTTAATCAGCATTGTTATTTTCCCAAAGTGGCACATGCCATAGAATGTTTCCCCAAATCATCTAATCATTTGTAAGTATTTTCCCCTCAAAATACCCTGAATAAATAATATTTTAGGATATATTTGAAAAACATTGATTTCC
The DNA here is from genome assembly GCF_902686445.1 of Sciurus carolinensis. Classification (NCBI taxonomy): domain Eukaryota; kingdom Metazoa; phylum Chordata; class Mammalia; order Rodentia; family Sciuridae; genus Sciurus; species Sciurus carolinensis. Next base: position 76,757,786 of record NC_062227.1, on the reverse strand, counting down.
TAATATGCAATACATAAATTAAATAATTCTTTTGGGCAAAACATATAACTTGCAATTTATTCTCAGTGAACCAAGATTAATATTTGCTGATTCTTTGTTTACATTCTTCGTGCTTTGAAGTCAGCTATTTCAAGACTACTTTAGAAAAATTCAAATGGAACGCTGGTTGGAGATGTGTCAGCTTCAGGCTGAACATTCAAGGGATTCTAGTGGGCTTCCTTGCTCATTTCTAAAACTGAAGGACATTTCTCCATTTCTGGTCATGTGGCCCCTATTTTTTCAATGCCCCTTGGTTTATTTCTTAATTGATGGTTGGTGTAAATTACAAGAACACCTCCCTCGTATTCTTCATTCACCTCATGAAAGATGATGGGTAAGTTCAAAAGGGGCCAGTTCTCAAATTTACTGTGCCATTATGAAACCCCCATCTCTTTACCATAGATCCTTTCCTCTTTCTGCGCCAGAACCATTCCTGTGTCTGCAAGCATACGTGTGGGCATGAATATAAAAACAGATGATACATCTTGTTTAATCAGAAAATCCCCTTCAACAAACACATTCTGTAAAATCGTCTTTTGGACAGGAAATATTACAAGTTATCCAAAAATAATTTACCCCCTGCATTTTCCTAGTACAAAAATTAATGATGGTCGTGTCTTGGACCATCTGCTTTATAGATGTCATGGTGATGCAGCTCTAAATAAAAATAAATACTCTCAACACTGTGAAATCATAATTTTTATTAAACATTTTTTCTTTCCGTAAAAAGTCTGAAAACTCTAAGGTAAACAAATAAGAAGCTCATTGTTTTACCCAGTTCATTAAAAAATCTGAAGAACAAATAAAAGTTAAGGAACAAATATCATTCTGTTCTATGAATGTATTTCAATAATCCATTAATAATTGCATGCATACACATGTTAACTCACTGAGATTCAAGAAATGCACTGAGGACTCAGATAAGTAAAGATGGGGTGACTGGTTTTTTTGTTCAGAGGAATTTCAGCTATTTCTGTTTGTTTAGATACCAGCTTTCCTGGTGAGACAATGTTATATGTACCTGAAAAATAGATTGAAATCCTCTCACTGCTCTTTTGACTTTTATCCTAGAAAATGGATAGTAATTCATAATAACAATGATTCTGTTCATAATTATCCTGTGCAACCCCAGCAAACTGGAAATAATGACATATGTAGGATGTAGCCAAGGAGCTTCTCGGGTGCCAATCAAACTTGTCTGTGCAGCATGGCCTTCTTAGCGACTCTGTCGTGGGCCCAGTGTCCCGTTTCTGTCTTTGAGCTCTTCCGGTCTTGTCCTTTGCCCTATGCTCTGTGCACCAGGTCAGCAGCCAGTTGACTCCACTCTTTCCTCCGCTCCTGTTCACAGTTAGTACATAGTGAACCAGTTTTGGGGGCGCTTTCTCTGCATTCAACTCTCCTGTAACACTAGGATCCTTGTTAAGCCTTTGTGGCTTCTCCATCAGTCAGGGTTTCTCTCTCCACTGAATTCCTATAACTCTTGGTTCGTCCTGATTGTTGACATTTATCGTACTATGCATTGTACTTTGGTGGCTTCTGTATACACAAAAGAAAAGGGCTGTGTATCCCCATCTGTATTTCCTGTAATGACCACGTCCTCGTTCCAAAGTGCACTCCACAGGCAGCTCCCAGTGGCTGAGTTTAAATCGCTTGTTGAGGAGGCCTAAGTCACATCCGTGGTACCGATGGAAGTGTCTACTAAGTGGATTTAATAAACGCCACAGCATCAATGACAAGCTTCCTTCTGCTGTGGTTAGAAATGTTACGGTCAACATTAATAATAAATATCTGTAGCCTCTTGTCCATTCCATCAATTGACTTTCCAAAAGATTTCTGGGCTTAACTAAGCTTCAGGATGTATTTTAAAACTCCCTGTCCTAAAAGCCATCAGCCTTAAAAGTTAGCACTCCTAAATTCTTCCAACGATGCTCAGAGAACAATATACAATCAATTATCAAGGGATCTATGGGTTTGCTCATCTGGTAGAACTTTCCCTCTTCCATATTATGCTTTCGCAATATCAAACAAGGTTTAGCTTCCCAAACTCATGGTAGTCTTTCCTGCCTCATCACCTGTAAGCCTGATAGTCTCTACTTCAGCTTTGCTTCTACCTCTTATCCATCTGGATATTGTGTGTGTGTGTGTGTTTGTGTGTGTGTGTGTGTGATCTCAAATGTTGCTCCCATGCAAAGCGTGACTCAACCCACTCTCACGCTAGAACAAGGGCCCAGTTTGCTTTGCTTGGCAATGCTGCAGAAAACCAGCACATTGTTTTTCCAATGAATGTCTTGCATTACAGAATTGCTTACCCTGCCTCTTTCTGTCCTCAGATCCCCAAAACAGTCAGCTTCAAAGGTGCACCACATGAGGGCTGGGATAAATTAAAAGAATAGATCATTCCAAGACACAGAACCCTGGACTAAGAAGAATTTTGACTTTTTAAAGAAACTATTTAAATGTTTATGCTGATTATATTTTAGAATTCATTAATTTTATTTCCAAAAAAATGTGCTTCTTCACTGACATTTTACAGGAAAAAAGAAGTCTTTTGACTCCAAGAATAGTCACTACCAGGAGTCATTCCTGATCACTATGCTTTTGTCCCTCCGTCGGAAGGAATGCCCTAGAAAGGCCACGCCGTGTGAGTGCGGCAGCCTACCTGTGGAGGAGCTGGGGAAAGGCAGACGCCAGCCTTGAAGGGCTCCTGAGGAAGGTAAAGGGCAGAATGGGTGCTGAGGGAATTCTGACCAGAAGAGGTGAATTCTGGCTTCTTGGTTTTATGCTTGTGGGTGACTGCACACTCAATCTCTGATCTTCTCACGTCTGAATATGGACAGGTAATAGCTGACGTTCACTTTATGATCCATTAACTCATCATTCTTAAGGTTACAACGACATGGGACTCTGCACGCCTGGTAAACTCTCAGTCATTTTAATTAGTGAATGGACAGCCACGCGGATTTTCAACACCAGGTCGTTTTCCTCCTGTAGAACTCCCATGTGCCTCCCCACGGCTCTGCTTCCACGGGCTGTGTTGGGGTTTGGGTTTTCTGGAAGGGCGTACTTCCTGAAAGAAAAGACTCTAATGCTTTATTATTGACATTAGCTGTGCAGTGAAATCAAGTCTTGTCAGATCAGTCAAAACTGGAGTAAAAACTGAACAAATGTAAAAGTAGCTCCCTCCACCCTCTCCTTCTTGGTGTGCCAGTTGCTCTAAATCCCTGCCTGTCTTTTCCGTGCGTGTGGTTGTAGTGACCATATGTTCGCCTTTCAGAGAACAACTCGCTTCACGTATCCGCCGTCATCCTGCCTGGTTTAAATGCTGACACTATTAGGAGCTGTGTGACTGCGGAACAGTTCACAATCTCGTGTGCGTGTGCTTGTGTAAGACTGAGAGTAAACTGGTTACTGAGCAATTTCACTCCAGTGCCAAGTCAGCACAGGGAAGTCTATAGAGACGGGAAGGGGATCAGGGGCTGCGTGGGGCTGGGAGCTAGGTGAGTTAGGTTTGGGGCTGGGTAGATGAAACTCTCAGGAGTGGTAAAAGTATTCAAAAATGATTATAGTGATGAGGCCAATATCTGTAAATTTACCAAAAACATTGTGCACTTCTAGTGAATTGTGTGATGTGTGTGTTCTATCTCAGGGCGTAGCTGTTTTAAAATGTTGGTGCCTTCTGCCTGTTTGTGCTTCTGATATCGACTTCTGACAGGAACTACCTTTGCTCTTGATAAATAGCCCTTAGCTCCTCCCGTGCTGTATCTGCTGACTGCTGCAGGTATCCCCTTCTGAGCCTTGAAGCTGTCTCATACTTCTTGTGAATACTCACTTTACGAATCTATTTCTCTCTTGTCTAAAATCTTCTTCACCCAATTCAACTATGTTTCCTGTTCTTAGCAATGTGACAATTCCACAATGATTGATAAGGGGACCTGAACACATCACTCAATATCTGAAGCCTCACATGAAGGCTACTGAAGAGTCTGAAAGAAAGAGCTGGGACTCCCATGTAGGGTGTAGAATTTGCCACCTGAGAGGCCAGGTGTTAGCTCCACCTGGTACACTAGGCATTTCCATGTCCACTTACTCAGGCTGACATTCTTAGGCATTACTTGAAGAACTAATGCTAATTGTGACCGTTTGACATATTTGACTCCATGGAAACGTTAAAGGCCAGGCTCTTTGGGCAATGACCAAACAGACTTCATTTTACCCTGAGACTCCATGTTATGTAGGAAATGCTTCTCCTGTGGGAACACCCTGGCCTCTGTACCCATCAACAGTTGCTTAGCATAGCATGTTTGGCAACACAAAAATGGCAATTCTTATATAATGTAACATTATTCTCTTTTTGATTCCTATTTTTCATAACCATGTCAACAGTGATCGTCTAGATGTTAGTAACCATTCTTTAACTTGTACCCAACTAAGGTCATTTTGAACCACTTCCCCTTCTCCTTGAGATTTTAGATCTCCAGACGTTAGTTTGTAGTTTTTAATCACAGCAACAGACACTTATGATTGATGTACTGACTTATGGTATAAAAACCCCTGCAACCCTATGTCAGTGCTGTTCTCTCAATAGTCATTTTTGGGACATTGTGTGAGACAGTCAGCTGGCTGGCTAATAAAGACTCTCAAATTTGGACTTCTCAGTGGTGATTGGTCTGTTCTTAAGTTGTGCTCCACAACAGTAATGTTTCTCTGGTATTGAAAAGTATAAAATGTAATATCAAATATTATTTGGTATTTAAAAGTCTTAACTTTAGACTTCAAACTAAAATCACAAAATGGATTAAGAGAAAAATCCAGTTTGGTTAGTTCCATATTTAAAGGTGATACTTCTCAGCCCTCTTAGCCTCCATAATTTAGTGAGTCAATTCTCTTACTAAACCCCTTCTCAAATGTCTGTCGTCTACCTATCTATCTATCTATCTATCTATCTATCTATCTATCTACCTACCAATCAATGATCTATTTTATCCATTCTTTTTCTCTGGGGAACTCTGATTACAAAGTAGGAATAGTGAATTTTACTTGTGAGATGCTGGGTGCAGTGGTGCAGGTCTGTAATCACTGCAACTTGGGGTGGGGACTGAGGCAGGAGGATCACAAGTTCTAGGCCAGTCTGGGAAACATAGCAAGACCTTGTCTCATAATTTAAAAAAAATTACAAGGTTGGAGATGTAGTTCAGTGGTAAAGTACTCCTGGGTTCAATCCCCAGTACCCACCTCCCCACACAAGATTACTGTGAGGTTTGTAGCCTGCTTCTTGCTGGCAGTAATGTTTTATTGGATCCTGCTGACAAAGTAACTTTCTGGGGGCCATGGAACCTTTGAAGCATCCTCCAGCAAAGGGAAGAGCGTGCATGAATGTATTTCCTGAAAGAAGATTTGACAAGCCTTCCACTTAGCATGATAAGAATGTGATATGAAGAAGAGAATTCATCAGAAAGATTACTAGAGAATTGCACAAAAGATAGAAAAAAAGAAATAACTTAAAATTGAAATATTTTACTTAATCCAACAAAGTCTAAAGAGTCCTTAAATGCTTTAGAGAATTTTTATGATGTAATTTGATGTTACTAGATTGCTAATATTCTAATTAAAATAGAATGGATTAATTTTGAAATTGTCCAGATAAAGTAGGTTGAGATTCTGTATTACTATAGTTACAGAAAAGATTGGAGAGAAAAGGGCACATTTTTAAACAATTGTTAAAAAGTACGGAATGGATGCAATGTGCCGGCTGACTGAATTTTGGAAATGAGATATGTTATTTACCTTGTTAAGTTGAATTAATAATTAATTTTAGCAGACTTGTACTAAATGTTAGGTGGTGGGTGAAATTCTGAGGTTATTGAACTAGATAAAATTACTTCTCATTCATTTCTCGAGCAGACAGGAGCAAGAACTAACCTTCCAAAGAATTGTACAGATAGGCTGGGCATGGTGGCACATGCCTGTACTCCCAGTAGCTTGGGAGGTTGAGGCAGGAGGACCATGAGTTCAAAGCCAACCTCAGCAACATAGTGAGGCCTTAAGAAACTCAGTGAGACTCTGTCTCTAAATAAAACATAAAAAAGAGGATGTAGTTAAAGACCCCTGGGATCAATCCCCAGTACCCCATCCCCCAACAAAAGAATTTTACAGATAATTAAAAGTCACCGGGCCCATTAAATGCAGGAGGAGCCTGTGGAAGGGACGAGATCCGGCGGTGTTCCTGGGAAGGCTGGCAATGGTGTTAAGGAGGAGCGGGGGGAGCAGGGTATGACCGTCAGGGAGCAATAGTCATGATGGGCAGCAGACAGACCTGAGTCTGAGTCCTGGAAGCATGAGGTGAAGGGTAGTCCCATAAACCAGGCCCCCTGGGCTGACCCCACATGCTTTCTTTTAAAAAGCAATTACCTGCAGCCCTGCCTGGCTTATGTCAACAAGATGGAGATATCCCAGTCCTTAGAAGGCAACCTGTTATCTGCAGGAGGCATGCAGGCCCCAAATGTTGATAAGAACAACACAAGTTATCTGCAGACGGGAACGTTTGTGACCCTCACACAAACCACTTCCAGAACTCAGGGAAATGAGGACATTTTCCACTAACCATAAAATCTGTTAGAATGGGTTTCAGTTAGGACTGTCGCATGACCAAAGTGACCTAGAACTGTCCCGGATGTTTACCATGCTCAGTGGGGAATTGAAGTCTGATGTTCTCCTGCTGTAAGCCAAGTCAGTCAAAAGGTGGAGCTGGTGGTACTGTCTGGAAACTTCCCGGGACCCCAGTAAAATGGAGGGCAGGAGGTGTGTTCCATCTTTCTCCTCTCTGAGAGAATCCAGTCTCCCACGAGTGTGTTCCCTTTCCTCTTTTCCTATACTTTCTAATAAACTCATGCCTCCTACTCTGAGTGACATCTTTCTGGCATGATACTCAAGAACCAGAGAGAGTGGCCTGGCATGGCTGCCTCAGCTCCACAGTGGACCCGGGCACTGTAGCAGTCGGAATGACCACCTTAGCAACAAAGGCAAAAGGGCCCCAGGTCTTTGCTCCTGAGGGTTTGGGTACAACCAGAAGATGTGCAACCTGCAGGCAGACAGTGGCTGGGGTTGACGCTGGGGAGGAGGCAGGGCTCAGGGAGGGGAGGCCTCAGGAGACGTGGATTGAGCAATCGGTAGAAGGTAGGGGCACCGAGGGTGGTGTGTGTGCTCGTGTGTGTGTGTGTGTGTGTGTGTGTGTGTGTAAGGGAAGCGGAGTGCTCAGCTTTGCCCTGCAGACTCCTTGGCTGGTTCTGTGAAGAACTGGTTTTTGTGACAAGGTTGAAAACATGGCTGTCCAGGGGACGGATTCTCTTTTTTTTTTTAATTTTTTTTTTATTTTTACAGACTGCATTTTGATTCATTTTACACAAATGGGGTGCAATTTTTCATTTCTATGGTTGTGCACAATATAGATTCACACCATTCATGTAATCATAAATATACATAAGGTAATACTGCCTGTTTCATTCTACTATCTTTCTGTCCCCCACCTGCACTACCCCGTTTTCCTCTACACCATCCAAAGTTCCTTCATTCTTCTCTTCCCCCGCCACCCCACCTTGTTGCATATCGTCATCCACTTATCAGGGAAAACATTCGGCCTTTGGTTTTTTTGGGCTTGGCCTCTTTTGCTTAGCATGGTATTTCTAGTAATGACAGATGGTAGGTGCTGAAACAGGGTCCTGTTTTCCTTGGGGAGATCTGAACCATGGTGGTGCTGCCAAATAGAGAGCAAGAGAGAGAGAGAGGACACAAGTGGGGGCCTTTGAACGCAGTGTACCTAGAAAGCAGATGTAAAGACTAGAGCTGGGTCAGAGCTGTGCTGAGTGGGTGTGGCAGAAGAAAAAGAGCATTTCAATATTTTGTTCCAATTTTTTCTGGTTCTGTGGGCTGCATTATACAGAATGTGAGACTAGGTGGGGACAGAAAACTTTGTCAGAAAACAGAAATAGGGAAGTTGGAGATGCCTGTGAAGGTCGTAAGATGCACACAGCAGTTGTGCCCTGTGTAGCAGCATCTCAGGCAACAATGGATCGCTGCAGTATCTATGAGCTGCAGTGTTCTGGTTGGATGTGAGATGTCCCCCAGAGCTCCTGTGTATGTAGGAGGTGAAATGTCTAGATCATGAGAGCTATGATCTAATGAGTGGACTTATCCACTTTGTGGATCAACACTTCAAAAGGACTACTCTATTGAGTAGTAACTACAGGCAGGAGGGACATGGCTAGAAGAGATGGGTCACTGAGTGTGTGCCCTTGGCAATTAAATCTTGTCACCCTGGCTCCTCCTTCTCCCTCTACTTCCTGGCTACCATAAGCTAAGCAGCTTTCCTCTGCCAGACCTTTCTACCATGAGGTTCTGCCTCACTCAGACCCAGAGCAATGGAACTGGCTGACCATGGACTGAATCTCTGAAACCATTTCCATCCTCTAAGTTGTTTTTGTCAGGTGTTTTGGTCATAACAATGAAAAACTGACTAATACAAATAGTTTTATGTGATTATAATGGAGCAGAAAAATTCCACTTGCCTAGTGATGCAGCCATTAGAACCCATGGCACAATGCATCGTTCATGTTTGTGACGATCACGTGTGTACACAAACTACGCCTGGCCAGTCACATAAAAGTATAGCACATATAATTATGTGCAGAGCATAATACCTGATCATAGCTCACTGGGTTTTGTATTTACTACACCACGTATTTTAGCATTATTTGAGAATGTGCTCTTATTAAAAAAATACTGACTCTGGTAGCAGCTTCCTATATCCCATATTTATTGAGTGATTGACCTATACCGTCCAAGTTGGGTAGGTGATATTTGCACAATAACAAGATCACTTCATGACATAATGTCTCTTTTAGTTAGCTATTTTGGTTATTATGATCAGAATACCCAACAAGAACAACGTAGAGGAGGAAAAGTTTATTTGGGGCTCACAGTTTCAGTGATATCAATCCATAGACAACCAGCTCCATTGCTCTGGAATGAAGGTGAGGCAACACAGCATGGGGGAAGGACCCAGAAGAGAAATAATGGTCAGCCCTGGTAAGGTCAGGAAGCAGAGAGAGAGAGGGCGCGGGGGAGAGAGGGAGGGAGAACTCCAATCACTAGGGACAAAATACAAACCCCAAAGGCAGGCCTGCAGTGACTTGCTTCCTCTTGCAGCACCCCACCTGCCTCCAGTTACCACCTAGTTAGACATCTCAGCAGACTAGTCCACTGCTTAGTTCACCACTCCCTTAATATAATCATCTTGCCTCCGAACATTCTTGCGTTGTCTCAAACGTGAGCTTTGTGGGGACACTTCATATCTAAGCCATAACAATGTCCCTAAATGACATGTATGAGTCATTGACTGAATAATAAACCTGGTGGAAATGGTGCTGGAAAGCCAAAACAAACAATTTTACCACTTGCGATGCTGAGCAGTTCCAGGTAAGATGCTAAGAGAAGAGCAGGGGTCTTGGTCGCAGGTTGATTGACAGCACCCATTGCATGCTTGCTGTGTACCCACTGCTGGGCAGGGAACGTGTTAAGCACCAGTTATTGGTGAGCCAGAAACTGAGTGCTCTCAGGATTTCCAGTGTGTGTCACATCAGTGGTGTAATCTCTCTAGGTGGCGACTGTATTCTAAAGGTCTTCAATGCTTACATTTGATAAATATGAATTTAGAAAGGTATAAGAGAAATGGCAAGAGATGGGGATAAGATGAGTAGGCGTCTGGGACACAAAGGGGCATGGTGGTGGGATGAATAGGGATCTGGTGTCAGTCCTCCCATCCTGCCCTGAGCTGTCTTGTGAGGGAGTGGGCTATGAGGTCACTGGGGAGTCCCTCCTCTTCCGGAGTTATGACTCATGAACATGCTGTGTGCCCAGTCCTTCAGATGTTCAGTAACAACTAGTTTTAATTCAGTGTATGAAAAGAATTTGAAATAAATGAAACGATTCATAAATTTTAATATTTGGTTTGATTTTCTAAGATTTCTGTGATAAGGAAAACTCAAAAATGAAGAATTTTTGACTAAGGAAAAATGTCTGTGAACATGATCCTATGGCGTTTCTTGTTTCCTTTCTAATTTCTGTGATTTCACATGAATGTTAGGAGACATTGTAGCACAGTAACTCAAACTCTCCTCCTCTTTTGTGCTACACTGGGCTTAATCCTCCTCTTTGGGGCTCCAATAAACTTTCATGACTTTTGATTCTTGGAATATTCTTCAGTGACAACGTTTAGGTTAATCTGCCTTTGATCTTGTTGGTTGCGTTCCTGTCTATCTCCTCCATCTCACTGGGTACACACATGGATGCTTTTACACTTCCTGATGGCACCGACTGTATTTGACTAATCTTTGGATCCCTGCCTACAGTAACTCAAATACACCTACACTACTTATTATAGAGATATTCATATAAAATTAAAAAGAAACACAAAAGGAAAGAAAAAAGTATTTTGACAATAGTGTATATGGTTTTCCTAATTGTTGTCAAAATTAAATGATATAATATTAAAGGATTTTATGAAACTCTTCAATTGGTAACAATTGACTGTGATTTGCTTTACAAAGTCAAATGCTAGCAGAAATTTTTGAAGATTATTTTATAGGAATATCTTAAGATATTTTCTTCATAATTTATCCTTTGGTATAGTATTTTTTTTGATGCACAAGCACACACACGAATAGAATATACTGAGCCATGTTTGCAAACTCCTAAAGGGTGCTTTGTTATCTAGAAGGGAGATTTCAATATCATATGTAATATATGTTCAAATATTAATTTGCTGTAGGACCTATGTCACTCATTTTGGCATTTTTGCAGCTTCATTTTTAAATCTACACAAAAAGCTTCTGCTTCCTGTGTGGATCAGATCAGCCCTTCACATGTAAAATAAATATGTAGCAGGAGTGATCCATTCAGGAAAGGGCCATGATTCCCTTTTGTGCTGAGGATGTCCATAATGCAAGCTTATGTGGTCGGGGCAGGACGGAGCTCAATCCTCTGCTGTGAACTACGGACCCCTCATGGTCCCTTCTGCTTTAGGCTGAAAATTTTGATTTCTCTGTTACTCTGGCTTTTCTGTCCCCCATGCTTCATACCTCTCTTCTGCTGTATTCTATAAAAGAAAGCTGACTTTCTCCCCTGAACCACAAACACCTTTTACTAAAGATGGATTTAATTTCAGAGACGTTGCACCAGTGAAGTTTACCTAATATCTGGATCAAGCCACATCGTGAGGATAGAATGAGAATGATGCTGCATGGAAGGGTGTAAACCAGGTAGCAGACACCAGCCACGCTCCTCCCAGGGGTCCTGCAGGACAGCCCACTGGTGCTGAGCAACACGCCCCCTGCTGAGGCCCACTGTGCACCCGTGAATTTCTACTTGCTTTAGGATCACCAAGTAGGGCATGGGGCATTCTCTAGGGAGATGGGATTCTCTAAACAAGGAGATATCTTCAGCTAAGGGTGAATGTTGTGCACACTGGTAGCAATGCAGTGACACAGAGGACCCTTTAGAATTGCAGTTCTTAGAGGGTGTTGAAGATTGGGATTACATTCTCCAGTGAAGGTGGCAAACATGCCAGAGGTCCCATTGTTCATAGGTCTTTCTGCATGGAAAGTTTTTCCTACGTGAGGTCCCAACTCAGAACAACAGCAAGAAAGGCACAGGGGACCCAGCATCTCACGGACAACCTGTCTTCTCCGCTGTATGTCTCTGAGTACCACAGCTGCTCCCAGGAAGTGATCACATGGGGCCAAAGCATGCACATTTCATTTGAAATCATTCTCTGATTAATTAAAATGTGATCAGATGTAAACGTCTTTAATGTTATATTTACCTCCATAGGTATAATAAAATTGCTTACCTAAAGGTAACTAATGTTAAAGATGTGAATTTAGAAGGAAGATCCTATTTCCCATTCGTCTATGTATTTACCTTGCTCTTATCACCATGGCAACTACGTATCTCCAGAGTGCATATCATCAAATAAAGCTTCCATTCAGCTCCCTTTCTTATTATTCCTGCAGACTTACAAAGAGTTGGATATCTTAAATATAGGCTTCTTACATCCTACATCTGGAAGTATGGGGGAAATTTTTAAAAACCTACACTCCAATGTTAAAGCAATCTTAGAGGTCAATAATGCTTTTGAAACGCAAGTGTGTATGAGCCAGGTATTGCCTTACTTTTCAGACGGTAACAAGGTTTGGAAATTACATGTTTAGTAACTTGTCATTTCCTAAACATGCAGCGTTTCTTAAAATGGGAGGGCATTTGACATTTTATCCAAAATCTTCTCAAAGTATAGACAGAGAAACTTGTTCTATTCCTCAGAAAAAGAATCAATAGTTTTCTTTTAAACATCAAGGCTCCCGTTATAGAGGAATTTAATATCAGCACTTAGAGATCTGGAGAAGTATTTTCCTTATCCTTAGAGCAGAGGGCGATGGGACTGCCCTCAGAGATATAAAGTATAAATTTAGACAAAATGCAATATCAAAGTGATGCTCAACTTCACCTCTCAGAAAAAATAGCAACAGTGACAACAACAAAGCAACCAACCTTTTTCTGGTGCCAGGCAAGTGTGGCCGTCACGTCACATTTAGAATTAACAAATCTGAAACTTGTGTGTGTCCATCACCAAAGGTGCTCACTGATCTTGGGAATGCGTAGGTGGGAGCAAAGTGCCAACAGTGCCCGACCCTGGAAGCTCAGGGCAAAGGTCATGCCCTGAAGCTCTTGTGCCTGCTCAACCTTTATGTGAGACGAGGAAGCTCATATCTGTGTTTATTTTTTTTAACAAGTAATTGCCATTGTCCTTCAGTGTCCTCCCTAAGATAATGCTCTTCAATTTCCACAGGATTTGAAGCTTATGTGTCAGTACTGAATCCAACAGTACACTCAGTTTTATTTCTAACTGCAAATTAGTACGCTGATTTTCTGAAACAGTCTCCTGATCAGCTTAATTCAGATTTCTATTGAGGATAAGGTTCACTTTCGAGTGCAGAATTTTAACTTGGTAAAGTTAAGCACAGATATGGGTAAATCCAACCAGGAAAATAAAACACAGAGGGACTAGTGGTCCTCTCCAGTTTTTTTTGTCCTTTTGAAAACGTTGTTATTCCAAAAGTTCTTCAGCTCACACCAGCTTAAAGCTGAGGAGCGGGACAAGAATACTCACGTGCATTTGATACCCAAGTCGAATGCATGTGCTCAGGCGGCTGGAAAGTTTCCCCCACAGAGTTGCTGCCTGGCTGTCCTGGTTCAGCCCCTTTGGATTTCTTACTCAGAGCAGCACAGTGAATATATATTGGACATTATTAATATCCTGCTCCCTCTCCCCCTTTGGCTACTTCATATGTCAGAATTATCTAACCAGAAAGGAAACAGAAGTTTCCCCTGGAGGCAACGCCTCTCCTCTGTGGCTAATGGAATTTGTACTAGGATGCTCTACATGATACGGGAGACACATGAGGTTGGACGTTCCCCTGCTTTTATCTCACATGGACTGTCATTTTATAAAGGTAGGTAGACACTACACACAGATGCACGGGATGGCAGCAGGTAGCTTCCCCCAGCTTCTGGACAGGAGAGAGATCTAGGACCTGGAGCAAGGTGATCCAGAAGGAAGCTCCTGGGACACAGGGACCCTTCTTCCTTAATGATTACCCTTCACAGCGATGGCTACAGTCCTTGAGAAAGAAAGTCCTGGTTGACAAATAACTGAGAAGCAAGGAGACCATGGTTGGTTATGAGGTTCTTTTCCATGTGATGGTGATGTTGTAAAGTGGATTGTGGGGATGGTTTTACATCCCAGTGATCATATTAAGCACCAGTGCATTGTACACTTTAAAAGGGGGAATCGTATGGTATATGATTTACATCTCAATAATGTTTATGAAAAAGAAGGCATTCATGCCTTCTTGACCAGATGAACTGCCATCTCACCTCTGCCAGGAAGAGGGTCATAGAGTTAATGTTGTCATAGCTAAAACATTAATTCAGCACCAATTGTGTGCCTGCCACCTGGATTAGGGCTTCAATATACTGATCAAGGAGATAAAATCCTTAACTGCTTCAATTTACAATCTAGTGGAAAACACATGGGAAAGTGGGAAATTACAATGCAGAATGTGGAGTCTGTAATGCAGTAAATTATTGGTTTATTCTTCAAAGGTGTGATGGGAGCACATAGGGGGTCACATAACCCAAATTTAGAATCCAGAGCAATTTATTAGAGGTATTACATGTGAGAGGCAAGTAGATATTAATGACAGCAGGAATGCGGAAAATATGCCAAGAAGAGAGAACAGCAAGTACCACTCCCTCCATGAGATAATTATAATCAAAGAGTGAAACTCAAATATGAAATGCAAATAGTATGAGAAAGACCTTTAAAATCATGCCAAGAAATTTGTATTGAATGCAACAGCAACCCATTGATGATTTTTAAGAAAGGAAATTGTTCAAATGATCTGATTTACATTAGAGAATGATCGCTCTGGGAGCCAAATGGGAAAGGAAATCTTAGGGGGCCAGTTCTAGAGACAGTGATCATCCTTTAAAGATTTTTGCAGCAAATTAAGAAAGAAGTGTGAGTTCCTTTGTTGTGGAAAGTTTTGGGTTTCTACTCAGTGATTAGCCATCTTGGGATTGCAATTCCAGGAGCCAGGAGTGGGCAAAGGTTTGAGTCTCTTGCTCTTCCATGAGTTGAATGTCCAGGGAAGTCTGTTTTGCTCCCTATCATGACTCTCCCTCCCTTGCAAACCATTGAGTCTCACAGGCCTGTGGAGGCCAGCAGGAGGTCAAGTGGCTTGCCCTGCGGTCCTGTGGAGTGCTCCTTAAGGTCATTAGGTCCAGTGATCGGTGGGGTCCTGCAAGCCTGTGACATCGTCAACTCTTCACGTCTTCTGCTCGACATGGAGAGAATGGAGTTGAGACCACCAATGGTAACTGAGGATGTGTTTGTTTCTCCCGCACTCGCCTGAGTGTTTGCTCTCTGCATGTTTAAGTTCCATATCAAATGCATAAACACTCAGGATCCTGGGTGAGGTGGCGGCTTCATCATCAGGAAAGGCCCCTTCTCCTTGCTAACGCTCTTCTTCTGATATGCATTTGTCTGATATCATCGTAGCCATTCTAGGCTTCTGCGATTTAGGGTTAGTATGATAATCTTTTTCCCAGGGTTGACTTGTATCCTATCTGTGTCTTCATGTTTAAAGTGAATCTCTTTTAAGCCATAGGAAGCTGGGTCTTGTTTTTCCAAAATTCAGTCCAACAATCTTTGTCCTTAGTTGTGATGGTTTTAATCACATTCACATTTCTTGTGACTTTTTTATATTCTTGGATTTAAAATAATGACTTTGCTATTTGTTTTCTATTCATCCCTCTTGTTTTTTTGCATTTTGTTCAATTTTTCTGGCTTCATTTTTGACAGTTGGCTGTTTCTGTGACTCTGTTTCTCCACTGCTGAATTGCTATGACTGCTTTTTGTTCATCCCTCCATTCGTCCTTCGATCCGTCCGCTCGTCTAGCTACCTGGCTGTACATTTACATCAGTAATGGCTTCTGGCGTAGTTTTCCCTGTGAATCTTATGACTGGGGACTGTGAACAAATGTGGAAATGTCTCTGGCAATTGGCCATCGAGGCTTTTTCTGCTCCACCCTCACCTCCTCCCACCCCTCTCTTCCAGGGCTCCAGTTCCATGCACTACGTGGTCCCTCAAGCCCGGCACGTCTCTTCCATTAGCTCCGTGTGATGTCGTTCTGTCTCTTTTCATGTTAGATAGAACCATGCTTTGTTTTTTTCTCCACTCACATTTTTCTTTGCAGAATCTACTCAGCTCCTCATTTCAGCTAGTACCTTTTTTGATCAAAGGCATTGCCTGTTTTCATATTCCCTTCCTCCTTCTCACTCCCAACACTGGGGCGGTAACATCAGCACGGCTGCAATGCCCTTTAGGGACTCTACCATTTGTGTCATCTTCTGGGGACTGATTGATGTCCTAGCTGTGTGTGGGGTTTTCACCTCCGTGAGGCTTGCTTTTAGCTGTTCTTGGGTGGGGTTACGCTGCCCGTGGTCTGGAGAGTTTTGTTCCACTGCTCAGGTGGTGATCTTCTGAGCACTCTGCTGACTGACAGGATTTCCTGCTCTGATGAGGACCAGGACTCCCCGCAGTGCAGTGAGAGCTCCAGAGTTCTCCTCTCTTTCCTGGGTGCGTACCCAGCTGTGCGGGTTTCATCACAGCTGTGTCTGAGGGCTGCTCAGGTGGCTGGAAGACTGTACCTCTCCAGACACCTCTACCTCTGTCTCTCCCCGGCCCGACTGAACGCACGCTCTATCAGGGACTCCACACTGCACCTCCATTGCTGTTTCCAGCTCCCTCTCCTCGGCTCAGGCACGTGCTTCCCCATCAGGCGCTCTGGAATCTCCCCACAGTTTTCTGAACAACTCTGTTGCTCACATCACTGGCTTCTCTTCTTTCCAGGATCACCGTCCAGCACTGAGTGATGTCAGTGTTTGAAACCACTGTTCTACAAATACCCTGCTCTGGGTTCTTTGCGGTAGGAGGGTGATTCTGGTCCGTAATATATGGTTTAGATCAAAAGAGCTCTTCAACACCTAAAGCTTTGATCTGGTAACTTTTAGTAGCTACTGATGACTTGGTTTCACTTTACTGCCAAGTGTCTTTCTTCTCTGACTGTAATCAATGATTATTATATTTCAGTTTTTCTCATTCAGCATTACCCTTTACTTCAAATTAGGATTATTTAAGTATTAACTAAGAAATATTATATATGTGATACTCTAGAAGGATTTATGACATGGAATTCATATCAATGAAATGACCTTTCCTTTTCTATATCTCATTTAAAACAATAAATATGCTCATGCAGACTGAAAAGCAAGGGAATCATAATTATTTGTATCATGTTTCCCAGTAGGCATTTCTTTTCAAACCAAATTTGGAGTATCAATGTTCTACTTACCCATCACTCTCTAAATATGTGAAATAATTGTTAAAATCTTACCATTTGGTAGATATCGCTTTAGATATTTTTATGTATTGGATCATTTGTTTGTTACTTCAAACATACAAGATGGGTAATCACATTAGTCAGGATTCTTCAGAGGGGAAAAAATAACAATAGGATGTGCAGGTATAACCCACACACAGCCCACACACCTTATAAACATAGACTCCTGAAGTTAAGAAGGGCAGGTGGAGAGAGCTGATGGTGGGATTCTCGATCATGTTTGAAGGCATCAGAACCAGGAGGCCCAAGACTCTGTGGCTCCTATTTGAAGATTGGCATCCTTGAGACCCAAGAAGAACCAAGGTTTCAGGAAAAAAGTTGACATCACAGTTTTAGGGCAGTTAGGCAATAGGGATTCTTTTTTCACTGGAAGGAAAATGATCTTTCTATTCTGTTTAGATCTGTCCACATTCAAGAGGACAGTTTGTTTTATTCTATCAATTTAAATGTTAATCTCATCTAAAAGTAACTTCACAGAAATACCCAAAATAGCGTTTGGCCAAATATCTGTGCATTGTGGTCCAGGAGAGTTGAAACATAAAATTAACTGCCACAGAGTAGTATTGTTACCTGGGAGTTGAGGAGATGGAGTCCTAGGAAAGTGGATTAGCTCACCCGAGGTGGCACAGAACATCTTCCAGGGAGTGAGAATTTGAACTCAGTTCACCTATCCCCAGACTTTAATTATTCATCAAACAACTTCTGTAGAATTTCCTGAAGATTAATTCTGAACACAAACATTTTAAGATCTCTCTTCAGAAGACAGGGAATAGGAATGTGATTATTGATAATCATAAAGGGAATACTGATTTTTTCACGTAGATGAGCATTTAGAAAATATAAGTTCTTATTTCAAACCCCACTTGATAATTTCTGCCTTCTTTTTCTGCATTAACCCACTCTGATTGTAGTATTCATTCAAATTATTATTACAACAGGCATTTTAGAAAAGACTGAATGTTCTGTAGAATATCATGTTTCTACTACAGATGAACATTAATAATTTAATGGACATTTTTAATATGGAGGAAAATTAAATTCTAATTTACGTGACTTATGAAATATCCTAGTTAAAATTAGAGTAACCACGTTGACTGGTAAAGAAATGAGTTTTAGCAATAGAGGAGAAAAGGAGAAACTGTCTGCAAAATGCCACTCTTCCCAGGTGAGATACACCTGGGAACAAAATTACATATTCGAATATAACATGGACATATGGTTTCTATCCTTTGACTTATACAATTGTTGATCTCTTACATAGCTAAATCTATAAAGTTAATATAATGTGCCTATGAAATTTAGCTTTTTCTCAGCACTATCATAATTTTCCTGTTCAGATATAAATTTAGGAAAATATGAACTTAAATGAATAGGGATATGTAATTTACCTCATTTGTCCCACTATGGTTCATCGTTACTTTTCTGGTTTTTTTTTATTGGAAATATTATAAATTTGTTTACTTATGTTGGAATAATCATGTTTGTCTTCAACTTTTAATGACTATATGCTTTTGCATGTGTGCAATAATAAAATATTAAACACAATATTGCCCACACCTGTAATTCCAGAGGATCAGGAGGATGAAGCTAGAAGATCTCGAGTTCAAAGGCAGCCTCAGTAACTTAGTGATAATCATAAAGGGAATAAGCAACTTAAAGGCCCTAAGCAACTTACCCAGACCCTGGTTTAAATTAAAAATAATAAGTACTCTGTGGTTAAGCACCCCCTGCGTCCAATGCCCATAGAAAAACATATCCTCTTTCAGAGGATTGCTGTATATATGGTTTCATTGTCTAAAAAATATCTTATTTCCTTTCCTTTCCACATATTGAAATACACCAATTTGACATGATCTCTAATATAATAGTACACCCTGATCTAATGCAAATATTGAAAACTATAAATTTAATAAAGTTAATGATTTCATTAACACAGAAAACACCATCACGGTTATTCAAACATACAGTTAAGGATGAAAAAAATACTTTTTCTCATTTGGTTACTTTGAAGCACTTGGCTTAAATTGCAAAATATTTTAGTATTAATCTATTCAATACCTGGTATTTTATTTGTAAGAACTGAGAATTTCCATTAATTAAATGATCTCCTCTAAGTCTGAAGTTCCATGTGTTTTGATAAATATGTCCTCTCATAGCTCTGACCATGATCAACATATAGAACATTTTCATTACCACAAAAAAATTTTGTGCCTTTTGCAATTAATTTCCCAAACTCTATTATCCTCACCCCCTGGCAATCATTGCTCCACTTTCTATAATCAAAAGATAGTTTTTCTCAGCTCCAGGATTGCATAGAATTGGAACCCTGCAGAAGGAATATATCACACCTGGTTTTCATTTTGTTTAGTTTAAGAAAAGAAAAAGTGTTTCTGGAATACATTGTGGTGTTGCCCATACCGAGGGTCCCCAAATCATGGTGACCTGACAGGATTTCTCCACACCCATACCACATCCAGTGGCTATCTTTTCATTGTTGTGACCAAAATACCCAACAAGACCAACTTAGAGGAGGAATGTCTATTTTGGTTTCATGGTTTCAGAGGTTCAGTCCATGACTGGCCAGCACCATTGCTATGGGCCCGACATCATGGGGCATAACATCATGGTGGACGGGCATGGCAGAGGAAACTGTTCACCTGATGGTGACCAGGAAGAAGAGAGAGAGGAAGGAGAAGAGGCCACAGGGAAGACGATCCCTTCCAGGGCATGCCCCAATTAACTCACCTCCTCCAGCCTTACCCCCACCCAATTAGTCCATTCAAACCAGGATGGAGTAAATAAATTATATCTCTCATAATGTAATAATTTCACCTCTTGCATTAATGCAGGAACTTTTGGGCAACATGTCGTAGCTAAACCATAGCACAATGATTCCATTTTCACTTTCAGTAGAGGATTCAATAAATGAATAGGAACCCTTCCACAGTTTGTTATACAATGGGCTTTGTGTTGGATGATTCTCCCAGTTGTAGGATAATGTAAGTGTTCTGAGTACATTTCAGAAAAGCTAGTCTAAGCTACAATGCTCAATAAGCTAGAGAGAGTAATGCATTTCTCCTTTGCTATATTTTGTTTTTCTACTACCAATCATCTGTTGATGGACATCTGGGTTGTTACCTCTCTTTGCCTGTTATGAGTAGTACTGTTATGGATTTTCATATCTAAGGTTTGGTGTGACACCTTTCTCCTAAGTACATGCCCAGGGTATGTTTAATTTTATGAGATACTCTAATTGTTTTTGTTAGATACTCCAACAAGAACAATCCTTGCATTTTATATTCCCACTGCAACATATGAGAGTTCCAGTAGTAAATCTTTACCAACATGATGGTGTGAGCCTTTTAATTTCAGTAATTTTAGTAGATTTCTGGTGGTTTCTTGCTGTGGCTTAGATTGTATTTCCCTGAAGAGTAATAACGTTGAGTATCATGTGGGGACTGTTGCTCATTTGTTTATCTTATTTTTGTGAAGTTTTTGCTGAAGTTGTTTGTCTACTTTTGCCATATTATCAAATAAAGAGAAGTCTTTATTTTCTGTATTTGTGAACATTGTTAGAAATAGGGCTTACAATTTTTTTTTCAAAATATAAGTCTTATATTTTGACTTTGTTAATTAAAACTTCTTAAGACAATGTGCTGTTTTTTGGTGAAGATTAATTTATTAATTTTGTAAATGGTTGTTATCCGAAGAAATCTCTGAATATGACCAGATTGAAAATATTTGGTCCTATAATTTTATAGGAGATTTTTATTTTTAGCTCTTATATTTAGATAAGTCATCAATTTTAGTTAATTTTTTTGAAAAATGTAAAGTCATGTTTGAGATTATTTTTTTTCCTCTGTGACTCTCCAATTGTTCCAGCGCCATATGTTGAGGTTTCTTTTCTCTTTAATTACCATTGGCATCTTGTCAAAAATCAATTTGCCATATATGCATCTATTTCTGAATTATTTATTGTTCCTTATTTCTATATTTACCACACTTCCTTTGTATTTATATTTCATACTAATTCTCCCTATTATGCACTATAAATCTTTTACTTTTCTTATTTAATAATTTGTCTATTCTAGGTCCTTTCAATTTTCATGTTTTGTGTATATATGTCTATATAGATATTGATTTACTTTTAGAAACACTTTGTCAGTTTCTGCTGATTAATCTGCTGGATTTTGTTGACAATTACACTGCATTTATAAAGAAATTAGTTTATAATTTATGTCTTAATAAATTCAAGTTTATTTTTAAAATTGATAATAACTGTGGGGTATACTATGATATTATGATACATGTGGTTAATTAACATACCCATTACCTCACTTATTTATCCTTTCTTAGTGATGAGAATATTTAAAATCTATCCTTAGCAATTTTGAAGTATGCAATGCATTATTATTAGCCACTACCACCTTGCTGTGTGGCACACCACTAGAACTAATTTCTCCTGTCTGGCTGATTCTGTGCTCTGTGACTGACATCTCCCCTTTCCCACCCCTCCTCCACTCAGCCTCTGCTCACCACTGTTCTGCTATCCTGTGTCCACAAGTTTGGCATTTTTAGATTCCTCCTATGAGTGAGATCGTGGAGTACTTGTATTTCTGTGCCTGGTGTATTTCATTCAGCAGGATGGTTTCTAGATTCATCAGTATGTTACAAACCACAGACTTCCCGCCTTCTTTTTAAAGGCAAAATAGTATTTCATTGTGTTTATGCCACAATTTCTTTATCCATGAATCATTCATTGTCACTTAGGCTCTTAAATATCATAAATAATGATACAATGAACATACAAATCTGGATAATTCTCGAACATAGGGATTTCAACTCATTAGATACATACCTGGCAATGGACTTGCTAGATTATAGAATAATTTTATTTTATTTTAAATTTTTTGCCATCTCCAAAAGGATTGTGGTAATTTATATTCCCACCAACAGTGTGCAACTGTTCCCTTTTATGCACATCCTTATCAGCATTTGCTGTCTTCCATGTTTTAAAAACTCTAAAGGACTTATTTTTAATAGACATATGATCATTATTCAAGTGTCTTGGGTACAATATGATTTTGACACCTGAATACATGATGCAATAATTAAATCAGGATACTTGGTATATCTATTCCCTCAAACATTTATCATATCTTTTCCATGAATCTGTAAACGTCCTCTCTTCTGGATATTTTGAGGCATAAAACACATTATTATTAACTATTGCTATGAAGTTATACAATAGTATTCCAAAACTTCTCCTATCTTACTGTAACTTTATGCCCATTGACCATCCTCTTACCTTATCTCTCTTGGGGCCATCCTGTCTCCCCTTGTGGAAACCATGATTCTGTCTATCCTAGGAGATTGGCTTCTGTAGGGTGAGATCAGCCTGTATCTGTCATTCTACACTTGGCTTATTTCACATTACACAATATTCTCCAGGTGCATCCAAGCTGTTGCAAAGGTCAGAATTCATCTACTTTTAGTAGTTGATTTAGTGTTTCATCATATGTACATACCATGTCTTTATTCATTCTTTTATAATGGACACATAGGCTGATTCCCTACCTTGGCTATTTTGAATAATGCAATAATAAACTTGAGAGTGCAGATGTTTCTTCAATATATTGATTTTATTTCTTTGGGTGTATATGTGCTGGACCTTTTGGTAAATCTATTTTTAAGTTTTGAGGATTCTCTATAGTCTATAAAGACTTTGCTAATTTACTCCTATGAACAGTGTGCCAGGGGCTCCTTTTCTCCAACTCTTCACTTCTTGTAATCTTTTGCCTTTTTGATAACAGTCATCTATTTGGAGTGAGGGGTTAACTCATTGTGGTTTTTGTTCCCATTTTTCTGATGGTTTGTGATGTTGAGAATTTTTTCAAATACCTGTGTTTTAAGACTGGTGCTCAGGTCTTTTTCCCCGTGTGAGTTGGGCTTTATTGATTCTGAGTTGTTTGCGTTCCTCACCTATTTTGCATCCTAGCCCCTTATTAGATATGGGATTTGCAGGCATCTCCTGTCTGTGGGTCATCTCTTCACTCTATATTTTCCTTGCCAAATAGAAATGTTTTAGTTCGACTCAATCCCATTTGTCTATTTTCCTCTTCTTAACTGTTCTTTGGGGATCATATTCAAGAAATCATTACTCACATCAATCTCATGGAGGGCCCTGTCATTTCTCCTAATATTTTTACAATGTTGGCCTTAGGTTCAAGCTTGAATCCATTTTGAGTTGATTCCTACCTATGGGGGTGAGGTAAGGGTTCAAATTCATTCTCCTGCCTGTGGAGACAGAGTCCCCTCATCATTATTGATGAAATTGTCCTTTCCTGTAGTGTGTTGTAGGCACTTTTGTTGAAAATCAGTTTAGAAAAAAAGCAGATTTATTTCTGGACTCTCTATCCCGTCTCACTGATTGATGGATGTCTTTTTACGTCAGCACCATGCTGTTTTAACTACTATTAACAGTGCAACACATTTTAAAATCAAGTCATGTTATGCCTCCACCTCTGTTCATTTTGCTCAAGATTATTTTGGCAGTTCAGGTTCATTTGTGGTTTCATAATAACACCTTAATAGTAGTATGTCTTTTAATTTACAAATATTCTGTCTCTTCATTAACCTTTTTTTTTTTTTTTTCTATTTCCCTGGGTATTTTGGAGTCAAAGCCCTGGTGTCACACATTATTATCTTAAGCAAACCCCTCTATTTAACATTTTTGATGTCATTTAAATGGTGTAAAATAGTTTGTATTTCAGTTGTTCTTGCTATGTTTACATGGGTGCCTGTGTATGTTCTTTATCCAGAGTCCTTGTAAACTTGCTTATTGTT
Organism: Sciurus carolinensis; assembly: GCF_902686445.1. Lineage (NCBI taxonomy): Eukaryota > Metazoa > Chordata > Mammalia > Rodentia > Sciuridae > Sciurus > Sciurus carolinensis. Next base: position 76,733,825 of record NC_062227.1, on the reverse strand, counting down.
TTGTTACTTTTATTTGAGAGATCTACTGAGGTATTCATTTATTGTTTTTAATATTATTTGATACACCCATTGGGGTAATCACTTAGCATTTTTATTATTGTTATTTGATAGATTATTTGGGGTGTTCTAGGTACACAATCCAGTAACTTACACAAAGAACTTGCCACTTCTTTCTGGTGCATACTTCTTAAGACTTTGTCTACCCTTTGCACTCGTTGGAGACTCCATTAAATGTTGAGTAGAGGGCTGGAGACGTAGCTCGGTTGGTAGAGTGCTTGCCTCACATTCTCAAGGCTGTGGGTTCAATCCTCAGCACCACGAAAAAAAAAAAAAAGTTGCATAGTCGTGATATGAATGAATGATGGAAGAGGAAGACCCTGTCTCATTGCTGTGCAGAGGGAATGTGCACAGTGTTTGACCACTCAGGGGGATGTTGGGTGATGATTCTTGCAGATCCTGTTAACCTGAGAACAATCATTATTCTTCACTATCTTTTTCTTACTTGAAAATTGGAATCGGAGTTGAGATTTGTCAATGCATTTTCTGCATAATTGAGATTCTCATATATCTTTTCCTCTTTTCTTATGTTAATATGGTAATTTGCTTTCAGTAATTTTCAAGTGTTTTTAGTTTTCCCCTGACCACAATGGAATTAAAAATTAGAAATCAATAAGAAAAAAAAATTATCATAAGTATTCCTCAAACACATGGAAATCAAGCAGTACATGTTCATGCATTTGGCACATCAAGTAAGAAATAAGGAAAACCGGAAAATATATGGACTTAATAATAATAAATGTTAGAATAAGTGAGATGAATCTAAAGCTGTTCTCAGAGGGGGATTTACAGCTTTCAACACTTATATTAACAAAAATTCACAAGAGCTATAGAATCAGTTAACTAAATTTAAATTACAAATAACATACATTCAGTAGCAAGGAAAATAATGACTAAAGCAGAAATTAATGAAATAAAGCACAGATTATAAACAAAAGCAATAAAATAAAAACCATGTTCTTTGAAAATCTAGACATCTATAACCTCATTTTTATAGTTAAATTTTATTTTCCATTTCAAGCAATTAATTCTGAAAAGACTTTCAGATTTTGTGTAGATTATTATCAAGTAGGTACTTTGGTCAAAATTCAGATATTTCAAAAGCAGGACCAATGCTGCTGATTTTCTGATCTTGAGCAAGTCTCTGTGGGTATTTATACAAAATCTCTGCAGTTCAAGCTCTTATGGCTTGGCATCTGTCAGAGTCCAGGGAAGAAGACAAAGTCACGTTAGCTACTGCAGGTGGACTTTGTGCAAGAACTTGATTACAAGAGGAGCCAATGATTGATAGACTCAGAACAGTAAAGGGGGAAATTCTGCGATTCTCAGGAATGTGATTCAAAAGTTCTTTAATTAAAGAAGCTTCTTGTCCTTTGGTCTTTTAATTAAAAGAAATTTCATTTAATTAAAAAAAGAAGTAAACATGTTTCTGGAACTCGGGAAACCTGGATATGTGCTGATACTTCTGCTGCAAGTGTTTTCTGTGTCTAACCACAAGCTGCTGCCCCTGCTGCTGAGAACTGCAGCCACCCTCCTCTTGGTGCTGTTGGTGCTGGCCCTTCCTGCCCTTCACGTGCACATCTCCACTGAGAACTTTGCCAGGCCTCAGCTGCCAAGGAAATCTGGAACTGAAATTCAGGAGGTAGTTTCCAGAGCTAGGAAGATGATGGAAGTACAGATGTGGGGCTGAATAGCAATAACCGGGGCAGTGCGCTCCCCGCCGTTCACACAAAGCGGTCACGGCACCTTAATTATACAGTTCATGCCACTTTATTTCGTTGACACTTTTAGCAAATCTCAAGATTAGAAAGCAGTATTCAAATCAATCAGTTGTAATTGTACTTCCGAATCTGGATGCCCGCAGTATCCATGCTTTGTAATGCATTTTTGATTTGTCTTTGATACAATATTTGGAAATGTCATTGAAAAAATGGTAGCTATCATTTAACCCATAGTATATGTAAAGCATAAGATATGATGCTGATTCCATCAACAGCATAATTACTCCCAGAAAAAAATCACACCCTATTATTTCCCCCTTTCAAATACTCTACTCACGTCTATTACTTTTAAAATAAAATCCACAATTCTCTCTGTGGTTTACAAAAAGACACTGTTCCTGGGTCTGTGGGGAGCTCGAATGGCTTATGGCACCCTAGTCACATCACTCACCAAGCCTTCTGCAGACACCACATGATAAGACACTTTCTAGGGGACTTTCTATTAACTCTATTCAATATATATACATGTTGCTTTCCCGATCTTTGGTGTAGCTGACTCCTCAATTGAATATCAGTTTAAATACACTCCTTCAGTGAGGGCTTCTAACCAAGCCCTTTCTAGGACACTCCAAGTCCACCTCCAAAGCTGCCAGAGCCCCTCACTGAGGTTTACTTGCATAACACCAACCAGCATCTTCTTGCTTATGTGCTCACTCTCTCTCTCCTTTCTTGGATGCAGCCAACTGAATTCTCATGATTCATTTTCTCCTTTCTTTCTTAAAATAGTCGTTTTCAAAGGAATATTCCTAGAAAATAATTTCCCTGACACCTGTGAAGTTAGAAGTCTTAATGTTCACAGCTGACCAGTGAAAGGCAGATGGAAATCTCTGTCCGTGGTCTCATTTTCTAATTGCCGGTCATGACATCTGCCTGTCATTTGCTTATGGTTTGCTAGCCATTTCTCTTTGTAACTTCCTTTGACATTTCTTCTTTTAGGAGTTTGGATGATGTGATATGGATAATAATATAACCAAGGTCCCCCATCTTCTCAAAGGCTATGCCAGGCCTAAAATCTATGTCATCCTCCTCTAGTTATATTGCTGAATGCAGACACATAGTCATCAAGATCATCAGCTTTGCTTAGAAACTTCCCTGTTATTTGTTGATTGTAGTTGAATAACAATAATTTGGCTGAAGATTAGAGTGGTATTTTTACAGGATATGGAAAAGGAACCCTTTAAAACTCTTTCCCCTCAACTTTCACTATCGCAAATGTTATAAAGCTAAAATAATCAACTTCATGATTAAAAAAAATTGTAGTTGTAGGTGGAGAGTATGCCTTTATTTTATTTACTTATTTTTATGTGGTGCCAAGGATGGAACCCAGGGCCTCACACACCGAGGTATTAAAAGCTGATGTCATCGAGGACAAATGGCATCATTATGAAGCTGGAAGGCAACTGCATAGGGTTTGAGTATCACATGCGCACGTTTGCCAGACAGTCTCCAAATGTGGCTACCATCCACTTCTACCCTCCCTGCCTGTGGAGCTTACGTGTACTCCCCTGGAACCTGGGCTGGCTTTGTCCCTTGTGTCTGCCAATATGGTGCACCGGAAATGTTGCTCTGGTACTTTAGATTTTATCCTTTAAGAGCTTTGGGTGCTTCCTTCCTAGGGGAGGTCGCTTACAATTTAAGAAATCCTTCACCTGGAGACCTTTATGCTTTGAGGAATCCCAAGTTTGCCATCTAAAGACAGACCTGGAGGATGAAGGGCAGGAAGGGGCAGGGTAGGGAAGATGACGACTTCTCTGGGACTGGTGGCATTCCTTGGGGTGAGGTGGTCAGAGGTGAAGCTGACAAAGATGGCCCTGGCGACTTTGAAATGGGATGAAAATATGTAATGAATTCGACTGATCCTTTGGATTTGAGGAGACTTAGAAGATACTAAAGGAATGATATGACAACATAGTTTTTACTTTCTTGTCAAAGCAAAGTAAAGGCAACGTATAAGGTTTTATTTCTCTAACTAGTAGATATAACAAATATCCTATGCTTTATGATATGATTACGGGTATATGTGTTTCTTGCTGACATTTACATTCTGGGCAAACAATGGCTAGTTTAGGATGTAAATATTCATTTTTATGCAATATGTGTGAACGAGTAATACTGTTTTCTACACAAAGATTTGGTTGAGGGTCATATTCATTTTTTAAATTAAGGGAACAAAGACCAATCCCATCTCTAATGAAATGACTTATATGTGTCAGTATGCTCACCATCCAAGAAAGGGTTGTGATTGCTCACTGCAGTTGTATTTTTGATGCCTTTCATTATTTTATCTTTTATTGTAGTAGAAAGAGATGAAAAGGCACACATTTTCAAGGACACACATATACACAGGCACATGCATCCCCGATAATAACTAATGGCGTGATTTTCACTAAAGCACTTATCACCTGATATGGTAAAAGTTATGTGTCAGGCACTAAAACAACGTACTGAGTAGTGTCCTGTATTTGCATATGGTTCAATACCCATGACGGATAACCCACTGCGCACAGCAACCTGGGCTAAAAGCACCATTTGTCAAATCTGCTGTGCTCTGCATCATGTCCTCCCCCTCTGCTTCCAGCTTTATGAAAGAAGCACGGGCATTTGTGTAAGTTCTAATCTTAACCTCATAGGAACATCTTCCTTAGGTAAGGAAACAAAAGACTCTCAGCAGCCCTGGAATCAAAGAGTGATCTGGTAGCATGGGCAACATGAATTCCACTCTGGGAAAAAGCTCTCATCTTACTCCATTTTATACTAATGTCAGCAAAAGAGGAGCAAAACCAGACAACTTAGAAAATCAGATTCACATTGGCCCAATACTATGCAGATTTTGATTAAGAACAATTATACACAGATATACATTTTTGTCTTTGGTAATACCACAAAGCTGTTTTGATTCATATAAACCTCCAAAGAGAAATACAGTCTAACTTAGTTTTCTTTCTGTCATCTTTCATGTGATTTTTTTCTTTTCATTTTCCTATCGTTTACCTTATCCAAACTTTAAAATTCACTGTGGTAGATTTTTCCTGTAATAGCTCAGATTTTTCTCCTTCAACAAAAGTATTCTGGTTGATGTTTCACTGGATTGTCTTCATTTATAAGTGGTAAGGTCTATTTAAATAATATGCATTTTTAAATTTATGCAAATAATGAATTTCCATTTCTGTTTAAGCGTTCAAGCATTTTCTTCTCATTTGCCATATTAACAAGCCCACATTTCTCACAGAGAAATTATAGTCTTTATACATTTATAGAGCACCATTTTTATGAGAGAATATTGTTGGGGTTCCTTCAATAATTTTAGAAAATACTTTAAATGATATTTAATATGTTATGACACTGAATTATAGAAACATAATTTTAACACTAAAATTTTAAACAGAATACATTTATAAAGCCCTGTAAACAGATTTTTATGGGGATGCATTGCATAATTACTTCAATCATACTTTTTTCCTACCAGATTGTTAATTCATGAAGTTATAAATCTCTATCAGAACTCTGACTGATTAGGGAAAATTAGGAACGATCTACAACAGGTTTAGATAATATTAATGCCAAAGCACTGCACATAAAACAGCAATAATGAATCAAATTCACAATATGCCTTGAACTCTGATGTCTACTTGATAAGAATCTATCCACATATTTTCTTCCTAGACCTCTCAAGGGGCATACTAAACACCTAGCAAAGCAAATCTAATAACAAGACTTAGGACTTATTAAAATTCTCATTGAAATTCACTGATTTTCCACAAAAGAATATATGCTAAAAGATAGTATGGTGTGTAGTTAGGCATTATTTGTTAAATAATGGAAAGATAAAACAGGCTCCAATTTTAGCACTGATAGCCAAGGAGTTCTGGATATTTTAATTTCAATAAAGAGAAAATGTGTTATTATTGAAAATATTTGAAACTCTAGTTATGTAAGCTTATTGCTTTACCTTATATAACAATAATACTGTGGCTGACACTGAAAAATATTATAATAATAAAGGGTTATTATAATATCACATTAATAAATAATAGTAATGTGTTGGACACTGCACACAACAAAAATTATAGGCATGCATTCAGGGAAAGAAATTGTTTATTCTAAGTAAAAATAAAATAGCTAAATTTTAGTTTGCAAGATGCTGTTCTAATATTTTATGTGTTTCACCTCATTTTTTTGTTGTTGTTGTTGCTATAACAACTCATTTTACACATGGAAAGTCAAGGCTCAGGTGTGTGGTTTGCCTTGAGTTACACATGCAGTAAGTGGCCAATAGGAGATGCAAACTCAGGCCAGTGTGGGATCATCTTAATTAGACAAGCAAATGGTTCTGCAGACATGCCAAAGAAAGGAGGAAAGACATAGTACAAGGCTAATTTAAGATTTTTATTTGATAACTTTTCTTTCTCATTAATAAAGTTGGTGGATTCTAATTGTCCTTATGGAAAATACCTTTTGTGGAGCAATAAGTAGGAACTCATTAGAAAAACTTACTGTATTATGGTGTATGCATATGTGTGTGTCTTGTATATAGAACAGAGAAAATGTCATGGGGACACAAACTAAAATATAAATGCACAGATATTCTAATCAGAGAGTTTATGGAATTCTAAGGAAAACGTTTTTCATTTTTAATAATGATTTTGTTGAACATGTAGAGGTTCCAGAGATCAGGGGGGGAAAAAAAAGGCATTTCACTTAAAACACATGAGGAAGTGTCTCTGAACTGATCCTGCTGAAAGCGTCCGGTCCTATCGCCTCTGCACGTGACGTGGGTCACAACCGAGCAGAGGACGTGCCCAGCATCCGGGGTGGCAGAGAAGAGCGATCCAGAGACTGCAGATGTGAAGCGCGGGCGGAGGCCAGCTGCCTGGAGCCAGCCGCGCGGGAACTCGGCCTCCCTGGCACGAGGGGACCCTGGACACTGCCACGTGTGGCCCCCGAGACGGCGCCACTCCCAGGATGATGCTCTTTATTTAAGGGTCGTTTGCATGATGTTTTCTGCCATTTGTGGCCAACAAACTTCAGGTGCAACAAACTTCACAAGATTTGTATCAATTATGATTTTCCTGTACGTAGTTGAAAACCTGGCAAGAGTTATTAGACAGGGGCTGGTTCCTTTTCGTTTTGTGTTGTGTTGTGTTGTATTTTTAAATAAATAAGCCAAGAAGGCAGCTGGCAGGTCCCCGGCCCGGCTCGCTCTTCCTCCTCGCCCTCGGGCGCTGGCTACTTATGCTGGGGTGCAGACCGCGGCTCTGCCGGCAGCCCAGGCCCGGCGTTTAGACAGCAGGGGAGTCCGAGGGAGCCCGCTCGGGGAGTCCGAGGGAGCCCGCTCTGCGAGGCCTTGTCTTTCCACTGAGGAAGGGAAGCCTTTTCCACGCCCGTCCCTCCTCACTCGTGTGGTGCTGGCTCTTGAGCGCTGTCCACGCTGGCAGCCGCGATCCATCGAGGCCCGCTGCAGGAACCCTGGACCCTGCTCCTGAGGACCCTGAGCCCCGCTATCTGGGCAGTAGAGGGTCGCCCCTCGCTGCCCCAGCACATTGGGCTTTGCCACGGCAGGGAAGCACTGCAGGAGCGGGTTTGCACCCGAGACGCAGCTGTCGCAGGAGCCTGGAGTTCGCGTGCACCCGCTGTGCGCAGTTCTTGGCTCGCCGGTTACACCCAGAGCATGTGCTAGCTGCCATCGTGGTCGGTCCTTGTCCTCATCGGGTATTATGATCAAATTCGACTGCATGTTCTCAGTCCTGCGAACATCAGAATGACATTTTCCCTCATCAACAGGAGGCAAATGCTCATTTCCCCCCATATCACCAGTTCCACCAAATATTGAAATGGTGTCTAAGTTCCACGGAAACACATATAAACAGCCTTTTCCATTTTCAGTCGCTGCTCCCTAGCTAGGGCTAAATCCTGTGCAATACCATCAAATCAGTCACTGCAGTCAGATTGCATAACCCTCAAGGAAGCTGCTCCTGAAAAGTCCCTCTCCTCCCCAGATTCCTTCACCTCCAACCTGTGCTCAACCTACCATCACATGGGTTGTCTGATTGTTGGTTTAGGGTCAGTTACACGGTGGCTTGATTGCACATATATAAAACGCCTGGTTTTCATCTTGTATTTGCAGAGAACAAAGGTACCCTTGCTAGCCTGGCAGACATAAGAGTGGTTCTTGTCTTCTCTGGAATGCATTACTTCATAGTAAGTTGTCTTCACTGTTAAAAATGGACGTGGACGTGTGACACACTATTCTTAATTAATGTCTTCACAGAGGTCAGGCTATTAGTACTGCATTGGCATTCTGTTTGAGGAGGGGAGGCCGGGTCCATGGGAAATCTCACTACCACTTAGAGAACAGGAGTTCAGCGTGGGCTCCTCTGTTGGAGAGCCCTCCACGACCAAAGGTGTGCACTCACGGGACTTGGGCCTGTGCATAGGAGGGATCGTGCCACTTGGGTCCTTTCTGAATAAATTTTTAAAAAATCATCACAGCTTTTCCTCTGAAATACTTTTTTTGCTTCATGTTGGTTGATAACTCTCCAATTCATTCCATTTTACTTTGAATAATGGGATTCAAAGATCCTCACAATTCTAAAATGAAATACATCTGAGGCTGCTTGCTATGGGGATGAAACATGAAAAGACATCTGAAACTTTTGAAATGGAAAATGGGGGAAAAAAACCTGTGCAGATCAAAATGCATTTCATGTTCAAATTTTTCCAAAGAAACTGACTTCCTGAAACTACTTTTCATAAGTTAGCTTCAGGTTTCAATTGGTCAGTGCACGGTTGCAAGGTAACAGAATCAGATGTTATAGTGCTTATCGAGTCTTTAAAAAATCATTACTGCTTTCCAAATAATTTTAAGGACTAAAATTGCAAGCTGCACTGTTATTATGCATTCCATGTCAAACACCTTTAGCTCATTAGTGATTGAGAGTTGGCAATGATTGCCTTGTGTTTTTAATATGTCTGAATACACAAGTGACTTAATTCAACACTAACATAAAAAGAGATGTTGAAACTCTAAAATGATGATACTCTGATGATTAGTTTTTGTATCACCTCAGCTGGCCATGATGCCCAGATATGTAGCAAAATGGTATTCTGGATGTTTCTGTGAGGATGTTTTTGGTAGAGATTAACATTCAAATTAGTGGATTTAGACTAAAGCAGACTGACCTCCATAATACAGGTGGGTCTCATCTAATCAGTTGAAGGTCTGTCTAGAACAAAAGCCCGGCCTCTATTGAGTGAGACAATTCTGCAGCAGATGCTTTCAGACTCAAATTGCAGCATCAGCTCTGTCCTGGGTCTCCAGCCTCAGGGGCTTCAGACTCCAACTGCAGATTTTGAACTTGTCAGCTTCTATAACCATGTGAGCCAATTCCTTAAAAGTTAAACCTTTCCACATTTACATGCATAGACTATTGGTTCTGCATATCTGGAAAACCCTAAGAGTTATATACGTGTGTGTGTGTGTGTGTGTGTGTGTGTGTGTGTGTGTCTTAGGTCTGTAAAGGCAAATAGGGGGATTTTACTTCTCATATGAAATCAAAATTTAGCCTCATTAACATTCTCATATATTTGAACTGAAATGGCATGCTCTATTTTTATTTGTTGAATTGTTGTGTTACATATGACATATATATGCACATGCCCAGAGACACACATATGGAAGAAATACAAGTTGATGGAACTTCTGGTAGGCTTCTTGTTAATATGAATCAACATACCACAATTAAAAAGCATTTAACATTTTTACTAGGAATTTATAGCTAATAATTTACCTAAGAAAACTTTTAAGAAAAGCCAGAAGTATTACATATATTTTATCATAATACTGTATACATATTAAGAAGAGAGAAGAAAATTCAATTACAGTGATGTTGGCACATCTGAACAATTCATAATTGTCATTCACTTCACCGAAGAGGAGTATCTGTTGATGACATGATAAAGTACTTTTTGAAGCAAAATGATACCTGTGTACAGAGTTATTTTACAAACGGGATTTAAGCTGAAATGTCTTTGGGTGCAGACATTACACTGAAGTTGTTTTGGAATATGAAATATTTGTTCGGAATTTTTGCTTATGCAGATACTTATTAATTAGTAGCCTTCTTGGAAAAGTTTTGGATTAGTGGTATGCTCATAATGCAGTAATCTATTACTAATAAAAAACTTTCCTACTTGGGAGTTCACTTTAATTCTATCAAAATAAAAGTAAAATTTTTGAGTCTCTTGTTAAGCAAACAACACAGGTAGGTCCTGGAGACACTGGAGAGGTCCCAGTGTACTGTTAGCAGATGACGTCACTTTGATGATCATGCGTATTCAGGCCTTAGTCACCCAATAAGTTGCACACTCCAAATCATTAAACCCACACTGGGTTAATAATTTGGGAAGCCCATAAAAGTTTCCTACATCTTAATCTTTGGATGATTAAATAAAGACAAAAATAAATTGATCCTGTTCTGGTTTCCCAAATGAGAGTAAGTTTATTGGTGCATGTGCATCTTTCATTAGTGTTTTAAATTTTGTTTATTATTTTATTGTGGTAAGAATGCATACTGTGAGATCTACTGTCTTCACTGACTTTTAAGTGTGCAATACAGTTTTGGTAACCATAGGCACTATGTCACACAGCAGAGCTAGAAAAATAATCTTGATATCCAACAATGTCTGCTGTTGAGTAGCAAAGGCCAGGAGAGGAACACGGGGAAGGCTCAGCCCTGGTAGCCTCCATTCGCTTTCCACTATCCATCCACCAGCAGTGAGGATGGATGGATAAGAAACTGGTGGAGAGGCAGAGTGGACTATCACTCAGCTTTACACAGGGGCTTCCAGCCGAACTCAGAGAGACCTCAAGGACACTGCCAAGTGAAATGAAGCAGGCTCAGTAAGGGGGAATGGGATGAGCCCATTTGCATGAAGTACTACATTTTTTTTTAAAATCAACACATAATGAGATTGATATTTGGCCTGCAATTCTGTGAATACTAAAAGAACTGCAGACCCATGCAACCATCCCTAAATCTGCCTTCGGAATTCAAGGTCTCAAAACACTCCCTTTTCCTCTTGCTTTGTGGTCACACCCTCCCTGTTGGTCACTTTGATTTGTTTTCTGTTACCATGTTTTTTTTTTTTTTTTTAGAATTTGTTTTAAAGGGAATGGTTGGACTCTCCAAGCCATGCGCCCTTCAGGAGCAGAAGGGTTCAGGAGGCTGTGCGCCTGAGAGTGAGCCCTTCGCTCTCCCGGGCAGCAGTGCTCCGTCCTGTGGGCCCATCACAGGACATGTGCCTAAAAAAACAACTCGGTTGTCCATTCCCTCACTGAAGAGCTTTTGGGTCTATTTTCTCTGAGGTTATGAATAACTAATTGCAAATAATTGTGTCCTAGTTTTGTAAACACAAGTTTTCAATTCACTCTGAAATAAGCCTATGTTAAAAGGATTGCTGACTTACAAAGTAGCTTATGTTTTTAAAACAAAAACAAAAACAAAACAAAACAAAAACCCCACACACAAAGCCAGCCTGTCTGTTTTCCAGAGTGCCATACGCCTGCATCCTGCCTTGTACCACATGAACCGTCTCCCGTCCTTGGCCCGGGGTTTGTGGGATGCTTCGGCCACTGCCGCGGTTTTGCAGAAGGACCTCCTCGCGGTTTTAATTTGGCTGCTGCTCGCCATCCGTGTTCTTCTGATGAAGGGTCTGGTCAGGTCTTTGGCCCAGATTTTAATGCTGTCTTCTTTCCAATGATTTTTCTGTTTATATTTTTATACAAGTTCTTTTTGGGACACGTGGTTGGTAAGTATTTTCTCTCAATCCATAGCTCAAATTTTCATCTTCTTAAAAATGTACATTACAGATGGAAGAATTGTAATCTGACTGAAGTCCCGTTTACATTCTTTTCTTTTCTTGGATCACACATTTGGTCACCTTTGAAAACATTTCACCTGAATCAAGGCTCTCTTGTTTTCATCCTGTGCATTTCTTTCAAAAGATAGTTTTTACTTCTATTTTAACTATCCATTTTGAGGCAATTGTTACCTAAGATGCAACATTTAGGTTAGAGTTATTTTTTGTAGGTGGATAGCTAAGGTCTTTCTAAAATGTGAGTTGAAGGACTTGCCTGCTCTCTACTGAAATGCCTTTGTCGACTTGCCAAAAAGTCATTGGCCATATTTTGGCCTTGACTCTGTTCTGGGATCCGTGTGTCCACCCTCACTGATACCACACTGGCTTGATGACCACAGCTGCACAGTATGTCTTAATAATGGGTGATGCGGGTCCTCAGGCTAATTCTTCTTTTGAACATCATTTTGGCTATTTTAATTTCCATGACTGTCCTCTAAAATTTAGAAACAGCTCCTCTGCAGCAGCAACCACAACAAAAAGTCCTGCTGGAATTAATTGAAACAAATCTATCACCTTGAGAGGGTTAGTTCAGTTTCTGCAATGAATCTTAGAGTGAACTTTGTGGGTTTCCCCAATTACACAGACCTTTTTGATTTATTTTATCAGTATTCTGTGGTTTTCCAAAGTACAGATGCTGTACATATTTGTTGAAAAGCTGCCCAGTTATCCCATTTTCTTTGGAAAAGTTAGCAAATAATATTGCTTTTAAAAATCAAGTTTTTAATGGAGATTTATTTTAAACAAAGAATATTTTAAGCAATGAACTCAGCCCAATTAAGAGTTCTAAGACTATTCAGGTTATACATTTCATTTTGGGCAAGTTTTCGGAGTTCATGTGCTTTGATGTATTAGCCCATTTTATAGCCATCTAAATGTCCAAATTTTTTTTTTAATGATGTTGGATTCATTCCGTTATTTTTTTCTTCCCACCCACCCCTCCCACCTCTCTTTTCCCTCTATATAGTCCCTCCTTCCTCCATTCTTGCCCCCCTCCCACCCCCCCCATTATGTGTCATCATCTGCTTATCAGTGAGATCATTCATCTTTTGGATTTTTGAGATTGGCTTATCTCACTTAACATGATATTCTCCAATTTCATCCATTTGCCTGCAAATGCCATAATTTTATTATTCTTTATAGCTGAGTAATATTCCATTGTATATATATATATACCACAATTTCTTTATCCATTCATCAATTGAAGGGCATCTAGGTTGGTTCCACAGTCTGGCTATTGTGAATTGAGCAGCAATGAACATTGAAGTGGCTGTATCTCTGTAGTATGCTGATTTTAAGTCCTTTGGGTATAGGCCGAGGAGTGGGATAGCTGGGTCAAATGGTAGGTCCATTCCAAGTTTTCTAAGGAATCTCCACGCTGCTTTCCAGAGTGGCTGCACTAATTTGCAGCCCCACCAGCAATGTATGAGTGTACATTTTCCCCTACATCCTCTCCAACACCTATTGTTGCTTGTATTCTTGATAATCGCCATTTTAATTGGGGTGAGATGGAATCTTAGTGTAGTTTTGATTTGCATTTCTCTTATTACTAAAGATGGTGAACATTTTTTCATATGTTTGTTGATTGCTTGTAGATCTTCTTCTGTGAAGTGTCTGTTCATATCCTTAGCCCATAAATGTCCAAATTTTTGTTTCTGGAATTATTTGTAGTAGTTCTTTATTCACCTTTGAGTATTTGTAAAGTCTATACTGAGGGCTCCTCTTTTACTTCTAATACTTATATTTTACCTTCTATTTTCCAAAGAGGTCTCTTACTGAACTTTATTAATTTTTTAACACATATTTTCAAAGAATCAGCCTTTGTATTCCTTTTATCAGTTTTGCTCTCAACACTATTGATTTCATCCTCTATCCTTATTGCCTCTTCTCATATGCTCAGTTTTTGTAAAATTTTACAAAAGAGCAAATTTTACAAAAGGAAATTTCTATTTCCTTAAGGTGGGAATGTAGAATGCTGATTTAGATCCTTTCCTGTTGTCCAGCAGGAGCATTCGGCATTGTATATGTTTATACAATGTATAAATGTATATTGTGTATATTTCCCTGGAAGCTCTGCTCTGCCTGTTTCTTTTCTTTATTTCTTTTCATGCTGGTGGGGATGGAGCTCACTTAGGCAAGTGTCGGCCATTGAGTGACAACTGTAGCCCCCTACATCAAAATTTTATGTGCTGTATTTCATTTAATTTAAACTCTCACACAATTACCTTATGATTCCTCCCTTGAACCGTGGATTACTTAGAAGACTATAGTTTATGAACACTGAAGAGTTTTTTTGGTCTCTTACACACATTTGAAATTCATTTCCTTTGTTACCTGCTGCTCTGGGGATCACTCAAATTGGATATCCTTGCACAAAAGTCAGTATATGAGTTAGAAAAGTTTCCCCTGGATGTGTTACATTTTGCTGCCCAAAGCACAGAGGCACGTTTCTTCATCTCATGCTGAGAGGTGTGAGACAGCAATTCGAACTTGACTTGGGAGCTGTCTCAGTCTATGCCTGATCTTAGGCACCCCCAGAGTTTTGTGGAAATGTGCAGTCCCTGAATGTCTGCAGAGGCTCACTCTGGCCTTGTAGAGCACAGGTGTCCAGGTGTCTTCCCAAGGCATCTGCAAGCTGACTGCCTCCTGAATTTCTAATTCACTCTATAGCATCACGATATTGTATCCCAAATTGGATGTTAGATCAGAAATGGCTTTTATAGACATGGACAACAAAATTTATGAGTTTTTCTCGACTCTTTTTATAGGATTTATCATTATGGACACAGTCGTAATTGAATATTATTGTTCATTACTTGTCTCTGTAAGCTGTTTCTGATCCACTTGCTGGATTAGACAGAACGTATTACTAACTCAATCCTCATGCACTCCACACCCGAGTTCACGTAATTCTGCTATGCCCAAGATGTTGCTCTTAGTGGCAGCTGCGATTGCGGCCTATACTTGCTTGAGTTTGAGCTTGGATCACTTTATAATTATCCTAGAAAATGAGTCCTGATTTTTACAGGCACACGTCAGTGAGTTACTTGGGAGGCATAGAGCAATCCTGCAGTCCTCAGAATAAGGAGTCCCTGTGGAGCTAAAGTAACCAGAGCCTCTATTCAGATGCGCCCACCCCTTGCCTTGTAGACCCATGCTTTCTCTGAATTCGTCATAAAGGATTTGCTTTGGCAGGGTGTGTGATGTCCTTTCAGTTCAGTCCCTAGGACTGATTCCTGGGGTTTTCCCCTGACTTTCATTGCAGGAGATGAGAACTCTAACAAAGCATTCCTGGCTTTCAACACTGCTCTCCAGTTCCTGAGCTTGGCTCTTAGTCCTCTTTTCTTAATGAAGAGAATCAGTGATGTTTACCAGGAGGGAATCCCAACGCTTCATACCTATCACTTCTTTCTAAACTTCAAAATCCCAACACAACACACCCGCCAGTGCATTCATTGCTTCAGGAATGTCCTCCCTTTACCTTGGATAAGGCTGGACACCGCACCTGCTACTTTGTGCTGGAATGGGGGGCTGTGTTATCCCCCCTTCCAGGGATGGCCATTCTCAGGACCAGAGTGGCCTCCAGTGATCTACCTCCAAAACCTCAGCTTAGAGTCTCTTTTCTCAGCCCATGTCCAGAATCTACCATTGCAGTTTAGACTTTCCAGAATTAGACACAGAAATGCAGTTTGGGTTACAAGATGTTACTAGGAAATAATACTTGTGAGAAGAAAGGGAATAATACAGAAGCAAGGAAAAGAGCAAATCAAGTGGCTCAGGAGGCTGAGTCAGGAGGATTGAAGTTCAAAGTCATCCAGAGCACTTGGCAAGACGCTGTCTTAAAATAAAAAATAAAACGGTCTGGGATGTGGCTCAGTGGTTGATTGTCCCTGGGTTCAATCCCTGATATAAGAAAGAAAAGAAAAAGAGCAGATCAAACCGCTATGTGAGCATGCTCAGTCAATCTGGAGGACAACTCTGGAGACTGGCTGGACTTTAAGTGGCACCTTTGATTCAATCTTTTCCATCTTTCTTTGTCTCTCAGCTACCAGACACAGTTGCCCAGGGAAAGGCTCGCTTTGAGCACACAGTCCTCTGCAGCGGATGCCAGTCAGCGTGCATCTGAATGCGGAGGACGGTGTGTCTGCTGCCCGCACTCACCTGAGCTGAGCGTGAGTCTGCAAAGTGGGATCCAGGTGAGATATTTACTGTCTACCTTATTATGATTGTTTTCACTTATTCCAAGGCATTGCTTTTTGTTACTATTTATTATGATTCACTTTTATTCTTTCATTATTTTTTGGAATAATGTATCTTCTGCTTTGTTAGTTTCCTTAGATATGTTCATCTGTAATTTTAGATTTGGGAAAGTTAGACTAATTTTTTTAGTGATTCCTCTTAAAATATTATCATACATATTTGATGTCCAATAATTTTTGTGAATAGCTCATTATTTCTTCTCCAAGTCATCAAGAAAGTGTACAACTTTAATTTCTGCTGTATTTTGCCAATATACATGACCGTTTTTTTCTGACATTTTGTACACACACACACACACACACGCATATCCTTTTTATAAAATCATGCAAACAAATTAGACCATCAATATTGACTCTTTGTGATTGTTATGACTTTAATAAAATGTTCCTTTTCATTTGCTGTATGATTCATAGCATTTCCCCCCTTTCTTCTGCCGTTAGGTGCTTCGTCTACAGCTGTTCTCCTTTTTGGCAATCCCAAAAGCCACATAGGTTCCTTTGGTGAAAATGGAAAGGCGGTGAACTCTCTCAGGTTTTCTTCTTCTGGAAGGTCCTCATGTCATCTCATCTTTCTAAGGATAATCTCTCCAGCTGAATGATTCTGGGACAACTGTGGTTTATCTTCCAAATTGTGATAGTATTACCTTGCCTTCTGGCTTTTATTGTTGCATCAGATAATTGTGCCATAAACCAGATTTTAGATATTTCTCTCTGATTTCTTCTTGCTCTTCTTTATATCTTTGATATTCCATAATTTCACACAACATACTTATGAATGACTTTATATCTCCTATGCCAAGACTGCTTGAAATCCATTATCTTCACTAATCTATCTATTTTGAGTTTAATAGGTTCAAATACAATTCATTAATTTTCAAGCATTACTTCTTCTCTGATCTATATTGTCTGTTTATTATAATTCTGCTTAACCTCACTTTGATATTTTATTCAACCTCAAATGTCTTTTGGAAACTTTCTTCAGGTCTGTTTTAAAGTTCCCTGATTTATTGTCAAACCCATCACTGAAGGGATCCATTGTTAAAGTTTCGAGCATGGCTGTCTTTTGTTGAATTCCTTATTTATTCTGCTCTCAAATACATCTCATAATATTTCAAATTCATTTTTCTTTTTCTTTAATATTCTAATTTTTCCATATTGAATATATAGCTATTTATTAAAATGCATTTAATAATACCCATTTCTATTGCCCTTAGTATACTTTACTATTTCTATAATAAATATTGTTTGTTCTTTCTGATCATTATTATTTAGTATAAACTTGTTTCTTATTTATTTCATGATAGTAAATTATCAATCCCTATTGATTATCTTCCAATTTGTGGGAATCTTGGAGGCATAAGAAAGGATGTTTCCACTGGAAAACTGGAGGCAGACCAGGTTCGGAACAATCATCCCTCAGGAGCTTCGGCCGTCCCTCTCAGACACCCCTTACCTGTTGCTGTGGGCGTGTGCTGGTCAGAACCGGCTCATGCAGAACTCCATGTCCACTAGGACTTTGTGCAAACTTGCTCTGCATATGTTAACTCACACCTAAATATTCACATTTGGCAATCTTATCTGCCAAAATCTTCCAGCTCATTCTTTTCCTGTCATTTCTCCTATTTTTTAAAATTAATCTCTGTGATAAAATCATTTGTTGACCACATTGCTCAATTGTGTCTGGGTTCTGTCCGTGCTGACCAAAACCTGACAGTTCAGATCTACTACCAATGACCCTGTTTTTAAAGGCAGCACGTAGGCATATTTCTGAGGAATGAGTCTTCAGTTTGCCCTCCAGCTGAGCCTTGCTTCAGGAGGCCTGCCACTCTCTCTCGACACCCAACTTGTTGACTCCTTTGAAGGCCACAGTCCCTTGGATATCTTTCTCCTGCTCTTACACTGCTCCATGTTTTATTTTCCTCTGCAGACCATAAATTCTGAGTAACTTGCAGTCTTTGTTGTTGACATCTCTTTTACTTTTGACTTCTGTATATGTGACCACATTATTCTTACATCTAAAACTTGCCATCCTTGATCTAGAAAGTTCTCTAGGACGAATTTCTCTAAGTTTCGGTCCATGCCACAGTATCTTAAAAGTTTTGCTTTGTGGATTTGGTAAGCTTTGCAAATATAATTTCCCTCAAATCCATCTATTCTTCTTCAACAGTGAACTCCATCTCAATTAAAGGCATTACTTCTTATTTCCTTCTAGTTTCTGTTTAAATGAAAAATCTCAAGTTTCATTCATGATTTTCCCTCTGTGAACACTGCACTCAAATCCACTCTAAATATTCATCTTCCTCATATTTACAAGTTTTCCACTTTTCTTCTTCTCTAGTGCACCTCTAATTGTCCAGATAACTACAAGCATTCTTGTTTTATCTCCTGTTATTATAAAGTACTGTTTTGTGATTGTTTAAAAATGTGTTATTGATTACACTACTTTCCTCTTTAAGACCCTTTAAGTGGTATTTAATTCCTGTTAGATTTAATTCAGAATTTTAAGCACACCTGAGACCCAGAAGATCTTATCTCTTAGAAGCCCAGCCCCCTGGCAGGCTATACTTCTTCCATTGCTACTCAGTTTTGTATTTTCCCTTCGTCAGAGAGATATTTTCTAAGCCGTCTGAAGTAGCTCAGTTTCCCTTAATGTGGATCGCTAGTCTTAGCCGTCAACAATGCAGTCAGCTTGACCTGGATGATTGCTTTGGTTTGCGGTGTGTGCGCGGTGCTCTTCTGTGTCTTGTGGCGTATTTAACATCATCGCCGGCCTCCGTCCACTAGAGGGCAGCAGCACCTGCAGCTCCCATCTGCAGCTCCCACCTGCAGCGTGGCAGTCAGACGCTCCACACACTGCCAATGCTTGTGTCGGGAACCAGATCATCCCTGCTGTAGGACCACTATCTAGATTTTTAGCAGCATTCGGACTTCCTTCGCCAATATTGCAACAGTTTTGCTTATATGTGTATTTGGTAATTTACTAGATTCTGAACTGGGATGTTTCATAAAGGTATGAAGGTCCTATATTGCATTTATTTTCCATTATATGCTGAGCACAGTGTGTCTCAAAAAAGAAAGCACCGAATATTCTTTTGAGTAAATGAATAAAAGGAAAGACCATTATTCCTGGAGCATTAAACTGGAAGATTGACTCAAAACGTTACAAAGCAGTTAAGTGCAAGATGAACTGAAAAACTTCAAGTAAGCAAAAACAGAGAGCAACATATTGATTACATTAAATGGAAGGAGTGGCAATCAGATGAAGTGGCACGGAGCTAAGAAAAAAGTTGGAACTGAAAGACCTGTACAGAATTGATGATGTGCCAACAGGCTTACTTTAACACAAAAGTGATCATTTTCCATATGTTCAAAAGAATTGTATTTCAAACTATTATAAATGAATACAACTTCTAAAATTAAAATATGACAGAACAACAACAAACTACTTCACTCAATGTAATTGTACTTTAATAGAAATGTTGGATATATTTGATGTGCCCAATAAATATCATGGTATATATGTATGCTATATATAGATAATTATTAACAATACTAAAAAAAGGACTGCTGCCATATAATTAAGATGATTAAAACACATGGCATATAAAAGACTATGATTTCAATATATCAATATAGAGGGGTCAACACTAATATGTCAACAATTTTTTGAACCTATGTTTAATTGATGTTCAATTGGGCTCAACTTAATTGTCCTTTCTCATTGCACCTGATGCACTCACTGAACTGTTTTTCATATTAATAATGTCTGTATAAGGAAACATACATCAAGAACCAAGGGAAGAAGACCAGGAATATTTTCCTTGTGAGATACATGGTAACCACAGTTCTCTTAGTTTTAGGTTCGACATTGTTCTCTTATGCTTTTTACTGGAGTGGATTTAATTCACCAGTAGCATAGACTTGTGGATAATTTCCTACATTTGCTACAATTAATCAAAACATATTCAATGTCTCATTTAGGTGATTTATCATGGAATTTTTCTGATAGCATGTAGAATATTATTATTAACTGGATATTTCCACCATTTTTTTCTTTCTAGCTAGTTTAGAAAACTAAAAATTATAAAAAACGTTTAAAATGACTTTGAATTTTTAGTTAAATGTCTAACATCCAACCCTAAATAACATGGATAAGTTGTACATTTACTGAGATTTAATATGAAATGATCATTGCAAAAAGTTGTTAGACATATTTTCCCCAGTATATTTCTAGTAATTGCATTTGTTACAAAATAGGTCTAGTTATTTTGAAATATTGTCAGTAAACATAATGTGGCACATGCAATATGAGTAAAATTTCAATGAATTATCTCCACAACTGTATAAGAAGCTTTATGTATAAAATCGTACTGGGGGTCTGAGACTGTCTAAATACATATGTGATCTATGGTCACAAATATTTAACACGTCCCTCTCCTTTCTTGCCTTTTTCCCTTTCCATTTCCCTTTTGCTTTTATGTTACTAATACATGTGAAATGCGGGATGCAAAGGGTTTAGTAGTGGACTCGTAAACCGCCGTCCGCCCGGAGGTGCCCGCGGCTCTGGCCTTCCTGGCCTAGATCTCTAGTAAACACACTGTTGCAATTTACTGGCTGGGATGTGACCGTGAAGGATTTACGTGCAGCTCTGTGGTTCGCTCTCATTTAAAGATACATTAGGAAGATATTCGTGTTTAGTCTACACTGGTTATCATAAATAAATTTGGAATGCGCACGTTTATTGGGTATAGCTGTCAGAAGAAAGGACATGCCATGCAGAATTTGTAGCTGTGCAAGTATTAAGTTATAAAAGTGGAAAGAGCCTGAAACTAATGGCTTCCTTGTACCAACCTCTATTTTACTCTGTTTACTGTCTCAGTCTGAAAAAGCAATTTTAGGAAACTACAGCACCCGGACGCAGAGTGTATGTCTTCACTATTTTTCTCCTTCATTAATGCATTTGGCTGATGGACAGGACCTGCGGCTCTGCGCGAGTCAGCCTAATAAGGTAGCCGCTCCTTGCAGAGTCTAGGAGGAGACTTCAAAGCACCGCCAGGGAGGACGTGCGCATGTGCACACCGAGGTCTGGAGGAAAAATTGGGCCTTTACCGCCAAGGCGTTTGCTTCTTTATGTGCAATAATTTTACGGCATCGGGAGCCATTGTTAGGTCCTCTTACGTGTCATCAAGAAGAGAAGTCCTCTGGACGACAGGGAAAGGCAGCGAGCGTCTCATTCCTGTTTTCCTCCTTTTCAGCTCATGCCCTCCTGTTCTTGACCATCGCTGGCCCCAGTCCTGTTGAGCACTCCATTGTGTAGTAACGAGCAACGTCCAAGGAGCAGCAGCTAAGAGCCCCACACTGTCCAGTGCGTGCTGCTCAGTGCTCGGTTAGCATTTTTGATGCATCAAACTCATATATCAGCAGGAAATATTAAAATACTATTTTGCCAAAGAGAATAATAATGGTGTTTTCCAGCTGTGGTAGCACTCTCCTGTGAATTATTGAGTATTATTTTACTTTTTTATATTCCTGGATTAAACATCATCATATGAACAAATAGCACTTAATCTTTGACGATAATAAACATAACAAGAATTTTTCAAAGTGGTTGGAAAGAATGTGTAAGTGTTTCTGTTTAGGTAAATAATACCTTATATTCAAGGGTGTTAACAGTTTCAGAAACATTCTCTTATCCACCAGAAATTACTTGAGTGAACTTAAAAACTATAGTCCTATGCTTTTTTACTTAGTAGTGGTAAGTAGGATGCTTTTATCTGATGAAAAAAATATTAGTCTTTTGCATATTTTTATCAAACAAGTCAGAATCTACTGGGAAATAACAACATTCAAGTTGTAATTGAAAAGTAAAGTGTCCCAGAATTCCAAGAGTACTTAGCATTAGTACTTAGAATCCTTCACAAAGGTTTGACATTTAGTGTGGTATCTGTGAGCAGTCATGAGTCACCAACTACATATCAAGGGTGAGTGAGATTTCAGGAGACAATGGGTGGGTGACATTTTGAATTTACAAATGATTTTTGGAAGGAATGAGTTTTTAGTAATGTTTTAGTTTTGCAGCAGGACTAAAACCTATATTTGTAATAAAGAAAAAATGTACAAATTATAAACACAAATTTTCTTACCAGGTTTCTTGGTCCTGTTCTCAGTTCTACAATTCTTTTATATACATGATATTTCTGAAGCATGTTTCTTTTTCAAAAGTTGCTGTTTGTTCTTGCTCAAGGGTATTGATGAAAAGCACTATTTATGTACAAAGGAAAGATCCAGCATCACATGAAATATATTTTTCATGAACTACAAAAGGTAGACTAGAAAAACTAGTTTAACCATTTAAAAAGAGTGGTTCTTCTTTCTGTCATTGAGTTATAGGAGAAACTACAGTGCATATTCCGTGTAGCATAAGGAAATAAAATTACCATATAGTGTCTTTAAATCCCCTCTTCTATAAATGTTCACATACCAAAATAAATTATGTAAAATTAGGTGTCATGTTTTTCCCTTGATAGTGGTTCAGAGCATTTCCAAAGGTATTTGGCTGGGATGATGAATTTGAATTCTAGCACCAATAAAATGTTTTCATTTCTGCTAACCCAAAAAGCTGTTGCAAATTATCCTGCTCACATTTTCTTCTTTTGTGGGTCATAGGAAATTTGTAATTACATGGGACATATTCTCCAAATCTATTAAATAATTATATGAAATGGAAGTAAAACAGAATGTGTGGAAAACTATTACATTTAACACAGAGAGCAAATTCATGTAAACTAAACATTTCAGAGCAACCCAATATAATAACCTTTTACTGACATTATAATTTAATTTCTATTTTTATTCTATCTTTGTACATTTATGCTTGTTCAACTCCCAAGTTTAGTTCTAAAAAGATCTTACCTATTACTAATAGGACTGAATAGATATTTGCATTAACAATTATGAAAAAATAATAAATGAGTGGAGTGATTTTCAAATATGATTTATTTTATTTACATTCTTGATGTCAGTATTTAAAAAATCATGGTCCTGGCTTTTATAGCTTTTATTGAAAGACATGCCAAGTCTTCAAGAGAATAAAATTTACTTTTAGCAATAAATTCCAGAAAGGATTCATCACATACATCCTCATAAAAAGGACCTTGTGACACAACCCTTCTAAAATCCCCACAAACCTTTGTAGATGTTGGCAAACTCATTCTTAAGGGCATATCAAAAGGCAAATCTAGGAGTCAGTGCAGGACTGCAGAAGGTGAACAAAGCCTTTGGACGCCTCCTACCTGACCTCTCTAAGGCTAAAGACGGCACAGAGCCTGGTACTGGCAGGAGAAGGTCACCCAGATCAATAGAACGGAAGCGACAGCCTGTACCCATGCCCACACAAGTATAATCAACTGATTTTCCACAAAGACACAAAGGCAATTCAAAACAAGGATTGTCTTTTGAACAAATGGTGCTAAACAATTGGATGCTCTCTTGCAAAAAATAAACCTGTACACAGATATCAGAGCTCCCACAAAGTAACTTGGAATAGATCTATACTTAAATATAGTTTCGAAATGTTAGCAATTTTAGAAGAAAATGGAGAGATTCATGGAACCTGTTCATGGAGCCTGAACAAGAAAATGATGATTTGGAAGGTGATAAAATGAAAACCTCAGGTCTCTGAAAGTCCTTGTCCAGAGAATGAAAGGATAAGATACAAGTTAAGAGACCATATCACCAAGACACCTATCTGATAAGGCACTCGAATCAGAAATATACAAAGAGTGCTCGTAACACAACAATGAAATTTAAAAATGGACAAAAGATCTGAATAGACATTTCTCCAGAGAATACATACAGATCACAGAGAAAGAAATGAAAAATACATCCAGCATTATTAGTTATTAGGAAAAATCAAATTAGAAAAAGGGTGAGCTACCATTGCACACCTACTGGAATGGTTAAAATCCAAAAATTGGCAATACCAATCACTGGAAAAGAGTAGGGTAATGGAAACATCTATTCATGACTGAAGGGAATGCAAAACTGGTACAGGAACTTTAGGGGTAGTTTGGTAATTTCATACAGAACTGAACGCAATCTTCAAATAAATCCAACAATCCTGCTACTACAGGTTTGCCCAAATTATCTGAAAAAGTAGTTATGTATGAAAACCTGTATGCAAATGTTTATAGTGACTTCCTTCATAGCTGACATACACAGGGAACTATCAAGACATCCTGCAACAGGTGAGTAGATAAACAATCCCAGGTGCATCTACAACAGAGTGCTATTTAGCCATACAAAGGAATGAGTGGTCAAGTCATGGGTAGATGTGGGATTCCTAAACATTTGTGGTTAAGTTAAAGAAGCCAGACTGAAATTTTATAAAGTTCCATTTACCTGGCATTCTAAAAAAGGCAGGACTGTAGAAATGACTCGCAGATTAGTGGGTGCCTGAGATCTGGGTTGGAGAGAAGAGCATAGACAGAAAACATGGGGGCGTGGACCTATTCAGCAGACACGGGGTGCATAGACACCAGGCCTTGAGCATTTGTCAAACCAGACAGAACATAGCAGGAAGAAGGGCGAACTTTTATGCATGCATGAAACCAAGGAGAAACTGTCGAGAGGTTTAAGAATTCCAGGAAAGAAAGCAGAATATGCCCAACCACACTTATTCTATGCAAAACACATGGAACAATTTCACTGAAGAGGGTGGAAGAAAGTCACTCACCTGAGTGGCCTTGTAAATAGGTGAAAATTGTAAAACCAAATGCAAAAGAAACATTGCTGCATGCAGTCTTATGCTATAGTTTATGAAGTTGTTTCACTTGGTGCCTGGGTTAGCACGTCCGATCCTTCTGGAGTAAACCCCGGGGTGGTGGTGGTGGCCAGGTGTCTTACTGTTGGAATGGAAGTAGCAGGCAAGCAAGGGTAAGTAGAGTGGCCCTGGTGAAGAGCCGGGGACTTCAGCATGGAGCATGCTGAGCCTTGTGTGCACATCCAGAAATACAGACCTGTGCACATGGGTTGGCATATGTGACCACATCTCTTGCCTTTTCAGCTGAAAGTTCCTAGGGGACAGTGCAATAGTGATGAACACACTTAGGCTAGATACTGGTTTCTAACGCTATGCTGTAATGAAAGGAACCAGGCTTTTTGCAGAAATTACCGACATTAGGATCAAGGCAGGAAATATGCTGGACAAACCTGGGGCATCCTGTACTGTCTGAAAGTGAGATGTGCTAAAAAATAGAATGAGAGCCTGTGGAAGAGACGCCAACCAACTGCAGCTATTCCTAATGGCCATAGCTGAAAAATTTGAAGGACAAAATAAATAAGTAGTACCTTATTACGATTCAAAGCTTAAAACCAGTATCCACGGGTTCATACTGTTAGAAATAAGTTATGGAACAAATTAAGAAAAGAGGAATAACAGGCAAATGCTCCCAGTAATTAGCATTGATTGCCTTCCTGGAGGGCAGGGAATGTATCTGTGCAGTGTTTAAGCTTGGCTCCCCGTGATGGGGACCTTCAGGAAGGTGAAATATGGAAGCGGGGGGTGGGGGGGAGAGCAACTTTGCTGTTTAAAACCTGACAGTCTCTACCTCAGTCAAGTGACTGAGGTGAACGTCCATCAACAGTGATGTCGTGCCGACGGTAGGTCCCTGTGATGTGGTGTGTTGAAGGTGACACCTGGCCTCTGTCATCTTACTCTCAATGACTCATAGTAAGAGAAAACATCAAATAAGTCACAGTTGAGAGACATTCTGCAAAATATCGAAACCATCAACATCAAAAACATCTCTCCACGAAATGATAATTGTAGGTGGAATCTGGACATTCATGAGCTACATTTAATCATGCCGCCAAGTGTAAGTTCTTCAAAACATCATGCTGCACACAAGAAATGCTACAGCTTTACCTGCCAGTTAAAAATTATCAGAGTAATAAAGATCATCAAAACATAAGGGAAGTCCAAGAAAGAGTCACAGTCAAGAAAAGTCAAAGGAGAGATAAGAATGAAATAAAAAGTGACATCCAGAAGAGACCTCAGAACTAACAAACACACAAAAAATAAGGCACTAAGTAAAAAATCAAGACAGTGTGAGCGGTTGCCAGGGCCCTTGGCTGCTAACAGCCGTCAGGGCTGATTCATCCCTTCGTCCCTCGTATCTCAGCGTGGTGTCACCATAAGTGATCCTGTTCACCGAGACTCCCGCACTCCTGCAGCTTCTTTAATGCGAACCTTCGATGTAAGATGGTATTGAAATGCTGTTGCATGGAATAGGAAAATGATATTTCCACTGGACAGAATCAACTTCCTTTAGGTATTTGAAAGGGCAGGACGTAGCTGACGTTGAAATCAAGACCCATCGCCATTGTTGCCATTGTTCTTTCACCTTAAGCAGAGTTTGTTTTTGTGTGGTTGCAGTTGGCATGTTAAAAAAAAAATAACAAAACAAAAAAAAACAAAAACAACAACAACAAGAAAAAAGATTTACATTTTTAAAGGGTTTGAAAAAGCAAACTAAGCATTAGACTCTGTAGCCCATAAAACCTACAGTATCTGTCATCTGACTTTAACAGACACATTGGACCCTCCAACAGCTCTGCTTATGAAGAGAGATTCAAGGAAAATAAAAATAAAAACTGGTGTAAGTGAAAGTCATACGTTCATGAAGAACCTATGGAAGAAAATGACAAATTTTACAAAATACTAACCACACAAACGCCTTGATCACAAGGAGGAGAAATTACACTTAGAAGCCTAGGAATTGTGAACTTGGTAGAAATCAAAAGTGCTATTGAGGCAGATGCCTGACATTGGGGGCAGGATCCCTGAGACGTTCTGTGACATAAATAGATCTAAAATTGTGCTAGTGGTGTCCAGATAAAAGCTCCTAATGTTTCATGAAACATTCTTTTCTGGGAATATTCAGAGGTCAGGTTGACCACTTCTTTTCCACTTTGCAGGGAGTCTGTCACTCTTATTACCTGTGCCCTAAGGGGACTCCTGCCCAGCCGCAGAACCCGTGGGGAAGGGGACTAGAGGAAGCCCCGAAGCCACTCTGTGCCCTGTTCCTGCCACTGTGGGGTCAGTGGCAACCCTGATGCTTCACTGCGACCCGTTTTAAGCTTTGCTGAGTTTGCTTGTGTCATTAATTATTTACTTGCTGTTTTCTTTTATATTTTCACTTAATTGGACTGCTTGTTTTGTTAATGAAATATTCTAGATTTTATCTATTTTTCTTGTTAACAATGTATCACAGAATAATCTATTGTTTTATTCTGTTTTGATTGCCTTCGTTTTCTTTGTTTTCATTTATATGTTGTAAATCTGCAAATGTTTAAGTACTATTAAAAATCACCCTGGATCATTTTCTGTGAATATTCTCAGGGTTTTTTTTTTTTCCAAGTAATAATGAAGATATTCTCATATATTAATGGTGAGAATGTCAAACGGAGCAGCTGCTTTGGAAAACAGTCTGTTAGTTCCTCAAAAAATAAAGTATAGAGTTACTGTATGACCAAGCAATTTTCTTCCTAACTATGACCCAAGAGAATTTAAAATATATGTCCACACAAAATTCTGCACAGGAATGTCCATGGCAATAGGATTCGTAATTTCCAGGAGACTGTGAGTTTCCCTCAGCTGGTGAATGACTAAACACAATGCAGTAGATACATGAAATAAAAGATTATTTAGCTGGAAGAAGAAGTGAAGAAATGATATGTGGAACAATATGGATAAACTTTAAAAATATTATTCTGAGTGAAATAAACCAGACCAAAAAGGTTATTCTATTATTGCTTTTTATGAAATGGCCAGAATAAGCAATTCTACAGAAACATGATATAGATTCACAGCTGCTGGAGTTTGCAGTGAGTTGGGGGTATAGACAGGCAGGAAAAGTGGGCACTGCTAAGTATATGGGATTTCTTTTTGGGGTCATGAAATGTTCTGAAGTTGGAGAAGGCAGTGGTATATAATGTGAATTATATCTCATCAAAGTTGTTAGAATAATTATTTATGGAAAATCTATGGGGAAATGGCAAAAACCAGGGGCAAGAAGTGTAGTAAGTGTAGTGTGCTTTTATTAGAAATGACATTGGCCTGGAGGCTGGTTAGAATACTAATTTTGAATTTATAAAATTTACATCTGTTCATTACAAAGATCAAGGTAACTTCATCATTTTTTTTCTGTGTGTATTTATTCCATTCTCTTTTTAAATTGACTTTCTTTGCTTCCCTTTGTTTGCATCAAGTGTGGCTTATGAAACCTCTGCATTTCCACTTAGCTCAAGTGCCATCAGAGACCAACCATAATCATGTCATATGAATTCCAATTTTCTACAAGAGAGAAACTAATTAGGACAGTTTAAGTAAGGGGTTTATTTCTATCAATTCGATGCCAGACAAGGGACAAGGTTAAACATTCCATTGCTCATTTGGCCAGACTTGTGGAATTGCATTCATTGAAAGAGGAGGAGGACCCAGCAGACCCCCAGGGACACCTGCAATCTGCATCTATATCCATCCCTTTCTGTATCTGTTAGTTAATCTGGAAGATGTGTCATGACAGACCCACTGGGTAGCCTCTGCAATCTGTATCTATCTGTACCTCTATCTGTTCATAGATGGAAAGATTGATGGGTGAATTAGGAGGAACTAATTCCTGAGCATCAGGGGTTAGACTTAATGCTTTGCTATTGACAAAATTGCTTGTTATGCAAGTTTAGCTATTCCTGATTCTGTGCAGAATTATTAAATATCAGCTTAGAAAGATGATCAGAATTTGTTGTTCCATGATTTCATCAAAGCACACTTGGATCTCAGATCGGTCAATTTGTGAAAGGTGGTTTGAGTCAGTCATGGAAACTGAGTAACCAGTTCAGTGGTTACAACACAAGTCTTGCAAAATCACAGTAGATTGTCCAACAGTTTCAGTTTGGACAATAATTGTGAATATTCTAGGTTCAGAAAAAGAGTAATATGAATTTGGGTTGTGGGATACAGGTGGGCATTTTATTAGAAAAGCACTGACCAAAAAATATGAGAAATTTAAAGCACCTATGTCAGGTGAACCAGTAGAACTAGAGATTCTTTTTCATTGGTATTAAATTTATTCTTAACTGATCCATAAAAGCATGCAATGTGTCCATCTGAGAGACTTACCAATATGATGGGGCTCTTCCTTCAGGTAATGGGCAGCAGCACCAGAGAAAGAGGCCGGGGCACGCAGGGAGCATGGCAAGGAAGGCGGGGTGGGAAACTGACCACCAGGTCTCAGAAACTCAGGCGGGGGAGGACCACACAGAGGAGCCACCACGGGGCCATCCCTCCCCACTGCTTCACTGGAGATGCAGCTACCCAACGACGAGATTCTAAAAGTAAGTTCTAATCAGTCGACCCATCTATATTGCTGAATGATTGAGTTAATTAATGCTCACTTGGTAATTTTGTTAAACCATGACATATATAAAGATCATGGGCTTTATATATACATATATATTTATAATGTAAATTTTACATATAATCATATTATATTATATATCAATATATAACATTGTTGTACTACATAAATATAACATTATAACATAAATACTTTTATATATATTTGCATTATATACTTAAATATAAACTATATATTATATATATGTATAAATACTTAGGTTTTAAATCCTTTTTAAAAGTTCTAGAAGACTGCTGGATTGGAAAGACAATGCAACTTAAATACTACAGATTCGGTCTTATTCAATATATTTTTAAGGAAACTTTGACCCTAAAACAAATGAGAAGTAGCACACTTGAAAAGTAGTGCATATGAGAAGTAGGTGCAGCAACCAGTGAGCCAGTGGGCGGGAGCACAGCACGGAAGGGATGGGAGGGAGGCATGGTCCCCTCCATCCTCTTAGGGAGAAATGGTCCAGAGTCCCTGCACCCACTCCACCCACAGATAAAGAAATCATCCTCTAGGATTTCCTTTGGAATTTAGGATTCTGTATACCATGCGAAGAGAGAAAAATTAACGTTTCCATAGGGATGTCTCCTTAACCCATTTTCCAGCATCCTTTGCTGACAGCATCTCCTGGCCCCGGCTACCCTGCCAGCCTGGGAGAGCGCCAGACCCCTCCTCCCGCTCCCCTCCTCCTCCCCACAGGCCTCCTGGTTGGCTCTCTGTGTGCCCTCAGCGCCGTGCACTCTCAAACAGCAGGGCTTGGTCCTGAGTGTAAAACACTGCCAGTTTTCAAGATCACTTTACTTTGGTCCACCTCATAGAACATCTCAATATGAGACTAGGCGGTTGATTTCTAAAACCTGTCTTGGTATTTTAACTGGAATTACATCAGAACTGTAAAACAATTTGAAAACTTTCCATGTAAATTTCAACAAGAACCAACAAGTTTCAGGAGAAGAGCTAATCTGAGGCGGTAGACGTGAAGTGAGGAGTCCTTCTGGAAGGGGGCAGGAAAGTTAAAGGATTCAGTTTATTTTGAATTCACTCCACTTAGTTCCACACTTAGTTTTGGCATTTTCTGTATATATAGTAAATTTTCATAAAATATTTCATTTGAAAAAAGACTGTACTAACAGAATTGGGAAGTCTAGCCATCATATTTTCTTCTGAGTAGAGCAGCAAGAACAACAAAAACAACCCAATAAACACTACAAGGAGATTCTTTAGGATACCAAAGATGTATGAAATGGAAGAACTCACGAACAAAGGAATTGTGGCATAAGATTTTAATGGACACTAGAACAATTTAAATAAACTATATTAGTGAGTCAAAAAAGTGAACAGAATGTGTATACCATAAATATTAGTAGATATAAATGTGAAGAGTATAAGTATGCAATATTACTTGATGATGGCACCTATGATAGCAATTAATACATAGTTCTAAAAATAATTTGATGGGTGGAATTTTGTGTATATACAAAAATCAAATTAATTGTAAAGAGGGGAAGTCTTGATTTAAAGAAATACACTCATCAATTAAAACTGATAATATGAAAGTAAAATGATAAATATGTCTATTTTTAAGATAACCACTTGGGGCACAGGATGAGACAAGTCGCAGGCTCAGCGGCTGTGCCGTTAAATCATTGCTGCTGATTATCTGAGCAGCAGTGCTGGTGGAAGACTTCACTGTGAGCAAGCTCTGAGTCAGGTCAAAACAGGACAGTGCGTGAGGGGGCTTCCAGGAAGCTGCCCTCAGGCCTCCTAATGACAGTGCCCTGGGCACAGGGCTTTGAAGGACTTGGGTCCTGTTTTGCCCCCTGTGGGGTTTGGCAAGGCTGCTGGGTTACACTGAGTGTGGTGTCCGGTTTCTAGTGCTGCCACTGAGCTGGGGACTCTGTGAAGGGAACAGGCCAGTCCAACTGCCACTAACCCACTCTTCTTACCCAGATCTGGTCATTTGTTTCCTTGAGGAATTGATCCCTAGATTTTTGCCAGTGACTTTGACTTATTTTAGGGATTCAGAAGTCATCAATTTTCCCCATTTTTGCTACTTTTATGTGGAAAAACATTTATTTTCTCTTTTCTTTTCTTTCTTTCTTTCTTTCTTTTTTTTTTTTTTTTCTGTTTTTGGTACCAGGGATTGAACCCAGGGGCATTTAACCATTGATCCATATCCCCAGCCCATTTGGTATTTTTTTAGAGACAGGGTTTCACTGAGCTGCTTAGAGCCTCGCTAAGTTGCTGAGGCTGGCTTTGAACCTGCCATCCACCTGCCTCAGTCACTGGGATTACAGGTGTGCGTCCCTGTGCCCGGCTGGAAGACCATTTTTGCAGATACTACTTCTCTATCAAGACCAACACTAATGGCATTTACCTTAAAGCCTATTGGTGATGACTTCATGAAAGATATGTGCATGTGTAAATTTTGAAAATATAGTAATTTAAAACCTTGCCAAGTATTATTGGATCAAATAAAAAATGCCATTGTTAGCACATTCTTTAAGTTTTTATGTGTTAAGTCAAGAGAAAAATATCTCAGGTTTTCTCTTCACAGAATTTTGAAATGAATTTTACAGAGAAAATCTTCAACAAGTATGCCTTATATTCTGAGGTACTGAAAATTATCTCAGGCTCTGGGAGTACATGTGAGTAATAAATGGAAAGAGTAACAGTAATAAAATATTAAGATGTTTCTTTATTCCTGGCAACCGTCTTGTTTTGGCTTGTTGGGGACTCTTGGACATCCCTGAGCTGTAGAGGAAATGATTCTTGCATGTTTCAAACACACTTGGGTAATGTAGATTCCAAACCTAGAAATGAGTTTCTACTCCCAGGAGTCTGAGTTCCATTTACAGTTGGCAAAAATATATCTTTCAAAATAAAAGTCACTGTGAGAAAAGTGAATTCCTACCATCTAAGATGCTGAAAAATGTGATAACTGTCTTTTGAAAAGTCTTGAGCCTACACAGAACACCTCTCTATAGCTCAACATCACCAGGAGGAAGAGACAAAAGACCACAGGACCACTCTGTGAATTGAAATCTGTGTAAGAGGGAAGGAAGATGATATCCAGGGAGACACATTTTGCTTTTATGAGGTATAATCCTGAGTTCCAAATTACCTTGCCATTTATTTAAAAGTTGCAAATCATCCTCTCTGTCCTGAGTTTATTTACAAACTTATGTAATAGGCATTTTTTCTAAGACAAGTAAAAACCTATAAAATAGTTTATAAAAGCTTGAGAAGTGAAAGATAGCATGTATTCTTCTGCTTTAAGGAATGGTCACCTCTTTGGGAGAAATTCCAGGAAATCAAGCCACATCACAATAATGTGGGACACACAGGACCAGCTACTGGTGGAGAAGCATTGCTGGGTCCAATTGGCTACCATGGTGAGGACCTAGAAAAAATCAAGTAGAACATGAAAATACTTTGGAAACTCTGTGTAGTTACCCTTCGACAGGGCTGAGGTTTATCAGGGATTAATTCATGTGGTTTAACCAATTGTTATTATCAATGATCAATTCTTCATTGTCAAGGCTAAATATTATTCTTTTTGAATAATATTTAAACATTTTGCTAACATTTCAATTACTAGTATGCCCATTATCATAGTTGTCTACTATATATAACAAATTCCTTGATTGACAAAACTTTGCTTAATAATATAAAAATAACAGCATTAAAGATTCTCTGTAATACTTGGAAATGACTCTTACCTTTAAATAACATATGAATTGCTTCTAAATGGAAAAAAAGACCATCATTTCCCCCCTTTAAATGCTACCTAAATATGTATAAATGTAAAATTAGGTCAAAATTGCTTGTTCTTAAAACTTGTTCTCTAATATTGTTAGCTAATATTTGATGGGATTTTCAGTCTCCTTTTCCTCACACTCTTCTCAATTCCCTGCAGACTCATAGCCTGGTGGGCAGACCTGGCCAGAGGTAATGCTGCATAGGAGTGTCCTGGAGGGCAGGACCCCCATGTGTGTCCCCAAGTCCAATGCCAATGCCCTTAAGAACGATGGTTTTGCACAGAAGCAGAGGAGTCTTTGAAAACGAAGGATTATTCCAGGAAGTAGGGGTGGAAAAGAAAGCGGCAACAGACTTGCCTCTAGCACTTTGGAGACTCCTGCTCAACATTTTGAAAACTCTCCAAAAAAGAAAGTGACCCTGAAAAGGAAGGCTTTCTCTAGGAAAATGAGGTCAAATGCCTAGCAGATCACATCCTGGAAGAAGAATGACTTCTCCCAAGCATGCTAGAGGCGTTAAGGGCCCTGAGACCAGAATAAGGCACCATGTGCACACCAGGACTTGCAGTACGTCAATGTCCACGAAGCCGTATTTGCTATAACCCTGGGCTGGGAGCAATCCGAATGTCCACCACTGAGTGGGTGAATAAACCAACGTGCCTACCCACGCCACAGGAGAAGCTGCTCAGGAATCAGAGTGATTCAGCCTGGATTCACCATTCGTAACTGTGAACCGTGACCTGTGGGCATGACTCACAAGAGAATGAATTCCTCAACCAATGGCAAAAACTCCCGTGTGCAAAGGGAAGGGGTTGGTACTGATCCAAAATTTAAAAATTAAGTCCAAAGTTTAAAAAATAAATTCTCAGGGAGACCGCCTAGAAGAGTCATAATGAATTCTTAGAATGTGACTTTAGAATCACTATGGTATTGGGAACAACTAGCATGTAGACATAAAAATGTGGGTTTAAATCTAAATGCCACAGAAAAATATCTGCATGAATTTGAGCAAAGTATTCAACTTCTTTAAGAAATGGTTTCCCTGTCTACCAATAAATATGGTTTTATCAGTCTCACAGGACTTTGTGTGAATTATATTAAATAGCTTATCTCCAGAATTTAGTACCTGATAAATAGTAAATGCTCAATAAACACCTGCATGCTCCTTTATTTTATACTATAAGTAATAAAATGTAACTTATTATATGAAATATAACCTATTATAATAAAATATAACCTAGGTGAATATGTGAATATATTTTCAAGTAAGGTATAAGTTGTATATTTGGTGTATTGTAGAGCAGGCATTCTTAGGTTCAAATTTACTAACATGTAATTCAATGCTGCAAACTAACTTCTTTGTAAAATTAAATATTTATTAAAGTAAACTACTGTAGTTTGGCAGAATTTGTAATGTGCTACTTGGGTTCATCTATAACCATAGATCTTTTTGATAGTTCCTTATTCTTCTATTACATGTTTTTAAAGTAGTTGAGATTGAGTTGTAACTTCAAAATCATAAATTAGAATTTGAGGAAAGAATTTTGGTTTTTAAATCGTAAGTAATCTTACCACTTCTTATTCTGGCACACTAGCATTCTTTCAGACAAATGTCAATTACGTGTTTTATAATATTTTTCTGATTAAATGTCATATGATGAGTTTTTATACAGATAGTATGAATATTTTAATTAAATAGAATGTTCTTGGACATTCTCATGAATAAAATTAAGTGTTATATAAAACACAAAGAAGGCTCTTTGCTCTTTTTTAGTGTATGTGAACAAGGGCTATGTTCAGGACAGGATAGGTTCTTCTGTGGAGAAGCGTAGATAGTCCCGGGAGGCTGACTTACTCCAGCGGTGGGGCTGTGGGTTTGTGCCTGGGAGGAGGACTGCACTTCAGCGAGGACCTTGAACAGCACAGGGAGGCTCTGGAGGCCCTGTCACAGGCTCATTGCTGCCTAGACTGAGGACGCGTGTTGATTGGTGAAGTGACTTGCCACAGCAATTTTTCTGCCAGTCTCATGCTTGTTTGCTTCATGATATTGGTTTATGCGTATTCATGAAGATTCCTGCTTGACCACATCCTCCATGAAATGTATTACATTTAATGACTACCTTGAGGAGTTTATTGAAATAAAGTCAGCAGTGTCCTTGGGATAGCAAATTTAATCAGGGTGTAAGAGAAAAGCAGGTCCTATTGTTTTGGATCTGCATGAGAAGGAAAAGCATCCCTCAGTTAAGGGGGGTGGTTACTTTCCTCAACTTTAAGATGCAATTTGCCTTCTGCCTACAGTAGTATTTTGTTAATACCAGATTGAAATAAAATGATGAGTCTATCGGTCTAATTAGACCCAGAATTCTGAGTAGTCCCAGTGCACTGTGGAAATTCAGTGTAGCCTCCTGGGTTTCTTTTTTGCCCTTTACCTGTGTGAAATAAAATGAAATCCCTTGTAAGTCTAAAAATCCCAAGCCACAGGTCCAGGTCCCCGAAGCTGAGTGTAACAAGATGGAATTACACTTGAGAGGTACAGATTGGTGTACAGCACCATGACATGAAGTTGAGGGACCTGGCTGAGGCAGGGAGAGCGGTCAGACCTGTGGCTGGTCTGAGCGGTATGCAGGGATTGGGGTAATAGGTACTGAGCAGGCCTAATAAAATCTTGGCAAGCCAATGGTGCATCCTGGAATCAAAGGTCCTTGTCAGAGGCATCTTCTCTCTTCCAGAAAGTGTTTGCTTTGCAATTCCTGATGTGCTCAATTGCAGGCTGAGAATAGCCCATGCAGATGGAGGACTTTGATGTTAAATGGCAACGGGGCCCTGATTTATACCCCTCACGGTAAAAAATATGAAAGGCTCATTTTCACACACTTCACCATTGATATGAGTGGTAGGCATAGATGTTTAAAACAATATTGCAAATTAAATGCTCTAAAGAACTTATAAAGAGACTGAATAAATGCAACATAGATATGCCCAGTGTAAATGAGGACCTCTGATCTCTAAGTGAAATGTTGTTGATAGAGAACACATTTGCTACTAAAGCAATCATTCAGGATCTTATCATTCAAGATATTATGGGAGAAAATGAACAGACACACAATGGAGCCCCAATAAACCACAGAAAATAACAAAATCCCATCTTTTGTGACCAGATGGATGGAACTCAAGTGATAAAAGACACAGAAAGGCAATTACCCTTCTATCTCACTTGTATGTGAGAAGTATGTACCAGAAGTGGATCCCACTGGAGAAGAGAGTGGAATGGTGACAACGTGGGGAGGTGGAGGATGGGGAGAGGGACCCAAGGAGATGTCCTTCAAAGGACAGGTGGTGGCAGGTATGTTCTGCAGCATAATGACTGGAGTCCACGCCTATAGGTAGTCCACTCAAATCGGCCTCATCTCTTTAACAAATCTGCTTTCACTAAACTGCTTGTAAACCTACATAGAGAGAAACCCTACGGTCATTTTTATAAGTCTAATTTTTATTCACATTCTTAAAAAGTCCAAAAGAAACGGATGCTACATTTTCCTCATCAAAATGATGGTACCTTTGTGAGGTGATGCATCTGTCGACAAACTAGATCTTTCACAGTGTATGTATTTACCATCACACTGTGTATGGTAAATACATGCAAGTTTAGACATCAGCCAACAAAAAAGATATTATAGAAGACGGATTAGCTTTAATTTGGTGAAAATGTTCAGTAAGGTTACATAGTATTTGCAAATATAAAATTTAAAACATTTCTCCTATGAGTGGAGAGGCAAGAAAGTTTATGATACAGGTTTCAGGTAATGAATTCCTAGTTGGATGTTTGCATATTTTATTTTAAATATAGTGCCCTAGATACAGAAGGTTTCACCTCAATTATGCCATTTGGATTCATTGCCTGACTGCTAGAGGATCCTAAGGTACACTTTTTAAAAACTGTGATTTGCTATTAGTAAATATGTTTACTAATGTTATGTTTCATTGCCCAAAATGATTTTGAACGATTGGGATAAAATGAGTTTAATTATAAGGATAAAATTGTTTATTAAGCAAAGCATCATAACTAAAATTTAATGCAATGACTTTTCTATTAATTTGACTGTTTTTTAAAATGCCATTTTACTGATTTGTGATTATTGCTCCCAAAATATCATAACATATTTTATATTATTTTGCTCATTAAATAGCTACCAAAACCATGATTTGACCTTGGCCAGGCACTAATTGGAATGGGTGTCTTTTTTCAAATAGTCCTTCCTTTTATAAAGCCAATTTGAGTTATATTAGTATGTAGGTTATCTACCATACACCTCCAGGAAAATCCTTCCTTGGAATATTCTAACATTGATGTGCACTTATCAAATATGTCTTATAACATATAATTAATTTTGATTTGAATACATTGGACTTATAAATTCAAGTAGTCTATAATCTCATTAAGGGCTGTACGTTACAAGTCATTGAAAGGCTGATGCATTCTATTCTTATTTTTGGATCATAATTCTTCTATTGCCTTCCACACAAAATTATTTTAATGATTTTTAACAGTTTACAATTTTAATGATCTTTTATACAATATATAATAATATTTTAATGGTGAACAAATTGCGCCCTTAGTTTAAAAAAAAAAAATATTTGTAAGCAGGAAAACGGTGCTATTCC
Organism: Sciurus carolinensis; assembly: GCF_902686445.1. Classification (NCBI taxonomy): domain Eukaryota; kingdom Metazoa; phylum Chordata; class Mammalia; order Rodentia; family Sciuridae; genus Sciurus; species Sciurus carolinensis. The sequence goes on along the minus strand of NC_062227.1, from coordinate 76,695,927 downwards.
AGTGAATCCCCTGCAGTCCATCTGCTCTTTTCCATTGCTCACATATTCTTTCAACTACTCAGATGGATCCCATCTCTTCAACCAACCTGCCTTCAGTGAGTCGATTTTTAATCTGCACATACCTAGAGCTTATGGTCATTGTTAATATGCTTCTAAATTAGTTGTAGAATAGTTTCTTCTCACATTAACTATAACACTCTATTTTTATTTTTTAAAAATTGAACTTAAGGAAATGTTGAAAGCCATGGTCCCTGTATATATACATATTTCTATGTTTATATTTGAGCTGTTAACTTTTGATTTTGACACATTTCATCTTTTCTTATTTATTTGAGTTTTAAGTCATTGATGAGTTTGTCATTTTTTTTTTTTTTTTTTTGGAGAGGAGCATGTGAAGCAGTGGCAGGTCTCATTCAAACTGCAGGTGTTGGCACACCCCGATGGCCATGCTGGGGTCCCCCAAGCAGGCACAGAGGTAGGTGGACGGCTGCATTCACCGCCTCTGTGCAGGTGAACACCTTCGCACCTCCAACCAATACCTGCCTGCCGGGCCCCAGTCTTTTCTTTGGGACGCTGGGGTTCAGCAGGCCCAAGGTGTGCACGTTAGTCTTCACATCCTGGTTGCCCGAGCGTCTTCTCTCTCGTTACCATTTCCCATCCTGGCACTTAAGCATTCTCCCTGATTTTCCCATATCCAATTGATTCCTGAATGCTGGTGATTTTAGTTCATGTTTTTTTTTTTTTTTACATGACTCCCAATTTCTCTGGAAGGCAGAGTTCATCTCAAGGAGGAAATGATGTTTCATTCTGGGGTTGAAAACTGTCATGAGGATGATTGACAAGAGACACCGTTAGGGAAGGGCGTGGAGATGTGTGTTTGACACGTTCTTGCTGGCTACTGCCATAGAATAAGCCTAGGAAGGCACAGGATGCTTGACGGGTGTTTATCATCTGGCGGGCTCAGGATGGTTGTATCAAGAGGTGAGTCTGTACAGGTGGTACACACAGAGAGGAATCAAGGAATCAGTAATGTCTGCTGCTTTCAATTCCTTAGTTTTCTTTAGGTACACTTTTCACTATAAGAAGTTAAGAATTTCACAAAACATCATGGATCTCCTTTGGAAGCTTTTGGGGAAGACAATCCCATGGACAACTGTTAGTTTGAGTTGAGAAGTGGTGGATTCTCTGGGTATGTCGATTGGCCTGAATGACTGACAGGGTTGGTGATTAACACACTTGCTACATGACTACCATTAGACACTTTTGATAATGTAGGTCTGACAAGGCCAACAGCACCCCGTAATTCCCATTTCACTCTGACTGAAGGTCAAAATGTGGTCATGGTCCACACTGGCTTGCAGGTTCCACTGACTGCTCAGTGTTTTCCCGGACTGTGTCCAACTCGCCCTCTGGATGCCCACTGCCCATTGTCCAGGACTGGCATCCCCTGCGCCCTTTTCCCTGTTTCTTAGTGACTGCCTCCAAACTCGCAGCTGCTCCTCCTCACTTTCTCAGGGAAGTGTCATGCCAGCCTTTCTTACCTGTAGTCCACTTCCCCCCTTCATACGGTCACATGGCGACACAGGGCCTTCTGTGGTATCCTGTTCAGCTTCCATGTTTGCATTTATTTGTATGATGGTCTGATTGTTTGCTTTTTCTGCTGACATGTTTTGTAATTAAAGATAAAGAGGACAAATCCATCGTTTTAACTGCTCTTTGTAATTGAGGATGGTGTTGCCACTGACCAATGCAGTCCCTGAACTCAATATGTGTTTTTGAATAAATTCTCAAATTAGGTAATAAAACTATGATATTCGACATTGCCTGAAAATAATAAACACTGAACACCTATTTTTCTCATTATTATTTATTTAAACAATCAAATAAATAAACAAAATATTTTAGGTGATTGTGCCAAAATGTGCACATGGATAAAAGATAATAATAAGATGATATAAATGTGCAAACTGTTAAGCGACCATCAATTCCAGTGATTTTAGCTCCTAGTATATAGCAGAGTAAGTGATACCATATTTTAATCCCCTTTTCTGCAGGATGAGAGGCTCCAGTTATGAATTTGCATTGAAGCTGGTAGTTGGTCAAACACACTAAACAAATTTCAAGTTTTCTTTTTTCCTTAACTTCAGGAAAAGAAAATATCAGACTACAAGATGATTTTTAGTGAAATTGTTGCAAAAAAATGGTTACTGCCATTGATTTTTTTTTCCTAGCAAAATACTAATATATGAGCTGGTATAATTTGAATCAATTGTGCTGTATTGTAATTCCCATAAGAGCTTTTTCTCTGTCTAAATAGAAATTAGATTTCAACAAGAAAATAATCTTTGAACAAATCATATTTGGAAATATATTCAAAAGAATAAAATTGGTAATATTTTGCACTTAATATAGTTCATATTGCTTTTGAGTGCTACTTTATATGCTTTTCCATATTTATAGCTATATTTTCTCCCCCCAAATTGACATTGAACTCTCTTGAAAAACAATGGCTTGAGAAATAAACCTTTTTAAAGAGTGTGTTTCCTTCTGACAACTCTAAACATTTGGAAAAATTCATGACTACCCTCTAAAATAAATACAATAAGGAATAAATGTATTAACTCTCCTTCATATGGTTAAAGAGTACGCATCTGGCATTTCTATTAGACCTTGGCTGTGTCAGAATCGTGAGTTGACTGCCCAGTCTGGTGACACATGCCTGTATCCCCTGTGGCTCAGGAGGCTAAGACAGGAAGATCTCAAGTTTGAGACTTGCCTGGACAACTTATTTAGACCACATCTTAATATTTTAAAAACAATTAAAAAGTAAAAAAAGGCCAGGAATACCCCAGTGGTAAAGAAACCCTGAGTTCCATCCCTATTACCACAAAAATAAAAATATAATCACTAATTGACTACTTGAGATATGGGAATTTCTTGACATATTTCATTCACCTTCTTATGAGGTGAAACAAACCAAAATATATGAATATTTTTAAAATATTCTACACTACAGGAAATATTTTATTATGATCTAAGGTTTATTAAACTTAAAAATATGTTTTTGAAATCAGTCCTTTTGAAGGCAAAAATTCTTTTACAAACTAAGGCATTAACCATACAAATAATATTGGCATTGTGGGAAAACGATTAGTTCATATCCCTTACTGTTTTAAATCACTATTACATAGGATGTTCTTTCCTGCTTTGCCTACTTTATAAATGTGATCACCATCAGAAGCACAGAATGCATTACTTCAGCCTCATATCCACATTTTAGTAAACACAGTGCATTTAAAAATGACAAGAGATCATAGTGACAGCAAGATTCATGTTTGAGCAACGCTGTAGAGTGTGCTCATGCAGATGTACAGTGGATGGGGAAGAACATGTCCAGCCTTCCGCTAAGAGGATCTTTCATTCTGTGGGTTTCCCAGTCATCATTGCTTCTAGTGGGACCAAAATGCTACAGATCTGATCTTGAACTATTACCCTATGTTACTTTTTAAAGTGTATTTGAAAAAGAGAAGATGCTTTCTTGGAAAGTAATAAATGCATATTTTTATTAATGAAGATACAGCAACATGATGCTGTTGCTCTGAGGTTCTCACTTAGAGGTGGAGGAATTCCTCCTGTAGGATCTGATGAGAACACAGAACCCCATCAGGGGTCCCCTGGAACCCTCTTCTCCTGTCTGTGCCAAGTGTCACATTTTGAATGGTCTGTATTATCAATATTCTAATTCCATGCCACTATGATCTGGATGCTTTTTGAGTTTTGTACTTATGTCTCTAATACTTGGCGTTGACTTAAGTGGCTCTTGGCTCACTAGAGCTCTGTGGAGGTTTGATAAGTGGTCCAGTGGGTTCCATGCACACGTGCTCTGCAGGTATCCCTTTAACTGTACCATTCTTTGTCATGAGATTTTTTTCCCCCTAAACTCTGCTTTTCTTAGTTTGCTTCCCTTGTGACATGTAAGGCAAATGAAATATTTTGAAGTCCAAGCAGAAAATGGTACTCCCAGGGAAAAGGCAAAGATTTGGGGGCGTGTCATGATTTGACCACTTCTGAGAAGTAGATTTTCAGGAATATCTTCCTGTGGATTCCGAGAAACCCCAGAAGGTCTTGATTCTGCTGAACGTTATTATTCCCATCTGTGGAAATTAGTTTCCACAGTATTTAGCATAACCAGTCACAATCACCCCAATCCCCTCAGTTCACTGCACCAAGTTCATTATCTGTGATACAATATTATAACAAATGCCTAGGATGAGGTAATCCTTGGAAATCACAGGGCCTGTCACCAACTACATCTTGGTAGCTGCTGATCATACTCTCAAAAGAAACCATCCCAGTACCATAATTATGAACATTGAAGTCGAGAAAAATCAAAATCCTTAAAGTCTAAGAATCCAGAAATCATAATCCTGAAAGAATAAAATCCTCAATGTTGGAATTCTGAAATCTGAAATCTACAAAACTGCAATTGTCATGGGAAAATAGGCTGTAAAACTGGGTGGAAAGTCAAGTCCCAGAGCAGAAATGCTCATGAGATATGGCAATGCGGAAATTCAGGTGAAAAGACAGCAGTGGTCTGCATGCACCTCCCTTCTAGCTGAGGAATTGAAGCCACACGTGTCTGAAGAACCCAGTGAGGTCACTGACTCGCTCAGAAATAATCACGGGCACTGCAAGTTAAGAAGACACGGAGACTTTGCTGTTGGACTGGCAGGATTGTTTCCACTGAACACGTTCTTTTCAGTGGTGCAAGCAGAAACAACGTCCCCATACCCAAAACAACACGGTAAGATGGCGTAGAAGATGGGGAAATCTCGTATTGGATGATCAGGTTGGTGAACGTGGAGTGACAGAGAACTCAAATTGAGCAGTTCTGTGCAGAAAGGGAATGTGAATGTATTTTCTGAGAAGAGGTGTGCTCTGAGAGGGGGAGAAAGCATTTATTTCTCATGATGCAGGACCTTAAAAGAGAGTTGATCATTGTGGAACATGGTCAGCTCCATGCAGTGGTCCAGAGCGTAAACTGCAACTCACTTAATCATTGACTGAATTAAATATATATATATAATAATAATAATATTATAATAATTATATAATAATATATTATATAATATATATAAATATATATTATTATAATTAAATATATATATATTGCATTTTTTTCTTTAAATTTTTTTAATCATCTAAAACTGTCACCATTAGATTTTACAATTCATTATGCTCTGTGTTTCATCTTCACATGTTTTCCAGTATTCGAGTTGTAAATCAGGTAAAAACTTCTAAGAAATTTTATTTTGTTTTATGCAGTTTTTGCGAATTTGACTCCACAAAATTGTATTATCAAAACAGTGACTTTTTTATCTTTAAAAAATTTGTTCTTTTTAGTTAAGTATTTAGTTAATGTATTTTGGCATACTATGCATAATGGAGTATAACTTATTCTACTTAGGATCCTATTCTTGTGGCTGTGCATGATGTGGAGTTACCCTGGTCATGCATTTAAATATAAAGGATAGCAAAGTTATGTCTGGTTAATTCTACTGTCCTTCCTATTTGCCTCCCCGCTCTGTTCCCTTCATTCCCCTTTTTCTCATTCAATAGATTTCTATTTTTCCTCTCTCCAACTTCCCTTGTAGTGAATTAGCATACACATATCAGAGAGAACATTTGGCCTTTGGTTTTGGGGGGATTGGCTTATTTCACATAGCATAATAGTATCCAGTTCCATCCATTTACTGGTAAATGCCATAATTTCATTTTTTATGGCTGAGTAATATTCCTTTGAGCATATATACCACAGTTCCATTATCCATTCATCTATTGAAGGGCACCAATGTTGGTTCCACAATCTAGCTATTGTGAATGGAGCTGTTATAAATATTGAGGTGACTGTATCACTGCAGCATGTTGACTTTAAGTCGTTTGGGTATAGGTCGAGGAGTGGGATAACTGGGTCAAATGGTGGTTCCATTCCAAGTTTGCTAAGGAATCTCCATACTTCCCTCCAGTGTGGTTGCACAAATTTGCAGTACCACCAGAAATGTGTGAGAGGACTCTTCCCCTCATCTTCACCAGCATTTATTGTTACTTGTATTTTTTATAATTACTACTCTAACTGGAGCGAGATGGAATCTCAGTGTAGTTTTAATTTGCATTTCTATAATTGCTAGATATGTTGATCATTTTTTCCATATACTTTTTGACTATTCATATTTCTTCTTCTGTGAAGTACATATTCAATTTCTTTGCCCAATTATTGATTGGGTTATTTTTTTTAAAAAATTGAGAGTTAAGCTTTTTGAGTTCTTTTTATATTCTAGAGATTAATGCTCTCTCTGAGGTGTAGGTGGCAAAGATTTTTTCCCATTTTATAGACTCTTCTTCACATTCTTGATTGTTTCCTTTGTTGTGAAGAAGTTTTGCAGTTTGAAACCATCCCATTTATTGATTCCTAATTTTATTTCCTGTGCTTTGGGAGTCTTGTTAAGGAAGTCTGGTCCTAAGCCAACATGATGAAGATTCAGGTCTACTTTTTCTTCTATTTGGTGCAGGGTTTCTGGCCTAATTTCAAGGTCCTTGATCCATTTTGAGTTGAGTTTTGTGCAGGGTGAGAGATAGGGGGTTAATTTCATTTTGCTGCATATGGATTTCCAGTTTTCCCAGCACCATTTGTTTAACAAGCTATCTTTTATCCATTGTATGTTTTTGGCACCTTTATCTAGTATGAGATACTGGTTTTTATGTGGGTTTGTCTCTTTGTCTTCTATTCTGTATCATTGGTCTACCTGTCTATTTTGGTGCCAATTCCATGCTGTTTTTTTTTTTTTTACTATTGCTCTGCAGTATAGTTAAAGATCTGGTATTATGATACCTCCTGCTTCACTGTTCTTTCTAAAGACTGCTTTGGCTATTCTGGGTCCCTTATTTTTCCAAATAAATTCTTGATTGCTTTCTCTATTTCTATGAGGTCTATCATTAGAATTTTAATTGGAATCGCATTGAATCTATACAGTGCTTTTGGTAGTATGTTCATTTTGATGATAGTAATTCTGCTATCCAAGAATATGGGATATCTTTCCATCTTCTAAGTTCTTCTTCATGCCATAAGGACTTAAAATCAGCATACTACAGTGACACAGTCACATCAATGTTTATAGTAGTTCAATCCACAATAGCTAGATTGTGGAACTAATCTACATGCCCTTCAACAGATGAATAGATAAAGGAACTGTGGTGTATATACACAATGGACTATTACTCAGTCATAAAGAAGAATAAAATTATGGCATTTGCAGGTACATGGATGGAATTGGAGAATATCATGCTAAGTGAAATAATGTAGAGACATGTTTAAGCAGCTCTAAGATGGTGGCTGGCGTTGGACCAAGAGGTGGCACATAATTAGTGTTAACATGGCGTGATCTACCTTTGCTTGATTGGTTGATATCTCTTCTGCCCTAGTGGTCAACAGATGCTCCTCATTCTTAATTGGTACCGTGGCGCATGCTCCAACCGTGCTACTTAATCCTAAGCTGATTGGCTGCCTTAGTGTATATAAGACATTCTCTTTACCTGGGAGGAGATTCAGAACGTGGGACTAAGCACACACCTCTAGGTCGTGAGTCGCAGGTTGCAGGACGCAGGCTGCGGGCTGCACGCCGCACGTCGCACTCCGCACCTCCAAGAAGTGACTCACCTCTAAGAAGCAGACCTCTGAAAGCGTAGCCTCTCTGAAAGCGTAGCACCTCTAAAATTAAGCAAAGCCTCTCTTCCTCTAAGCAAAACCTCTCTTCCTCTAAGCAAAGTCTCTCTTCATCTAAGCAAAGTCTCTCTTCCTCTAAGCAAGCCTCTCTTCCTCTATAAACTAGCGAGCAAGCAAGAAAACATCCCAGAAAAAGATAATAGAAGAAGTTCATTCCCAGTCCACCTCCGATTCCTTCCCGCAGGATTGTTGCTGCGGGCGGCAACAAAATAAGTCAATTTCAAAACAACAAAGGTCAAATGTTTTCTCTGATAATGGATGCTGATAAATAACACGGGGGAGAGAGGGTAAAGGAAGAATGGATGAACATTGGATTGTGCAGAGGAAAATGAGGGCAGGGGGAAGGAAAGATGGTGGAATGAGACAAGCATCACTATTCTATGTACATGTATGATTACATGAATGGTGTGACTCTACATCGGGTACAACCAGAGAAATGAAAAGTCGTACTACACTTGTGTACAACACATCAAAATGCATTCTGTTGTCAATTAAAAGATATATTGACATCAATTAAAAGATATATTGAAACTTTCTCAATAAAGAAATGTCCTGGGCTGGGGTTGTGGCTCAGCGGTGGAGAACTTGCCTGGCATGTATAGGGTGCTGGGTTTGATCCTCAGCACCACATAAAAATGGAGGGGTTGTGTCCATCTACAATGAAAAAATATTTAAAATTTAAAAAAAGTCCTCTTTTATCTGTATTTTTGAAAATAAAATTTCTTTATATCTCATTTCTTTCGAGATCTTCTTGAGGTCTCAGTTACATCTGTAACAGGGACCCAACTACCATGGTTTTCTCTCTTATCTGAAGATCCAGATTGCTCCTCATGGTATTTCATAAGGCATAGTTATCGAGCTGTTCATGAACAATTACCAACTACAGTAATATGCATTTACACAACCTCACTTCTTTGTCTTTTATTTTCCTTCCTTTCCTGTCCTGGGGATTGAACCCACCAGCTCTCTATCTGCATCTCCTGCCTTTTGAGTTTTTATTTTTAGACAAGGTCTCACTTAGTTGCCGAGTTTGTATGAATATAGTTCACTTGACCATAACTGCTTCAAACATGTGTCCTTAGTATACCTGAATGTCTATGTTTGCAAAATGCATGTTATCAATGTCAATTGTATTGGGTCAAGCATCCTGTAAGACGCCTGTGATTTCATGTTTCTCAAATAAAATCCTTTTTAAATATAAATAAATGTTGTTAGGGAATTATTTTATTGTTTTTCTAGAAGGATGTTTATCAGAATTTTGATCTTTTTGAATTTTCTCTTAAGGGATTTTGGTCTTCTAAGATTTCAACATTGAGGGCTATAGTAGCATTTAGAATTTTGTCTTCTGTGACTTGGTACATAGAAAAATCAGAAGGAAAAATTTTATGGTAAACTAATTAATAAATATAAATGAGCATAATCTGAGATACTTCTGAGGGAGAATGAGATAAAATGAAATAAAAACAAGAACTTAGAAGAGAGTAAAATTGAAGAGTCTGGAAAATGTCCCTTACATGAGAGGTCGTGTGTTTTCTTACGTGGAACAGAGAGAGTGGACCCAGGGCCTGCAGCTCCCTCTCACTCACTGGGTCTTATAAAGGTTAAGGGACAAGACGCATGAAGCAAAGGCCCAGACACCCTGTCCCTGTGTCCCTCCCAGCCTGCGCTACTCCTGACCTGCGCCAGCCCTGGTCTCATCGGTGCTGTGGACAGCAGACTGTCGTCAAAGCAATAAGCAAGACTTGCTGAGCAACAGTGTGTTTCCTCACCACTCCTGGAAAGAAAAATTCACTTACATCTGGGGTTAACCTAAGTTTAAGACCCTAAAGAGAAGTTTACAAACCCACGTCACTTCAACGCGTCCATGTCTATCCTCCAATCCTTCAGAAGGAAGCAGGAGCGTGAGGCCTTCTCCAGCCGAGGGCTGGGCTGGGGTGATTTACCTTAGGCTGTTTCTCCATGTTGACTCATCTTGTTCATCTAGTGCTTTCAGTGATTTCGTGATAGCTTATTGTTGCTTTGAATGATGATTCTTTCTCATTCCTCAGTTATTTGCAGTTTTCTCAGTCAACGATCCTGTCAAAACCAGAGATGTTTAATAAAGTCTCCCTTTTCAAGTACTAAGTAGAAAAACTGGGAATTCCCTTCTAGCACCAGACATAGAGCTATCACTCCTCAGTATTTGGGCCAATAGTGACTGAACTAGAGAACAAAGCAACGATAAAGCTAAGCAGGTATCCTGGTGGTGGAGAAATAACTTCAGCATCCCTGTGATTTTTCTATGATCTGAAGCTTTTCTGCACTAAAATCTTTTATTATAAGTAATAAAGAGAGATGATCCAAAGAATATTTTAATGTACTGTCCTGTATAATTGTATTCACATTTCCACAGAGACATTATTTCCTTACAAGAAAGCACTCAATTTTATTTGCATTGACATTAACTTCAGTACTTTGCCACAGCAAAGCTAAATTGCTTCGGCTAATATGATAGTTTTATTGCTTAAACAATTTTAACATTTTAAAAATTATTCAATTGAAATTTTAAGGGGAGTATTTTGATAACCTCTTCTGAATCTAAAGTAAAATTTAGTGATGATGTTAATGATACTAATAGCATTTATTTTTTACTAATAATTTACTAGCTCAACTGAGAGTCATTGTGTCAACCCTAGTGAGATTACTTTCTGACAATCCTGTTATCCCCATTTTTAGTTAAAAAAAGAAATCGGAGTAAAAATGTAACTCTTACAATTAAATAAATGATCTAGAGAAAAAGGAGCTTTACAACTTGAACTTTGAGTGAGTTGGAAGTCCGCATCCTAGCAATGCCCTCTCTGAGCGTCCTGACCAGCTTTCCCTTTATTCACCATGTCCCAGTTGGAAGTTTCAGGAGACCAGGTCGAAGATGGTAATGGCGGGCTCACTCTTCTCTCTCCTGGTTCCAAGGTGTTCTCAGGGCCCTGTTGGACTGCATTGCAGCCTTGAGTTTTTACAAGGAGCCAGTTAATGGTTTCTGTGGACTTAGCCTTTCTCTCATAGATCATTTCAGGTCACAGAAGCAAGTAATGAAATAACAAAATATTTTTTTTTCACATCTTGGATCTTTTCTTTTGTTATATATCAATAGGTAATTCTGGCTCATAATGATGAACTAGGTTACTTGAACTTAGTTTCAAAATATTTTCTTTTCGTTTGAAAGGAGCTGATAAGCAACCCTATATATTCTCAGGCCCTTGGGGGAATGAGAGGAGACCCACACTGTGATCTTTCCTCCCTCTCAGAATCATAGTTTCCAGGAGGGGAGAATATTCTTCACCGACACTCTTACAAATTATGATGGTTTCTTTTTATGTCAGTACTCATAAGAAACCCTGGGAATGATAGCTTTACAGTTTACAAAATAATGAACAGATCCTCCAAGAGAGGAATCCCCTGGGTGACACCAGGTCACTTTAATGATGACATCTGGCAGACTTTGTTTAGCACCAGGTTCCCCTAGCAACTCTTTTTATTGGAGAACTGGAAATGATAGGGAAGTATTGAAATATGCATCTCAATTCAAATGCATTGGTAATTTTTTTCTTTTTCTTTTTCTTTTTTGACTTCTTGTCAACACAGCATACTCCTTGAGCTTATGTCATTAATCTAATATTAATTTGTGCAAAGCCAGCTATATTCTTTAAGAATGAAGTGACAGAGGAAACAATTTGTCTTTCATAAACTTACTTCCATGTTCATGATTCTTCTATAGGATTTGGATATCATGTTAAAAACGGAAAGTCCTACTGCCCTTGCTTCCAATTCTAAGTGTGATAATACAGAATGCTTCCTTCATTGACCGAATATGTGCTACAAATTATAACCAAGAAATGCTTGTGAGTCAAAGACAACCTGGCATTTTCTCTGAGCACAGGATCACTGTGATGAATTAGTTTTCAGGATAAAAATCAAAAGGTGAAAGTGATTAATGAGAGACAGAAGCAAGTGTTGCATCATAAGCATTCAGTTAATTCTTTAATGCTAGTGTTAGGCCAATATTTAAAGAGATGATAATGGGACACTTCTAAATTAAATTCTATTCAGATTTCCTGAGGATTTGTCTTTGGCTTACATGTAAAACATGCTCACTGATGTCCCCAGAAGGCCTGGCTCTTCAGGACACTCAGAGACCTTTCTAGTATACATACCTATCCTGGAGCCGATCAGGTGAGTCACCTGCTTTTGTGAGATTTAGCTGCAGTCAGCTGACTTTGTTATTGGTTTCTTAAAATTGAATTGAATATTTTATAATCTTATTAACTATAAATGCATGAAGATTATTGTTTCTGTGAAAATTAAGTAGAATGTATTGGAAAAGTCAGTTCATATGAATCCTTCAAAAAGCTGTCAAATCAGAAGTGAAGGTTTTAGTGAGGAATATAAGAATACTCAGGCAAAAGTTGTTTTTCTTTGCATTCTCACTAATGGCCCATGAATTTGCTCCATATCCTTGCCAATGTTTAGGGTGGTCTTTTCTATTCTACCTGTTCTAAAGGAGAGTTAGTGATGTCTCACTGCAGTTTTAATTTCATTACCTATTTATTAATGTTGTTGAGACATATTGCTTATTTGTCATTCTTATGTATTTGGTACCTACCTGTTCACATCTCTTGCCTGGTTAATAATTGGATTCTTTCTCATTATTTATTTTCCAGAATATGAAGGGGTCAAGTCTTTTACCACAGATAAGTCTTGCACATTTTTCTTCTAATCTCTGTATTTTCTGAAGAGCAGAAGTTTTTAGTTTTGATGGTATCACATTTTCTATCTATTTTACACGAATAACCATACTTTCAGTGTTATATCTAAGACATATTTGTCTAACTGAAGGTTGTAGATTTTCTTTTTAAAACATTGTATTGATTTTGCACTTCAGTTTACAATCTTTTATAAGTAAATTTATATAGGTACTATGCATGGATCAAATGTATTTTATGCATATGAATGTGTAGTTTTTTCAGCAACACTTAATTAATATGCTATTTTTAGTCACTAAATTCCTTTGAAACAAATTGTTGATAATCTGTGTATTCGTGTTCAGAAACACTATTTTGCTTCATTAATCTATTAACAAATTTTAATCCAATACCACATGATCCTGATAATTGCTACTGTTTGTAGTCCTGAGATAAAATCACTTGAACCGTTCAACCTAGTTTATTTTTAATGTTTCAATTGTATTGGATATTCTAGATTCTTCCCATATGGATTTTGTAATTATCTTATAAATCTCTACTCCCAAAAAAAGGATCCTGTTTCTTTATTTTGTGTTGTTGTTGTTTTGTTTTTGCATTGTACCAAATGTATATATTTATTTGAGAAGAACTGATATTTCATCAGCATTAAATCTTTTAGTACACCTTCAGAAATGAGATATATCCCTTCCTTCATTCAGTTATACTAAATTCCTTGAAAGACCATCTTTGTCCCACCTAGATTCAATCCCGAACTTTCTTCATGATCAACATACCAATGAAGTATAGACAAAAATGAATTAAATATTAAAGAAGCTTGGGACCTAACAACAGATACTCATAGGTACTGGGTGATAATATCAAACTGGATTTTGTGATGTTGAATGAAGGTGGCAGAAAATAGTGTATAAGGGAGAGACTACTTTTATGAGAGTCCTCCAATTGTGAGATTCCTAAAACAAAACAAAACAAAAAACCCAAACTTCTTATTGGTCGATTGGATCAATGGAATGAAACAAATAAGAGCCAGAAATTAAGAAGTACCAAATGCGTAGGGGATTTTGAAAAATAGAGAGTGGGAGAAAAACTTTGCAGAATTCAAGGGACCTGTTTCATTCACAAAGATATCCACAGTTCAGGAGTTCAGTGCATACAGTCACTCTCACAGAATAAAGGACTTTTTATTTCTGACTATTAAGAAAGTTTCATTCTTGGTAGACCAATTCCAGCAATGGAGAAACATTTCCACTTTTAATGTGTCTTAATCCATTTAGAAAGTAATAGAAAAGTTTGTTACTTTTGAAAGGATATCAGAAGTAAAAAGTCTAGACAAATACTAACTGAAGTAGGACATCAGCTCAGCCACAAGGGACACATGTCCAGACAGATAGAAGCTACAGAGATGTCTGTGATTAGAAATGATGTCAAATGGAGCTGCAGGTAAGACCAAGTAGGAACATTACAAGGTCAACCTTCCTAACTTCTGGGTTGAAGCGGTTCCATTAAAAGAAAACAAAGAAGAAGAAGAAAACACTAACGAAAATTTTTGGACTGATACCAAACCCTGTTAAAATCAGGCTGACAAGCAATCATGTAGCATGTGTCACCCAACACATGCTGGACTCTGTCACATGCACCAGGTCATCAGGATGGACATAGAATGTGTTCCCTTAGGACCAGCTGACAAAGAGGAAAAGGGTCATCTTAAGTTCTTAGAAGATTTGACTTGAAAGAAAAAAGGATAGTGTAGGAACTGAAGCTCTTCCAAGGAATGCTGATGTCTGGTGGGGTTACCTCCTGAGTGAAAAACATTTTGTGAAGCTGTGAACATAATATGTGTGCATTTATTTCATATTATTATAACACTGTTTAAAAATTTAAAATGTATTTTCCAAGTGAAAAAAATTACCTATGTCTTACCTGATAGAAATTTAAGTTGATATTCCAATTTTATCTAAATTCCTTCTACCACAACATAATATGAAAGTATATAAGTTAAAATTAAATCTTCTTCTGATAATTTCAATGTAACTTATTGACCCATCAAAAATGTACATTTTAGTATTTGTTCAACTAACTTCTTCTCAACAAGAACTTCCCTCTGGGTTCTATTTAACATTGTGACCAGCCCAGCACACAGTTCCAATCCTTCTTTCCCTCCTCTACTTTTTCTTTTTCATACAACATTACTCACTTCTAGCAAAATGTATGATTTATATTTATGTTACAGTTATGGACTATTATCTCATATTTTGGCTAAAATGTAAGAAAGATACAAGGGTGGGGTCTTTGTACTATTTATTGATGTACCACTCTTATGGGTTAGATGTGAGCTGTCCCCGCAGAGCTCATGTGTGAGACAATGCAAGGAGGGTTGGAGGTGAAGTGATTGGGTGGTGAGAGCCTTAACCTAGTCATTGAATTAATCCCTGATAGGGATTAACTGAGAGGTAACTGCAGGCAGGTAGGGTGTGGCTGGAGGAAGTGGGTCATTGGTGACATGACTTTGGGATATATATTTTGTTCCTGTTGAGTGAAATGTTCTCTCTCTGCTTCCTGGTGCCCAATCCTGAGCCACTCCTCCACCACAGGCTTCCGTAATGATGTCCTCCCTCATCTTGGGCCTAAAGCAATGGAATTGACCATCTGTGGACTGAGACCTCTGAAACCATGAGTCCCAAATACACTTTCCCTTATTTAAATCATCTTTGCCAGGTAGTTAGTTAGCAGCCACAATAAAAACTGACTAAAACAATCACTATCACAAAGTAGCTATTCGACCCATATCTCCTCACTGACTAGTTCAGAAATAAGTATAAACAACACTAGCTTACATTCTGCAGTTTTTCAAAATGTTCAGATCATAGCCATGTGGGGATGGGGAAAGTACCTTATGCTGGTGAAAGACACAGGGTTGAACACAGGCAAGCTAAGGAAAGTCGATCACTCCCCATTGTTACCTAAATAAGGAGACTGATTTTAAAATGCTCTCCAGAATCAAGTAATTAATAATGGAATAAGACAAGGTGTCAAATGTATTTTTTGAATATAAATACATAATGATAGATGTAAGACTTTGATATTAAACTAATTTAAAAATAATCCAAACCTGAAGAAATATGGTGAGTGATATCTAATTTTCCCAATGACAAACTTACCTAACACATTGGTGGCAATAAAACACAAGCCTAGATGCTTCCTTTTGTATTTATCACCACTTGAGAATATTTTATATTAGTATTTTCATTGCTCTGTTTAATATTCTGGGTCACACAATTTGCAGAACAATCCTTCAAGTCTCATAATGAGAGGCTTACTCCTTTTACATTCTCTTAGAAATATGCTAATATAGAACTAATGTGCATATGTGCTAATAACTCACCACAAAACACTGAAAGCAGTCACTAACTCATATCACACATAGAGCTGTCGGCGTCAGGAGCAAGAGAAGGCAAATCAAAACCATTATTTCATCCTTATTCAGTATCGGTGGAAGCAGGCAATGAAACTTATTGTCATTTGGAGCAAACAGGGCTTGTATTTTGGGGGGAGGAAATTCACTCAGGTTTTCAAACAATATTTCATGTTCTGAATTATTATTCCAAAATCAACACTAAGATTCTTTTCATACTGTAGGTGCAATTTATAAGAAGAGTTCCGCCCAGGTCATTTGTAGTTAAAAGTTTGATACTCTACCGAAGTAAATTTTGCATTATTCTTCATTGTGATGAAAAAATGAGTGAATCACCAATAATTTATTGTCCAAAGGAACTAAGGTGACAAAATACGGAGCAACATGAAACATGGCACAGTTATCTCACTTCTGTTAATGTTGATTGACTATTTCTCACAGTAAGATTCCTTGATTTATTTCAAATGGTAGATTGTGGTGAAAGAAAACATACCTGATTTGTAGACTGTTTCTTTATCAGCAAATTCTTTATAACTTCAGATTTTCTGGATGGGGAAACAAAAAAATAAAACTGGAATGTTTCAAAATAAAGAAGATTCTGTAAACAAAACTATTTCTGAAAAGACCCTAGTATCATGAGATTTCTATGTCAATAATTAGCGCATATGTATGTGCTTTGAAAAATCAAATAAGCTGGTGGTAGGACTGACAGAATGTTTTTAGAAGCATGATTATTTTTTTTCTAAAAGGGAAAAGGCTACTCCCTCCACAGGGGTGGCCACAGGAGTGGTGGGGATAGCAACTTTAGGGGTCTACTCCAAAGCACCTGGGATGCAACTGTCTTGTGCAAACCCTTGATTGTGTCCCCAGGGTCCCGCCCAACACAGCAGAGTGTAAGGATCCGGGCCTGGATGCACATGCACGCCAGTGTTGGCAGGAGCTCTCTGCCGTCCTACACAAGCTCAGGTGTGACCGCGCTGATCAACACAGCTTCTGCCATGACCGTGCAGGGAAGTAACTAGAAGAGACGCCACAGAGTGAAGAGTGGCATCCTCCCTGCCCACCTGCATTCTACACTGTCCGTGAAGCCTGATGATTTTATTTTCATCTTTACTATTTTTCTCAAGCTTCTGAATACTGAAAATGAATTTTTGATGCAAGTCTGGCTTTACATTAACAAAGTAATGGTATTAGTTTGAAGAGTGCTTTATCTCTCTGTCACCTTTACAAAGGGAATATACTCAACTCCTCTCGAGTGTTTTAACATCGTTTACACATCATGAACACAGGATGTGAGGCGTTTTAAAATATAATACCATTTTATCTTTTAGTATCTCAGACCAGCTTTCAATGACTCTGGATGGTAGAAAAACTAAGTTTCAAGAGCATCACGAATTGAGAATGTAAGTATTACTCAGTCACAGTGGAACTCGGCCAAAACCAAGGGGCATTTACAAATGAATAAGAGAAACAATTATTGTTAGGTTACTTTTATCAAATTTCTTGAAAATAAAATCACTATCTATACCATAGTGAACCTACTACAACCTATGTGTTTCTGAGGTAAAAATCTAACAACTACATGAGCTGGGACAGAGGATTTCACCTCCCTCCTGCCTCCCTCTGTTAATAATTAAGGGAATGTGATTTAGTCCATCACTCTTTGGAATATCTATTGTTGCTAAGTCTGAGAAACAGACTGAAATAAACACATTCACTAATTCTACAAAAAGCCTTGAGTGATCTTGACTTATCAATTCATATGATCATCTTTCCTATTTATCATCTGCCTAAGCCCTCGGTAAGAGTGTTGCTGGTCTTCTTTGAGAGTGGCACTGTCCTTGGGAGAAAGGCAAGGACTGACGATGACACTAGGGAAGCTGAGGACACTTCGCCTACTTAACTACAAAACCAGATTATGAAGAGCGACTTGTTCATAGGGAGGCAGTGACCAGGGCCAGGAGAGGCACCGACCCGAGGTGTAACCCTCTGATAGGCCATGACTCGCATTGCTCACCAGGTGCCGAGGCTCACCACGCGCAGTTCTGAGGTCTCTTTCTATGTCCAGCCCCAACACTGCACTACACGGGTCCACTTACAGGCATTGCGTGTGCAGACCAGTATGTTAGGGCAAATGAGGAAGTTACCCCTTCAGACTTCAGCTCGGTTCTAAGAGTCAGGCATGTGTCTCCTTCCAACTCCTTCCTGATGACGTTAGACCTGGAAGATGGTGAGTGCCCAGTGATCTGATCTCCTTCCTCCTTGGCTTCAGGGACAGGGAATTGAACAGATTCACACGATCTCATGGTGCTAACATGGGAGCATCTCACTGATGCAATTTACATATGTGGTGAAAAATGGTCCTGAACTGGTTCCACTGGAAGCACTTGGAAGTACAGGGTAGGACTCTGGTCTTCATTTTGAATTGCCTGAGGGAGTAAGCGTCAAAGACCTTTGAAATCCTGATTGAATCCATCCAAACCTTACCTGTCCTCAAAGCATCTACTGCAACACAGTGGTGGAAAGTGGACGTGGGGGAGTCTCCATCCACGTTGATTTCATTCGGTCTTAGAGGAATTTATACAGAACTCGGTCAATTCAAAGTCGAACCTGGAAGAAGGCTGAGTGCACCTTCTGTTCTCTTTTCTATTCTGCTTTCTATCCTCTTTGTTTCTTCATTGAGGGACAGATTTATTTATCCTGAGACTCAAGAGCCTGTGAGAAAAAGTCTACGTGTGGAGTCTTGTGACCTGGCTGGGTGCACCTTTCTGCTCTGTAGCTGCCTGCACATATTTATGAGCAGAATCCCATCACATGCAGGTGGGCTTGAGGTTGACCAACCAAGAAACAATCTTGATAGTGAAAGTTGATAGACTTCTTTGGTATAATAATATGTAATACAAATGATATTGTAAGTTTAAAAGTATAAATGTAAAAACGATTTTAACAAACTTTTAGTATAAAACAATATTCATATAATAGTAAATTTGAAAACATGCCAGCCGTTGCTCATCATGTGTGAAGTTGTACTGGATTACAGGTGTAAGAATCTTGTAAATTGGGTGCTCTGTCCCTGTTTGATGATGAGAAGACTTAAAACATAGGCTTGACTTTCTGTGAATTTCCATTTAATAGTGGCAAGCTATTTACAAAGTCCAAAGTTTATCCGAACTTATAGTCTTATCTTTTTAACTTCTGTGGTACCTCTCAAGAGAAGTACTGCATTCCAAGTGAGTTCAAACAAAGAGAATCAAATTTTTACTTGGGAAGTATAAGTTTTTGGTGAGAAAAGGGGAAACACTGATTTCCGTTTCGGCTGTTGGAGCACAATGAGAAAATGTGCATGCTTCCATCCCAGAGGGACTGGAGCTGGGGGAACAGGCCGCGAGGTATTTTCTTGGGCCCTCCTTGATTTCACCTGTTTAGATAATTAGCTTGGTCGCTGAAGATGCTTCCAACAGAGAGTTTGGAGTCTGAAAAACCGGAGGATCCCAAGCGTGGTGTCACAATCCTGTCATCCCAGTTACGTGGGAGGTTGAGGCAGGAGGAGTGCAAGTTGGAGGACAGTCTGGAGAATTTAGCAAGATCCTGTCTCAAAATCAGAAAATAAAAAATGAAAGACTGGAGATGTAGGCCAGGAGCACATCACCCCTGGTTTCGTTTCCATGTACCAAAAAAAAAAAAAAAAAAATTGGTAAAGCAAAGAAGAAGTTTGAAAAATGCTCCAACAATTTAAATAGAGAAATTAGCATAAGGCTGTATGTGAATGTGTTAGCTCTTAACTGGCGAAAGAGCACCTGGCAAATAAAAATTAAGAAACTTGCTTTCAGCCTTTGGATTTTGGGATTGGCTTATT
This sequence comes from Sciurus carolinensis, assembly GCF_902686445.1. NCBI lineage: Eukaryota > Metazoa > Chordata > Mammalia > Rodentia > Sciuridae > Sciurus > Sciurus carolinensis. The sequence continues at coordinate 76,676,143 of NC_062227.1, read as the reverse complement.
TCACTTAGCATGATATTCTCCAATTCCATCCATTTATCTGCAAAAGCCATGATATTATTCTTCCTGATGACTGAGTAATATTCCATTGTGTGTAGATACCGCAGTCTCTTTATCCATTCATCTGTTGAAGGGCATCTAGGTTGGTTCCACAATCAAGCTATTGTGAATTGAGCTGCTATGAACATTGATGTGATTATGTTACTGTATTATGCTAATTTTAAGTGGATGATGATATATAATGGGGCAGTGGGGGTGAGAGAAGAATGGAGGAACTTTACAGTAGCAGGAAATGAGAGGAGGAGGTATGAAAAATGGTGCAATGAGACAGACATCATTACCCTAGGTACAGGTATGATTACACGAATGGTGTGAATCTACATCGGGCACAACCATAGAAATGAAAGATGTATCCCATTTGTGTGCAATGAATCAAAATGCAGTCTGTAAAAATTAAAAATATGTGCACATAAATATTAATTATTATTCCAAAAAAAAAGAAATTTGCTTTTAGTGATCTGGAATGTACTATTGTTGCAGGAAAGAAAAATTGAAAGCATAGCTTCTAAAATGCATTTATTAAATGGGAGAATCCTCTTTACATTTACTATGCCATAGCAAATGGCTCTGCCACTTTTTGTTTTCTAACTAGTGTGAAATATTTCTTCTTTCTTTTCCTACGGATATCTAGTTTCATTGGACATCCTTCTTAATAATTTTCCCTTTCTGTGACTTATTTTTTCTAAAGTCAGGGAGAGAGTAAAGAAAAGGGCGAAGAAATTGAATAATGGAGAGAGGGTAGAAGAGCTGTTTATTAAATTCTGCAGCAAAGTATAAAAATTAAATGTGATATTTATATGTGTATAAGAGTGAAGATTTCAGTTTCACTGGTAAGATCTCTGAAAACCACTGTGAGTTAACCAGCTTACTTAGGATGCTCAGGCGGAAGTCAGGATTTGGTACCTGGCAGGCATGCATGGGGGATGCAGAACTTGTACACTTACATAATGAACAGGTCAGTCTTCACCTGAGGCTTTGAGTGTGTCTCCTAACCTGACAATCCTGTTTGTAGCCTTAGCTGCAACCTCAGCTACGACATGGAGCTATCTTCATGGAGACCACTAGATTGCTACCAAATAGTCTGAAAGTTGAAGTGTATTGATTATTAGGTGTCAAGAGAGATTTCATACTCAGGGATTTGGTTTTTTTTGTTTTGTTTTAATTCTTTGTTCATATGCACTTCATTTTTGAGTGCTGCACATTCAGCATCTTTGGGAGAACCCAATTAGGAGAAGGCCTTAAGGAAACCCTAAGGAAAACAGAACAATTACACAGAGGCCAACTATTTCCTTACCAAGTTTCAAAGGTGGTCATACTTTTAATTTGGAGAGCATTTTTATGAGGAAGAATATTTGTTGATAAATATGTCAGTACAATCTATTTAAAGAGTTACTAGAAGAATTTTTAAGAGTGATTTAGAGGGAACACATAACCATTATGTGATATTTAACAGCAAAACTAGACACTGGATCCATTAGGAGTTACTGGAAAATCTGTGAAAAGTGTGATTTTTAAAAAATTTGAGAGAAAAATTACTCATTTTAACTATAAAGAAAAAGCCTGAGATTCTCTTCTTCCATGAAGAAGGAAGATAGCTTGATGCCAATCAAATTCTTAAAGATTTAAATGACATTTTTATCTCTGTTCTCTCAACATTGCACATTAAATTCCAGAAGGGAGAGTGATACATGAGAGGGAAGAATTGGCTGGTTTTATAAGAAAAAAATCCACTAAGTTTTTTTTTTTTTTTTTAATTTGTTATCAGAGTAAAATAATCTCTTACTATGGCTTAGAAAATTCCGAGCAGGAGAGTTTGTGGTTTGATTGTGCAGAATTTAAGAAATTTGTATAGAGGAAGAATGTCAATATTTTGACCAAAATACCAATATATTAGCTATGTACATTAGTATTTATTCAATTTCTTCTCATTCCCCAACACAAGGCTAGCTTACTTCTTCTGGTGTAGCTGTACTATGACAATTTTATTCTACCTTGTCTACCTTGCCCTCTACGGTATGTATCAAACCATTGTTTCCTTTCATGCCCAATACCAAGATTCTCCCATTCAATGTTGGCTAATAAACTTTGGTCTTTTCAAGATTTCTTATGGAATGGTTTAATTCACTCTCCTCAATAGAAATAAAACCATTTTTAAAACAATGAATAGAAAATGCATGTTCTCTTAAAATGAATGCTTTTTTATCATTTGAGATTTTATAAATTCAAGTTTTTTGATGGGAAACAATTTTATACAGAAGTTGCAAAGATAGTTCAGTGAGCCTCCTTGACTCTTCACCTAGCTTCTCTGTGTGTAACATCTCACACAGGCAGGTGCACTTACCAAAATTAAGAAATTAGCATCAGTGTAATACAATAAAATAAGATTTATTCATATTTCTCTTGTGCTTCTACTGAAGGCCTTTCTCTGTCTCAGGATCCAGTCCTGAAACCCACATTATGGCGGGTCTCTGCTGGTCTTCTCAGCCTCTTCCAGTATGGAACAGTTTCTTGGTATTTCCTCATCTTCTATGAACTTGATTGATCTTGGTGCTTTCAGGAAGTAGTAGTTGGTGACATTTTAAGTTGCCTATCAGTCTGGGTTTGGCTGGTGTTTTCCAGTGGTCACACTGGAGTTATGGGGTTTGGTGATGAATACTGCAGAAGGAAAGTGCCCTTCCCAACAATCGGGTCAGGGGTACATACCTATCATGTCATCCTGGTGAAGTTTAGCTACTCAGTCGCTTGGCTGTGTGGTATCTGCCAGATGGGTGTCCTGCGAGGTCACGGACGAGCAGCCTGAGCAGTGTGCGACTAGCCTATGCTCATCAGCACAAGCACGTCTCCCTCTGGGCTCCCGGGATACGTGGTGCATTTGTGTTATAACTTTGAAAACTCTAGACTATGATTTCTTCAAATGTTTTCTGCCTCTTTCCCTCTCTTCTTCTGTCATCTGATTGTGCATACGAGAGACAACTTGTCCGGCATTTCTTAAATTTCTCTACCTGAATTCTTCCTTCTTCTTCTTCTTCCTTTTTTAAATTTCAATTTAGAAAATAAGTATTGACTTGCTTTCAAATTCCATGGATGTTTCTTTGGTTGCCAAATTGATTAATGGACACCTCAAAGGCGTACTTCATCTCTTTTGCTCAGTTTTTCTTTTTTTAATTTCTAGCATTTCTGTTTGATGCTTTATTAAAGTTTCTTTGTCCCTGATGAAATTACTTTTCTGATCTTTTTTGATTACTACCTTTATGTGAGGCCTTTCAACATTTTAACCATAGCTGCTAAAAGTTTCCTACTTGACAGTTCTAACATCTTGGTCCTATTGGGGCCTGGTGCTGAGGGGTGCTTTATCTCTTCAGTGGGTTCTGCCTTTTGGTGTGCTGCATAATTTTTGGAAGAAAGCCAGAAACATTTCAAAGGCTAGCAGGTATTGAAGTAAATACATTTTGTGATTGAAACAAACACAGCTTCTTAGGTAGATTTTTACTGTGCGGGACTTGCATTAATCTAATCAGAAGTTCTGCTAGGAATAAAGTTTGTGGATCCTAAAGTTCTTCCTAGTCTGCCACCAGGGCTGAATGTCAGTCTTTCAATGACTCATCGTTGCCTGTTTTTCCAGGTAACTTGTCTTCATTCTTGTTCCCTGTTTGGCCTCCTTTTACCTCCTTAGCCTGTGGGCTGCTCTCCAAAGAGAGCCTGTCTCTTCGAGCTCTCCCAACCTTGGTGGGATGGCTGGGAAGGCAGACATTGTCTAGAACCTGCCTCCAGAGCAGCTCTCTGGTGCATCCTGCTCCAGAGCCCCTTTCTAACTGCCCTCGTCCAGAGGGCCTTCTAGACTGCCCTGCTCTCCAGTGCCTTTCTGGAATGCTCTCCTCCAGAGCCCTTTCATGTCTGGAGCCCTTTTCTGGAGTCCTTTCTTCTCTAGCCCCTTGCAGTCTCTTCTTTCAGAGTGCCTTTATAAACCACTCTGCGAGAGAGCACTCGGAGAGCGCTTTTCCCCTTGACGTTGTCCTCTTCACATTCAGGGGGAAGGTCTTCCGGATATGGGGCCCCCTTCAGGCCGTGGCTCCGGGGCTTTCGCGCTCTCACAGGGCCACACTCAGCATACAGCACCTTGCTGGAGAACCCAGCTTCTTATCAGGTGCCCTCGAGCCTCACTATGCTGTGTGACTTTGCGTCCAGGGAGGGCCTGCTCCCTCAGTGACATCTTCCTTGGTGGCGTCTTCACATGGCAGAACACAGAAGGCTAAAGGAAGGAAGTACTCTGTCCTCGCATGGGAGAACAACAGAGCAGCAAAGGGCAACGGAGGCCTGGGCTTCTCTCTGCAGCCTCTTCTCTCGTGCCTCGTTCAGGAGGGCCACAGTGTGCTGGCACGTTCAGACCTGACGAGGGTGAACTGCGAGACTGGGTTAGTCACTGGGCGACTAGCTGCCGAGATGCCTTGTCCCACAGTTCTGTAGAGAAAGTCTGACGTCAAAGTCCTGGAACAGTTGGTTCTTCTGGAGTTTTGAGCAGGATCTGCTCTGCCCTCGGTCCAAGCTCCTGGTGTTGACTGGAAACCTGTCAACTGGCCAGCGGGCAGCGTAGTCTTCACATGCTGCTCTCCTTTGTGTGCACATGTGTGTCCAAATTCTTGTTTTAAATAACAAGGGCATTAGCCATGTGGTACTTGGAGGACCACCCTGCTCCAGTGTGACCCCTCTTACCTAACAATGTCTGTGGTTACTGTGGCCCAACAGGTCCAACTTCTGAGGCGCTGGGCTAGGACTTCAACACGGGTTACAAAGTACAAACTTCAACTTAAACAATGGACGTCTGTAAGCATCTGCCCAAGGGACCAAAGCCTTGCGTTCCTTCCAGGTTCCTGTCTTTACCCAGAATGTGGGCTACTAACATGTCATGAGACATCAGCCTTCTGAGGGGCTCAAGAAACAGTTTCAATTTGTATTTTGGCAGCTTTTCTCCTGTTGAAAGTGTGAGTTCAGTTCTTCCTCTAATACTTTACTTTACTTAAGGAACTTAAGTAGATTTTTTTCACTTTTCTGTGTATGTAGTGAGTCATCAGAAAGTTTATAAAAATTGTATTCTGCTCTTTGAGAATATTAAATTTGCAATTAATCATTCAAGCATCAAGTTAATATCATTTGATTTTAGAACTTGAAATTTACACCATATAAAGGAAGAAACTTCATATAAAATATTTAGATTTTTCTATATATCGATTAGCATCTCCTAGGTGATCAATAAACATGCAATGTGTAATATAGATGCAAAGCAAGCACAGTAACAGTGAAAACACAATGGCAAAAATCACATTTGTGGAACATGCCTGCAATCCCAGAGGCTTGGGAGGCTGAGGCAGGAGGATTTCAAGTTCAAAGCCGGCCTCAGCAACTTAGAGAGGCCCTGCACAACTCAGAGAGATTCTGTCTCTAAATAAAATATAAAAATGGGCTGGGGATATAGCTCACTGGTTCAGTGCCCCTGGATTCAATCCCTGGTACCAAACAAACAAGAAAAAATCACATTTCTTCTGCTTAAAAAAAAAAAAAAAAATATATATATATATATATATATATATATATATACAATTAGATTACACCATGGATATTCTTTGAAATATGGCAGGGTTATTTTAGTTTGCACTGCTGTAAGTTAATTTTTTTTAAATTCAGCAAACCAGGAAAGGTAGACTAGTTTATAGTTCTAGATTTGATATAATCAGGAAAATCACAGAATGCATACTCTTTTTTCAATAGAGATAGTTCCATCCTTTGGGGTAAGTCTGACCCATCTCACGAACACAGGACTTGTTTACTTTAAAAACAGGCCATGCCGATGCTTCCTGTAAGAGCATGTTGTGTCGGCCGGAGTCTAAGTGCCTGCGTGCCTACGGTGTTATAAAGGCTGGGAGGGACCTTTCCTGCAACCTCTCTTATTTCCCAGGATTTACCTCCCTGGCAGCAGCAGGATTTGTGCTCCAGTTAGCAGCACAGAGCTGCCGTGTGCCCACCAACACCGTTGCAATCAGATGTTGTACCCATGGATGCCAGCACAGGCCAACGGCTCTATTCAAACGTCAGAGTACAAGGGTGGAGGTCCCCAGGGACCTATTTTCTAAATTGCCTGAGCATATGTGGTGGCAATGAATGAAGAGAATACACGTGGGGTGGAGCTGTAGCTCAGTGGTAGAGGGCTTGCCTAGCACGAGTGAGGTGCTGGGTTCGATTCTCAGCACCACATATAAATAAGTGAATAAAGATCTATCAACATCTGAAAAATGTTAATAAAAAGGATACAGGTACCCTTGTGGTTGGCAAGGAGAAAGACTTGGTTGTTAGCAGATGGGTATAAGGGAGTGGAAAGAAACTTACTTCCACTAACTTGATATTCCTAGATGTCCTTAGCAGGGTTTACTTTGCACATTCCTGTCACTGGACTTTCAATGTCCCTTACTTCTCTGATATCAACACAGTTGCACTTCTTGCTGGAGCAGGGCTTATTATGTTAAAAGATTAATTGCATTTATTCTGTAAACTTTGTACACAAACTTGAAATGTTATGTAAGGGAGATCTTCAGTTTTTTGATCACTCAGCTAAACACTCCTTTAATGCTGACATTTCAGATTTGGTAAACTAACTCCAAATTATTTATAGTCAGATACAGCTTCTATCATATATATATGAGCATATGGGATTAGGAAGGACTTGGGACAGGTGTCCTGAGTTGTTAGGTATGGCACTGCTTTGCAAGGTCGAATTCATATCATGGACTATGGTCTCTGTTTTGTGCAGGGACACTCAGCTAATCACATGGAGGAGACAGTCACACATCAGGAACACAGTGCTCACTGACTCAAGAGCCCCCAAAGCCAAGACTACTTCTTTCCCAGTTTTCTTTCTTTTCTTTTAAATCTCCCCTTAATGATATCGCAGAAGAAAACATAGTTTCATGTGATCGAAACCCAGACTAGTACAGTTTGAATTTAAAATTAAATTTAAATCTTACCTTCAGTTAAAATGTCTCCTGCTTCTCAACTCAGGGAGAAAATCAGTAAAGTTAGAGACACCATTGTTGAATATAAAATATTTACCTAATTAACAGACATCCTATGGCATTTTATTTCACTTCTATATCCTGGGGTAGTTGCAATTAAGACCAGGTTTTCAATTTCATCTTCTTAGAGCCAAACAAGACCTCAGGTGGGCTTTCAGTCTGTATTCCTCAATGCACAGAAAGGAAACAACCCAGGAGGGACAAAGCCTGTCACTTGTCACCTGTGGAGCTAGGTACTGCACTGGGCATACTGTGGGTTTCAAGAACAGGGCAGGGGAGTAGTGTATCAGCACTTCCAAACCTTCAGGACCACATTTCAGATTCTCCCTCTCCCAAGATTCAGTGGCTGCTTTACCTGTCGCTTCCTCTGAGCAATCCCGACCCCCGCAGCTGGAGGCTGAGTTGGATTCAGAGAAGGAGACTTAAGTAAAATCTTGGAGAACCAGACTTCTGCTTTTCTCACTGAGGAAGGAGTAATAGATACGAAAATCAGCAAGGCAGGAGGGCCCTGGAGGGTGCGACTTGAGAGGAGATGTTGATGCCTTGCGGTTTTGCGGTTTTGCACTGCGTGTGGGTTACACCTCCATCTGTGCTTGTGGAAATTTCCAGGGCCATGTCTGGGACACTTTGAACATGGAGATAGAAAAGGAAACTGTACCAATGGATTCTAAATCATTTGTAAAGACAGGGACTCTACAAGTCTATAGTGACAAAGGGAAATGAATTAGTAAATAAATGCTAAATAAAGGAAAGTCTACTTTATAGTAGAGAGCACACCAATAAATATGAAATAATGATCAGGTTAAAAAATCACTATTTAACAAACATCCTAGGACTCAAGAATTGAACAAGAATCATCAACAATACTGAAATTGGCTAGTGAAAGTTTGATTAGGTACAGAATGATTTCATGATTTTAAGCATATAGTTAATACATCCTTTACAGTGGAAATATCTGACAGACTCCATCCAAGGCAAAAGACAAATCCTAGCCTCTGGGGATAGGCCGTTAGCAAGTGCCTCCTGATAGCATGCGGAGAGCAGAGTCCACCATTACTTTCCTGGTATTATGACTTAAGTCATGAAGAATTATCACACAAACCCTAGATTATATCCTGAACCTAAAAATGATATTTTGGGATAGATGTGTGAAACAAATTTGGGTTCCAGGTGACAAATGGTAATATTAAATTGATATTAATTAAATAAAGAGTTGATTTTTTGTATACAATATTGCCCTTAGAAAATATACCAGAGTTCTTCAGAGATAAGAGTTATTGCATCAGCAAGTGATAATGAAACTTACAAAGCAGTTATGTGTCTTATACCTGCAAGTTTTCTGAAAATTGAAAAGCCTTTAAAAATAGAAAAGGTTAAAAGAGAGATAAAATTGCTGATTAGAATATTGTTAACACAGAGATGGAGAAACTGGACCTCTGTGTGTTAATTTTTGTGGATTTTTTTCCTTGAATAATAATGATCTTGAGTGCTTTTCATTTAGTCAGCAATATCAGATCCCTACAGAGTACAGTTATCACCTGTAATTTTCCACTGTTGCTAATTAAAATGTCTGTAACAAAAAAGCTGAATTTTAGTGTTCATTTGCTAACACAACCTACAGAGTATGCACTGTAGGGTTGGATTTCACTAGCAATCCTGAAGCTGTGACATAAACAATATGGAGAATAAATACATTTTCAACTTGTCTTTTATATCAATTCTGTAAAGTCGCTCCTTAGAATGATTCTCTATGCAGAACACCTTTACTGATAGAAGTATGGATTTAGGGGCCCTTGAGGATGAGCCATCTCAATGACAGCACCCACAGCTTCAGAGGTGGGAGCTTCTCTTGGCAGCTCGTCACATCTGTAGCCTTCTTTGGTTTTACCTTGTTCTAAGCAGTCAATGGAAGTCACCTGGTACTTTCCAGGTTCTCCCCGGCCAGACCTATGAATACAGTGAGTGTTCTTTCTATTCCCCACATTATGCAGTGTGAAGTCTTGCTCACTGTCCCTTCGGTGCGTAGGAGGTGGCTCTCACTCTAGCTTTTGATAGCACCTCCTTAAAACAGTCACCTGGGAGTCTTTCCCTGTCTATTCCTCAATCCAAAAGCTACAGGCATATTTCTCAGACCAGCACCCAAATTCCAGGCATCAAATTTCATTTCAGTTAACTATGGCTTCATTACACATCACCTCTTGAATATTATTGGTTTACAAGATATCAACAAAAATATTCCATTCCATGTCACTACTAGGTGGTCTAGTGGTTTGTCCAGGGAATAAGTGAGAATTTCTCCTGCCTGACAATGTAGTCACCAGAAAGATGCAGGATGGTAAGTTGCTTGTTGTCGTATTTGCCAACACCAAAAGGTTCCAGTCACAGGCCTAGTGCCTGGTCAGGAATGGCAGGTGGGACCACATGTTCTAGTCCAGAAAGTTGCAGGACTTCTACGTGGCAGCTCAGGGTTCAGAGAGTGATCATGCTCAGGGATAGAAGATGACACTGCTCATGTCTCAGCAATAGGGACCAAGAAGTGGAAAGGTGGAGTTTTATGGAATCTCCCCCAAGGATACACAGCTAGTTAGCCTTCAAACAGGAGTAGAAGCAACAGGAAACTGCTTTTGCTAGACTAGAAGGGGATATAGAAAAAGGAAACCTCTAGCATAACTTCACATTGTTTACAAAAATTAAATATAGATAAGAAACCTATATTGAAATCTCAAGTATTACATCTCTAGGAAACAGAAAATATATGATCCTGTGATTTTTAGACAGGAAAATACTTATTTAGTTATCACAAAAATGGTCATAAAGGAAGAAAATGACAAATTGGAGTTACTCAAAATTTATTATCTTCACACATCAGTGCACACTAAAAGGAAAATAAATAGCCACTTAAAAATTCTAAGAAAATATTCACCATGAATATCATATAACAGCATCTAGGCTGTAAATGATCCCCAAATCAATAACATAAAGACAAGCAAACTCCTACTGAGTGACAACAAGGCATAAGTAGACATTGCAAATAAGGATATACAATGATCAACAGTCTCATTATAGGAGGATCAAACATCATTAGTTATCAAGAAAAGATTAAAATCACAAGAAAATATTTCTTCATGCCAAGTGAAAATTAAAACCAATAAAAATAGAGCAAATTAAATTCAAAGAAAGCAAAAAAGAAATAATAAAATAGTAGATGAGAAATCAAGAAAACAAAACAAGAACTTAACAGTCAAAATGAACAAAACTGAAAGCTAGTTTTCTAAAAAATATATAAAATTGGTAAGCCTCTAGCAAGACTATGAGAGAGAGAGAGGAGAGAGAGAGAGAGAGAGAACACAGATTACTAATATCACAAATGAAAGAAGGAAACCCAGTAGCAGTCCCATGGACATGAAAGGGATAAGAAAAGAATATTCTGAATCACTCTAAGTCCCCAAATTCACCACTCTAGATGAAATTGACCAATTGCCTCTAAAACTCACACAAGAAGAAGAAATAAATTAAATAAATTGGCCGATATCTTTTAAAGGAATAAAATGAATAATTTTCCAAAACAGAGAATACCAAGTTCAGAAAGTTCATCAGTGAATTTTACCACACACTTAAGGAAAAATTTTTATCAATTCTCTACACTTACCAGAAGCAACAAAAGGGCTAGTTCCCAATTCATTCTAAAAAGCCATAATATTTTACTACTAAAACTAAAGTCATTAAAGAAAACTACAGATTAATTTATCTTATGGACAGAAATGCAGAATTCACCAACAAAACATTAGCATATTGAATCCAGTAGCGTAGAATTCTGTATGATGAACAAATGGGACCTATCTCACATATGAAAGACTTGTTTAGGGCTTATTCATACAAATACATGCAGAAAAGTTTTAGACAAAATCTAACATTCATTCCTGAAAAAAGTGAACTAGGAAGAGAGAGAACAATCTCTATTTGAAAAAGAATACCTAAAAATTCTACAGCTAATGTTACACTTGATGAATAATCCAGAATTTTCTTGAAAGATCAGTAATAAGACAAAGATGTTTCTTTTAGCAATGCTTTTCAACATTACAGTAGAAGTCCTAGCTAATGCAATAAGAAAAGAGAAGGTAAATGATACGCAAACTGGAAATAAATAAACTGTCTTTGTTCTCAGATGATAAATGTCTATGGAGAAAATACAAAAGAATCATCAAAAGAGAAACTCTTGAAACTCCTAAACAGTTATAGAAAAGTTGCAGCATTTATATAAATAATACTCAAAAAGTACATTGCTTTTCTATATTCCCAGCAATGAACAAGTGAAATTTAAACTAAAAACATACTGTCATTAACACCTAAAAAATTGAGACACTTAGCTTTATAAAAGTATATATAAGCTATCTCTGAGGAAACTATTCAATTCTGATGAATTATATCAAATAATGAATACATAAACAAAGGCATTCCATGCTTGTGAGTGGGAAGACTCAAAACTGTCAATAAATCAGTTATTCTCAACTTGATTTGCAGGTAATGCAACCCTGTCAAATGCCATTGTACACTTTTGTGAATATTGAGGAAATGCTTCCGATGTTTGTATAGACATAAAAAAGACCCAGAATAATCATTTTACTATGAAAGAGCCAGACTGGAGGACTGAAATCACCCAAGTTCAAAACTTCCTATGAAGCCACAGTATTCAAAACAGTGTGATATTGGCAACGTACAATATCACTACTGAACGTAAAACAGAATGGAGACTCCCAAATTGATGCTCGTGCATATGGTCAGGTGTGTGTGTGTGTGTGTGTGTGTGTGTGTGTGTGTGTGTGTGTGTGTTTTAAAGAAGCAGAAGCAATATGATAGATCAAAGATAGTCCTTTCAACAATGGTGCAGGAGCAACTGGCTATTCCCAAGGAAAAAGTAAATCTAGCCACAGACCTTGCCCTTTTTAAAAACAATCAGCTCAAATAAGATCACTGACCTAAATATAAATTACACAACTATAAAATTTCTATAAGTTAATGCAGAAGCCTAGATACCTTTGGTATGGTGATGTCTTTTTGAATACAACACAGAGTATGCTCCATGAAAGTATTAGGTGATACTACTGATCTTGTTAAAATTTAAAACTACTCTGTGGAAGAATGTTGAGAAAACAATATGGCAAGCCACAGACTGGGAGAATATCTGTGTAAAAACCTCTAGTGAAGACTGTTACACAGAACATGCGGAGAACCTTAGCTCAACCAGAAGACAATGAATGACCCAAATGAACTTGAATAGACACGTCCCCACTGTAGATACACAGATGGCAAGCACAAGTAACTATATGAAATGCTGATCCAGCCTAGTCTTATTAGGGAGTTGAAATTAAAATGACAATGAGGTATCATTACACATTTATGAGTATGGCCCACATCCAAACACTGACACATCACCTACCAGAAAGGACATGGGACAGCAGGAACTCTCACTGATCCTGGGAGTGCAAAATAGCACAACGCCTTCGGAGGCTGATTTGTCAGTTTCTTAGGAAAGGGAGCATACTCTTACTACACGATTAGCACACGTTGCTCTATACCAAAGGAACTAAAACTTTATGTCCATGCAGTATGCTGCTGATGTTTACAGCGCCTTTATTCATGATTCCTCAAATTTGGAGACATCCATGGTGTTCTTCAAAACTGAATGAATAAGTGAACTTAGCACACCCATAGAGTGGAGTGTTCATTATAAAAAGAAAGGGGTCATTGAGCTATGAAATACAAGGAACAGACAATGCATGTTACTAAGTGAAAGAAGTCCATCTGGAGAAGTCCATCTACTGCATGACTCCAACCACATGACTCTTTCCGAAGGACAAAACTACAGACACCAGAAAAAGAGCAGAGGTTGCCAAGGATTTGGATGGAGGGAGATACGAGAAGCAAAGCTCAGAGGATTTTCCAGAGCAGTGAAACTCTTGGATAAAGCTGGACACATGTTTTTAAACCTCTGTCGAAACTTGTACAATGTGTAACAATAGTGAACTTTAATGCACAGTTCAAACTTTGGCAGACAAAAATGTCTCAAGACAGGTTGATTGATTGTTGTCAGTATACCACTGTGGCTCAGGATGTGGAGGGTGTGTGTTTGCAGACAGGGAAGTTGTGAAAATTTCATTCAATTCTACTGTGAATTCAGTTCTACTGTGAATTCAGTTCTAAGACTGCTCTGAAACTCACGTTTATTAAATTAAAATGCATACATATAAAAGCCTGACAGCATTAAGTGTTGGCAAGGATGAGGAGCTAATTAGACTCATAAGCTGTCAGCAAAAGTATAAAAATCATGCCTCTACTCCTTTCGAAAACCAGCTGACATTCTGCAATAAAATTAACCACATGCCCACCACCTTATGACCCAGCAGTTGGGCCACTGTGTATAAGTCATGAAAACTTTATGTCCTCTCAGTGTTTATGTTTCTATTCAGTTTCATACAATACTTGCATAAGCAGTCTATTATTTATTACAGCTTTATGTTTTCTCTGTATATCCTTTAACTTGAGAAAAGATAATTAGCAGTTCATGTTTTCAATTAAATATCATTCAACGTCAAAAAAGAACTGAACAACTTAAAAAAGTCACAACTACATTATTTAGAGTAAGACTCCCATAGCACAAGAAATAAAAGCAAGAATCAACAACTGGGATAGATTCAAACTAAAAAGCTTTCTCTCAGCAAAGGAAACTATCAGAAATGTGAAGAGAGAGCCTACAGAGTGGGAGAATATTTTTGCCAACCATACCTCAGATAGAGCACTAATTTCCAGAATCTATAAAGAACTCAAAAAACTCTACACGAAGAATACAAATAATCCAATCAACAAATGGGCTAAGGAAATGAACAGACACTTCACAGAAGAAGATGTACAAGTAATCAACAGATATATGAAAAAATGTTCAACATCCCTAGTAATAAGAGAAATGCAAATCAAAACTACCCTAAGATTTCATCTCACCCCAATTAGAATGGCGATTATTAAGAACACAAGCAACAATAGGTGTTGGCGAGGATGTGGTGAAAAAGGAACACTCATACATTGCTGGTGGGGTTGCAAATTAGTGCAGCCACTCTGGAAAGCAGTGTGGAGATTCCTCAGAAAGCTTGGAATGGAACCACCATTTGACCCAGCTATCCCACTCCTTGGTCTATACCCAAAGGACTTAAAATCAGCATACTACAGAGATACAGCCACATCAATGTTCATTGCTGCTCAATTCACCATAGCCAGATTGTGGAACCAACCTAGATGCCCTTCAGTTGATGAATGGATAAAGAAACTGTGGCATATTTATACAATGGAATATTACTCCGCAATGAAGAATGATAAAATTATGGCATTTGTAGGCAAATGGTTGAAATTGGAGAATATCATGCTAAGTGAGATAAGCCAATCTCAAAAAACTAAAGGACGAATGATCTCGCTGATAAGCGGATGAGGACATATAATGGGGGTGGGAGGGGTTAGCATTAGGTTTAGGGTTAGGTTTAGAGTTAGGCTAAGGAGAGCGGTAAGAATGAAGGAAAGAAGGACTGTATAAAGGGAAAAGGGTGGGAGGGGTGGGGGGGAAGGGAAAAAAAAGAAACATCATTACCCTATGTAAACGTAAAAAAATAAATAAAAAAAAAATAGAGTAAAACAGCTAGAGTAACAGAAAGCAAACTCCATTATTCAATTTGTATGAAATAACAAGACAGAGAATTAACCTATGGTAATGGTCTATTATCAGTTATCTATGGGCAAGCGTGGATCAACTGGAAGGGCTCAGGACTCCTCAGTGTCTGTGCCTCAGCTGATCCTCTTGTGTGGAATGCTCTTCTCTTGCATTTCCATACCACCGATTTATTCTGTTTCTTTGAGTATTTACTTAAGCATGTCCTTCTCAAAATGGTAGCTTCTGTAGGCTTTATTTTCCTGTTCTTCATGGCTAGCCTTGCCTTCTTTCATAAAACAAAATTCACTTATCACGTTATCCTATGTTCTCCTGAAATAATAACTCCCTTGAATTCAGGTTCATGTCTTAAAATTCCCATGCATCCTCAAGACTGAGTTGGCACCTAACAGACACACACTCATCTTCATCTTCCAATCGCTGATTCTGATTTAGGGCTGCTCTTTGGATCAGTACTCCCTTCACCTCACTTTCTTATTCTCTTGTTAGTTATTTACATTGTCTCTGCTTGGATTTTGGGTTCTTCTCAATATTCTTATGACTCTAAATATTTCCCATCTCAGATTTTCCTTGCCCTTTTGTCTGAATTCCCATGGGTTGCCCTGAACAGCCTGCATTTCCAGGACTAGCTTTATGCATAATTCTTAAGTCATTCTCAAAATATTTCTGAATGAAATGTTGGGAATTATATCATGTCAATTGTGGAGGAAATCAAACTTCGAACACCCAAGTTCATAGAATCGTTTAAGTTTACACAATGTTTAACTAGAAAATGTTAATCCCTGAGACTGAAACTGTGCTTATGCTTGATAATCAGTGTCCAAAACACTATAAAGATGAGACTCTTGGCTTTCCATGTTTCAATAAAATTCTTACTGTTAAATAAATCATGTTATCCCACTTGATTTTAAATTAAAAATGAGAAATAAATTTACTATTATAACAAGTATAATAATGTATTTTCCCCAAATATTAATTCCTTTTCTTTTCCATAGATATACAGAGACATTCCATCATGTACACAATATTTTGTGTGTGTGTGTTTTGTATTTGTTTGGAAAGAAATACTGCTGGTTTTATATAAGTCTTTCTGCAGATTCAAACTGATTTAGATGAGATTTACTTTGAAACCAATAGGCAGTATCTATATTACAATTCCCTTCTTTTTTCTTTTCTTCCCCTTTTATTCTTTGCAACCCTATCCCTCTGAGTTCCTGCTCATCAATCATACTGGGAAGCTGACTTATATTCTCCACACTTCACCACTAACTGGATTACAGAACTGAAAAACTTACTCAAAGTTTAAAATGTGATAAACGTAATCAAATTGCTCTAGTCAAATTCTAACAGTGGTGAATAGATGACACTAATTACCTTTTCTTATTATGCTACAAATGTGGTTTACTCCATCTTTATTCATGAAGAGCTATCATGCGGCCCACTAAGGGGACTGCAGCAGGATGTAATATTGCCTTATTTGTTTCCTTAGTTTTACTTCTTTCTTTTACCAGCTTTCGGGAGATGTAATTTTAAGCTGCGATATATTTATATGCAGTAGTTTTTTATCCACTTTGGAAGATAATTGTTACCCACTGCAAAGCTTCACATTTTACATAAACAAGTGCTTTCAAAACTCCAGTAAAATGACATAAACTTTTTTTTTCTTGTTGTTGAAGTTTATTTTTGTTTGGGAAGAAGTGAAATTGTTTCAACTCAGTTAACACAGAAAACAAATGGGGCTAGGCTGGCAAAGAGCATGGAGATGAGAGAAAATTTACCATTCTTTTCAGAAAAAAATATAGAAAACAATACTTTATAAATGTATTCTTCCCTGGTACATGAGGAAATTTCTCATAATTCACCTTGAAAATAGTTTACAGAAGATAACTGCTGAAACTTGCTTATGTGCTATCTTATTTTAAAAAAATTTGCATCCTATTTCTAGTGGTCCTGATAGAGGTGGTTTCACAAACTTGTCCCTAAATGATTACAGACCCGCTCGCCACATCAAGTGCTGCTCTCAAGAAAATTATCTGCAAATGTTTCTGCTTCTCTTTGTCAGATAACCAGAATTTGTTTTGCTTTTATGTTTGCAAGAAGGATACCCTGAGGATTCTTCCTGGGTCCATAAACTTATTTTAGGATATTAAAGCAAAAAGCAGAAATATACCCCCACTATCACAAATGCAATAGAACGTAGATTACTTTTAGCATCTTGGAATTTTAAGCATTCCAATACTATAAGTGTATCTGAAGTTAAAGAGACTTATGTAAATAAAATGAGTAGATTGGAAGTTATACACATGGAAATTAATTCAATGAGTGGTTTGTGATCTTCCCAGAGATACTCCACGTGGGAATGCAAGATAGGGACCAAATTACAAATTAAAAATTAATTTGCAGGGCTGGGAAAGCATGTACCCAGAATGCTTTGTACAATCCAGTTTTATTTCTGTTATTCTGGATTAATTGTCAACAATATTTCATTTCAATTTTCAGCTGCTCTCCTTAGGGAACCAAACTAGGTGGGTACCCTACCTATATGCAATTGTTAGCAGAATTGCATTTGATACTGAGAGCAAGTGAAAGCTTCCAAAGGACTTAAATAGGGGACTGCCTTGGTTTGGTTCCCATCATGCGAACACATGACTTGATGCTGGGCAGCGAAGAGTTTGGCGGAAGAGCATGGTGCCAGGTGGCTCCAGCAGAGTGGGCTGAGGGTGTGTGGACGACGTTGGGCAGTTGAAAGGATCCCAGTGCTGCCGTTCTTTTTAAACCCTGATAAGAAGCTGGGTGTTTCCTCCCATCATGAGATGGAAATTTTGTAAGGCACTAAGTAGTTTAACTCAAATACCAAATTTGTGTTTTTCCCATTGATTATTGTGCCCACTGTATCATAGTGGAGTTGGAGGAAAGAAATGGGACCAACTGTGACCAACAGCAGGGGGCTTGTACCAAGGATGTTCCAGGAAGGACAAGGTGGGTGTGGCATGTGTCTTGGACACACAGCAATGAAGGTTTCAGGGATGGCCTGGGGGATGTGGTCTCAAGAATGACTCCCAGATTTACTGACACGAGGACATGGTGCTATTTAATGGGGGCAGGCATGTGCAGACTTCAGAAAGGAAAAATCTACATGTGTTCGCAAATACTACAGTTTGGGAAATCTTGATATATACAAATTACAACAGCAAATTTTACGTACCAGGCTGTAATCACAGAACTATGGTATCATGATATAAATTTTGACATTATTGGAATATAATTGATAATTAAGTGAACATCTGCCCCTAGATTATGACATATAACAATTTTTTTTCAGAAAAAATGTCATATTTAGAATTGTTCTAGTACCATTACTTCATCTAATGGTGCTGACTCTCTTCTGGCAGCTGTACTGTGCAGGAAGGAGGGGAGCCAGCCAAGCTCCACCTATGAAACCAAACAATAGTTCTCTTTCAAACCAGCAGAATTTTCTCCTAAGGTTAAATTTCAATAACATGATCAACACTGTTTCACAAACAGCTAAATATAAACAATTTGATTGCCACATTGTACACTCTTTTCAACTGCACTCTTGGATCTCCAATAATCAAAGGGAATTTCTGTACTTCAGATACATTTCCACTTAATGCATTATATTCTCTTCTTTAGGAAAATTAATATTCCTATACTGGTTCTCTGAAATTAAAAATGTCAAGGCTGGGGTTGTAGATCAGTGGTATATCCCTTGTCTGGCAAGTCTAGGGCACTGGGTTCAATCCCTGACACCACGTAAAAACTAAATAAACAAAATAAAGGTATTGTGTCCATCTACAACTCAAAATTTAAAAAAGTCATACCTAGATATTATATTTATTTAATCACTTGTTCTTTTTCTTTGCATTTTGGGATTTTTTTCTTCAAATAAAATCTGTCATTGATCTGATTTAGCCATGTTTTTATTCATTTTTTAATTTATGTTTTTAGCTGATATTTTAAGTGATTTTTAGAAATATTTGTGGGATAATGTGTATATTTCAATACATACACTACCTTGCATATAATATAATGTAATATTTAAATCAGGCCAAACGCTTATCCTCTCAAGCATTTATCATATCTATAGGTGAAATCTTTTAAAACCATTCCTTTTGACCTTTTGAAATCTGTAACGCACCCTTTGTTACCTTTAATGTAGTTTAGGTGTGTTCAATGACTTCACTGATTTTCTTCAAGAAGAAGTTTCGCCACATGGTACTGGTGTTAAAATAGATACATAGATTAATGATACAGAATAGAAGACACAGAGACACAACTACATTTACAGTCATCTGATCCTTGACAAAGGTGACAAAAACATACAGTGAAGAAAAGGCAGTCTTTTTAACAAATGGTGCTGGGAAAACTCGTTATCCATATGTAGAAGAATGAGACTAGACCCTTATTTCTCACCCTGCACAAAAATCAACTCAAAATTAACCGAAGACCTAGGAATTAGACCAGAAATTATGCAACTCCTAGAAGAAAATGTAGGATCAACACTCCAAAATATAGGCACAGGCAACAATCCCTAAAGTTCATGAAATAATGGCGGGAATGAATAAATGTGTTGGCATCAAATTAAAAAGGAAACAATTTGTAAGAAGAGAGAACCTACAGATTGGGAGAGAGATTTGCTAGCTACTCTTTTGAAAGAGGATTAATGTTTAGAGTATATAAGGAACTCAAAAACCTCAAAATTATATACTCCAAGGAATCCAATTAATAAATGGGCAAATGAATTAAACAGACACTTTCAAAAGAAGACACAAGTGGCCAACAAATATTAAAAAGTGTTCAATATCATTTATGGAACTACAAATCAAACTATCCTGAGATTTCATCTTAGACCGTTCACAATGGCGGTCAACAAGAACAAAAACAATAACAAATGCTAGAAAGGATGTGGAGAAAAAAGGACACTCTTACACTGTTGGTGGGATGGTAAATTAGATGGCGATTCCTCAAAAGACTAGGCAAGGAACCACCTTATGACTCAGCTGCACCACTTTTCAGTATTATCCTAAAGAATTAAATTTAGCAAACTGTAGTGATACATGCATACCCATGTTCATAGCAGCATGATTCACAATAGCCAAACTATGAAACCATTCTAGGTATTCATTAATGGATGAATGGGTTAAAAAATGTGGACTATACACACAATGGAGTTTTATTCAGCCATAAAGAAAACATGAAATTATATCATTTACAGGAAAATGAATAGGAATTGAGATCATTATGGTAAGTGAAGTCAGTCAAACTGAGTAGGTCAGGGGACATATGTTTTCTTTCATATGCGGAAATTAGAGAATAAAAAAGAAAAGAAAGGTGGAAGAGATCACATGAAAAGCAAAGTGAGATGAATAGAATAGAGCAAGGGTGACCAGGAGGTGTGAAGGGAGGAGGATGGTGTTAGGAGGGATATTGGCCAGACTGTATGGCTATATTGTGTGCACGTACCAATAGGTAAAAACAAATCCTACCATTATGTACGACTATAATGCACCCACAGCTAGAAGATTGAGAAGTTGTATTCTGTTTATGTATGATATGTCCAAATTCATTCTAATGCAGGCAAGATTTGCCTGCATTAATTAGAACAAATTTAAAACTGGCCAAATTGCCAAGCATGGTGGAGCACACCTGTGATTACTGCAACTCAGGGGGCTGAATCAGGAGGAACGAAAGTTCGAGAACAGTCTCAGCAATTTAATGAAGCCCTAAGCAAATTGGCAAGAACATGTCTCAAAATAAAAAGGGCTTAGAATATGGCTCAGTGGTTAAACACCTCTGGCTTTAATGCCCAGTACAAAAATAAAAAAGTAAAGAAAAAAAAAAGGCAAAATTTAAACGATTTTCTCCTTTTAAAAAGAACGCCTTTCTTATCTCCTATCTCATGCAATTTTAAAAATTTGACTAGGAAAGACACCTTTTACTCTGTGTTTTTTGTATCTTCTGGGTCTTGGAGCGGAAGAGTGTATAGTCTGTTTCCTGGTACCGTGCCTTTCTCCCCCTCTACTGGACTCCTCCCTGACTCCTTTACTCCTCTCAGGTTCTTAAATATCCTTCTGGAATTTCATTATGCAAATAAAAAAACTGCAAACATTAAAAAATGTGGAGAGACAAAAAGGTCTGTTGTCTATATGCTTTCCAATTTAATGGAGTATCATTTAGAGGAATATGTTACATTTCTTCTTTTGTATAATATTTTCATACTTCTCATTTTTAATGTGTTTTATGTCCAACTCAGCACCATTAACATACTTCTAAGTTTTTTAATATGAATCCACTCTTTTCTTCAAAATGTGTTGGTAGATTTTCCTTGACAACTTGCTATATATAGTTGTGCACTGTTTGAAACTTGATTGATTGGCAGACTCTATGATATATTGTGCAATTTGTTTAATTCAGGAGATGAGGGACATCACAAAACTTTCATGAGTATTTTTAAACTCATTAGGAACTGAAATTGCTGACTTGTTGATACATGATACATATTTAAGCTGTGCTCCCTATGTTTAGAGTTTCCCTGTTACTAAGATTTAAATTTAATTTGTTTGTTGAAAAATTAGTGTGCAGAGCAATCTCAAGGTTCTTGAACTCTTAATTAAATAGAATCTTATGCTTTGATTTTCACATACCTATCATGGCATTTAATGGCTAAAAGTAGATCTTACCACCCAACAGCACAGGGAAATGACTAGGCATATCTGTGGTACAGTCAGGGCACTTTTATAAGCTGAGTTGTCTTCTTAGGGAAGAAGTTATGATTTGAGCACTTCTGATTTTCTTCTGACCTTCCTGAGCCTTTCTATCCAGTACATATTTCCAAATTAGGGTGTTGATTTTTTAACCAAATATTGCTAATTATTTTTCACCAAATTGCACAGCTCTCTAAAGAAGAGTTATGTGCTGATTTCTTTTTTTGAGTACTATTGTTTTTACATTTGATTTTTTTTTTAACTAATATTTTCCAAGTTCTGTGTGTGGGATTGAAACCATTCATTTTCATTGATAAGGTCAGGTGCCACTTAATGATGGTCATCTATGCTGAAAAATGCATCATTGGGGACTCTACCCCCATGAAAACTTCAGAGAACATACTTACACAAACTAAGACTATAATATCAATAGGCAATATCAGCTTTGGGAACCACTATGAAGTAGGTGCTCCATCATTAATCAAAATGTGCAGTGCATATATGGTTTATTTTGATGCCTATTCATTAGCTTGGTGTGATCTCTCCAGTTTTATGGGGGTAAGATATTTTGGTCTGCATTTTTTTTGCAGCAATTTTTCATGGAAGCCTTTTCCTATTGCCTTTGGGTAATCATAAGATAAAGAAATCATAGCAACTTAGTCAAACTTAGAAAATATCTACCTTTTGTCATTTAAATATAGTTTGATATATTAATAACACCCATTTTGTCACATTATACAATAGAGAGAGAGTCAACTTGGACTTATTCTATAGATTTATTATATAATGTACAAGAGTTAATAGACATTTTCAATAAAACACATACAAGTATTATATAATCCAAAGATTTATTCTCTAAAACAAAATAAACAATAATCAGCCCAAGTGTGTCACATTCAAATCACATCAGGTTAGATATTTTCAAATACTTATCATTAACATGTTATGGGGACAAGTTAAAATTTAGCATCCTGTTATAATAACTTGATCAGTATCCTTGTAGGTTAAAATTGCATATATAAATGCAATATGTCTTTCATGTACTATTATAGCATAAATATTATATATTCTATGTTATGTGATACCTTATCTATTTTTCCATACCCATTATTTATGGGGAGTATATATGTATTTCTTTAAGCTCCCCAGAGTACCCAAGATAAATGTAATCTTATCACATTACATGTGTTAAGCTAACTTTTTTTAGCTTTAGAAAATTAAATTCTTAAGATTCAGAATTATATTAACCAAACAACTAAAATCAAATCAAACCAAACAAACAAAACCAAAAGAAAATCTAAAAAAATAAAGTTTCTTACTTGGAGTTTGACAACAATAATGTAAGGATGTTTTTTTGAATTAAAGAAAAGTGTCCACCATAAAATTTTTGGAATAGATGAGGTAGAAAGAAACCGCTGACAAAAGATGCAGGAATCTGGGATAGCAAACTATGAAACGTCTGAGTTGCCTGAGACGATTATTTTCAAAGATGATTTTGTGTTACTATTTTCCAGAACACTTTTGTTATTTCCAGGGCACTCCTGTGTGTGTGTTGATCCTCCATGGGTTCCTATAATCTGCAAAACCCGATAATACAAATTGACTGCTGAGGTCCTGAGGCCCACAGAGACTTTTCTTCAGAGATTCTCTGTTTAATTTTTAAATTTTTAGGAAGGCTCCATTGGAGGCTGTCCTTAGCATTGACAGTGACTGAAATGTTGGACTGATTTGCATTTCTTTATTAGGGACCCCCAACCCAGAGAAAAATGTCACTAACAGACTCAAAGCAACCTTGCAAATGAGGCCACTGGTGGGCACTTGGCAGTCATCCGGCCAGCACTGCAGTCTGCATTCCCGGAGAATCAGAAAGTGAGGATGTGAGGCCATCCTGCCCCCCTCGGCCCTTTTCTTAGCCATTTTGCTGTAAAGAACAGAGAAACATCCATGCTCTGCTCACTGGAGGAGGACAGTCCTTCCAGTCACCAAGCTTCACCCCTAACAGCTACTTAATAGTGCCATGAGGAAGTGGGATTAAGAGCATTTACTTTACACCCACAGCAAGAGTGATACGGACCCTGACTTTGACAGGAGAGTGTCTGCCAGCTCAGTTCTGCATGTGCAGTGCAGGGGCTGGAGCTGTGTGCTGGCTGACCCCCCACGCCTGGGCACCCACCCTGCCATCTCCTCCGTTATTCGCACCTCAGTGCCTCCGTAAGCAGGGAGGACCCCCAGTGGGACAGCAATATGATTCGACTTTCCCTCCCAGTCAGTGCTGGGAACTTTCAGTCTGACTTCCCACAATGCATTTCTTCGTGGAATCATGAAGTACAGCAAGATGCCTGCAGGAGACACATTTCTGATGATTCTTTCCCACTTGAGAGTGTAACAGGTTGGCAATTTTAAAAAGGAAAGAAATATCCAAAATGTTTCTTACAGATCACAGATATTAACAGTCAGGAATCTGCTCAAGGGCTCTGCCCCTGTTTTATTGTTGAATAAGGAGCGTATCTGTGAGCAAACACACCTGCAGAGCTCAGAGTCTGCTCAAGCCCCCGGTGAAAGACCGGATGGAAGGAAGCAGGAAGAATAATCACCTCTTCCTCCCCATGGCACGTGGCTTTAAATAAATTTGGATGCTGACAGGTAACATAATCAGGAGGTGCAGTCAGGTGAGGACCATGGTCCATATGTGCTCATGGGGTTCTGGGGCCTTTTCTTGGTTCCAATGTGTATGGTCAAATGAATGTCACACACCAGTTATTATTTGATTTGAGAAAGTCCAGATGAGTTTATGACTTCTAATAGTCATAACAGAGTAACTGAATAAAACTTTAAAATCTGCAAAGAAAAAAACATATTTGTTTTTGTTATGCTAGACACCTAAAACGAAACAGCAGTTCTACTTGCAGACTCTGAAGTTTGTGTGAACTCACCTTCTAAAATTCCAACTGTTCTCAGATGTGTAGTGTGTGAAGGGTGGGGTTTCTTGCCATAGGTCACCTTGACCATCCCTCAAGATCAAAACCAGGCAGCCAAACACATTTCCCTGTGCTTCCTTTCCTGCTTCACCCCTTGAGCCCCAGAGAGGCCCAAAGAGGTGCTTCCCCACATGAGGTGCACAGTGTTGAAGGGGAAAGAAGAGCCGAAGTGTGCGTTAAACAGGAAAAATTGAGATATTTTGACTAAACAGTAAATTACTAAAACAAATTATTTTCAGTTTAAATGAATATAAGGCTATTGTTTTCTAGACACCAGAAAATTCAAAAACTCCTGGTGTTGCCATGTTTTATTCAGAGATAATTGATTGCATGATGAATATATTTTAAAAAGTGAAAGAAAAAAATAATTTCTGTTTGACTACAGCATTTGTTGTGCCTGCTTAACTTAATGGATTCATTCAGCAGAGAGTTGTACTAGTGAGCCGAGCCGAAAAGAAACTTGCAATTTGGGTATGAGGTAAGGAAAACACTATTGGGGTGGGTTGGAGGGTATAATACATTTTTTAAAGTATTATTTCTTGTATAATTGAACCCTACTAATGGTATGAATGCATGGGATTCAATGTGACATTTTGATACATGCATAAACTATATAACGATTTAGTTGAAGTAATTGGAATGTCCATCCCTTCAAACATTCACCATTGCTTTGCAGCAATAACATTAAAATCCTCTCTCCAGCCATCTTGAAATGCATAATACATTATTGTCAACCATTTTCACCCTTTTGTGAAGTATACCACAGCACATTCTTCCTCCCTACATGTAATTTTGTACCCATCTCCCCCAATCCCTCCCCTGTACATCACCATATATTTGTAGTTATAAGCTTTCAATGGAAAAATTATATTTGAGCAGTATAAAATAAGAAATAACTATATAGTACTAAAGAGAACAGAACTTACATTCAGTTTTGTAACTGGATAATTCAGTTTTTACAAAGAATTAAATATTTCTTTTGTCCTTTCCCCTTTTAAGAAACAAATCTCTTTCTGTGAATCATAGTCTTTATTAAACTTTGAAAATGACATCTGCCCACAGGTATTCTAATACATCAGAAATAACATACATGCATTGCTTTTTTTTTCCTTTCTCATAAATCTCATTAACTTTCAATAACTGATTTAGCTCATATTGTAACAAAAGAACCAGATTCAACGGAAATTTTTGAAAATAGGCTGGTAGGTCAGGTGGGAAGCTCAGAATCAAGAGCAGCAGGTGGTGTGTGTGTTTTCCTTTGCTTCTTTCAGTTTTCCTTGCTTTTTCACAAGTTTTCATATCAGCAACTGATCATATTCAGTTAAGTTCTTCTCAGGAATATTTTAATCTAACCCTGCTCCCTTTTTGGTGATATTAGTCTTGAAACATTTGTGGTTTTATTCCATATAATTTTCACAACTTGTGATGAATGTGTCATAATTCTCAACCTTCTGTTGAAAAACTTTGAACCTAAACTTCATTATTCTTAAGTAGTAGAAAAGCAATTTAAGCCAAAGTCTTCTGATGTAATACTTGTAGTTCTATTAGGAATATCGGACATTTTCATGTGAAGACGAGTTCAAAGTTATGTTATGTGGTAAACAAATAAGTAGAGTCAAATGGCAAAATGCAATTTTCAAGGATTTAAGTAAACATCTACTAGCTGATACTGGAGAAAGACAACAGATTTCTCCCTCATTTGAAGCCTTTTCTTGCACCATGGAGACGCATTCTTGCCACAAGGTGTAGCGTGTCAGTACTTACACCCCGAAACTTACTTTGGCCGTGAAAAGTCAACAAAGATTCAACACATCCTAAGACAAAATTTCATGTATTGTCAAATATGCTAGCATTAATGTCAGCTCATGGTCCTATGAAGCAAGGCATTTGGTGAAGTCTCTGTATGGAACCTTATTATGTAAAAGGTGGAAATGTCGGTGATCATTGCTAGAAGGGCTCATCTGGAGGTGTGATGTAAAACCTTACTTCTATCTTCTATTTAGGTAATTTTCAGATATTAAGTGTAAGAATGAAAGATTCAAAGAAGAAAGTGCAGGTTAACACTTGTCTCCCGAACCATAATTTTTGTCTAGGAAAGAAGGAGCAGCATGGGTGGACCGGAGCGCCCCCAAAGAACTAGAAAGGCCTCTCCAAGCACAGGGCTCCTCTCTTGGTCAGCATGGTCTGGCTGCCAGGGGAGCAGCCACTATGGGCCTTGGGAGAGTGGACACCCCACTGGGGCAGCGTGACTGGCTGGGTTCAGCTCAGGGAACACAGGGCTTGGTCAGGATGCAGAATTCTGATAGCACTGATTGCATCCAGAGCCAGCTGCATTTGTCAAAGAAGAGGAGGTCTGAGCCTGAAGGCAGCCAATTTCATGGAAGGCTTTAGTAATTCTTGAGCACCCTGCTTGTGCGTGTGCATGCACCTGTGTCCACACATCTGATCATGTACACATCTGCATGTTAGAGACTGTAAAAGTCAACAGCACCTGAGATGCAGAGAATATCACCAGCTTGCAAGGAACACAGCTCTTCTGAGCCTTTCCAGATATGCAACAGCCTCAGGTTACCATTATTGCTTTCAGATGCATCTGGATTGGATTAAGGTGATGGCGGATGGGGAGGGACCTCAGATACTAGTTTGAAAGTATGTGTGTGAGAACCAAGGAAGCACTGGGACTTCAGAGTTGAGACCGTGAAGCTATGAAGCACCTCAGTGCAGGTATCCAGGAGGCAGTGAGGTCTGATGGTGTTACGGTGGAGACTTCAAGTGAACCAGGAGATTCTGAGTGTGTGGTGGACTGCAGTCATGGGGACATAAGAGAGAGAAGGGCTGGTGATGGCCTCGAGGAATCTCATGGACCTAAGTGAAGAACAAAAGGAGAGTCTCCCCTGTAGGCTTCTGGACACAGGAGAGAGGACGGGGATTTTATTTGCTTGCAGCTGTAGACAAGCTTTGGGGTTGTGGAGGTGACTTGAGATGACTTCAGTGTACTGAGTTCCTCTTAATTTATTTCATTTTTCAAACTGAATTGACATTAAGATCTTGACATACAGAGGAAGGGTGATTTGAAGAAAGCTCATCAAATGACTGGGAAACAAAACTCAGCTTAGAGATGATTTTGGGAATTGTTGGAAGATAAATGGTGGTGAGAAGGTGTGAACTTAAACACAGTGTCATTCTGATAAGAAATATCTTCCAGACTTTAAATTCCAGCGGGACCATCGACTCTTCAGCTTCACATTATAAGACGCAAAGTCTCTGACACCACAAAAAATTGGGATTAGCTTTCAGAGGTCTGGAGGCAAAGTGGTATGGGGTAGGAAGGATAGCAGAGTGAAGCAGACATTATTACCTCACGCACATGTGTGACTGCATGACCAAAGTGCTCCTGCAATATGTACAAACAGAAAAATGAGAGATTACACTCCATTTGTGTATGATCTATCAAAATGCATAAATGCATTCTACTGTCATATACAAAAAAATTAGAACAAATAACAAATCATTAATTAAAAATAAATAAAATTCAAAAAGAAAAAAAAATACCAGAGTTTCTTTATCCATTCATCTGTTGAAGGGCATCTAGATTGGTTCCACAATCTAGCTATTGTGAACTCAGATGCTGTAAACATTGATGTGGCTGTGTCACTGTAGTATACTGATTTTAAGTCCTTTGGGTAAAGGCCAAAGAGTGGGATAGCTGGGACAAATGGTGGTTCCATTCCAAGTTTTCTGAGGAATCTCCACATTGCTTTCCAGAGTGGCTGCACCAAATTGCAACTCCACCAGCAACGTATGAGTGTGCCTTTTTCCCCACATCCACGCCAACATCTATTATTGTTTGTGTTCTTGATAATAGTCATTCTAATTGGAGTAAGATGAAATCTTAGAGTTGTTTTAATTTGCATTTCTCTAATTACTAAAGACGTTGAACACTTTTTCATATATTTATTAATTGCCTGTGTGTCTTCTTCTATAAAGTGTCTGTCCAGTTCCTTGGCCCATTTATTGATTGGGTTCTTTGTATTTTTGGTGTAAAGTTTTGTAAGTTCTTTATAAATTTGGAGATAAGTGCTCTATCTGAAGTGCATGTGGAAAAGCTTTTCTCCCACTCTGTAGGCTCTCTCTTCACATTCTTGATCATATCCTTTGCTGAGAAAAAGCTTTTTAGTTTGAGTTCATCCCAACAGATGAATGGAAAAGAAACTCTGGTATATATACACAATAGAATTCTATTCAGCTATAAAGAAGAATAATATTATGACATTTGCAAATAAATGGATGAAATTGGAGAATATCATGCTAAGTGAAATAAGCTAAGTCCAAAACACCAAAGGCTGAATGTTTTCCCTGATAAGTGGAGAATGATATATAATGGGAGTGGGGTGTGGAGAGTGAGAGAAGAAAGGGGGAACTTTGGATTATGTAGAGGGAAATGAGAGGGAGGGGGTATAAAAAATGGTGGAATGAGACAGACATCATTCCCCTATGTACACGTATGATCACATGAATGGTGTGAATCTACGTCGTGCACAACCATAGAAACGAAAAGACGTGCCCCATTTGTGTACAATGAATCAAAATGCAGACTGTAAAAAATTAAAAGATAAATTTAAAAAAAGAGAAAAAAAAAAGAAAAAAAATTCAGAGGCTCTCATAGGCTCAGTGTCCTCCTTTTCCTTACTGAGCTCTCTTATTACTGGGAACAGCAAAGCGACAGCTTAAAAAAACAATACAAATGGCAGCAACAGAGACAGTGGTAAAGACCGGGTTTCCGCCCCTGAGGCTGGCAGGCAGCAGTGTGCAGGAGGCAGTCCCTGCGGCGCAGGGCCTTTGGGAAACCTGGCTCAGGGAAGGCCAACCGAGGCCTCTCTGCCAGCTGGTGCAGGCGCAGCTCAGCATCTCCCTCACCAAGGGAGGACGCCCCCCAGGCCCTCAGCCCAGAGCCGGGGCTCCACGTCCACAGTGCCATGGGGGCTCTCACCAGCCGTGGCTGCCTCCCAGGGACGTCTCAGGACACGAAGCTGTCCTGAGCCACTGATTGTATGAACTCTGGATTAATACCTAAGTGAGAGAGTTGCTTCCTACCCGCGTGATCCCGGCACGTCACTTAAGCACTGAACGACTCAGAGGCTGGTGGGATGCTGTGACTGTCTGCCATCAGGTAAATCAGGATAGTGTGTTTGAAATTCCAAGTACAGTTCTGGTCTAAAAGGAGCTATCAGATCCTGTGGGTGGGATGGCAGAGACCTCTCAGAGGCCTGGACCAGGCCGAGCAGGCTGCTGTGGAACGGGCAGCAAGCCACTATTGGCACTGCCTACTTGGGGTGCTGACACATTACCCCAATATCCAGAAGACACACAAAAATGCCAGGGGCTCTGCAGTAAGGAAGAGCAAGCATTTGGAGACCACATCATTCTCGATGTTCTTCTTCTTGTGCCTCAGCAGGTGAAAGCTGAGGGATTTTCAGAAGAAGGAGAAACTCCAAAAATGAAAATAAAACAAAAAAACCCACAAACCCTATTAGATATGCAATATGAATTTCTACTGGACATATTTGATTGTCCTGTAAGTATAGAAAAAAAAAATGTCACAAAAATGAGTCCCGTGCTTCAGAGTTCTCTCAGCCGCTCCACTCCGTTCCTGCAGCCCACCCTTCCCCTTGTCTTCCACCCATGCTGTCATCCAACACTGAGAAAATAATGATCAGCAACCCCTCTCTACATCCGTCAGTCAGATTGTCTGTGTTCGCTCTCGCTATCTCCTTGCCACCTACTCCTTAACCAAAGCCTGTCCTTGTAGCTCTCTCCACCTCTGGAGTAAATTAATCCACAGGAACCCAGGATGGCAATCTTCCACGTGTCAGAACAGAGCCTCTGCATCTGCATGGTGGGTATGTAAAGTAGCTCTGCACCCAAGCGCGCTGCACTGAGTCACACAGGAGGGTGCCCGGCACCTTGACTGACAACCTAAGGAACGGAGCTCCCGTCTCCATCAAGCTCATGGTTTCTATGTCTACACATGCAGAAAAATGTACAGAAAAAATGAGCAAGTCTTAGAAAATGTGAAAGAAGTTCTCAGTGAGTGACAGGGACTGAACAATACTGATCTATCGGATTTCAATTTCATTTTGACAGAAAGCAGTCACACAATGGAGAGTTATACATTAAGCTACCAAATGTTTGTTGTGCAAAACATGCTTTGCCGATTCTTACAGTATTTGCCCATAGAAAAAAATGTGGAAGAAAAAGCACAATGTGTCCTTTCACGAACAAAGATGTTAATAGAATCTACCTAGGCAAAAAAAAATTAAGTTTGTAAATAAGATGACTTTTACAGATTTTATGGTAAATACAATCTTATTTTTAAAAGTTATTTTCTATTTCATAAATACTACCTTGGTTTAGACACCAATATTTAAAGATTCCTCAAAATACAAAGGTATTGATTTAGTTTTAGCTCTGCTTTCTTAAAATCTATTCTTTTTCGTACACAAATGAGGATGACAGGCACCATTGATTTTGAGTTTGGGACACAGTTCCTCACATGTGGTTCTTTTATAATGACATCTGGCCTTGAGCAGGTAGAAAAAAAAAAAAAGGCACTCAAGAGTAAAGTCTACTTAATCAACTGCAAACACCTCTCAAGGCCATTCTTAAACACTTGTACTTCATTGCAAGACAGAGAAAAGATAATTAATAAAAGAGTCTCTCTAGGAAAGAAATTAGTCAGAAATAACTCTTGGTTGCATTTTCTGGCACCGACAACATCCACTGTGACAGGACATGGCGGCTTCCGTCTGCTGTGGGTCTGAACGTCTGCTCCGCAGGCGCTTCTGAGACTGTCAGGCTCCTTCCATCCAGGCGAGAAAGCAATCACCAGCAACTCCGTTGAGTATGGGAGTGTGAATAGCGTTGGTATGCATGAATTACTGAGCGAAGTAATCCTCCCCACCTGCCTCTCTCTTTTCTTTTTTTATTTCAAAATTTACATCAGAAGCTTATAAAGCAGTGCATTCACCCAGTGATTGCTACATTGGATTTCAATTGCTCCTTCTATTTCATTAGAAATGGAAAAATGTGTTCACACTTACTGACTATCCATCCAACTCATTAATTTAGCCATCTATGATCACAAAATTGTGTTGGCTTTATTAATGAATTATTGTTTATCAGGAGATATAACGTTTAAAGACACACTAAATGTAATTTGCCTTAGTTCCAAGAGTAATAGAAAGGATTATGGCTTAGTGTGTACTGAATGGGTTTTAAATTTGTTTTCAGCTAAAGAGTTCATGCTTCTAAGTGGAATGGCAGCCCAGTTTTCTGCTTAGCACTGTGTTCCGTTAAATGCTCATACACATACGTAAATATTTTGAAATTATGTCAAGTACAGTAATACAAGAGAAAGAAGGGGAAAATGAAGATGGCCACAAGGATAAATTAAGTCTAAGAAGAGAGGGAAGTGGTTCAAAAATGTTTAAGATCAGGTTTCCAGAGACCCTACCTTTAAAATCTCTAATACCCATATGTTATTTATAAGAAGGAAGAGAGCATGAGATCTGGAGATTTGCATCTTACCAAAAATCTCCACTGAATGGTCCTTGAGAATCCTTTCACTGAGTGCTGTGCTTAACTGGTGTCGCAGGCCTTAGCAATACACTCAGGCTGGGGACAGGAGTTTCAGAACAGCTGTGCAGGCATTGGTGGCACAAGTTTAAGCCACGGATGGGTCACCAGAACAGTGCTTCACTCAGCCCCGGACGGGGCTGCCCCCACCAACGTTTTACCTAAGTGGAGATGTTCACTCACAGGAAATGTAAGTTGGGCAGGAAGAGAAAAGTAGATGATTTCCCACACGTAATGCACATGGGGACATGATTGTGGTGGGGTCTTTACATGAAAAAGGAAGGAGGGTGCCGTGGGGTCAGGGTGCTGGGTAACAAATCACAACTCTGGGCGGATGAGTGGTAATGGATGGTAATGGATGGTAATGGATGGTAACTCTGTCCTGCTCTTTACTGCTCTCGGTGACTGGTTGTGCCACATGTCCATGTCCTCTGTCCCTCTCTTTACTGCTCTTAGTGCTGGTTGGGCGGTCACGCCGTGCCAGGATGTTGACTGACGAATCTTCTCTGTGGAGCACCTGCATTTATTATCCACCACCCTCTTGGCCTTCCTTTCCATGGATTCACTTGTTTCCACCCTTCTTGTTGGTTTAGGGAATAAATTCCAAGAAGGAAGAGACTTTGCTTTTCTTGGATTCAATCTTTAATTTGCAGCAATGACTATCATCTGATTTGTGCAAAGAAACTATTGGTTTATAAGAGCAAAATGAATGCTTCCTTACCAAAACAGGATAGCCACACATTAGCTTTCTAATAAATGTGCAAGGTAAAAGACATGACATCAGAAGAAAGCCAGTTGGAGATAGAGAGACAAAATAAGCAGATCAAGATCTGTGAAACAAGTAGAACTTTCTCAAACAGCCTGTACCCCAAAACTACCCACACCCAGATGGGTTTATGGGTGAATTCTTGCAAATAAAGTCAAATAGCTAACTGCCATGCTGTTCACACAGGTTAATAGCACTCAGGGAAAAGATACCAGGTCAGTGTATTTGTAAAGCAGTGCTATGGTGGCCAATGTGGCACAAAGAGAATGTTTTGCTTACAAATATTGATACAAAGTTGTAAATAAAATATTAACACTTAGAATCAAATAAAACATCCCATGAATAATGCACCCAAATACAATTTATCTTGGCAAGGTAGAAAAGGTTCAGAAGAGAAAATAAATAAAGTTATTTTATAATGCTAACTAGTCAAAATAGTAAATATATGAAAACTTTTCTTGATTCCCAAAAGAGTATCCCACAAACAAACATGACTAAAATATGAATGGAGGACCCTTTTGAGCACTATGGAGCTGTGGATCTGAGTGCAGAGACCATGGTCGCTTTCTCAAAAGGCTCTGATGCAGGTCAGCAGAGAAGAGTCTTCCTCAATTAGGACAATGTCAATGAAAATGATTAGCAAAGCATGTACAATAAACATGATCAGAAGAAATGTGCAGAGGGATAAAAGAATCGTATAACAGGACATATTTTGTTTGTATGGTGGAATATTTTAAGCACAATTTCTTAAATTTAAGTGGACTCAACAAAAGTCGCATAATTGAAAATGGTTAAGTACTTTATTACTTTTGAGTAATACTCCTAACCAGGTAATTCAGAATAATAGAATACAAGAGACAACTTCATGTTTTAATTGAACCAAAAAGTTTCCATAATGTGACTCATCAAGTAAGGAACCAAAATTACATAGGTTCCTTAACCAGAGCCAAAGAGCAGATTCAAGTTGATGAGCATGGTTCATCTCCTCATAGTTCAGTTTCACACTAGAGGGAAAAGAAAAACGATGCTGGGGCCACTGACTAATTGTAGTCGTTGTCACAATGAGCTACAGAAAGGAGCAAGCAGTAGAGTTTGAAGTGCAACACATGTATGTCCATAAACAGCCCTTGGGCCTGGTGTGGTGGCAGGAGGTGGGTGCTCTGGGCCTGATGGAGCGGGAGAGGTAGGGACGCACTGCAGAAGACAGTTGTGAACACAAGGGTTTCCATAACTTCTTTGGAGCAGGAAAATGGACGGAACTGGAGCATGTTATGTTAAGTGAAGCAAGCCAGACTCAGGACGTCCAGGGTCTCATATGTGGAAGCTAGAGAGATAAAACAGGGGAAAATGGGGAGATTCCAGGAGGAGAGAAGGGAGACCAATAACATAGAAAAAGGGGACAGAGCAAGGGTGGCAGGGAGAGGAAGGGGAGGTCCTGGGAATGAAACTGACCACATTGTGTTACGTGGGGATGTGTGACAAGGAATCCCGCTACTATGCAAAACTGTAAAGCATTAATGTCATTTTTAAAAATTAAAGGAAATAAAACTTCTGAAAGGAAGAACATGAATCAAATATAGGTTGTATTCTCTTACTTATGTTAAATTGTATTATTAACATATGTGCATAGTAAACTGCCTGAAGAATGCTTACAAATTATCATTTATTATTCATTACAGATACACTTTCATGTATTGTTTTATTTTGATTTTGCCTCTAAATTACATGATTTGAATGCTTTCCCTTCAATAGTCTTTTTTTTTCCACTCAGACTTTAATTTTTTCTCTTTTGCTACAAAATGGTAACTGATTTCCCTGAAGACTTGAAATACACTGAAAATTCCTCTATACCATTTAATATCTTGCTTAATCTTGGGTATTATTTTATGAACATATATCACTGAATAAAAATTTGACAGGTTCTTGATAGGGTTTTGCTAGTTTCTTAATTTTTATTAACATTTTGTTCACATTGAATGTAGTGATTTTTATGCTGTGTGAAGGGCTCTCTTTTTTACTGGGTTTAGCACTGAGCTGACTATGGGATATATTATAATATTTGGCAATAAAAGGCAAGTGAAACAATCACTGCATAAATATACAATTATATGAGCAAGGTAATTTTAAATTTCAGCTTTCATGTTTTTCCTGAATGTCAAAGAGAATTTTGATTTAATATTAAAATGACCAATTAAGTGGGTTCTGTGCCAGGTATTTGCATAAGAAACCTCATAAAATCTCCACAAAAGCAGTTTGAAGTAAACATTAGCATTATCATTTTATGCATTTCATGGGACAGAAATGTTTTGGCACCTAAGCAATGCAGTAAGCCACATAGCTAGAGTTTGAATTCAGGAACTCTTGCCCTGTTTTCAAGGATTGTTATCATTAAATAATGTCTATAATGTGGAGAAGTGGATGTGATTACTTACCATTTCATATTGGGAGACAAACAAGACAAAATATACATATAGTTTCTGAAGAACTTTAGCACTGAACGGACATAATTTTATTTACCATAGGGGAATTTTAAGGCTTTTTCAAGAGATAATTTTATGTTCCTCTCAGATTCTTGCAAATGGAAATTTTCAGATAAAATAGAGAATGCTAAGGGATACTAAATAAAATCAAGATAATACTTTAAAATATTTACATCAGCTTTAGAGAAAAATGCAAAATGTAACATTCAAATCTTGCAAAACGCCTAAGAAATGTCAGAAAGTAATATGCAATAAATTCCCAAATGTATTGAAGTTTAAGGAAGAAACATGTCTTTAAATATGAGTAGAGATTTACTTAGTTGGTGTATAGAAGAAGTGAAAGTGAGTTTGGGAACCAGATATTTTCTGGGACCTTTCTAGTTTAACTACTTATCATCTTTTAACCCAGTAAAATATATTAAGAAAATTCATCTTTTTTTTAATAAAATATTCTATGATGAACTCACCTAAATTCCTAACATTCCAGATTTTACACTGGTAGATAATATTGTTGTTCCCAGTTCTTTAGTTTCTTGTCATGTAACTTTGGAGAACCTCCCACAAGAATAAATCTCAGATGTGATGTTTTCTGACCAAAGTGACATTCAGACACAGAACGTGAAGATGATGGTAAACTTCAACACATGCTGTTTGTTTCCCTCTTGCAGTTCTCCTAATGCTACAAGAACATGGCCTGGAAGAGTTCCTGGTCCAAGCAACGTGAGGACATTGGGCAAACCTGAGCTGCCCACCCCAGCTGCAGGCAAGCAGAGTCACAGTTCAGAAGGCACAAAATCAAGCCAACGGAGACCTATGAACAAAGAGCAAGGTCAATGCAAACCAGAGCCATGCCGAGGTTCTGATACATCCAGGACTCATCTACTCCTGACATGCTGTTGACTGTTCTATCACAGGTCTTGCTAGATATGTTCTCAATTCAATACATAAACACAGAAATCCTCAATTATATAATTTAGGACATTATTATGCACAATTCTATTCATTGTTCATATACACAAATACAAACTATGATAGCAAATTAAATTGTTTTTCTTTATTATTTTATTATAAACTTTAGGGATTAAGTTTTAATGTTAATTCCTGTGAGTCAAAGTATGTCCTTTGCACTGTTTGCACAAATTAGACTGATTTGAGAAGAACATTGCCACACAATTTTTCATACTTCTACATTAAGAATGACAATGGTATGTTACATGAGAGAACAAATGTATGCTCTAATTGTAAAAGAAATTTAGCAGAATTGGAGAGTATACAAACAGGAGTATCCCAAACAAAGTGAAGGTGCTATTGGCTCATTATGCTAACTCAGCACCTCGCCTCCTATATGCCAGTTTTGTGTTTGCAAAACTGAATTACAAAGGGAGTAGAGTGACTCTAGATTTCACCTACTGCGTGTGTTATCTTTTCTCAGTCATCATTTTCTGAGAACTCCTAATTGATTTCTGTCATTGAGATGAAATCCTGTCAGCAAAAGTCTACTCTTCTAAGGATTTTACATTTAAGAGTTGTTTGAATATTTATAAAATCTTATCAAAATCTGAGAAAATATGGACATAAGTGTTTGGATTCTTGGATCCAGTAAAATAATCCCTTCCTTTCCATATTGAGTTCATAGCAAATAGAAAAATCAGCACATGAGCCAGATGGATGAAAAAAAAAATCTGCCTTAATTTCCAAATGGAAAGCAGAATGCTCCTTCCCAGGCCACAAGTTGTGAGTGCCTCCCACCTGGAAGAAGAGCCAGTGTCTCCCAGGATATGTAAGTCTGGCAGATTTCTGCATAAACCACTTAAATGCACAAATTTATGTTGCTGCAACCATTCAAAGTGGAATATTAAAAAATACAGAAATAATTGGAAACAATAAAAGAAAGATTAGTGTCCAATAAAAGTTTAAAATATTCTTGAATCATTTAAAATTTTTTCTTAAATGCTAATTAAAAAGACAAAAGATCTCCAAGAGGAAAATGTAGATATGACCAGAAGACCTTATCATTCATAAAGAAATGTTCAAAATCACAATACAAAAAATATTTAGCCTAATTAATAATGAAGAAATGATAAATATGTGTGAAAATTAACAACATTTAAAAAGTAAAAAGTAAAAGGGGCAAAATGATAGCATCCATTAATCATGAGCAAGTAACTAAATAGGAATATATTGGGAATTTAAAGGGGCATAAGCATCTAGGGTCGTGAAACTGGTGCTAATCCACCACTACCTCTTGAAACCTCAAAACCTGGCATACCTTTCAACAAATAAACACACTTTTTCAAAAGCAATCAGTGTATGTATAAAATATTAATGCAAGATTTTTATTATAAAGCGTACTATTACAGTAAATTAGTATCAACTTACAGCCAACAATACAGTTAAATTTTGTTTCTTTCATAAAATAAGATTAATTTAGTTAATTAAAAATGATGTAGTGGGACATTTAAGTGTATAATATTAAGTAGAGATACTTCTGGAAAGTTTTGTGCAATATTTCTTTCCTTATTATTTATTCTAATATTCCCTCTTTAGTGTAAGCTGAAGTTAGACCCATAAAACCTAAGTATTTAGAATCCACCGATGGTTTCACCTTTCCAGGAGCTCACACAGACCAGCAAGGGCACCGACAAACCAGGGCCGGTGCTTTCCTTCCCTGGTGACCTGCACTGGTGGCCCAGGGAAGCAGCCAGGGGAGCTGGGCTCGGTGGGGCACCAGTCTCAGGTTCTGTTTTCTTTGCTCCTCTTTTTTTTTTCACATTGGCCATGTGGAGAGACCCCTGCAGACTTCTAGGGAGAAGCGGCTCAGAGGACTCTGAATGAGGCGAGGGTCAGGCAGCATGCCCAGGGCAATCCCAACCGCGGCTGCGCAGCCGACTCTGTGGAGGAAAGGCTCGGGTGGACACAACGTGGCTAACGTCGCCAGGCGAACCAAGCCCTACTGCGATCCCTTCCGAGGCCCACGGGCACGCCTCACACAAGTCAGATGACTACCCCTGTCAATCAACCTTGTCTCGCTCAGCATTCTGCGGGGCCTGGGTGCTGCCTGTCCTCCACCGTCCTTTCTCTCCCCTTGATCTCCAAGGCCCCTGCAGAGCGCGTTGGCTGAATGGCAGCATCTCCCTTCCTTCCAGAGCACTGGTTCTCAAAGTGAGATGCCTGTGTACTAGAGGCACCGCGTGGGATTTGCTAGGATGGCGAAAGTAATTTGGGGAGGAAATAAAGGTGGAAAAGGAGCCTGTCAGTGGATAGGGATGCTCCGCATGTGGGTGAGGGTGATAAAGGACCAGATGAGTCAATGACTCAAACTCTGATCCAGTTTTCTAGTGTGAAGGCTACTTCTTTCATAACTAGTCATCTTGCGGTTTAGGGAACTTAACAGTATGTTTAAGTTTCATTGATGTAATTTGTGTGAGACTCTAAGTTTGATCTGGATGAAAAATTTGAGGCGAGCCTAAAGGCCCAAACCCCTGATTTTGAAAGAGATCTTTACTTGAACCACAGAGAAACAGGAACCAGTACTCACTTTTAGGAGACGTATTGTGCAAGCTCACGTTTGATGTGTTTGGGGACTTGTAGTAAAATGCACGTGGGAGCCCAGGCCTACCAAGCGGTAGCACAGGTTCCATCTCTTGCCCACATCAGGAATTCACTGGCCTCGAGTAGCATAACAAGTGAAATAACCTGCGTCACATTTCAAAATTCTAGATACAGAATTGGATGATCACCACAGACCAGAAGGCCTGGAACCAAGGCAAAACTGCGACAGAGTGAGTGGTTGGAAGGTCTGCTTAGGCACTTGGGATATCCAAGATGGCCTCTTGAGCCCCATGTCCTCCTGTGCCCAGCTGTGTGATCCCCCTACCTCTACCTGTAGTGTGAAGCAAAACACATAGAGAAGCGATGGCCATTCCTTCTGAGCTTGCTGTGCCCGGGCATCGGCCAGCATCACCTCTGTTTTGCCAGACTCTCGAAAGCAGGCAGGCACTGAGAATACTCACAGTGAAGTCGGGAGGCCTCAGGCTGGGTGCTGGCACGGGGGTGCCCAGTGCCCAGAAATGCTGCAGCCTGTGAGGTTTGCTGGGGGTGAAGAACATGGTTGGTCACAAGTTGGGACAAAAGGGAATCCGGCAGCTCTTAATCTAGTCCTGGCCATTTGGGGCTGATCATGACAGAAATGAGCTTATAGTTTCCAAGACTGTCAGTGGAGACAGGAATCTTGTTTCTTGCAGGTTGGACCAGAGATTGGCTTCCTGTAATTTTTAAATTAACAAAATTATATATACTATGGTACATAGCATGTTGTTTTGACCTATGCACACACTGTGGAATGGCTATATCAGGTAATTAACACATGTGTCACCTCAAATGCTTGCCTTGTTCGTGTGTGTGTCGTGAGAAGGGAGGTTGGTTTTCTGGGGAAGCACATGCATGGTGCAGGTCAGGGTCCTATTTCTGTAAATGAACTCAAACTGCCCAGACTCTTCACGATGGAATAAGGAAGAGTCGATGACATCAGTCCTGTGACTAAGTTGCAGGAGACTAAGTCTTCCTTCCTGCTAGTACACCCTTTTCCTCCTGGACACGAGGAGAGCTGCCTTGTGGGGGAGGTCCACATCTCAAGAGACTGCAATGCTCTGTTCTACAGCTAGAGGGGAAAAATGGCCCTCAGCCTAGTGGCCCCTCAGGAAGGAACTCCACCAAAACCCACACATGCAATCCCAGATCACTTTCAGCAGAGCCTTCATGAGAGACCCTGGGCCTGGAAACTGATCTGATTGCAGCCCTGGAGATATTCAGAAGCAGACCACCTAGTTGGGGTATGTATGGATGCCAAAGAAGCTTAGTAATCATAAATGTGCATTTGTTCAAATTTTGGGTTATGAATAATGTCCAACTGATGACTAATGGGAAGTATTACTCTTTAAAAGTTTGAGACTTTTGAGATCTAAATCCAAATCATGTTTTCTATTAAAGTAATGAAGTCCAGTGTGTGTGTGTGCACGTGTGCATAGATGATAAAGTCATGAGCATTTTAATGACCCTAACCAGAGATTTTTTTTGCCTGAATCAGTAAAGAAGTTTAGGATATTGGCTTTTTCTCATTTGTTTTAAGTGGAATTGAATGAATTAACTGTTTTCTGAAAAATCTCAATTCATTCAACAGTTGAGTTTATGCACAATAAACTGCTACTCTGTCAATCCAGGTGCTACACTTTCCAATTAACTCAAAATCATCCTTGGGGTTCAATCATCTACGGGCTCTGACAGTGCTACGTGTCTAGGTCTTTAATATAGAGACATAATACAGAAAATCCTGCTAAGCCAAGCTATTCTGAAAACCTCACATCTTTCTCTGTCCTGTTGCTGACACTTGGTTGGGCCCAGGATGTGACAATGGAGAGGGGAAACACCAAATGGAGAGGGGAACCCCTGGTTGGGCCCAGGATGTGACAAATGAGGAGAGGAGTCCAGATATGATGGACTTTGCAACTTACATGCTAAGAAACCATGGAATTTTCCTGAGTTGTGTCAGTTATTTCTAGACTATTTTTCCAATAAGGCACAAATGAAGTCTTAAAAGGGTACATAGTAGAAAAAGGTGAAATAAATGCAAAAGTGATTGCACTCTAAGGTAAGGATATAAGGCAGTTTCCTTTGTGTAGCCTGAGTTCAAGAATGAGAGCCTGTATCTAAAGAAGGCTATTTATAGAGCTTCATACTGCCCCAGTCACAGATGGATGGGGAGAGGGGACCGTTTTCACTTGATATGTCCTCTGATGGTGGATTTGACACATTTGTGTCCAGGGTTGCACTAGTTACTCCATGATCCTGGGAGGAGAACTTAAAGAAGAAAGCAAACAGGAATCCTCTTCTAAGTGCAGAGTGTGAATTAGCAAGGGCCAATTACAGGAAACCAACAGGGTTTGTCCTATAATTCTCACAGCGTACTGTCTGAAGAAAGCGTAAAGAAAAAAGGAAAGCAGTTTACGGAATCGTGGCCACAATCCAAAATGTGGTTAGAGAATTATAAAAGACTGATGTTCTGTGTTGTATCTGGAATGCTCCCTGTTGGTTCTTATGTTGAAGGTTTGGTCTCCAATGCAGCATCATTCAGAGATGGGGCTCTTGGGAGGAGACTGCATCTTGAGGGGCTCTGATCTCATCAGTGGGTTAACCCATTTGATGGGTTGATAATAAAAAGGACCAAGGGGAGGTGGTGGAAAATGCAGGCAGGGGAACACTGGAGGCAGGTGATCACTGGGATGAGTCCCTGGGGATATGATGTATCTGTCCCTTTTCCTCTCTCTCTGCTTCCTAGTGCCATGAGCTGACAGCTCGCCTCTGCCACAGCCTCCTGCCACCATGTTCTCCTGCCCTGAGACCTAAACCCATGGAGTTATCAGATCATGGTCTGAAATCCCTGACTCTGTAAGGCAAGATGACTCTTTCCTCCTTTTAAACTGTTATTGTCTGATGTTTCAGTCCCAGTAATGAAAACCTGACTAACAAAGCAGACATTCGGAACAACTGCAAAACTGACAATACTCAATAATA
Organism: Sciurus carolinensis; assembly: GCF_902686445.1. Lineage (NCBI taxonomy): Eukaryota > Metazoa > Chordata > Mammalia > Rodentia > Sciuridae > Sciurus > Sciurus carolinensis. The sequence goes on along the minus strand of NC_062227.1, from coordinate 76,634,160 downwards.
AGAAACGAACAAACAATAGAAAGTGGCATGTTTCATGGAGTCTGAGTAGGTACTTTATGAAAATAGAAAGTTCGTGGGACTGTCAAAGATTCCTTAAGTAGGTAATTAAAGGTAGGAACCATGTATTCAAAAATTGGGATTAATAAAAATTAAAGCACTATTCTTTATGAAGGACACTTCTGATAAATAAAAAAGACCATTCGTAGAAAGAAGGAAGCATACTTCTGACAAATACATGAATCCAGACTACGAAAAGAGCTCTCATAATTAAAAAAAAAAAAAAAAAAAAAAGATGTCAATCCAGTTGCAGATGGTAAAGTATTTAAGCAGACATCCCAGACTAGGCATTGTATAGATGATAAAATTCCATTGAATAGTATTATCATGTTATTTGTTAGAAAAGGGTAAATTAAAGCTACTTGGAAAACAGTTGGGAAGTTTATTATTAATTAATCGTTCACATACTTATGCCTCAACCCTCCATTTCTCCATGTTTAGTTAGGATAATTTCTTGCATTTGCTCATGCAGAAATGTGTGCACACATGTTCAGAGGGTTTTATTTGCAACAGTCCAAAAATTGAAACAATGCAAATGTGTATTAGTAGGTGAATGGATACATATATTTACTACAAGAATATATTGGAATACTTCTCAATAACAAAAAGTAAAAAAAAATTCTGAATAAATAAAACATCAAAGATTAATCTAAATGCAATTATGCTGACAAGACGACATACAAGAATCATGGAAGATGATTCCTGTATGTAAAATAACGGAACAGGAAAACCGGCCTACAAAAACAGGAAGTAGGTGGGTGGCTTCCTCAGGCGGGCAGGGAAGGCGACAGAGAAGGGTGAGATGAGAGCGATGGGTGTGTTTATAGCTTGGTTTGGTGACTGTCTCCTGGGTGTCTTCAAGTGTCAAAGCTTACCAAACTCTTCAATGGAATGTACAAAAATCATGCTTCTATTAACTCTATGAAGACCTGAAATTTGTGGTGCTATTCACAATTTCTTAGAAGAATATCCTGACACAGAAATGTGGATGAACTTCATGTAATACTGACTAAACTTCCACTTATGTACAGTTCATAAGCAGGAAAACTAACCTATGGAGGAACCAATCACAAGGGTGCTTTCTGGTCCTGGAATGACTGGGGGCTCCTGCCCAAACAGGCAAAGGCTGTCAAACACAGCTTCCTTATCATGGGCAATGCCTGGAAGAGAAAAAGGGAAAAAGTGCTGAATTTCATACTTGAGATCTGTGCTTTTCCCTGTATGTAACTCATCTAAAAAAAATCCATATTCCTTAAAAGATTGAATTCACATATATTTATCCAAAGAAATAATTATTATAGCAAGAATACATATATTAATATAGTGTTGATATGAGCTTTTTCTAAATTGTTTTGCACATTTCACTAAATTTGGAAGACACATTAAAATTTCAAAACAAAGAACATAATAGATGAAGAAGTCTAAAAAGGATAATTTAATTTTAGAGAATGAGGATTTTTCTTCCTTTTGTATTGTAATATTTTGAAAGTTGTTGTCCTTGCAATTTCTTTGGAAAATCTGATCATTTTCTTCCCAAGTGTATGATTTAGACTACCAGAATATTCTTGGCTGTATCTAGTTGATTGAACACTGTCGGTTGCTTGGGAGAGCTGATTATGGACCGAGGATCGCAGTGAAATGCAGAACGCACGGAGAAAGTGCCGGTAGTTAAATCTGATCTGTGAAGCGACCGGTTGGGCAGCAGCCAAGCTTCCTTTTTCCAGCAAGGCTTTGTTCAGCCGCACACTTTGTACATTTTTTCCCTTTTATTCAAGGTCAGGGAGTTCACATGCATTGTTACTTTTATTTTTTAACATTTGACTTTTATTTTTTTTCTTACTTTTTCTCTTCCTCCTTCTGTGGCATTTGGCCAGGCTTTCTATTGAAAAGTTTGAATAGAGTTGTAGAGGAACGAGAGAGAAAATGGCAGATCGCACCACTTGTCAGAGGAATCCCAGGGTGCCTCTGCTATGGAGCCAACATATTGATCGATTTCTCTACTCCCAGAATCTGTGACATTATTGCACCATTTACATCCCAGAAGGCAAGTCTTTGCCTAGAAGGTGGCCCTGTCATTGTGGGTGTACTTCAGTAGCATCCATAGCAATTTGAAATATCCCTCAGCAAATAGCAGCCCAAAGGGGACTACCAGGCAACCAGCGTGTGTATGTACTTGCGTGTATTGTCACGTACCTTACGTATACTGTTGGTGTACTAATCGCTTGATGCTCTAAATGACCTGTTTACACTTTGCTTCCTGTTCCTGTTCTTTCCGTGTATTTTTTATGACATTGGGTTAACTAATACTTGCAGTACAAAATGGAATAACATTACCTTCCACTCAGTGTGACCATTATCTTTGAAATCAGTTTCATCCCAGCATATTTCTACAGGGAAAATCTAATAAATGTTTCTTATTTACTGTAATTTCAGTTCTATAGCATAATGTTTAGTGCTCTTCATTGTTCAAAAATCAGTCAATATCCTGTCACTTAAAACAAAACTAAAAGACGTTAATCTAACTTTGTATTAAATTAGTACATAAACATATAGAGAGCGTAGTTTATTCGAGGGAATTTATAACATGTCATTTTCTTTGCAGTTCTCTCTGGGATTCTAAGGATGCAAAGAGTTATTGAACATCTTAGACTTTATTATCTCCCAATCTTTACTGAAATATAAATGATATACAAAAAACTGCACTTCACTAACACATATATGTAAGTTCACATATGTCTATATTCATGTTATCATCACCACATTCACCTCAGAAAGTTTACTTGTGACTCTGGTTTTGGTTTTGTTAGTTTGTATGGTTTGGTGAGAACAATTAACATGAGCTACACCCTCCTAACTTTCTAAGTGCACAATACCTTACTGTGGAAAATAGAAGCTATGATACGCATAGTGGATCTGAAGCTTGTTCATCAGTGTCACAGTAACTTTATGACTTTTGAACAACTTACAGGGCCCTAATATTCATTTTTTTGTCTACTTCAATACATGAACCATGTATTAGAGAGCTTAGATGAGAGGAATCCTGCAGCATGTGCCCTTCTGTGATTCACTGACACCTCCTAGAATATTGTCTTCTGGGTCTGTGAATGACACTAGCAGAAGGACTATTGTTTTAAAGGCTCTATTGATGTTCCCCTGTGCTTATATGCCACACCCTGCTTATCCTTTCCTGTGATGATGGATATCTGGGTTTTTTCCTGTTTTTGCTGTTTTAAATATCGCTATGATGAACATGATAGGTAAGTCTTCAGAATTCTGGAATTGAAACTCCACTAGTGTGATTGCTGGATAGTAGGGCAATTTTATTTTAAGATTCTTGAGGGACATATACACTATTATTTATAACACCACACCAATTTGCATCATCCCCAGTAGTTTACAAGTATTATGGTTTCTCCATAATCTTGTCAACTCTTATTATCTTTCCGTCATAGTAATCATTGTAACAGATGTCAGGTGAAATCTTCTGGTTTTGATTTGAGTTTCCTTGATGAGTATTAATTCTTAGCACCTTTTATATAGCCATTGGAATTTCCAAAATTTCCTTGTAGAATTCTTGTAAGTCAATAGAAGAGCAATAAATATCCCCCAAAAGGCAAATATTTGAAAGGATTTCTTAAATTCTCAAATACATTCACTATATCAATACTTTGCAATTATTATTATATATAGGAACATAAACAAAAGAATTAGTTATTTTAATAATAACAGCACCAAGATTTTCTATGTAAATGGAAATAGGTACCCATAGAACATCAAGGAAGTTATACAGAAACCTATAATGATAAAAAGTTAAACATTTCATACTGGAATTTGTGACCTCATAAAATATTAACAGCTTCACCCTATTTACTGAGTATATTTAAAAGCAAACGGACACAGACAGCAATGGTCACGCTGGTCTCTGAGTACACTTACCCCATAAAGGGGACCGCTGCTCCTTAGAGAAAGACCCATTCAAAGTCCTCCTACTCCAATCAACAAAAAGATCCAGGGACATCTGACACAGCAAAAGACTAGGGAATGAAACCCAGATTAATAGGTGGAAGTCATCTAAAGTGACTCTCCTGCTCCTTTGGTGGTGAATTTGCAGCACAAAGAAATGAAGGAAATTGGATTCACTGAAGTCAGATAAGTGTGTATCCACAGATTGCAATGATTTTGTTGTAATAATCCTAAAGTGTATTATAAATTTCCTCATTCATTTAAACAGTTATTAAAACATTAGCTGATTATTTGAGAACTGATAAATAAGTAAAATAATCAGGCATTTATGATGTCTGCTTTTATATATGGTATTCAGATAGCTGTATCCTTGTTCAGGGAAAGATTTCTGTATAGAATATTTCCTACTAAATCATTTCACAGGAATAAGAATATTGACAACTCACCACTTTCCCAGTAATTATGGACTACAAGTTTGCCTAATGATCATCAATGAAGTTAAAAACGATTAGCTAGGAATATCTTTTTATTCATATATTCCACTACAGAGGTTGATCTTCTGTCTTTTTTCCCATACTTTCGTAGTGCATTATACTTGTACTTAGTGATGGGATTTGTTGTTACATATTTGTGCATACGCACAATAAAACAATATAATCTGGCCAATCTCATTCCTGTGTTCCCTCTGATGTAGGCCAGTGGTTCATGAGTAAAGTCCATCTTCAAGTGCCAAAGACAAAGTCCTCACTGACCTCAGAAAAATAAAAAAAAAGTAACCTGACACAGTATGTGTGCACACGAAGGTGTGTGTGTTCATGTAGATATGAGTCTGCATTTCTCTACATCAAAATCTATGTGTCCACCTGGGGGTACAAGTTAGTACTGTGTCTATGGGTGGAGAATAATCCTTTATTCTAAAATTATGGATTTTACACATTTTGGCATTAAAATTATCCTTACTTTAAAAAATTATGATAGCAGATCACCATTTTTAATAATCATATTTGGGAAAATAAAAGATTGATAATACTATGGAAAAAATGATATATAATTTTCACCAGAAGTTTTAAAATAAGGAAACCAGAGCAATGTGAGCTGAATCCACTCATTATCTTAATTTCACAAAATTGTAATAGATTATTATCATTTCTTATTTAATTATTAGAAAGAAAAATAATGAATAACAAAAAAGTGGCCTTCTGGCTTAAAATAATTCATCCAGAATCTAATCAAGCCATTGTGTTTTCAAGAGGTAGATGGTAGAAAAGTATGGAAGAGAAAGTAGGGAGGGTTCACTGAGAAAGTAGTCAATTAAAAATGTGAGGGAGTGCAATGTAAGAATCCCCAAATTTCTTCAATTAATCAATAATGTTTGCACATTTTCTGGGATGAAGTGATTTGGAAAAAAACAGGACTGAACCAACGTGATAATTAACTACAGTTTATGTAACCAGCTTGAATTCTAATTTGACAAAAAAAATTAGGAAAAGGTATTTTTATACAACTAAGAGTATTTGAATATGAATTGATTATTTTTGCTATTAAGTAACTCTAATGAACTCTAAGTGGAATATCACTAATATGTGATTAAAATGTGGACATTTTTGATGCCTACATTTTTCATTAAATAATGTATTATAAGGCAATAATTACACAAAATTCACATAATATATTTTTATTTAAGCACTATAAATATTCTAAAGTATCAGGAACACTGCCTATTTCCAATGAATGGGATTGAAGATGCAGTAAGCACATTTACATTTTGTTAGATATTAGCATTCAGTGTAGCTATTGAACTTGATGCTCAGATTCTTTGTTTTGGTTACCACATAGCCATGAATAAGATTTTTAAAAACTTGTAAAAATAAGCATTGTATATTCTTATAAATACTACATGAGACTAAGCATATTAGGAATGTATGAAATATGTATTCATTTACTCACATTGGTTCATTTATTTAACAACTTTTGTCAAGCACTGTGATAAAGTATGTGAGAGGTTTTAAATATAAGAAAATCTGAAAGCAAATATTTGAAAAAGCCAAAAAAGAAAGAAAAAGTGTTTTAACTAGGTTACATTTTTTTGAAGTGAAAAATTGAAGTGCTCTGCCTAAGGATTCTAAGGTGCCGCTTCTTGGAAATGTTCTTTGAAAATGCGTCATTTAAACTGCAAAAAACGGCTGGTGAAAGAGAGGATGAGACAATTTTTTGGAGAGAAAAATGCAGGAACACACCTTGACTAGTTTTGGGTTAATGTGAAAGAAACCGAGTACAAGGAAGGACTTGGATGTGAGATGTTTCTCTGGGAGGTAATTCAGGCCAGAGACAGGGAGGGAGCGTGGGAGTGAGGGATGGAGAGAGAGAGAGAGAGAGAGAGAGAGAGAGGGAGGAAAGGCACAGAGGAGAAGGACTGGAGGCAGTGACTGCAATCAGAGCGTGTGGCACAGAGCTGGCATCCCGGACGACAGTGGGACTCAATCCCACCTATAGCTCTGAGGAGCTGTGGTCAATTCATCACAAAACTCCTCCTCTGGAGAAGGTCCCAAGTATTTACATATAAATCCTTTGTCCTTTAGGGGATTCCTCCAGCCACAGGAAGGGCCCTGAACTTCCAGGACATAATTGCAGAGAAAGCAGCATGCTGCACACCCAGCAAAATTGTATTAGATAAAAGCCACAGGCAGGCTTCAAGAGGGACACCTGCAGAAGGCAGGGTCTGTGGAGCACAGCTGGACTGGAATCAGTCAGGGAAAGAGAGCAGTGTTGGCACCCATGAGCTCCTCTCCACCCCTCCACCCTGCACTGCTCAACCCACTTAGAACTCACAAGGGCCCTCTCTCCCTAGTTCCTCATCAGTGCTAGTCTCACTAACAGAAAGGACAAGCAGAGATGGGGTGAGAGAGAGAGAGAGAGAGAGAGAGAGAGAGAGAGAGAGAGAGAGAGAGAGAGAGGAAGAGAAGAGGACAGGAGGGGAGGAGAGGAGAGGATGTGGGGCTGTGGGGACCAGACAGGAGATGGGAAAGGATAAGCCTCTTCTTGTTCTCCCACACCCATGGTTAATCTTCTGCTGCCCTAGGTTGTTTTCCTGCTGGGGTGACCCAGATCTTTCCCCAGGAGAGGGCCAAGATTTATTAACTGTTGGTGAACAGATACTGTGATTATCACTAGGCAAGGGACCCCAGGGCTTGCTGCAGGATATCCCAAGTTCCAGACTCTCCTCCTAGCTCCACAGAATGTTCATTACTAATTTTCCACACCACTGTGGTGATGCTTCCCTTTGCCTCTTGGTCTGCCAGCATAAGACTCCGTGTTTCTATGTGAGAATCATGACTTAGCTACATCAGAACACTTACTGAGACCCTTCGCAGGTGCTATCCTACCCAACGGCAAAGATCTACAATTTAGCAAACTTCAGGGTGAAGAGATGGGAAGAACGCACTTGCAGTTTTTCAATAGGAGTGATGGTAAGAGGTATTGCTACTCTTTCCACCTTCCTTTTCCAGTTCCTTTTAAAGTCCTGGAGCACAGCTTATTAGAACGTCGTGGCGTTATCCATCTGCCACAGTCAATAGTCATTTTTTATGTATCATATTTGGTGCATCCCAGTGAAATGGTAATTGTTGTGGCCATTTGGCAATCATTGAAATTTACTCTCTCTGATATAGGTCTCTTTGTTGGAAGACATAATCACAGGATTCAAATATCAATAAACTGGTTTCTTTGAGCTGATTTTGGTGCTGCTAAAAACAGTGCATACAGTGCAAGCAAATTCTGTTAAGAGTGTCAATTTGTACAATCAGTTTTCCCTCCATAGTGGAAAGGTGTGATATACTCAACCAGTCTTTCAGCGGCAGGATGGTGTCCTGGAGAGAAGTTTCCATTTCACTCTGGATGTTATTGGTATTCCTTCTGGGATGTAGCATTAGCGTAGAGGTCTTTCCTAGAGCGGACATGCTGCTATTTTTATGAACCCCCTCCTTTGCAACTGTCAGGACATTTCATGCATGGGCCCTTTGCACAAACTCTAGGAGGCTAGGGGGGCTAGGGACAGCTCTGGGTGGCATGTCTAATGGAGACTGGACAACCTGCAACCTGAAGGCCTCTTTTACAAGATGAGGTATTATGGGCATGGATGGCATCTTCACTTCTATATGTCTTTCCTTTTGTTTCTTTCCTAGACATCATTGACCCTCACGTTTAGACTCCTTTGATGTCACAATCCAATAGTTCTTCATTGGACATGATTCCAGTTATAGTCTACCCTCAGGTAGTGTCTCTTGATAAATGATGTTGGTAACCAACTTCACAGCTTGAAACATTTTTGATCAAGAGCAATCCCCCTTTTATTATGCAGATCCACTCATGAGCTGGGCGATAGTGTTGCATCCTTACATGGGTAATAAGGAACAAGAAAAGTCCAGGACCAAAAGACTTTACTGATGAACATATTCAAACATTAAAATAATTAATGATCCTCTTAAAACTCTTCCAAAAGACAGAAGAAGAGAACACATTTTAACTCATTCTATGAAACCAGAACTACCCTATTGCCAAAACCAGAAAAAAAGAAAAAAGAAAACTACAGAAGAAAAACCCTTATAAATATACATGTAAAAATCTTCAACAATGGGCAACACTGAATCCTCCCCCATGTGTATTCGATTGCTGGGAGGAATACCTGAGAAAATGTACTTGAAGGAGGAAAGATCAGATTGGCTCATGGTTTCAGTTCGTGATCAGCTAGTGCCATCACTATGAGCCTGAGGTGGGGCTGAGCATTGGGGGCTAAAGTGCATGGAATAGGATGGCAGCCAGGGAGCACAGAGAGAGCACAGGACCCGAGACAAGATATACCATTGCAGGCCTCAACTCCAATGACCAAAACTCTACAAAAAGTCTCACCTCCTTCAGTTTCCACCACCTCCCATAATTCATTAATGCATTAATGAACCAATGAGGTCAGAAGCCTCAGGATTCAATGACTTCTGGGAAGCCCAGCCTCTGAACATTGCTGCACTAGGGACCTTCAACACAGGAGTCTCTGGGTGACATTGCAGATCCAAACTTTAATACCACATGGATTATATAAGAGGACGAAAAAGAATTTATATCAGGAATTCAAGAGTGGTTCAGCACACCAAATCAGTCTCTAACCCATGTTAATAGAATGATCAGGGAAGAAACTTCCAAGGCAAAATTACCTCATTTAACACAGAAAAACATCTGACAAAAGCCAACATCTTTTTATGATAAAAGTGAAAGGATAAAAGGGAATTTCCTCAACTTGACAAAGGATAGTTAAGAAGAATTCACAGCTAACATCATACTCAAAGATGAAAGAATGAAAGAGTTCCCTTTAAGATCAATAACAAGACAACGATGTCTATTTTTACAACTTGTATCCAATAAAATTTTAGAAGTTCCAACAGAGAAAATTTATTTCTATATATATAATATGTGTGTGTGTGTCCAAATAATTCTTTAAAATATAATAATTTAAATAAAAAATTCACTAGAGATAATTAACAAATGGCTAAAGGTGACAGAATGTAAGGTCAACATAAAACAATATTTTTTTGCATGAACCAGCAGTAAATAATATGAAAAAAGTAATAAAACTTCTATTTACAATAGAACTAGAAAGAATAAATTTAAACTCTTAAGTATAAATATAATCAAGGAGGTGAAAAGTTTTTGCACTGAAAAGTACATTTCTAAAGATAATTAAAAGATACTAAAAATAAATAAATGAAGTTATCCTGCTTTCTTTCTTGGATTGGAAGACTTAATAGTATTAAGAGGAAAGACTACCTAAAGTTATTTACAGATTCAGAGAAATCCCTATCAAATACCTAATGTCCTTTTCTTAAAATGGAAAACCTGATTGTCTCATTCATAGCGATTTGTGGTGGGCCTGAAGAGCATAAGTATTAGTGAATAGAAAAGTTGGAAGAATCACACTTCCTGATTTTAAAACTTATTGCAAAGATAAATTGATGAAAACACTGTGACCTAGCACAATAAGACCTATAGATCAATAGGATAGAATTGAGAGTCCAGAAATAAATTTTTGCATCTATGACCAATTGATTTTTGACAAGTTTCCAGGACGGTTCAATGGAGACCAAACTGTTTCTTCAAAAATAGAACTGAAGCAAGTGCACATTCACATTGAAAAGTATGATATAAGATTCCTAATACATACTGCATAAAAATTAACCAAATATGGATCAACGACTACAAAAATTTTAGTTGAAAATATGGGGTAATATCTTCATGACCCTGGATTTTGCTTGTTCATGGCATCTTCAGGGATAATCTTAGCTGAATAGTTTAACTTTGTTGCCATAAATATTACATTTATAAAGTTTTAAAGTTAGGAATTCAAGCTGTTTTAAATATTGTGATATCCTAATACATGTATTAAGGATACATAAAGTTAAAATATAATTATCCAAGCTAAAGTATTGCAGAATACAAAATTAATAACATTTAAATAATACTCTTTTTTAAAAAAATATATCTTTTAATCAAAAAGTCAAATACTTATAAGTTAAAATCTGTAGGTAAAAACTTCAGAATACACATGCTACTATGTTGTATTTTTGGCAAATTTATCCACACATTTAAATTCTTCTCACCAACAAACATGAAAAGAACAATGAGAGTAAAATGTCATTCTAGGCCATTCAATTATTAAATTTTTCTCCAGTTAAATGTTGTGTCATGAGTTTTCTTTATATTCACAATTAATTGAATTAAATTAGCCTTTAATAATTTTACATAGAGCATTCTCCTCTGTGCTTCTAAGAATTGCACTGCAATTATAAAATGTGAATTCATATATCATAAAATTCAATTCCTTTATTTTTTTATGATACACTTTTCAAACATTTAAGCTAACATGAAGTTAATGATAAAAATGTATAAATATTGACCAAATGGTTGTATTAGTTGTAAAAAACATGTAATAAAAATAATTCTTCAGTCGTTTTAAGTGTACAGTTCAGGGACATCTACTCAATCTACTATGCAACCACTACCTCATCTCTCTGTACAACTTCTCTCATTGTTCAACACTGAAACTGTACCCCGGACCATTTTCTATGCCTCCTTCTGGCCCCTGACCTTCTACTTTTCAAATGTGTGACTGTGACTGCCCAGGAAATGAAATCTACAGCATTTGACCTCTGGTCAGCAGCTTTTCACTTAGCAGAATGTCTTCAAGTTCATCAGGCTGTAGCCTGTGTCAGAAGTCCTTTCCTTTTGAGACTGAATAATAATATGAATAATAAATGGATAAAGTTCTCATGAACAATTATCCATGTAGACATATACTATAATTTATTCACTCATATGTCAGTGAATGGTTGGTTTGCTTCTTTTGCAAATTGTAAAAAATGCTGCTCTGAATGTCAATATAAAAATACTGTTTCAAATCACTGCTTCCAAGTCTTTTGAGGATGTATGTTTTGGTATAATGTGTTGAATTGACCTCTGATCAAAATTTAATAATCTACAAAATATAGAACTAGGCTCTAGAATATTTATCTATTGAGTTTATGCACTTTATTCCATTTTCTGATTATTTATCAATTCTTCTATACTGATGACGTATTTTTATGGATCATCTTAATTTTTAAATGCATTATCTTGAATTTATTCCAAGAACAGGCTATCAATACAAGCTTCTCCTGCAGCAATGCAGTAATATATCCTTGTATAAATACTTTAAATTTTAAAGCTTTAAATTGTAATTGAAAATATTCACACTGCAAAATATGCTAGAAGCACATTTTCCAATTATTTGAAAATCCCACATTTTCCTCTCAAAACTAACAATATCTCATTCCATAAATATTAATTTCTTTACAACTTTAGCTATACTCAAAGATTCCTGATTTATGTTTTCAGATGTTATTTCTTTTGCTCAATGCCTGTTACATTTTTTCTATAATATCAATTAATTTTTCTTTCTTCATTGTAATTGAAGTAAATTTCAAAGGTAATAATTTATTGATATTGACAATTTATTATTAAATAGTTTATTTTATGCTATTGGTGAATATTAACCATTTGTACTTTTTCCTTACACCTTTGAATGATAGTACCAATTTCAGGTTTTAAAAGTTAGTGTTTTTCACTTAAAAAAAATCTAAAAAATAAAATATTCTTCAATCAGGGTTCAATCCCTAGCACCATCAAAACTGGGGAAATGTGTTCAGTCCAAAGCATTCTTCTACAGAGTGTATTCTTTCACTCCTATATTTTATTTTTCTATAATTAACTAAATTAGACATTTACTCTCCTCTTAATTTGTTGGAGTGTTTCAATTTTGAGATTAGGAGGAAAAAGTTATTAAATAGTGATATTCAAATTTCATCTAGTATATTCTAATATGCTTTGAATTTGCTACTTAAGTAGGCTGGCATGTGGCAAATGCAATTTAATGTTGACAAATGTAGAGTAATGCAAATTAGCCCCAGATACAATAAGTAACAGATAAAAAATTACAGGTAATTGAAGTGATGCATGAAGACCTTGGAAAAGACCTTCATGTGCTTCCAAACTTTCAATAATCTTCTCAACTGAAAATAAACTCAGTGCTGGTTCTTGGAGTAACAGAAATTAAAAAGGCTAAAGTCCAAAGACCTCCAGGTATACACTGAGAAATGTCTGATTGAGAAGTCAGGGGACAAAGAGGAGTTTAGTTGGAGCTAATGCCATCGAAGCATCTGTGTCCAGTACCCAGTTAAATGTATGGACCCAAAACTCAAGTGAAAATCATTCTCAGGGAAATGGCAAGTCCTGGATGATGGCCTCCTTGTCAGCAAATGTCACTACATTGGAAAATGGAAGAACAGAATTTGAAGAGCTGAAGCACAGGAGATAGAGAACAAGGTTTTACTCCAAATAAATGTTTTGTTTTGTTTTTTTAACCAGGGATTTATCCATTTGTATTTTTCACCAGAAACCACCTCCATCTTCAACTCCTGGGAATGTCAACTTGTCCAAAAAAGAAGAGCAAAGCTATGGTTTCTTCCTACAAATTGAGGTGGATACCAATGGCCACCTGGTCCAGGTGGTTAAGAAGGACATCCCAGCAGAGAAGGTTGGTCTTCTGGATGGAGACAGAGTTCTTAGAATCAATAGTATCTTTGTCAACAAAGAAGAGCATATGCAGGTGGTGGATCTGGTCAGGAAAAGGGGGAATTCAGTGACTTTATTACTTCTGGATGGAGATTCCTATGAGAAAGCCATAAAAAAATTGGTAGACTTGAAAGAGTTGGGTGAAAGCCAGAAGAAGCTGGGTTCGAATGGTAAGAAACTGGCCCCTGTGTTGAGTGGAACAGTGGAGACTTGGACCCAGCCACTGCTTTACTCCCTTCTGAAGGAGGGAAATAACTATGGCTTCCCTCTGCAAACTGTCCAAGGTAAAATGGGAGTGTACAGGACTGATATCACACCTCAGGGTGTGGCTATGAAGGCTGGTGTGTGGTTGATGATCACCTGGGAAGTAAATGGAGAGAATGTGGGGAGAAAGCCAGCCACGAGGAAGAGGTGGAAAAGGTGAAGTCAGGAAACATGTCATGTTCCTGCTTGTGGACAAAGAAACTGTCAAGCATTAAAGTGAACAGAAGGTACAATTCAAGAGGGAAACATCCAGTTTGAAATGCCTGCCACCTCAGCCCTGTGTTATGGAGAACACAGAAGCAATAGCTATGGATTCTATTTGAAGGCAAGCCCAGAACAGAAAGATCACATTGTCAAGGACATAGATTCTGGAAGTCCAGCAGATGCAGTTGGCTTGAAGAAGGATCTTGTAGTTGCAGTCAATGGCGATTCTATTGGAAACCCTTAAACACGACAGTGTGGTGGAAATGATTAGAAAGGGGGGAGATCAGACTTCACTGTTGGTGGTAGACAAAGAGACAGGTAACATATCAATGACTCATTTTTCTCCATTTCTCTACTATTAAAGTCAAGAAATGCCTCACTGTTCTGTCAAAGAGGCTCCAACTCCTATCCCTGCTCCTCTGGAGGTCTCAAGTCCAGATCCTATAGAGGAAGTAGCAGGTCATAGCCTAAACTCCACAGGCTGATTGAAGATGAAAATAGCTATGGTTATCAATTAAATGTAATTTGATGTCCACCAGGCTTATCTGTCAAGGAGGTGCAGAAGGGCAGCCCCGTTGACTGGTTGAGCTGGAGGATGAGGACGTCATCATCATCAAAGTGAATGGGGTAAATGTGTTGGATGAAACCTCCAAGAAGGTGGTGGTCAGAATCCAGAGCAGGGGAAGAACGTCACACTCTCGGTCTGTGGAAAGGACTATGTTCACTTCCAAGCTAAGAAAATTACTATTGTTTTCTTCATGGCTTATCCACTGGATGCCTGCCCCAATTCCAAAGAAGAAATACTGGCAGAGTCAGAGCATGACTCACACGTGGCAATAGATGGAACCCATATTACAGCCTCTCATTCTTCTTCCAATTCTGAAGATACAGAGATGTGATAAGGAGAAATAATCACTGGCTGATAGGATTGCTACTAAGTATCCAGAAACTGCTCTCTCAAAGAATGAGCTGCCATCCATTTACTATCTCTCTTAGAGAAGTACACACTTCATCATGTGTGATTATCTTCTGTTGTCGTTTGTCTTAGGAGCTGCTGTTGCAGATGACTTATTTATGGTCAACTTAGGAAGATCTAAGGCAGGAGCCAGATCATTTTTATGTGATCTCCTCCAAGCTTCAACTTAATTCCATTTCTCTAAAGATTCTTGTACTTTTTTTAGGTTCTGTGAACATCAAAAATAATTCATAAATTTATATATGCAAGAGTTGCTAATTATAATATCTGAGCAGATCTGATTAAAATTATTTGTTTAGAACAATGTTGGGGTCCCTGGAATAAATACCATTAAAATGCTTTCAGAGTATGCTTGAAACCAACAACAACAAAAGAAACCTGACTGAGTAATGTTTTGCCAAAATGAAAAAAATAAAAATTACATTTTTTTTTTTTTTTTTTTTAGGTCAACTGATACCTGTTCTAGGAAGCCAAGGAAAATGTCAGCTAACATTTCCCTTGCTGGAGTACAAGTGCAGCAGAAAGTGCTAGAACTATTGCTGTGGTGTCCTGCTGTGCGACTCCAGCCCAGACCTCTTGGCACTGAGAAAAGAACCCCCAGAGAATTCCCATTTGCCAGTTCCCAGATCCCAGGCAGGCTCCTCTGACATCTCACTGCCGTGGCCGGGGCAGTAGCTGTGGATCTGTTCAGTTCAACTCGCTGTCCTGAGCACGAGCATCAGATCGTAATATACTACAGGTCCTTTCAGCTGGAAGGAGCAAACAAATCACAGTGACCCATCGTCAGAGGATAAAGTGGGTGTTGCAAGACCAAATGCTTTTTATTTTTGTCACCTTCTTTAATCTTCACAGCCTCAGAAACCTGGTGATTATTTTCTTTGTTTTAAAGTTTCTACATTTTAACATTTTAAACTAGAAAAAAATGGAGTCTGAAAATCCATTCACAGCTTGCATATTGTGTGATACATAAATTAAGAGTTTGTATTTGATATTTTTAATAATAAGCTTAGGTTTTAACACTTTGCGTGTGTGTTTTACAGATAATCACGCATAGCATATTTGAGTGACCGTGTATTAAATATACTTAATTGTTTGTAGGCATATTCAATTAAAAATGTTACATATATCCTCACATGAATTCATTTTTTCATTACATCATTGAACATCTACATAAAAGAGTGGATTAAATAACAGAGATTGTAGGTCTACTGGTTTTCTGAGTTACAAGCAATCTGTAAGAGTAGCTGAAGAATGACAGGTTAAATGTGAATTTTTAAGTGATGTCCAAAATTAATTTAGATGCTGGAATATTTAATGAGTCTTCAATTTCTGTCAAGCTCTGATTCTTGGATATTACACACACTTGGTTGTCAAGGACTATGTTTACCTTAGCTTTCTGTGTGGCACTTAGAGGGTAACTATGTACATTAAAATACCCAGGTCACACATTTTAAATAATGTTTTTAGTTGTAGATGGACACAATACATTTATTTTGTTTATTTATTTTTATGTGGTGTTGGGGCTCGAACCCAGTGCCTCATGTGTGCAAGGCAAGCGCTCTACCACTGAGCCACAACCCCGGCCCCATGCTTTTGAAAAAATAGTGCCATACATCCAGATAAAATGAGTTCTGTTGCACATATAAAAATATGTTCGTCTAATGCTTTAGTATTGTATATTTCACAATGTACACATGTATACATCTCAGTAAATGCTCATGAACACATAGCTAAATTAGATATTAGTACATTACATAGAACATTGCAAGTGAGCACAGAGCATGCTTAAAAAACTGAAAACAATTATATAATTCAACATATAGATTCATTCTTCGAATTAGGGAAAGGGAAACTGCACATAAACCTTCATGAGTCATACATGTTTAAATAAATGTCAATATTTAGAAACTATGATAATTAAAAATTAAAGATGACAACAAACAACATTGAGATGGATATAGAATCTTTGTAACTATGGATAGAATTGCATTAAATTACTGGTTGCATAACAAAATTAAACTGAATTTCACCTTTTATATTTTTTAATTGGAACACAATAATCTTATATATATATATATATATGTGTGTGTGTGTATATATATATATATAGGGTACATTGTCAACCCTGTTTTATACACTTATTTACAGATGTGGGTGTTCATGTATATGAAATATTCATTAAATATATGTGAGAAAACCAGTACTACATGTATTTAAATAGCTCAGTTCAAAGAATATGCTTTTTATATTTTATACATTTAAAGCATTCATTTAGTTGAATTTTATGTCCATTTACAGTAGAATAATGTTCTTCCCAACAGAGTTGAACAGAGGAGTGCTAATCTTTATTCATAAGGCCAATAAATTTGTTCAAAGAGCACATCTGCTAAAGGGTAAAATGACTGTGAGCAAGATGAATGGTGACTTTGTTTAGCTTTCTAGTGACGGCCATTGTAGAAGGTTTGGGTTATTTATTTTTGGTTCACTGATAAAGCTTGTGATGTATGGCAGGTGAGACACCAGATAAAATGCTTTCAGAGTCAGTTTTATAATTATATCCCCCAAAGTTGTTTATATATATATATATATGTATATATATATATATATATATATATATATACACATATATTCATGTATATATTCAGTTCTGCAAGGAAAACATTTTAAATTTTATGTAAGTCCATGTGGATATCATAATTCCTTTTCTTTTGGGACAGTAAACCCACCATTCACAGTTTATATTGCTTTGCTTTATTAATACTATATGTAGTAATTTTATTACCTTAGTTTTATGGTATGTTTTCTGAAAATCATTATTATTCCTCTTCAGTAGGAAGACAACATTCTTTTACTTCTAACAAGTCAGTGGAGACCTAAAGAGTTTTGTAGTATTAAAATAAAAGAAACTGATTTGTTAGTGGATTATATGAAGGTACTGTTGTCCTTAGGAAAAGGTATTATTTATCATAATAATACTTATTTTTTGCAGTGCAAGGGATTGAACCCAGGGCTCCGCACATGACAGGTTGAACTTCTGCCAGCCCTTAATTGTGGTTTACTCATTTATTTACTCATGTGTTCATATGCATTTATTTTCTCATCTGTGGTGCTGGAGATGAAACCTGGGACCTTGGGTGTGCTAGGCAAGTGCTCTAACCTGAGCTGCGTTCCCAGGACCTTGCAACACTTTGTGCTATCATTAGCATTTTAGTTTTATCGTCAGCTGTTTATGATTGTTCCAGGTTGCATCATTGCGAGGCATTATGAATCTTCACCCCAGTTGCAACACATCTACCTGTACCTTGATTTGATGACCCTTTAGTTACAGTAAACGTTCGTTTTCCTTGTACCTTACATTAGCCTTAGACATTGTAATTGTATTACTGTTAACTTGCTCCTAATAAGCTAAATGATAGACTGATGTAGATGTGAACATAAATTTATATTTTTTTTAACTTTAGGGCCTAACTTAGGTTTCAAAATAAAGTACTGAAAAGTGAGGGCATAAAATAAAACATAAGCACAAAAAATATCCCAAAGTTACTTACCAGATTAGCAATTGTTACATGTTCCCTCTACCACAGGTAATACTGAAATATTCATATTTTGGCTCAAACATTAAAGTAGTGAAAATAAGTTAGCCAAAAAGTAATGGGTACTTCCTCCTCTGCTCTCAGGAACTGCTTCGGGCAAGTCTTTCCATGTGCTGGACGCGAGCGGGCTGCCTGTTCCTTTCACGTGAGTGTCAGGCATAGCGCTGATCATCTTTCCACATGCTGACTTGAGTCATGGTGAAGAAATATCACACTAGTTTCTTCTTTTTTCCATCTCAGTTAGGCTTGGATTAGTTGTATAGAGACAATCGAACCTAGTCATTAAGCCAACGTATCTCAGCTTCAGCTAAACCATCGCATTGTCCAAAGTCCTGGTACACCCTGGTGAAAGCCATCGTTGGTAGGGTCTATCCTTTCTACTTGCTTTGCACAAATGTCAGTAGTTTTCTAAGGAGTATTATTAGACCAAAGTCAGGAGAAGGAGAAAAGGAAAGAAGAAAGAGAATGATGGAGGGAAAGAGGGAGGGAGGAAAGAAGGAAGTAGGCAATTTACCAGTTATCTGTTCAAGTCTAAAGAAAAGAGAGGGTTGGGCTCAGTGGTAGAGTGCTCGTCTAGCATGCATGAAGCCTTGAGCTTGATCCCCAGCATGGCACATACGAGAGAGAGAGAGAGAGAGAGAGAGAGAGAGAGAGAGAGAAAAACAGAGAGACAGAGACACTGAGAGAGACACACAGAGAGAGACAGAGACAGAGAGGAGAGTTGGAGATTAAGTATGCATCAGTTAAAGTTCCTGGAACTGTTTTCTGTGATTCATTGATTCATGTACTCTAAGAACTATTATGTGAATAAGGTATGTCAAAATGTCCATAGTTGATTTATGTACTGGCAATATACAGTAAATAATTTTAAAATTCTTCCACTAAAATAAATTCTAGCATCTATTGTTGTTTGTGTTCTTGATAATAGCCATTCTAATTGGATTAAGATGAAATCTTAGATTTGTTTTAATTTGCATTTCTCTAATTCCTGGAGACGTTGAACACTTCTTCATATACTTATTAATTGCCTGTATATCTTCTTCTGTAAAGTGTCTGTGCAGTTCCTTGACCCATTTATTGATTGGGTTCTTTGTATTTTTGGTGTAAAGTTTTTTAACTTTCTTTATAAATTTTAGAGTTTAGGGCTCTATCTGAAGTACGTGTGGAAAATATTTTCGCTCACTCTGTAGGCAGCATGGATGTGGGGGAAAAGGCAAACTTTCACATTGCTGGTGGAGTTGTAAATTGGTTCAGCCACTCTGGAAAGCAGTGTGGACAATCCTCAGAAAACTTGGAATGGACCCCCTTTTGATCCAATTATCCCACTCTTCGGTTTATACCCAAAGGTCTTAAAATTAGCATATTGCAGTAATGCAGTCACATCAATGTTTATAGCAGCTCAATCACAATAGCTAAATCGTGGAACCAACCTAGATGCCCTTCAACAGATGAATGGATACAGAAACTGTGGTATATATACACAATGGAATATTATTCAGCCATAAAGAAGAAGAAGAATCTTATGACATTTGCAGATAAATGAATGGGTTTGGAGAATATCATGCTAAGTGAAATAATCCAATTCCAAAAACCAAAGACTGAATGTTTTCTCTGATAAGTGAATGATGATATTAATGGGGGTGGGAGGTGGGGGTTGAGAGAAGAATGGAGGAACTTTAGATTACGTAGAGGGATATGCGAGGAGAGTGCATATGAAAAATGTCAGAATGGAACAGACACCATTACAGGGCATTTCACATGGGGGTTGAGAGTTTAATTGCTTAACCAAGAAAGACTCATTACGCAGATCAGGACGCACGGAGCATCTGCAGTGTGTGGGTAGGAGAGGAAGGGCTAGAGATATCAGGGGTGGGGACAGATCCTGTGGGAACTTAGGGACCATCTCGTGAAGTTGGGCTTTTGCTGTTACTGAAAATGAGAGGATTTCCAGGCATGGCCTGAATGGATGAGGTGTCTGAGAGCGGGACAGGAGCCGGATAGGGTGTCACGGTTCACGGTGCGTCCCTGAGTCACAGGTAGTGGTACAGGAGAGGAGGGAGGTCGTGCTTCTCTGCCCCACCTAACAGCCCAGTGCAGAGGCTGAATGTGAAGACAGGCATGTTAGACTGGAGCTCAGGGGAGAAGTTCCAGCTAAACCTAAAATGTGGTTGTGCTTGGCATAATCATCTTTCAAAGATGGTACAAAGTTTGTGGGAACTAATTACATCTGGTGCTTTGTTTGCAAAGAGTGGAGAGCAGATATTTCCTGATATTTCTCATTTCAGTTTAATGTTACACTGCATCTAAAATATATATGTTTTATATATATATAATATATATGTATATATATATATGCATGTGTGGATTGTATATATGTATTCAACATATTTAAATAATGAAGTAGACTTACATGTTGCTGTAAAGAAACTTTAGTCATTAATGAATATTTGCTCTTATAAAATGTGTGCATTATGAGAGGTAGAAAAAAATTAGCACTTAACATTATTAAAATCTTTATCTTACGGCAACTCAGAAAGTGCATTTGGGGTAGGATGATACTACAGAAGACACGGCAGCTATCACTTTTGTCTTTTTTACAGGGCACCTGTGTCAAATCTTCATCACTATGCTTTTGCATCTTCTTAGTTGTGATATAAAATGGAAATGGCTTATAATGTAGGCCATTCACAATTTTCAAAAATGTCCAGAGAATTCATAGGTAATCTTTTAACATTAGAAAATTCACTTTCTCTGCATAATCACTGCAAAGTAATATGCTCCTGTCTTAAGGAATATAAATGCTAATGGTTTTTGAGTGGTCAATGTGTCTAAGATATGAATGTAATTGCCTTAAATTCTTATCTTATTGTTTGACATCCTTATAATGTAAGTACTATTTCACCAGTGAATGTCTCAGGGCTTAGTTTGGACTCTTCACTGATGGTGCAACCTGAGTAATTGCTGAAGGCAGAATGGAAACTGAGAAGGGAGCCTCCACAGCATGTGTGCTGAGCCAGTTCTGCCACAGTCTACTCTGTGCAAAGCAGAATCAGTTCAGGCTTTGGACAGGGGAGAAATGACCTAAAATAAATCTCACAAAAGAAGAGCTACAAAGACGAAGTCTTTACCCACTACTAGAAGCTGAGTGAGTCAGGAAATTAGCCAAAGCTTTATGTGTTACAGGTGAAGATTGGTTAGAAACAAACAAACAAACAAACAAACAAAAAAACAAAAAACAAAAAAAAAGGAGGAAAGACCTAGGAAAGTGATCCAGGGAGGAGGACACATGTTCCATTATCAGTTCCTAGAAATGGATGACCCCTAAGGATAAGCTGGTCAAAAGTGATATTCTAGAAGTTTGATTTCAAACCAAAATGGAAAATTGAAGCATATCTGGGACAATAGAGTTCATGTTTTCAAATTTCAGGTTGAGATAAAATGGTCTTTTGACTACTAGTTGCAACTCCTAGTATAAAACTTGGACATAAAACGTTATAATCCTTTATATAACTCAGGATTTATTTTTATTTACATTTCCCAAGAAAGACTTTGAAAGAATAACACTATTTCCTCTGGGTATCAATTTCATCTACCATTTCAATCTTCTTCTCCATATTATTTTCATTTACTTCATCTCAAAGAAAATTAAAGGAAGTTATCAGTTTATATAGAAAACTTACTCTCTTTAGTAATTGAAATTTGAATCTGTTCTCTAGTATCAACAATGCAATTTGCTCAAATCCTGCAACAAGCATGCAGTGATCACCTACTGTGTGAAGAATCAATTCAGCCACTGTGGAATCTTACCATGGGTACAACATGGAAGCTCTAAAGCACATCAATAAGTACAGGCTATGTTTATATTTGAGTAATAATAAATCTTGTTTTGCTTATTGCACAGCATAGATTAATAAACTTCATTTAGTCTATGCAAATTCTTGAGTATAAGAAGACATGAGGGAACAAAGGAGACACAGCTGAAGTTTGCAGTCATAATTCAGAGCTCCAACCACATCCTAAATGCTGTTTTCTGAATACTGTTATTGAACTTCAGGGGTTGCACATTCAAATAGCTGGAACGAGCTCAAGATTGCTCCCATCCCATGCAATCTTGAAGCAGGCTGTAGGCAGAGTTATGAGATACAGTAGTTTTTACCAACACAGAAAGGAGATAATTTTGTTATAAAGAAGTAACCTCTGTCTCTTAAAGGTAGTGCTTTTCTGTAGCTTCTTAGTTCTCCTGATTTCCATATGACAGATATTTGTAAAAGGCCAGGGACTATGTCTACTTCTCAATCTTAGAAAGACAAGAGTACACAAAGCATGAAGTGAGTTATTCATGGAAATCTGATTTAGGATTTACAAAAAACATAGGTTTATTTTTGCATGCCTTTTCTCAAGTTTGGAGAAAAAAATATACCGATATAATACATAACCAAAAGGAAGTTTCCCTACCTGTTTTAATCTAGCCAAAATAATTAACTCAGGAGTTAAAGTTCAAAGGAAATATATTGAGAACCAAAGTTCAGGTTGGAAATAAAGATGTCCACTGTACCAGATTGTCTCTATTATCTGTATGTGTTTCACTCAGCAGTAATGAGTAAATTTGATAGAACATTTAGAAATAGAGCATACTACTTGTCACATCAATATTTGGAAATGATAATTCTCTATTCAGGGAAATTGTTAATCTCGTACTTTAAAAATATTCTTATTTAGTTGAGCATAATAAATAGAGATTTAAATTATCTTTTACTCTGATAGGATTTATAAAATAGTGCCTTTTAACAACTAAATAAAGCATTATATGTTAAATTGTTATTTATTATACCTTAAATATAAAAAAGGAAAAGGAAACAAAGCTATTACAAAATACACAGTACTTAAAGATACAGGTGTACACATGATAAAGATGTGTTACACCCAGAGGAACCCAGATAAGAACTGCTGCAGGAACTTCTGCAGTTTATCTGATAATCTGCAAACCTACAGAGAAAAGAGTCTGCACCCCTCTGAGAAAGGCAAGAAAATACAGGTACTCTAACTTGTACCAAGCTCAGTATATGTATTTAATTAAAGAAATGAAAACACTAAATAAAACAAATAAAATGGATTTCTATGTAGTTAGCACACCAAAAGCAGTTGACTGAAACTGGTGTGGATGTTGGACTTAAGAGCCTAAGATATTTAACAAGAATCCAAAGAATTAAAGGAAGGTATGTTGAGATAGTTTGATACAATATGATCTTAGGAAAGAAACCATTAAAAAATTCTTAGTAGAGAGGAGAACAGGGAGGAGGAAGGAACAGAACAAAGTAGTAATGCCATTTCTGGCCCTGGTTGGATTGGGCATAGCCTCCCACTGCAGATGACCAGGCGATGGTGCAAATGTCCTATGTCCCCTGCCTTAGGACACTCAGTGATCATCTGCTCAGCAGGTGACTCCTGAAAGAAGGGATTCAAGGGAAGCACGTCTTGGATCACCTGGCCTCTGCTGGGAGTGGTTTTCTGAGTCCTGTGTCAGGGACAGCAGTCCCAAGGACAGAAAGCATGTTCTCATCCCTAGGAAGAGACACAGAGTTCAGTGTTCTATTGAAACTGCCCTTTAGAGAGAGTTTCAGAAACCTGCACAGACCACCTTTGATATAGTTTGACTGAATGTGAAGCCATGGATGTGAAACGTGAAAATCTGCAAAATGGGTGAATAATAACCAGGTTTCTCTAACCTGAACAATATCCAGAGATCATACCTAACTGAGGGGCCTGGGAGCTCCAGCCAATCAGGGAACAGCTTTCCATGGCTGCAGAACTGATTCCACTGGACATAGTGGGCCAACCTGACCAGGTGTGTGAGTGTCACCACCAGGCCTGTGTCACCACCAGGCCCATGTCACCCCAGGTTCCATCATTTCCACAGAATTCAAAGGACCTGCTTTGTTACCAACAGTTTCCACTGCCTTTTCCTGTCTACCCATAATGTGACCTGAGAGTCCTTCAAGGATATGGGGCTGCTTTCCAAGAGTGTCTTCTTCTCAGTCTTCCTAAAGGAATCCTGAAGGACACATTCAGGGTCTGGGTGAGTGAGTCTTTCAGGATGAATCTACTCCATCATTCCAATCTCCCTGAGTCTTCGCCTTCCTTCCTCTATGACATCCCCAGGCTGAGTTTCAACTCAAAGAGTGTAGACCAGTTTGAGTTTCAAGTTTCAGTCACCTGAACAAACTATGCATTGTAGTCATTCTCAGAACCGTCAGCTGAAGCCATGTGCCCTGAGCCCGGTGTGGCCAGCTTGTTTCTGGATATGTTCCTCTCCATGCAACGCTGCTTTTCTGCAAACCTGATCCAAGGCGCTCAGCAGTCACTTTGACCACCATTGCTCGCAGTTCTATCAGTAGAACCGGTCAACACTTCTCTTGCTGTCACACGTCACAATGCCCTTCTGGCTTATGCTGGGAGGAGAGTCAGTTGTAGTCTGGAAGTGAGAAGGAATGGCGAGGACTTCCCTGGGGAGGACTGGATGGGTCATGAAGGCAGCTCTGTGCAGGGCAGTTGCAGCTCCTTCAGGAAGAGCTGGTGACCTCTTCAGCCACAGAGACAGCCAGGGCGCTTCTGGGGTAAAGGGGGCTTGACAGCATTTACATCTTCCAGGTCCTCAACTCTGGGGCAGTCCGTCTGCTTGTCCCCCTCTCTGGGTTACAGTCTCACTTCTTCCCAGCTCATGTCTTAACTTCAACATGACAGGCCCGTGAGACTCTGGGTCAAAGTTGGGTGGAATTTGACCACCTAAAATTTGTATTTCTGGTTCCCAAATCTTGAACCTGGGGCTGGAGGAGACAGTTCTTAGGGGAAGTACAGAAGCTCCTGGTTCTTGACCTGGACCCTGAATTGGTGACATGAATTGTTTGGATGGTCACTTTTTATCTGCTTCCCCACTACACAAAGAACCTATTAGCAAGCCAGGTATGTTCCTTATTTTATTAGAGTGCTCTGTGACAGCAGATGGTTGGTCCCCCAAAGTCTTTCTTTGTGGTCATCCATGTCCTTGTGTATGTACAGATGCTGAATTTAAGTAACTGTGTTCCACTTAAGATGTACCTAGCATACCCTTCTCATATCAGTCAAAGCAGGTTTTTAAATACTTTAATCACGCTGGTCAACAAATTTTAGAACCCTAAGAACACATTCAAATATCCATTTTCAAGATTTCCTTCCTTAAAACTATTCCCAGTACAAATTTGGGTTTGATCATAGAGGTAGATTGCTTCAAAGTCAAACAATAGGGGATGACTAAAGGTGATAGCATTTTATAGATTCTGGGAAGCTCCTTTGTTAAGAACTGAACTATCTCTGGACCTTTCTGCTGCTATAATTGACCTCTGCACCTAATCATCAGATTTACTGCCCCTCAGCTCGGAGGGGATGCTAGACTTGTAATATCCTAACAGGTGGACTACTGGTAAGTATATTCTTTAAATGATTCCTCCTTTCAGATGTTCAAAGCACACCCCCCATGCATGTGTCACCCCTAGCAGGCATAACTCCTGTGCCTCTCAAATGACTTGTGACATTGCAGTCATGGCAGGCCTTGGGAAAGATGGCTTTTTCAAGCTAAGAAAATTGCTTGAGAGGGACTTAGCTGAGAGCAGCCAACTGCCTACACTTTCACTGCTTGGCAAATAAGGGCCTCAGGCCCGCGAGGCAAGGGGGACCTGGGCAGAGCACCGACCTGCTTCTGAAAACAGAGCAAGAAGGAATAAATTACAACTTGTTTTATAAAGCCTGAAAAGGCCCTGGAAGAAATACAAGATACGGAGCAATCTCCATCATGAGGATTCCTTAGTCGGTGTTATCAATTCCAGTTCAACTTTACATGCCCCATGATGGCGGGGTGGTGGGGGGAGAGGTTGGCTAGGAATGCATATCTCTTCCATATCCAGACATCAGTCAATCACCATATCGATAGAAAAAAGGAGACAATGGAGATTTCTTTTCAGTAGAAGTCTGAAAAAAAAGTATTGGCCTTATACATGTTTGTCTGTACTTTAAGTAAAATGCATATTCAAGTAAAGTATTGTGTTTGAGTCTGAGAATATTTCAGTTTCATCCTCTCAAAACTCAATGCCCTTACTGTTATACAGTAAATCTAAACAAAGGGTTGGGATAGGCCAGTGGAGAAACCTTGAATATTGGAGTAGCAAAAATTCAGAAGAATGGTCAATATTTAGTGTCAGTCAGCATGTAAGAGAGTTCTCATCTTACTTCTGGGATTTCTAATTTTCTAAAGCAATTTCAAAATCAAGTTGATCCTCTCTGGGAAGACTGATTAAACGCCCAACATCATACCCAGAAATTCTAAGGCTGATACCAGGGAGTGAATGTCAATCACTCCTTCAAACCTAAGACACTATCTAGTTCTTTACAGAAAATGTGTTAGCACTGAACTGGAGGAAACCTCAGTGGGCGCACGGGATGTGTATGCCACATTGGTGATAAATGGATGTACTTAGCCAAGACAGTAGTAGTAACATCAGGACTTTTTCATTCATAGAAAAGCAAACAGCTCTTAAAGAGGAAGAGGTTAGATTGCTTATATCAATATGAATAAAAATAACAAAATATGTTTTTAAAAAAAGGTACAAAAATTCCTGCTTAGTATTTGTTGTTCTATTCATATACCAACCTAAAATCTGTAAGCCAAACAATTCTTATCGATACACACACTCATGGTAGAAAATTATGCCTTATGATGATAAATACCAAATTTAGGTTAGCTTTTACTTCTGTTGAGTTTGGGAATGAGATGAGGTGTTAAGTGGCCCAAAAGGGTTGTAATGTCTTCCCTAATATTTTATTTCATTACTGATTTCCACATTTTGGCTTATTTTTTTCACCATTTGAAATTCTAATACTCCCCACAGGAAATCTTTGTCTTCTCTCCTCACGTTCAGAACATAACTCTGACCAGTTTTGAAAATCTGGGGCTGGGCTGTTTCTGAAAACTGAACACTTTATACCACTGTATCTGGCACTGATTTTAAGTTAGACAATTTTGAGACTATTTTTCCACGCCTCTATCCTAATTATGATTTGTGCTTAAATTTCTACTGAGATATATTGTCTCCAGTGGTTAGCTGTTTCAACTCTACAAAAAAATTTTAAAGTGCCAATTTTATATAGTAATTTTAACTTAAAAGAGTAGTAATAAGTAATTAACATCTCTATGAAGTTCTTCAATATTCTGATATCTTTGGTTGTAGTTGCAAATATCAAGAGTGGAAGTATTTTGGTTAATGTAGATTTTTTACTTTGCCACAAGATAAATGGTATGTGTATTTCATTTAATTCTTTATATTCACAAGCTGAGAGTACCTTTTAAATAGTCTGTGCTCAATAAATATGTTGTAAAAATAATAGAAAATATCTCATTTTTTATATAGAGCTTTGACTTAGTTCCTTTATATTCGTAAGTCTATGGTTCAAGTATTTATTTTTGCACTGACAGCTCCCAGTACAAAGAGAATACCTACCTTTTCCCCAAAAGGCTGATAAGCTTCTAAGAAGCAGATGATATGAAGACATCAGCCAGATATGCAGAGTTTTAATAGGTACTTAAGACATGCTTTTCTCAATTTTCCGAAAATAAAATAGAAGGCAAATGCTTATTTATGCTGTCATCAGCTTATTTATGCTGTCATTGGCAAGAGTGAACTAATGTGACCGTATCACTGTAATTTACAACAACACAAAGTCTTGATAATTCATGCAGAATATGAAGGAATGCCCCTTTAATATCTGTAACAGTTGTCAGCAAGGAAAGTAATGCAAAATGCTAAAAGAATGGAGGATGTTAGAAACATCACAAGGGAGTTGTGCCAAAGTTTCATCTCAGATAGACAATGCAGAGATGACCTCCCCAGGGTCCTACTTAAAGCAGCACTTGCTGCCTGCAGCACAGTGTACACTTGTCTGTCCACGTCTCCCCTGACCACAGGTGAGTGGGAAAATCAGTGAAGTGGGCTCTCTGCTCCTGGTTCCTGCACCTTGGCCCCTTGATGTGTTTGCAGTTTGGTGGTTTTGTGTTTTTTTTTTTTTTTTTATGGTTTACATCTTTCTTGCCCCCTTGAGCTCATGTGTTGACCATACAGAGACGCTCAGAGGTGAAAAGATTGGGTTACGAGAACTCTAACCTCACCAACAGATCAATCCACAAGGTGGATCAATAATCTGAATGGACCACTGGGTAGTAACTGTAGGTGGGTATGTCAGGGGAAGCAGTCCTTGAGCTGAATGTGTTCCTGGTCTCTTCTCCTCTCTTTCTCCCTCTGCTCTCTGGCTACTATGAGCTGAGAAACATTTCTCTACCATGACCTTCTGCCATGGTGCTTCTGTCCTGGAGCCAGCTGACCACCACTAAGGTCCTCTGAAAACATGAGCCCGCCAAACTTTCCTGCCTCTAAGCTGCTCTATTTAGCTATTTTGGTTACAGTGACAAAAATATGACTAAAACAAATTGTTGAATAAAGAGTTTTGAAAAAAATTAATAAAGCATTATATACAAAGACACAATCAAATTATTGTGCTAATGGAAAAATAAGCTTGTTTTTCTCTTGGAAGTTTGATTAAGTGCATACCATAGTATCCAGAAGTCCTGAGGCCTGTACCACAGAGTGGATGTCAGACTGTCCTTCAAGTCAAAGGTACCATCTGGTTCTTTACAAAAAAATTCATCCTCTCTGACTTGGAGGATGTCTCAAACACACACGACCTCAGAATTTCTGTCTTAAACTCAGTGCCAGGTACAGTGGTGAAAAATATTCAATTTCCATAAACAACATGACCCAAATTTTCAAAACTGGTCCAAGTTGTGTTCTAAATGTGAAGAGAGAAGGTAAAGATTTCCTATGGTATATGTTAGTGATGGAGTATGCATGTTCCCTAAATAAAAATATTTTAAATCAGCATTTAAAATGGTGAAAAGATAAACCAAACTGTAAAGAAATAAAATATTAGGGATGATGTTACAACCTGTTTTGGATCACTTAACACCTCATCTCATTTCTAAACTCAATAGAAATAAAAGTTAATCTAAATATGGTATTTATCATCACCAGGTATATTTTTATACTATGAAGATATGTATCTATAAGAAACATTAGAGTATTGGCTAAAAGGTTTTAGATTATTACAGGAATGGAAAAATACTATACACAAATTTCTGTACCTTTTCTTTTTTAAAAAATCTTTAAAAAAATATTTCACAATACTTTTTTTTCATTCCCCCCTAGAGATTAAACCCAGTGGTACTCTATCACTGAGTCACAGGCTATAGCCCCTGGCCTATTTTTTTTTTTTTTTTATTTTGAGATGGAATTTTACCAAACTGCTTCTGTCTTTGAATATGCATTCCTGCCTCAGCCCTCAGACGCCCAAGTCAGATGGATCACAGGTGTGTAGCACCAAACTGGCAAAAAATAATATTTTTTTTTCTTTGCCCCCCAAAAACACTCCTGCAAAGGCTAGCAAGTGGAGAATATTGTGAACAAAAGTTTTGTGATGATTAAAATGATCAAAACTTAATATGTTTACAAGGCCAATTCACACCTTCCAAAGGTTATTTAATTATTTGGAATTAAATTTCTGATCAAGGCCACTGTGCTTGAAATGGATGGAGAATATTAATTCATAAGTGACATAAGATAAATGATATTTATATGTTTATATAAATATCGATATTCACATGGAGATGCTTATTAAAGCATTTGAACTGAGCGGAGTGCCATTCTGTATCATAATTAGCAAGACTCCCGTTCACTAAAGTACTCCTTTTCAAGTACGCTAGAAATGGTTAAAGCCATCTAAGTACCTCAAGTGTTGAAAGGAAACTTCCAGACAAATTTACCTTAGTTTATTTGTGCAAAGAACTCATGGATCAAGCAGGACTCAAAACTAAAAGAGGTTCAGAGAGCTCAGCTCTAGCAGCGGGAGCAGCTGGCCTTTATGGGTCAAATATGGAAGTCAGGGAATTGCCTAGTCCAGTGCAGGGTGCAGGCCTGTGACCCCAGCCGCTCACAAAGCTGAAACAGAAAGACCCCGAGTTTGAGGTCAATCTGGGCAACTTAGCAAGATGCTGTCTCAAAAGAGAAAAGTAAAAAGGAACAGGAATGTAGCTCGGTGGTAGAGTGCTCCTGGATTGAGTGACCCCACCACATCCACTACACAAATACACGAAAGTGTCTGATTGGCTATAACCAGAAATTGCCTTATCCAGACAAGGAGCCATGACGCATTTGCTGTATTTGGATATGAGCAGAGGGAAGGTCCATAATCATACCCGCAAGGCACTGTCTAGCTGGCTGTGATTAGCTGGGGGTTGGTTTGTTTGTTTTTGTTTAATAGTCAGTTAGAAATGTTTCCAAATTCCAATTTGCTTAAATAAGAGCTTGGAATACAGAAACAACCACAGGCTAACGACCTCCTGCTTCTTTTGCTTTAACACACATGTTTCATTGAACACGTGAGGGTTTTTAAACTGTAGGAACATGAACATCTGCACATACTGATGCATGAAAAGCAAATAATACACATTCACAGGGAAAAATGTTAGTCTAGTCAGATTTAATTAGAAGTGGAAATTATTCTCAGATGGGCTGAGCTTATCTTCGGTGATGTTCCATTTGACTTTAGGAATAAATAATGTCTGAAGGAAGCTTAAGCTGTCATTGCTCAAATTTATATTTCCTTTGTGTTCTGTTTTAGATACTTGTTTGAGCTCTACTACTATTGCTGTTATCTACCCAAATTCTGCGAAAGAAAACATGATCATTTTTATGCTTAGGTTTGACACAGCTTGGTGAGATGGCTAGTTTCCTGAAAGGTGTGCCTCCAACATTTCTTCTCCTTTCTATAGGACAGATGCTGTCCAGCTGTCTCCTGTGGAGCCAAGTTGGCCCTCTGAGGGTGAATTTCAGAGTACACAAAGCAGCCCTGTGAAAATGCCTTGCCCTATCCTTTGAGAGAATGAGCCCTGCATTAAGCATCAGCTCTCTATGGAAGCTGGGGTGTCCGACTGAGAACTGCAGTTCTCTGAAGGCCTCGACGTCAGCAGCAAAGGATCCTGGGTTCCCAACTTTACAACCAGACAGAAAACTCCCAATGCTCAATGAGAAAAAAAAAATTTGTATTTAATTAAAGAAAACATTATCTTTGATTCTGTTTTGAGTAGCCAAATAAGAGCAATGCCTAAAAATTAAAGACAAGCAGCAACATTTCTTTGTTGATGGTATATTATACCTTGAAACATGTATGCAAGTTCAGATGCAGTCAGGCAAATTCTCTATGGGAGAGTTCTAAAAGGGGATCAAAATTTTGAGTGTGCACTCCCAAACATACTAGTAATTAAGTTAGTTTAACTCACGACAGACAGAAAAGGCAATACATTATTCTTAATTAGTAAATCCATTAAAATATCATTTTGGCACATATATACATATCTCTCTCTATATATATATATTATATATGTATATATACAATATATCTAAATTGTTAAAACGTGTATGTGTTTTAACTCTTAATTTCAATACAATCTTCTTCAGAAAACATATGAATGCACTGTTCTAAATTTCACTTTTTAAACTCATCAGGGTTTTAATTTGTCTTCACTGTAGATTTAGTTTGATACCTAGTTAAATAAGTGTCTGCTGAAGATCATTTGTTATCACTGACGTACTTCTCTCGCTGTTTCAGAGGTGTGCTCCTCGTCTTCCTGCAGTGCTTCATTAATCCCAATGCATTAGGCAGGTGTTTCGAGGTCCTTCTGTACAAACCTTGGCTCCTTCTTTTGCAGCTTTCTCCTTCTTAACTCATGTTGTCATGGGAGCCTGCAGTCAGGTTAACTGTGTGGATGTGCATGAATTCACAATCTGTATTCCATGGCTTTATTTATTTATGTTGTTCTATTTCTTTTAGAGAAAATGTGATGAAAGAAATATGTCTAGGGCCACAACTTTATAGAGGAAACGAAGCTTATGTCTAATTTTGTAGTGTGTAGACTGAAACCATGATAATCAGGAAAATTCATTTCTCTTTGACAAGAGCAAGTTTTAAAACTTTTAAATTCATTCTTTTCGCTTATGTTTTGATCCTGAATTAGAATTTTTTTAATAGTAGCATCCAGATGTGGAAAAATGATTGTAACCAATAGAAATATCCCAATTGCATACAGGTAGGCACCTGCCTACCAGTGATAATTGTGCATGTATGTGCTTAAGGAAACCAAGGTTGAAATGATGAGGACCTTTCTGAGTGCCTGCTCTGTGAGGGAGTGCGTGGCAAGAGATGTGACGGTGAAGTTGGTCCATGCAGACCTGGCCTGAAGTCTTCCAGGTGAGCATTGTTAAACTTTCGTGACTCTCACTTTTATTATCTTTAAGATAGAACAATATGATTCCATCTACCCCAGGGATTATTTTACGCAGCCCTAGTCTTCAGTCCCTTACAGTGCACCTGCATTCTCTTCTGTCATCATCCTTGCTGTATACATTTAAGTGACCACTTGAATTAATGAGTGGCATCACCTTCTGAGCTCCCTCTGAACATCAGTGGATGTCAGGAAAACGGGGCCCGTGGCTGAAGGCTTGCATTTGCACAGCCCGCGGCTTCCTTGGGCTGCTGGTCTGTGACAGTCCCTCTCTGCTCTTGTGCTCTGTCCAAAGTCCTGATCATGTCCAGGGCTGCTGCCTCTTCATTAGGCCTTTTCCTGCTCAGAGTGTCCCTCCCTTGAGAGCTGCTGCTGTGAGCTGCAGGGAGGGCAGGCACCAGACTTAGCTCCATCCCATACAAGCCTCCACATTCCTAGACTGGAAGTTGTCAGGGGTGTGCTCAGCAGCTCAGCAGCCGAGAGTCCCCAAGCTACACTTTCTGTTGTGTTCACCAACCCGAAGCGGGAGGTCCATCTCTGCATACCCAGCTCCCTGAACATCACCTGACCCAGATTTAGCCCACGATGCTAAACACATGGTACCGAGATTGCAGTCAATGCTGGGCTGGTTCCCACCCACGGAGACATTCAGCACTTGAACTTCACGTGTCAGATTGATAAAGAGTCCAATCTGTCTTTCTCTCAGCTCCTGTCCCCCCTACGTGTCCTGGAGTCACAGGTGGTGGTTAGAGTTGACACGCTTTTCACTTCTTCTCCGCTGGACCTGACTTCAGGCATGATTGCTCACAATTCTGGACAATACCGAGTTGCTTCCAGAGGCTTCCTGGACTGGTCCTCAGACCACTGCCCTTGAGGACAGGATCCCTAATGGCATAAAAGGTTGGGATCTGTGCACCTCCAGAGATGCAGGACGGGGACTGTCTGCTGCCAAGGGCCCACTGACCTTCAGACAAAGTAGATCATTTCCTGGTGACTTCAGCCCTTTTCTTTCTTCTTCCTCCCTTCCTTACTTCTTTCCTCAAAGACAAATGAAATAAACAATTATTTTCGAAATATTGTCTTGTATTCTTCTTGTGTGATAATTTAAACCTTCTTGAGTGTGTGAGTTCTACATAATTGTGTTCTTTATGTGTTTTTAGAGACCTTAAAACCTGGACACGTGAAACTAATTAGAAAACATTTTAAAAAGTTGGTATTCAAACATTATTTCTACAAAAATTCAAATATTTCTCTGAGCAATAATCTACTTCAACACTTAATTTTCCCTTAATTTTGGAAATTTTCTATTTAATATCCTTCAGGGAAAAATTAAATGTTGGACAACTCACAGAGTAAAGATAATCTACTTGATGTACTTCCCTTTATTGACTTTTATTAACTTGTGAATTATCCTGTCTTTTAACTGAGGCCTCACAGAAGGCATTTAACTTATTAAATTGTCTTATACTTGCTTTCATTGAATATTTCACCTACTGTCTTATACAGTCACACTCATTCTGAACTTGAAAATTTTCTCAAGTTTACAACAGTTTATTTGTATCTAGATATTGATATATTCTCCAAATATGTCAAAATTGGTGTATGTGAAACGCATCCACTCCATGTTCTAATTTAATATTCATTGAGTGATCACCACACCCAGGGACTATAAAGTTGTGAATTTTCTGAGAACCAGATGCAGGGGATTTGTCTTTTTTACCAAATAAATCAGGAGGAGGAGGCTGTAGAAAGGAGCTGTCAGGGCAGCTCTCACAGAACCAGAAGCCCTGCTACCGCCGTAGCAGGGCACTCAGCCGTGCCCACGACAGGAGGAGGAGACAGTTTCACACCTGCTCATGCCCTGACAAACACGGAGATGCCTACAGGCCTTGACCTTGGGTCCCAGCTGTCCTTTGGCCCCAGAGAGGTACTGACTGGTGCCTAGTGGTTGGGAGCTCTGCAGAGGAGCTTGTGGGGGGCTGAGAACCCTCTCCCGGTGTCTGCTCTAAACCTCATTCTTTAATCAAGTACAGCAGGCAAAGGTAAGTCACTGCCCACTGGAACTTTCCCTGGGGTCCATGGAAGTTATTACAGAACTCTGTAAAAGATCTTAGTTGAACATGTTGCATTAAATCATTGCACAGGTTGGTAATTTCACATGTTTGGTTCCACACATCTGCCATTGATCTTCATCTTGGGGTAAATGGATTAAGAAAATGCCCAGGCAACCCTGTCAAGTTTCCTGCCGAGCACAGCTATGTCTAACAGTGTCCTTCCAACCCTGATGCCCAACTATGCATGTATTTGGGAATTAGCAGGAGCCATGTTCTTTCTCAATTAACCAAGAGTAACCAAAATACAATATACATACCACATCCTGCGAGGTCCTCACTTTGCTATTGTAATTTAAATAATCTTCACAGTTATCAAATGCTGTCCTAAGTAACCCTGAGTAATTTCCAAATGCAATTTATTTCAGAAATATCAGTTTAATTTTAGTACAAAATGTGTGAAAATAGAAGAAAAATATCTACAGTCAAGAAATTCCACTGAATATGTGCTTCCTGTGTCAATCAGAAGCTGAATATATGGTCCAAGAGCCTTGACACAGTGCCTTTGTCATCTTCTTGTCATTATGTGAAGGCTTAATGCCTGGCAGCTCTTAGCTTTAAAATCCCCCATTCCTTTTATTCTATCTACCTTTTTTTATATGTGACAGAAGGTTGGTGCTCATCAATCAGGGGCTCCTGCTAAATGATCTCAATCTCAACTTTAAAAGATATACATGCAAAACAACAAAACATCTGTGGGACATATTCGACTCTAAAAAAAAATTGTGTGAGCTTCTCATGCCTAACCAGAAGAGTTTGATCGAGGTATCTGCCAAGATGGATTCTTGCTGTAAGAACACTTCTTTAATTGGAAGGAATGAAAACCTATGCCGAGTATTTCATAGTTGGTAAGGATTGAGCTATGGCAGCCGCTGCCGTCAGCAGGAGCAGAGGCATCGGACAGTTGGCGAATGCTCAGGGATTTCCATGGAAAACCACACTGCAGCCGAGGAAGTTCACACAGCAGTGCCCTCACCTTACCCTTGGTACACTGTGCTAGGAAGAATGCGTGCACGTGGTGAAGACAGAAGGAACAGGACGTTGAGTTTCCTTTATATATGGCATTCTTAAAAAATTCTGCTGAGATTCTAGTAGAGAGCTGAAAGTTGAAAGCATGATAGAGACTGTGTCCTGGGACAGCAAGAGGGTGTATGAATGACAGGGTATCTGCTCTGCAGAGAGGAAAGAAGCACTCTTACTAGGAAACCAAATGGGGGAACTGAGGAACATGGTGGAGGGATGTGTTTAGGTTGATGCTGATCCGACTCATCACAGAAGAGAGTCCTTCTATAGCGTGGAAATACTGCTTAACTACAGTATTTCTGCCTTGAGAAATTTTAAGGGCAGAATTCAACAGAGGCTTTTCCAGAAGAGTAAGGTGGAAGGAGCAGACATGTTGTTGAGAGGAGGGTCAGAAGCCAGCAGCACAGTAGTGGAGGTAAGGACACACTTCATGAATTCTGATAGGGCTGTCCCTTAGCACCAGTGGGGACTGGTTCCAGGAAACCCCCTCCATGGTGCCAAATTCTGCATTCTCAAGTTCCATAGGGAAAACAGTATAGTATTTGCATATAACCTACACAATTTTCACATATATTTTAAATCATGTCCAGATTACTTATAATCCCTAGTACAGTATAAATGCTATGAAATTGGTTTTATGGTAATAAACTCCATGGATTATTTAGGAAATGCTGGCAAGAAAAAGTTTTCACATGTTTAGTATAGATATAATTTTTAAAATGTACGTTTTGATGCATAATTGGTTGAATCTGCAGCTGCAGAACCCATGTGAATGCAGAACTGACCTTATGTGATGTTTTGACTTATGATGCTTGTTGTGAGTAAATGTGTTTACTCGTGTCTATTTTATGATTTTATCCGTTTATTTTACTTTTACCGAATGTGTTGGGCCTTGCTTAGCCCCCACTGGCTTACCACGGGGTAGAGATTCTTACTGGCATGATAAGGTACTGCTTCCACAATTCACGGCTGCGTCTGGAAGGAATTCAGGGAAGTATGTGCTGGGCCAACGTTCATGACACTGAAGTGTGTGAGATAAACATGAAGCAAAAACAAATAAAAGAATAAGTCACATTGAGTAAATTTATAAGAGATGTAAAATTGCAAGAAAAGTTAGAGAAATTGAAGATACAGTAAAATATGTCATTTATGCAAAATAAATAGAGAAATAAGAAAAATTGAGCAGAGTGTCTATGAACTATGGGATAACTATTACTGCCCTAATAGACATTTATTGGAATCTCCATTGGACTTTCAGATATGTATTTGAGAATCGATGGTTAACATCTTGTCAAATGCAATGAAACTATAAACCAATACTGTTAATAAGATCAAGGAATCTGTGCCTAAGAAACACAGAAGTTTAACATTAAATCATAGCATAATCACAATGCTCAACCTGTGTTAAAAATATTAAAACAGCCTAAGGAAAAGATAGGGTATGCCAAAAAGAACAAAGATGACATCAGGTTTTTTATGTCAAAAATGTGAAAATGTGAGTAACATCATTAAAATAGGGGAAAAATTTCAACATGGAATTCTCTGCCCATAAATAAAACCTGTCATAAGTGAGGGTGGAGTGGAATCCTCTAAAGACACACAAAGGCTGAAAGTTCAGCAATGGCACATGTGTACTGTAAACCAATAAAGGAACGTCTGCAGGCAAAAGGAAAGTGATACCAGATGGAAATACGACAGCCCAAGGGAGGGGAGGGCACATAAGGAACTACATGAGCAAATAAATGCAGGCTTTCTAACCATTTTGATGCCTTTAAGGAACCTCTTAAGTTTGAATAAAAATGTCGGCAATGAACACGGAGTTCATAGCACATGTGGAAGTCAGATTCATAGGAGCACAGGACACGAAGGTTTCGGGGGCAGTACTCACAGAATTCCTCTGTAGGTACCGTTCCCTGTACAGACTAATGGGTAGCACTGAGGGCAGACTGGTCAGACAAACGTGTATGATGAATCAGGGCCCCCAGCCAAAGTGCGCAAAGACAGGATCCAAGCGAATAATCCATCAACCTAAAGAAGATAAAAAAGGAAGAGAGAAACAACAAGGGGATCAGACAGAGAACTTGTAAAACGATGGTTGACTTATTATTAACTTATAAACCAATACTTCTAAGCTTACATAATGTGTGCTTATACAAAAAGTTTATCCTTAGACTTAATAATGCATGCAGTGGTAATGGTTTAAACACCCTGGATAAAAAGTGGAGTCCTCAGGTTGTGTTAGGAAAAAAGGGAAGACTCAATTATACGCTCTCTACAGGAAATGAACACTAAATATGAAGGTAGAGGTAGGTAAAAGATTACATTACACAAAGAAAAACGGGTCAATTGTAATGAGAGTAGTGATCAATCCACCAAGACACAAATCCATTAAAGTAACATTATGGAAAATCTGTAATATGAACCAAAATAATAAACAGGCCAAAATATGCCAGTTTATTATTTCTTATGAGAATGAGTGAACTTTTTCCCCTTTTAAAAATACTATTAATTTATTTCTAATTGACAAATGACTGTATATTTGTGGGGCATAATGCAATGCTTTAAGGATATGGTGTAGATGTGTTAATCAAACCAATTAACATACACATCACCTTACCAACTTATCAATTTTGAAATATACAATTCATAG
This sequence comes from Sciurus carolinensis, assembly GCF_902686445.1. NCBI lineage: Eukaryota > Metazoa > Chordata > Mammalia > Rodentia > Sciuridae > Sciurus > Sciurus carolinensis. The sequence continues at coordinate 76,595,750 of NC_062227.1, read as the reverse complement.
CAATTTCAAAAATGCTTTGTATGTATTCTTTGATCCCCCAAAACATGGAAATGGTAAAGCAAGAAGTCTGGTATCTTACCATTGATAGGGAAGTTTAGAACCAACAATGGTAGTAGAGGAGGTTAAAATGTACCCTGCCAGAATTGGGGTACAAATAAAGAAGAAATAATTGTAACTACTTGTGTGCATGAGTTGGTATACATGAAATAACTTAGTGACTTTATGTAGACATTTTGGGGATTTTCTCTGTAACTTTTCTCTAAATATAAAATTATTTTAAGATAATTTGTTTTTTTAGGAAAGAAAACTCTAGTAGTTATGTTAATAGTAGAAGAAAAATAATAAATATCACCAGATATAAATGAAGGCCTTTCACAGTATCAAAGGGAAGAAATTCTGAACAACACTGAGCATAATCTCATGAGAGAGCTTTAGAACACCTGAGGTAAGAATGGCTAGGACTTGGGTTCTCTTCAGACAGCAATCACCACCTCTGTGTTTCTGAGAGCGACGATAGACTTAGGAAGCACATAGAAGTCTCAAGAATTCAATCACCTTGACTCCACCAAGACATAACTGCTGCACAGCAGTGGAGATACACATTCGTTTGAGGTGTGTGTGGGATTTATGAAGACAGATCTCATGCAGGACATTAGACAAGTAGCAGCAACTTTGAGGGATCCAACTACAGTGGATTTAGACTGGAAACCAATGAGAGGAATCTACCGGGAAAACTTGCGAATATTTAGAAACTCAATATACATCTAAACACCTAAGTCAAAAAACATCAATAGTTAAATAATTAAGTAAGGTGAAAATAGTATAAATGAATACAGGACAAAAATGTCAATCAAAGAAAGGCTACATAAAAACGTGCAAATATTTCTTTAATTCATTGTTTCAGTTTTTGTCTAAAGAACATAGACAATGAAGAAAGGATTGAAAGAATACAGAAAAAATGTAAAATATAGTTGTTCCACAGGTGAATCTTTTGAGAATATCGATTAAGTTGGTAAACCTCCTGGCAGATAGATGAAAAGGAAGGAAAAGAAATAAAGTAACAATGAAGTGAATGACCAAAATATATCACTATACCTCCTAAACTAAAAAAAATAAAATGTAGGTTAATAATAATTTATATTTATTGAACTTGACTTTTTAATAAACTGCACAATTTCCTTGAAACAAAGAGGATGAATATTCAACCAAGAAGAAAATTAAAATCTGAGCAACTCTGCATCTGCTTTAAAAATAAAACTTATTTGCGAACTGTGTGTGTGTGTGAGTGTGTGTGATGCTGGGGACTGAACCCCAGTCCTTGTGTCACTAGTTGAGAGTTGTAAAGAACAGTCCAGTAATCCCAGCAGCTCGGGAGGCTAAGGCAAGAGGATCACGAGTTCAAAGCCAGCCTCAGCAAAAGCGAGGCACTAAGCAACTCAGTGAGACCCTGTCTCTAAATAAAATACAAAATAGGGCTGGGGATGTGGTTCAGTGGTCAAGTGCCCCTGAGTTCATCCCTGTTATCCCCCCCAAAAAATTCCAGTACCATGTGGATATATAGGATAATCTTACCAAGTATTAAATATTTTAGGGATTAGCAATAATAATATATGATTGATTTTTAAAAATAATACCAATTCTCTCTTTTTTTTTTTTTTTTTTTTTTTTTTTTTGCAATACTGGGGATCAAACTCAGGGCCTTGTGCTTGCAAGACAAGCACTCTACCAGCTAAGCTATCTCCCCAGCCCAATACCAATTCTATATATGCAAAAAGAGAGACTAAATATTTCCCAAGTTTTGGGGAATCCAGCATTATCCTGATTAAACACACATGTAATTTGGCAAATACATTAAAATAGTAATAAATCTACTACATTAAATAATAACAACCTATGTGTATAAATGCGGACATTGTAAATTCGGTTTAAGCAAATTTGACCTAACAATACATGAAATGAATATTACACATTATATCATGACCACATGGTATTTTTTTCCCCGCTTTTGAATCAGTGAAATAATTCATCATATTGTAAAACCAAAAGAAAAAGTCACACACTTATTTTATTAAAAACTTTAGGAGATTTGGAGAAAAATAATTGATACCCATTTCTGATTAAAAATACTAAGCAAGCTAGAATTGAAGGGAACTATTAATAAAGAGCATCCAAGAATGATATTCTACAATTCCCATCATGCTTTAGGAGGAAGAATGAAAACACCCTAGGAAGGCAGGGTGGCTCTGTGGGCTCCCTCCCAGCACCTCGCCCAGCACCGTGGTGACCTCTAGGTGCCCCGGTGGGCTGCAAGAATCTCCCAAAGCTGGCTTTATCTACACAAGACCTAAGAAGTCATGAATACAGAACCACCAGAAGCGTCCACATCTTAGAAGGAGGATGAAGAGATAGCAAGTTCAATTGCAATAAAAGGTGAATTTCATACAAAAGCAAGGATACCCGTCCCAAGTGTATGTGCTCATGGTGAGAAGGTTATCAATACCTTTTATAGTTTTTTTCCCCTTGCATTTTTGCATCTGGATCTACCAAATACTAATAAGTTTATAATTATAGTTTATTTCATGTGCATTCCTATAAAGGAAAGACTGTGAATAAAGTGGGTATTAATTTTAATATCAGATGATTAAGTAGCATTATTATTAATTTAAAAAATTGAAAACACTGAAAAGCAAAATATTAATAGGAGTTTTCTCTGGCCAATGAAACTGGAGGAAACCTTAATCCTTGTGTTTATTTTTAAAGATTTTCTTCAGTTAGCACATATAAAATTAGGTCCACTTAATATATAAGATATCCAGAGGATACGCACATATACTCATGCCTACACAATGGGTTAGATTATCAGAAACAGAGATATAAAAATGTTGGGATTAATTCTTGTACTTACATAGTTAAAAATTAAGTAGAGTTTGGGGAACAAGGCATTTTAGCTTATTATTAAATTTAAAGCTAATTGAGGACCACAAATAAAGCATTCTAGGGATTCAGATACTTCAACAGAAATGGTACATTTCATAGAAAACTACTTGGAAAGACTTTATGGAGATGATCACACCTGATGAGAATCTTGAAGGCTACATAATTTTGATGTGCTAAAATGGGCTAAAGACCGTTCTAAGAAGTTGAAAAATCGTGTAGAAATCACACCTGGGTGAAACATGAAAGGCATTAAAGCAGCGGTCAGCAGCTAAGTAATGCTCCTGTAGAGGAAGAGCGATCTTGATGCGTCACGCAGAAAAATTGGTAGCTATTTTGTGGATGACCTTAATTGCCAGAAAAAGAAGATTGCATGTACTTCAGTAAGCAATGGGGAGAGTTTAAGGGCCTCAGAACAAGCAAAAAGGAATCTGCCATCTGAGAATGTGTAATGTGTCAGTACTTCCTTTAGGTTCCCACAAGACACCTGAGATGAGGGTTGTGTGCATGTGGTGCATCTGAGGGGACGTCGCAGGGGGGCAGGAGAGGAGAGAGGCACAAAGGCAGCATAAAGAGGCATTATTTGGTCTGCTGCTGTGGGCAGCAGAGCCTCAGTCCTCCCCAGCTGCTGGAACAGCCCCAGAAGGCTGCCAAGATCTGTCTGCACGGTGAACTTGAGGAAGGGATAACTGCCAGAGGCTGCCCAGAGTCACAGCTGAATGCATGAACTTGCCCAAGGGTCTCGGCTGCACCTGATCTTGTGCAGAGTCTCTGCTTCAGAGGAGGGCTCTCCCTGAAACCAGGATTGAATTGCATTTTTCTCATGGAATGAGCTGTTTTCTGCTTGCAACTGGAAAACCAAGAAAGGGCCCATAACTGTGTAAAAACAGGACTGGACTGAAGGTTTTAGATACCCTGTCTCATTTTATCCCTGCCAGGGCCTTTTGAAGTGCATATATTTCATATTACCTCAATTTAGATGGAGTGTCTTTGGAATAAAGAATAAAAATGAAGTTCCATAAGTTACTGAATCACTGAACTCTTGCATAATTCTAAAAGTTAGGAAGGCAACATCTAGACATCGAAAGGACAAGATTCTACCCTGAAGGACCATATTCCTGGAACTCAGAAAGATACATTAGGAACCAGGGTGTGTAGTTAAGGGCCTGCATTGGAATCTGCTAGGCTGAGGATTCAGTGTCCCCTTTCTGTGTAGCAACGGAACATCTATCAATACTGCTATTGCAGTGCTTACCGTTTTAGTTTGATTTCTGCATGTTGGTCACTTCTATTTGTGACAATTGGAGATATCTTGTTTAAAATATCCTTCCGTATCTTTGATAAAATTCAATTTACAGACATTTAATAAATTCACCACCTTTTGACTGATGAGTAGACTAATCATAACTAAATTATAATTTAGGAATTAAAATAATTCTTTCTAATTTGATCTTGATTTAATTAACATTTCATTCCATTGTGTTGTATCAATACTGTGTCCTACATATTTATATTCATATCATTGTGCTTTTTCTAATACTGACTCAGTTCTTAATTTCTATGTCAGTCATCTTTGATGACTGTGACCAAAACACCTGAAACAAGCAACCTGAAGGAGGGAAGATTTATTTTCCCTCGTAGTCACCAAGGTTTCAGTCCATGGTTGGCTGGCTCCATTGCTTTGAGCCTGAGGGGAAGCAGAACATCACGTGGGAGGTATGTGGGAGCACGGGGCGGAAAGGCTGCTCACTAACGGAAGCCAGGAAGCAGGGATGGAGGGAGAGAGCACTAGGAAGAAGATAAAGCCTCCCACTGCACACCCCGTGACGTAGGTTCTCCAATTATGTCCACTCCATCCATCGATAGCTTAATCCTCTGATGAGATCAAAGCCCTTGTGATCCAATTGCGTTCCCAAAACCCAATCTCTGAGCATCACTGCTTTGGGGGACACATGAGACTTCAGAGGACATTTGAGATCCAAAGCATAAAAATATCCTTTCTAAAATTTTGTATGTTTATGCCATTGACATGTTTGATTGCATGTGAAAGGATAAGAAAGTAGAATTCTAATGGAAGAACACGGAGCATCACCTGACCTCTGCCAGTCTTCCTCATGCCCGACTGTTAGGGTTCTAACATCTATATTTACATAGGGTAGTCCTCACGTACAATTTTGTTAATGGCCTAAGCAATTTCCAATGAAAATCTCTTGGCAAGTGCTTACCTCCAGTAAAGGGCTACTTTCAATAAAATAAGTTTACTGTGAGGACTCCAGAAAGAAATAAATACGAAGCAAAATCAGTAAAGTTAATGTTGCATCTCTCCTGGATGATATTTTTAGTCATTCTCAATTTTGGTTTACAGTTACAATTACAGTACTTAGAATCTTTTATATACTTATGATATCAAAGTTGTGAGATAATTCATGTGCCTAATAGGATAATTAATCTCTCATCACAAATGTAATTCCCTAGGATAGTGTTTATTATAAAATTATCTGTGATGCTATCAAGAGCATATCCCATCTGTTAAGACTCTGTAATTATGAATTTTATTGCTATTTTCTCTGCACATGTTGGTCTGATAAGAAAAACAGTGTAAGAGCCAGCACAGTGTGGAACAGTATCTGGTTTTAGGAAGACACACTATTACAGATGATTAGCAAAAAGTTAATATTATGTGCCTTACAGAAAATTATGGCTCAGAAAAATCAACACAACCATGAAGTACGTGTTAGTATCTTTTATCTTCAATTCAGTAGAAATAACAGAACTGTTGGAACCTGTATGGTATTAACAAGACTCACATATAACAAATCTCGACCTCAGTTCAAATTGTGTGAAACATTTAAACACATGTTCCCTGAATTCTCCCACACAAGAGTTTCCACTTATACTCAGATTTCCCTGCCACCCCGGCCTCCATTTCCTAACACCAGCCTTACCCAGCCATCAACAATTTCTACAAGATTACCTTGGTGTCCATGTCTTGGGGTAGTGACGCCATCTTCCCTCCAGTTCAATCCATCTTACATACCACTGCCAGAATTATCATCTTAAAGCATGTCCTCAACTTTCCATTTGCCTCTTCAAGCCCAGGAACTCTATTATCTGCATCTGAGTACAAGCATTTCTGGGACCCTGCATGGCACGGTCCCAACGGGCTGTGCCCAGAACGTAGAGGAGCAGCATGATGCTGGAGGAAACACCATTGACCACCATCCCAGTTTGCTCATTTATGAGGCTGGGAAACTACATAAATTCTTTCAGACTCAATTTTCTCTTGTGGATTATTTGTGTTTGGGGTGTGTGTGTGAAATAGCTAGTTGATTCATAGGAATGCTGTAAAGAAAAAAAAAGTGAGAAAACTGCTTCGTGAATATTAATCATGAGGTTTAGCAAGTTCAGTGGATCCTCATGCATATTGAAAATAAGCTGGAATCCCTACTCTTCCCTTCTAATTTATAAACTCCCCCATCCATAGTTCCAGTTGCCTCAAGAATCCTTTCAGGTCCTTCAAATGTTACCATTCCCTGGAATGCCAATTTCAAAAGCAAAGTGTTGATCGAGCCTTGCTTCATCCACTTCAGGAAAGTATTCTTATCATCTGCCCCCTTGCACAGCTAGTACTTGTATCACGGTAGTGATCATCTTCATTTTGTTGCAAATGTTTGCATTTTTTAATTTTTTTTCTACTAGGATAGAAAGTCCTTGAAGGCTGGGAAGGTGTTCGCTGTGTTTACACTTGCCTCTCTGAGCATCTGTCCCAGTATTTGACCCAGTGTGGTACTAGATGAGCACATTCTAAATTCTATATAATTATTGCTCTGAAGAATTTTTAAAAAACATATAAGATGCATCTCAAGTCTTCACAATCACTTAATCCACACCTTTTACTTACTGTTCTTTCCAAGGCCTCTTTCCTAAATATCCAATCAGCATTTCAATACGTACCTAGATCAGTTGCCTAAAGTTGTTTTCCCTAAAGTTCGAAAACCAAAACCTGTAAAAGTATTTCAAGAATTGGGTTTAATTTGTGTGATTATATTTGGAATTAACATGTTTTTAATGATGTTTTAATGATGAGCTCTCCACTGACACATTTTTTAAGAAAATTTTCAAACATACCGTTAATACAACTGGAAAATGCTTTTCTGTATAAAATCAAAAGAACTTACCCTGTATATCCCAGGCAAATATGAACAGTGTAAATCTTCCAATCTGTGCCAGAGCTTGATAAGGAATAAGGAACCCTCCTGCCTCTTTACTCATGTGAAAAAAATCTCTACTACATGTAGAAATCAGAATATATATTTTATGGAAAGTTTAAGCAGTCTACTGGTCTTGCTATATTCCTTGTAGGTTGTATTGCCATTGTGTTGCTCAAAAAATATCGTTGAAATCTTGCTAAATACAAATAAATAATATAACTTTCTTGTTCATACCCAATGTATATACTCATATTTGTAGTGGTTGGTGCTATACTTTGCATTTCATTATAGAGCAGAGTTTATTCTACTAAATATTAGAGGAAATTGTGTTAACTATGGTAACACCAAGGATCAGGTTCTATGTCTTTCCAGTTGTTATCATTTAAAAATTTGTGTGCTTAGGGCATTTACATCTGATGGCATCTAACAATGCAGACATATGTAATGAGTTAAATTAAATACTGATACAATTGTGATAGTCAGATCAAGTTATACAGCTCCTGTCAAGTTCACTATTCATTCAAAATTTTGCAAATACTTGCTCTTAAGACAGGCAAAGTTCAAAGGTGTTGAGATACATTATTGAGAAAAATATATCAGAATATAAGAAATGCATATAAAGATATTCATACTTACATATCTTAGGGTCAAAAACTTTCAAAAACTAGAAGTAAACCATGTATTATATTTAAATGATAAGATGTAATACTTTTCCAGAGAAATATAAAATATTTTATCTGGATATTATCCTCCCCTCAGCACTGAATATTGTATGAAATATTTACATATTAAAGAAAAAAATAAATTACAGAATGCTATATTCTTAATATATATCAATTTTTTAAGGGAATTACAAATCGTAGTGCATCTTTGTTATCTTAGATTCTCTGAGAAATGTTTTATTTTCCTTATACAATGATCTTGGCTTAATACTGTGGATGCCTTCTTTTAGGAAAAAATATATACTTCTGATTCTACAGAGTAACATATAAGGACTGCTTAGCCCAGTGAACCTCTTCAACATGACAAGGGAATCTGAACATAAGTTTTCAGTCTCACAAGAAGAACGGAAGTCAGCCAGGAGAGGTGCTCCCTCGCGGTTTGCTGTAGGATGCTTCTCCACCAGCGCCTTAATTATTTTACAAGCTGAGACAACATTGACAACTAACTCTACCACGAATTCAGTACAAGTCTGAAGGAAATATTTTGTTCTTTGGGAATAAGTATAAGAGATCACAGATCACAAGTTCCACATGTGAACATGGATAGGAGATTGTTAAAGTATAAAGCTTGATTGATATGTTTGCTGTCTGCCACGTCTTCTCGAATGCTACTGTTTGTGTTTACTTTAGAAACCAGGTTCCTGAGTATGTGTCTGCAAGTGTTTTGAACCCAGTCACATGCAGCTGCTACGCTTGGCAGTACGGGAAATGTGTTCCTTTCCTGTGGCGCTTCCTGCACTGCCGTATGGAAGCAGCACAAATTTGGTTTTGTGTAATGGAAATTAATTGCCTGATAATTATGGACACTGGGAGTCTGAAGTCAAGAGGTCCACAGGATCAGTTTTCCTACAAGAGTTCAAGGACAGAATTTGTCCCTTGTCTCTTGCACCTTCTGGTGGCTGCTGATTTCCTTGGTGTGTGGCCACATGGCTCAAGTCCCTGGCTTCATTCTTATCTTGACTTCCCCGTGAAACCTCTGGAAAAATGTAACCATACAGTAATTGTAAATATCTCAGTGCTGCAGATAAAGTAGATTTTAACCAAAGTTAAGGTCAGATTGAAAATAAGCAAACAAGCAAAGCAAAACTTACTATTGTATTTCACTGAACCAGGATAACATTCTCAAGATCTTATAAAACTGTGGATGTGTGTCTGTTCCTTCTCTCTGCACCAGAGTTTCTATTTGCAGCCTATTGATTGACTCACAATGAACACGTGGAAGTGTCTTTCCCCTATTTTGCCCTGTATTCTACCGTCAGGAATAGATTCTTTGGCAGAACTTTCCCCTTTAATGCAGAATTACATCTGTAAGAAAAAATGTCAAGACTGCCATTATGGTGGTAGTATTAATATATATTCCAGGTGGCCCCTAGAAGTCTACTAGAGGCACAGCTACTGTGCCTGTACCTTGATGCAGTGGGGGGTCAAATTTGGCTTGAGTATTAGTCTTCATCTAGGCACATGAATTAAGATGTCTATAGAAACAAATTTGTCCTTTCTCACAAACTGTCTGCAGAATTTGAAGCCCCCCCCACTCATTCCTGAATTGTTTTAATAATTTCTCCCAAACAAATACCTTAGGACATGGTTGCACGTGTCAAAGGTTCCATTGTACTCATTTCTCAGTTTGGAAATAGACAGGATGGCATTATAAGGGTGCTCAGTGAGAAGGCCATAATTATAGATAGGTTCACCTTCCAAAGTTAGAGACTTTCTCATACAGTTCTTTGCACTAGTTCTAGTTATTACAGATTAGCCGAACAGTTGCTACCTACAAGAAGGTAAGAAAAAAATAATGAGATCTTTGAGAATAAGTATAAACTGAATATTCAAAAAGGCATTTCATGTTTCCTACCATTTATAAGAAATCTTAGAAACAGTGAAATAATTTGTGTCTTTTTTCTGACTGCTAAATATATTTCTAACATGATTTATAGACATTTAAATATGAATGTGACTGAAAAGTTTATTTGAATAAACTTTTTGTAGTACATATACTATGCCTAAGGACACTTGTTGGTTGGACGTCTCCTCTGAAATTTAAAACAAATATCTTCTACACCTATTCCTGTTTGGAAATTTTTATTATGGTTGGTGAATCATCACTTACAAAACCAGTGTGTTTTCTTTGATTTTTTATGTAGTGTTTATACCAAGAATAACCACATACACACACATTTCCTATCATTTCTGTCACCATGTACATAATAGGTTACAGGAACTACTGAAACACTAGGACAACTATGAGCACATAGACAGGTCCAAAGGAAAGGAAACATTCATTATTCCTCAGTACCGCCATTCATTTTGAGACATAGAGAAAACCAATACACCTTTCTAAACGCTTCTCTGCCTGCTGTACATGAGCATTAAACACTTAACAGTGGAGGCAGTAAAGGTGCATTTTTGAGCTTCCATGTATGTGCACACTGTTGCCCCAAATCCTCTCCAGTTGATTCTGGTTTTGTAGAGATATGCACGGATAGGAAATTGAAAGGTCAGGCCATCGGAGGACGTAGCTACCACGCACTTGGTGAGCGCACTTACGTATTTGTTGGTCCACTCCTGCAGTCCTGGGATGGGATCCAGGGACCACACACGCCAGGCGAGTGTTCTGCCGCTGCGTTACACTCCCAGCCTGCTCCTGGGCATTTCTGTGCCCTGTGAGTCAAAGCTTTCCTGAGTCCTGGTCTTGAATATATTTACCAATATTTTATTCTAATATATTTAAAATTTTCTTTTTATATTAATGATTTGAATCCACTTGGAAGTTATGACAAAGACAAGTGAGGGATGAGGAAGTCATTTCCTAGTCTTATCCTGCTGGCCAGGTGAGCACTATTCATAGATCCAAAAATTCCATGCATGTAACATGTTTATACACAAAATACAATATTTGCAACCAAATAAAAATTCAAATTTTAAAAGAAGTCAAACTAAAAGGTACATTTAAAAAATAACTATTTTTTAAAAATAGTTACAAAGCAGGTTGATCTTTTCACCCTGGGGTGTCAGTCTGCTGTCACTTTGCTCAGGATGGGGACCTCTCCCAGCCTTTTCTCTTTCGTTGTGTACGGTTGTGTCGGTGCAGTATTCTTTGGCTGCGTCGCTGTGCGGATCATGATTCTTATTGCTCTATAAGCACTAACTGCTATTTCGCTTAACCAGCTTTTCATCACTTCTTGGATCTCCCATTATTCTTTCTTCTTGACTGTTCTTTGCCATTTACATTTATAGATGAATTTGAGGTGAATCTCTCAAGATCTGAGACAATCCCTACGCGGATGTAGTCGAAATGGCGTTGATTGGCACACCAGTGTGTGAATAGTGACCCTCTGTGGCTCGTCTTTCTGTCCACAAACACCGCATTGACTTGTGGCTTCTTACAAAATTTTGTAAGGTTGTATTCATTTTGTAGACATCATACATATTTCATTAAATTTTGTGTACCTTTTAGTTTGATTTTTTTTTAAATTTGAATTTTGATTTGGTTACAAATATTATATTTTGTGTATAAACTTGTTACATGCATGGAAATTTTTAGATCTATGAATAGTGCTCACCTGGTCAGCAGGATAAGACTAGGGAAAAAAACAATAAAACCATAAATAAAATAAACCATAAATAAAACAGCAAAAATTTGTGCAGAAAAACAACTAAAAATAAAACAGAAAACCAAAGTCATTGATATAAAAAATGATTTATGGGAAAAGAAACATAATAATTTTCAAGAAACACATAAACAATTAAAATAATGACAGAAAAGAAAGAAGGAGACAAATAGTCAAAGTAAAAAATGAAAGATTGGACATCCCTAGAAACCTTAGAGAAATTAAAATAATTTTAAGGAAAATTATTACAATTTTATAATATAAATTGTTAAAACTGGTTCTAGAAAAAAGTAAAGAAATTGAATAAAAGGTAAAACATGGTAAGTTGAACTTTCATGAAATCAAACTACACATTTTTTTTAAATAAAAATTTATTTATTTTGATTCATTATACACAAATGAGCTACAACTGTTGGTCCTCTGGTTGTACACAAGGTAGAGTCGCACCATTTGTGTAATCATACGTGTATATACGGTAATGACATTTGTCTCATTCTGTTATTTTCTGTTCACACCACCCCCTCCCCACACCTCTTTTTCCTCTATACAATCCATCCTTTCTCCATTCTTGCCTTCCTCCCCCGTCCCTGTTTATGTATCATCATCCGCTTATCAGAGAGATCATTCAGCCTTTTTTGAGATTGGCTTATCTCACTTGGCATGATATTTGCCAACTGCATCCGTTTAACTGCAAATGCCATAATTTTATTCTTCTTTATCATGACTGAATAATATTCCATTGTATATATATACCACAGTTTTTTTTATCCATTCATCAATTGAAGGGAATCTAGTTTGGTTCCACAATCTGGCTATTGTGAATTGAGCAGCTCTGAACATTGTTGTGGCTGCATCACTGTAGTATGCTGATTTTAAGTCCTTTGGGTATAGGATGAGGAGTGGGATAGCTGGGTCAAATGGTGGTTCCATTTCAAGTTTTCTAAGAAATCTCCACACTGCTTTCCAGAGTGGCTGCACTAATTTGCAACCCCACCAGCAATGTATGAATGTACCTTTTCCCCCACATCCTTGCCAACACCTATTGTTGCTTGTATTATTGATAATAGCCTTTCTAATTAGGGTGAGATGGAAACTTAGGGTAGTTTTGATTTACATTTCTCTTATTACTTGAGATGTTGAACACTTTTTCATATATCTGTTGATTGCTTGTAGATCTTCTGTGAAGTGTCTCCTCATTTCCTTAGCCCACTTATTTACTGAGTTATTTGTATTCTTGGTGTAAAGATTTTTGAGTTCTTTATAGATTCTGGAGATTAGTACTCTATCTGAAGTATGTGTGGCAAAGATTTTCTACTACTCTGTAGGCTCTCTCTTCACATTGTAAATACTTTCCTTCACTGAGAAAAAGCTTTTTAGTTTGAATCTAGCCCAATTATTCATTCCTGCTTTTATTTCTTGTGCTTTTGGAGTCAGGTTAAGGAAGTATGGTCCTAAAGTGACACGATGAAGATTTGGACCTACTTTTTCTTTTATTAGGTACAGTGTCTCTGGTCTGATCCCAAGGTCCATGATCCATTTTATGTTGAGTTTTGTGCTGGGTGAGAGATAGGGGTTTAGTTTCATTTTGCTGCACATGGATTTCCAGTTTTCCCAGCACCATTTGTTGAAAAGGTTATCGTTTCTCCATTGTATGTTTTTGGCACCTTTGTCTAGTATGAGAGAACAGTATTTATGTGGGTTCTTCTCTGTGTCCTCTATTCTATATCATTGATCTACCTGTCTATTTTGGTGCCAATAACATCCTATTTTTGTTACCATTGCTCTGCAGTATAGTTTAAGTTCTGATATTGTGATACCTCCTGCTTCACTCTTTCTGCTAAGGATTGCTTTAGTTCTTCTAGGTCTCTTATTCTTCCAAATGAATTTCATGATTGCTTGCTCTATTTCTATGAGGTACGTCATTGGGATTTTAATTGGAATTGCATTGAATTTGTATAGCACTTTTGGTAGTATGACCATTTTGACAATATTAATTCAGCCTATCCAAGGACATGGGAGATCTTTCCATCTTCTAAGGTTTTCTTCAATTTCTTTCTTTAGTGTTCTGTAGTTCTCATTGTAGAAGTCTTTTACCTCTTTTGTTAGATTCATTCCCAAGTATTTTTTTTTTTTTGAGGCTATTGTGAATGGGGTAGTTTTCCTAATTTCTCTTTCAGAGGATTCATCACTTATGAATAAAAATGCATTAGATTTATGAGCATTGATTTTATATCCTACTACTTTACTGAATTCATTTATAAGTTCTGGAAGTTTTCTGGTGGAATTTTTCGGCTACTTCAAATATAGAATCATGTCATTGGCAAATAGGGATAATTTTTGTTCTTTTCCTATTCATAGCCCTTTCTTTGGTCTGTCTAATTGCTCTGGCTAGAGTTTCAAGGATGATGTTGAATAGAAGAGGTGAAAGAGGGCATCCCTGCCACGTTCCAGTTTTCAGGAGGAATGCTTTCAGATTTTCTCCATTTAGAATGATGTCGGCCATGTGCTTAGCATAGATAACCTTTACAATGTTGAGGACTGTTCCTACTCTTCCTATTTTTTCTGGTGTTTTGAGCATGAAGCAGTGCTGTATTTTATAAAATGCTTTTACTGCATCTATTGAAGTAATCATGTGATTCTTAACTTTAAGTCTGTGGATGTGGTGAATTACATTTATTGATTTCTGGATGTTGAACCAACCTTGCATTCCTGGGATGAAACCCAATTGATCATGGTGCACTATCTTTTTAATATGTTTTTGTATGCAATTTGCTAAAATTTTATTTTCGCAAAGAATTTTTGCATCTATGATTATTAAGGATATTGGTCTGAAATTTTCTTTCCTCGATGTTTCTTTGTCTGGATTTGGTGTCAGGGTCATATTAGCTTCATAGAATGTGTTTGGAAGGGTCCCCTCCTCTTCTATTTTCATGGAATACTTTGAGGAGTATTGGAATGGGCTCTTCTTTGAAGGTCTTGTAGAACTCTGCTGAGAATCCATCTGGTCCCACACTTTTCTTTGTTGATAGGCTTTTGATGACTTCTTCTATTTCATTACTTGAAATTGATCTATTTAAATTGTATATGTCCTCCTGATTCAGTTTGGGTGGATCATATGTTTCTATAAACCTGCTGATGTCACTGAGATTTTCTATTTTGTTGGCGTATAGATTTTCAAAATAGCACCTATGTTTTGTATTTCAATAGTGTGTCATGATATTTCTTTTTAATCCCAAATTGCAGTAATTTGAGTTTTCTCTCTCCTTCTCTTTGTTAGGGTAGCTAAGGGTTTATCAATTTTGTTTATTTTTTCAAAGAACCAACTTTTTATTTTGTCAATTTTTTTGATTATTTCCTTTGTTTCAATTTCATTGATTTCAGCTCTGATTTTAACTATTTCCTATCTTCTACTACCTTTTGGTGTTGCTCTGTTCTTTTTCTAGGGCTTTGAGCTGTAGTGTTAGGTCATTTATTTGTTGACTTTTTCTTCTTTTATTGAATGCACTGCATGCATGTACTGCTTTCATAGTGTCTGAGAGATTTTGATATGTTGTATCTTTGCTCTCATTTACCTCTATGAATTTTTTTTATTTCCCCTGATGTCTTCTGTTATGCATGCATCATTCAATAGTGTATTATAATCTCCAGGTGTTGAAGTATTTTCTGTTTTTTATTTTGTCATTGATTTCTAATTTCATTTCATTAGGATCTTACAGAATATAAGGTACTATCTCTATCTTTTTGTGTTTGCTAAGAGGAGCTGTGTGGCATAACATATGGTCTATTTTAGAGAAGAATCCATGTGCTGCTGAGAAGAAAGTGTACTTGCTCATTGATGGATGGAATATTCTATATATGTCTGTTAAGTCTAAATTATCGATTGTGTTATTGAGATGTATGGTTTATTTGTTCAATTTTTGTTTAGAAGATCTGTCCAGTGGTGAGAGAGGTGTGTTAAAGTCACCTAGTATTATTTTGTTGTGGTCCTGAAATTGAGAAGGATTTGTTTGATGTACATGTATGAGCAATTGTTTGGGGCATAAATATTTATGATTGTTATATCTTGCTATTTTATGCTTCCCTCAAGCAGTATGAAATGTCCTTCTTTATCCCTTCTAATTAATTTTGGCTTGATGTTCACTTTATCTGATAAGAGAATGGATACCCCCGCTTTTTTACCAAGTCCATGTGCACGGTATGTTTTTTCCGATCCCTTCACCTTTAGTCTGTGGATATCTTTTTCTCTGAGATGAGTCTCTTGAAGGCACCATATTGTTGTATCATTCTTTTTAATCCAATCTGCCAGTCTATATCTTATTATTGATGAGTTCAGGTCATTAAAATTCAGGGTTATTATTGAGATATGACTTATATTCCCAGTCATTTTGGCTTATTTTTGGTTTTTAACTTGACTTTGTTTTGCCTTTATCTGGTTATTCCTTTAGGGTAGTTCCTCACTTTGCTTACATACGTTGTTGTTTTTCATTTCTTCCTCATGGAATATTTTGCTGAGAATGTTTTGTGGTGCCAGCTTTCTGTTTGTAAATGCTTTTAGCTTTTGTTTATCATGGAAAGATTTTGTTTTGTCATCAAATCCGAAGGTAAGTTTTGCTAGGTATAAGATTCTTGGTTGGCATCCATTTTCTTCCAGGCCCTTCTAGCTTTTAAGGTCTGGGTTGAGAAATCTACTGATATCTGTGTTGGTTTACTCCTGAATGGAATTTGACATTTTTTCTTGCAGCCTTTAAAATTCTATCTTTATTTTGTAGGTTAGGTATTTTCATTATAATGTGCCTTGGTGTGAATCTGTTGTAATTTTGTACATTTGGTGTCCTGTAGCCTCTTGAATTTGATTTTCCATTTCATTCTTCAGATTTGGGAAATTTTCTGATGTTATTTCATTGATAGATTGTTCATTCCTTTGATTTGTATCTCCATGCCTTCCTCAATTCCAATAATTCTTAAATTTGGTATTTTCATGATATCCCATAATTGTTGGAGCTTCTATTCATGATTTCTCACCATCTTCTCTGTTTGGTTAATTTTGTTTTCAAGATTAAATATTTTGTCTTCAATGTCTGAGGTTCTGTCTTCCAGGTGTTCTAGCCTATTGGTTGTGATTTCTTTGGAGTTTTTAATTTGGTTTATTGCTTCCTTCATTTCAAGGATTTCTGTTTGGTTTTTTTCAGAATCTCTGTCTCTTTATTGAAATGATCTTTTGCTTCCTGCATTTGCCCTTTTAACCATTGATTGGTGCGATAATTCAATGCCTGCATTTGCTCTGTTATCTCATCATTTGCTTCTCTGATCATTTTAATTATGTACACTCTGAACTCCCTTTCTGACATTTCTTCTTTTGTGCTGTCATTGGATTTTATTGATGTAGTATCTAGGTTTGTTTGGGACACTTCCTTCCCTTGTTTTCTCATATTGTTCATGTATCTTCCCCTCTAGGAGTGCAAATGTGAGGTATTGCAGTTTCTCACTTCACCTTGAAGTGAGAGATCAATATTAGCAGCACACCATACAAACAATATGCATCCTTAACTCAAATAGTCCCTTTTAAGATATTAACCATATTGTCTTAATAAAACAGAGATTAAGAGTCTCATCATTATCTACAGCTTAGCCAATAGGTTTGGAATAAGGACCACTATTTCTAATAGTGGACAAAGAGGATGGGGAGGGATGTAGGATATAATGTTAACGAGATAAGAAGTGAGTCTACAGAGGTACTATGTCATAGGAGTAGTGAAAGTGGAATTAAAAGAAATTGGTCGTTAGCATGTGAAAAGGGAGAAAAAGTCTCCAAGGAGACAGATAAGAGGAAAATAGAGAGGATGAGGACAATATTAAGAAAAGAAGGAATAATAGTAGGTATAATAGGAATAATCATAATATCACTACTAATAAAAAAATCTACAATAAAACTATACAGTACTGTTCAAACCTCCTAGTCTTCAGTAGCCTGATGCCTGGGAAGAACTTGATAATGCAGCGATACAAGAAGGGTGCTCCCCCTCCAGGGATGGTGGCCTCCAGGTGGGTATAATCCCTGTTAGTGGGGAGAGGCACCTCCATGTGTTGACAACCGCAGCACAGATGCCAAACCTTAGGCTGGAGCAGCTGGTCTGTTCCTGGTTCTCTGTGCTGGGACTCCTGGGTGCGGAAGTCTTTCCTAGTCCATGTTATACATTCTTATAAGTCTCCTCTAGGGATTATATGACATTTTTTGACACAAATATTTAGATATGAAGGTATATGTCAACTGTTTTGAAATACACCCAACTAGAACAAATTAAATTTCACACCTACAGAAGAATGGATAGACAAAACATAGCATAGTGAAGTCACAGAATTTCATGCACAAGGGCAAACACACTACTGGCACGTCCATGAGGCTCAGAAGCATCATGCTAGGAACAGAAGCCTGGGCATAAACTGCACACTATCCGACTCCACTCAAACGGCCTCCAGCAAAGGGAGATTCATAGACACAGAAAGCAGGTCAGCACCAGCCTGATGTTGGAGCTGGAAACAGTGACTGCCTGCAAATTGGAAGGAAGGAAGTTCTGAGTGTGGTGGAAATGTTTTAGGGTGAATTGTGGTACTTTCACGGCTCTATACATTCACTAAAAATCATTGAATTTTACACTTACAGTGGGAGACTGTTAAATTTAAAGTCTAAATCAACAAAGCTGTTTTCTGAAAGCAACAAATTCAACCCTGCTACCTTTCTCCAAGGCTTTTCTTTCCCTCTCTCACTAAGAAAAATACATCATGTCTTAATTATAGTTGAACCCTAAAATGCTGGAGTTATTCTTTTTTTTTTTGAGCAGGTTCAATGTTTTATTTATTTATGTTTTATAGACTGCATTTTGATTCATTGTACACAAATGGGGTACTTCTTTTGTTTGTATGGTTGTACATGATGTAGATTCACACCATTCGTGCAATCATACATGTACAAAGGGTGATGATGTCTGTCTCATCCCACCATCTTTCCTACCCCGCTCCCTCTCATTTCTCTCTAGGTAGTCTAAAGTTCCTTCATTCTTCTCTTACCTCCACCCCTATTATATATCATCATCCACTTATCAGGGAAAACATTCAGCCTTTGTTTTTTTGTGGTTGGCTTATTTCACTTAAGATTGAATAAATATTTTTTAACTGTTGGTAAATGCAACTGCAGTTTGTAAGTAAAGAACAATTCCAATTCCAGAAATGAGGTCTTTTGGGTTTCTTTTCTGGTTTAAAAAATTCAGTCATTTTATTTAGTTACCTATCTTAAATCATGGTAATTTGAGTCTTTTGTTGGAAAGGGTGTACGCATTTCATTCATACCTTTCTTTTCAGATGGTGTCCCTTACAAAATGCATGTGTTTTAATTTGCTTATTGCTATACTTTGGATCTGAAACCCCATAAGAATACATGTCTCAAATGCTTGACTGTATCCCACTGTGGTAAAGGAACCCGTTGGAAACTTCAGGAGGAAGGACCTAATGGAAGTTAGGTCCCTGAGGACATTTGATTCAAGGGGAAAATGGAACTCTGACCCCTTCCTCTCTCTTTCTCTTCCTTCAGGGGAACAGGCCTTTTCTTCTTGTGTTTCCACCATGATGTGGTGTGCCGACACATGCCTGAAGCAACAGAGCCAAGTGATGGACAGAAACCCTTGCAAACCTGAGCCAAAATAAATCTTCCCTCATTTTAAGTTGACTATCGAAGGTATTTTGTCACAGTGATGGAAAGCCAACTGAAAGCTGTTAATCATCAATATATGATGATATTTTTCAGGAAATTCTATATGCTATATCGGGCAATATTATCAAATCTGAAAGATTTCAGAATATTTTTATTTATTTCGGTTTTAATCTCTGATGGTTATCTTTTGTACTTTATTAATGAAGCAAGCCGATTACATTTTATTTATATTAATTTTAACCTATTCTGTGGATTGTTAAAGAAACATTCATATCTTTATCTACAGAAAATCATATTGTAAAGAGTGCACTGATATCACATGACACTGTCTTTTAGCATAAAGAATTGATAGAAAAGTGGTTAAAATTTTCTTGAATTTTTATTGTAATGTTGAAATATTTTCCAATAAGAAAATAACTATGTACCAAGCATTTTTTCAAATTAAAAAATCTGAATTATATATTTTTAAACAACTAAATGACATATTACACTATGAAGTGAAACCACCAATAGGTAAAACCTATAAAATTGTATGCACACTTCTTGGATAAGTTCCTTAATAAAATTATTATTTTGCTTAGTATGAAAATGACTACAAGAAAAATTCCCAGCTGTTAACAGACTCAAAATTAATGGCCAAGTGATATGTTATTTGGTGGAATATTTAAAACAATGTTGTAGGAAAATGCTATTTGGATGTTCATTTTAAGACATATCATATTGTAATTATAACTTAAAATATAAGTTGGGCAAAGCAATGCACTCCTATAATCCCAGCAACTTGGGAGACTGAGGCAGAAGGATCACAACTTTAAGGTCAGTCTAGACAACTTAGCAAGACCCTGTGTCACACTGAAAAGAAAGGAAAATAAAAAACAAGGACTCTGGATGTAGCTTAATGGTAAAACACCTCTGGGTTTAATCCCAGTACCAATAAATAAATAAATAATATATTCAAAGTACATTTGCATACACATATTAAAATGTGGTCTTTAAATTCTTTATTAAAGTGGTTGAGATAAAAAAAAATTTTGCTTTAAAATAAGTATAATGGAGAGAATTAAATATAGTGATGGTAGATTTGGGAATCAGATAAGTATGAAAACACTGCCTTACTCCTCTTGTGTCTTGTTATTTTGGATAAGTTATTTCAACAACTCAATTAGTTGGTTTATCACAAGAACTGTAGACTGATCACATTTTGCTAACAAAGTTGTGGGGATTCAATAAGAACACGTATTTGATTTTATTTTGTGTAAAGTCTTATTTCAAGTAAATATGATTTTATTTAGTTTATCAACTAGTCAATTCAGTGTTCCTGATTCTTCACTGTAACTGTTTTACCCATTAGTTGGCATTATCTGAAAATCACAAATGACTTATTTCACAAGTTACAAAACACAACTGAGTGAAACTTTGGCTCCAGACAGCATCCTGTGCACTTCCTCCTTCTTGCAGAGGGACTTTGGAAATGACTCAGGGTTATGGAGGTAAGAAGGGCAGAATTAAGGACTGCACTTTCTGTACACATGGGGGGCTGTGGCTCTTCACTGCTGGTTCTTCAGGATGAAGGCAGAGTTTCCACAAAGTGACCTTCAGGAAGCAGCAAGTGCAACTGGCCTCTGTCACCTTGACACCGCCCGTCAGTTCACAGGTGGTGGTAGAAGGGCCAGGGAAGAAGCTTCACCTACCTGCACTGGCTGCCTTATCATCCACAGCATTTCCAAAGATCCAGCATCAGGCCACTCATCCTGAGGTGGAAATGTGCTTTTAACCAAAACATTTCAAATTTCCTTTATTTCTTGGAGGTTAAGACTGCAGTGTTCTCAGAGTTAATCAGAAGAATCCTGGGGTCTGGAAATTATTACTTTTTCTTCCCTTTAGAAAGTACATGATTTTCAATGCAATTTGTGTAAAATAGAGATATCATTTGTTTTGGGCTACGGAGAAATATAAAGAAAAGATAAATAAAAGAAGATAACTTACGTTGACCCTTGAAACTCAAACTACAAGGGAATCCTCATAATCATTTCAGTATGAGAATCAGCAGGCTGCTGCTCTAGTTCCTGATTTCAAAGAAAACTCTGAGCAGAGACCCAGATCTGTGTTTCCTCTCTTTGCTTTATGCCTTCCACACTCCATGATGTACTTTCTTGTAAGGTAGCCTTTTAATTTGAGGGCTGGGGTATAGGAAGTAGGGGAAACATCTAAGTTTAGTTTTTTGCTTTAACTGCTTCATTGATAGATTATTCATTTCCCTCCCCAATGGTGCCAAGGCTTCCGATTCTCCAAGTTCAGACCCCCAGCATAGCCCAGCCTGGTTTCCTTCTGCCACCTTCCACTTTTATGGTCCTCTTTGGAGTAGTGATTTGGGAGAGTAGTCAAGGGAGACATGCAGAAGTGCAATTCAACCAGCTGTTGGCCCCAGGATATTTTTCAGGTGAGAAAATTGTTCCTCTCCTTTCGAATGACCTGTTTCTTAGGTGACTCACAAGACTGGTGCTCAGTGTTTAGCAAGTGAGAAGCTAAATAAATGGTCATGAGAATCCAAAATTCATTAGATGCTGTGTAAAAGAAATAGTTCAGCCTTTTAAAATACCCATGAATCTTATTTCTAATATTTGACATTAATGCTTCATTTACTTTTAAATAATCGTTACTCCTCCCTATTACGGAGGCATTCAATGCCATGGATCATAATGCACAATGAAGTGGTTTTTACACTCTCAGATTTAACTTTGCTGACACTTCTGCTTTAATGCCTAAATTATCAGATGAATTGTGAGTCTGGATTTGTTTTAATTATCACTCTGGATTTATACTAAAAAGAGGATTAAATAATGTTTTCTTCATACTTCATAGTTTGCTTCACAAATAACTTTCTCCAGTTCTTCTCCCACACTTTGACTTACATGAACATTTCCATTAGCAGTCACCAGAGCACAAAGCCTAAACCTGTGGTCTCTGAACCCTGTTTTACCATGGAACCTCTATTTTACCTTGAGCAAGCAATTCGACTCTTGTTCCTTTTTCTTCCTAAATGAAGATGCAGAAGCTAATCTGAGTAGCTCCTGCAGAGCATTGCTAGGAGTAGTAGAGGCCCTTGGCCGGAGCTGGGTTAATACACCATCTGCATGCCATTATGGTAGGATTCATGGAGTAACAGGGCAGCCAGTGTTCATGCAACCTGGGGGTGCAGCTGAGCACCTCCAAATCTGCATGTGTCCTGGGAGTACCTGCTCCATCTGGGTGGCCATGTTCAGCTCTTACTTAAATGTCCTTAGGAAGGGCTCTGGGTGCAAAGGCACCTGGGTTTCCTAGCCGCTCCAGTTCCCACTCAACACAGCCCATCATGTCTAGATTTCGCCTGCATTCTCCCCTTAGAAGATAAACATTAAAACGAGGAAAGAATGCCTTGAGGTTGGCAGGAGGGGCAGATCCGCAGGTGGAAGACAAGAGCAAACAGTGCATTCAAGTCGCCTTGGAGTTGTGCCTGACTGAAGAAATGAGAGGACCTGCCCAGGTAGGTGCCCACAGGGGTCGGCTCTGGGCAGCAGTGGCCTTACCATCGCCACTGTCTCCATTCTGGTCTGTCCGTGCTCCCTGTCACATGACATCAAAATGATCCTCCAGCCATTCTGATCCCAGTACTAGACATAGGGTGCAATACAGTTTCCATGACTGGATATCGTTACCAAGTCCTACAGCTTATTCATTAGAGGGAGACCGTGGTCATCCATGCACCATTTATTTCTCTAAACCCTTGTATCATCATGCCATCTGTGACACACTGGTGACACTCAGAAGTGTGCAGCAAATCAGTTAAATGCACCAGTTTTGATATTGGTGTAAAATCATTTAATAAGTTATAGGCACTCTACCAAAAATTAGAATAAGGTCTTAATGAGTAAAAACATTTAACGAGTCAATATTATTAACATTAATGAAAAGCTGGGAAAGTGGGGTGCCAGGTTAGCTCAGGCACAGGTAAGAGCCGCAGAGTCAGAGCCCAGACCCCGGGAGTTGGGTAAAGGCAGACTTGTGGCGAGCAAACTGCAAACTCATTTATTGCAGGAAAAACCATACATTTCATAAACTTTTTGCCCAATCACAATGTGCCATGGGGGATCAGTCCACCAGGTCCCTATGCAGGTTCCCTTGGTAACACTAGGTCAACTTGGGGGCAGTTGTTTACATCCCTAGGTGGTCAGAGAGAAATGCTTCTCTCTTCACATGTACACACTTGAGACATTAACTGCTGCGAGCCAAGAACTAGGATTTCTCCCAACACTGAATAAAAACATTTAACAAGTCGATATTATTAACATTAATGAAAATCTGGGAGAGGATGTGCCTGTGTGAGTAGGTGGGAGAGAGAGGAAGGAGAGGGTGAGGTGAGAGGGAAGTCACTGAAAGACTGCACAGGCCCAAGGGTGAAAGCTCAGGGCACACCTTCTTTACTCCTGTCTTGCTTCTCTGACTGACAGATAGAGTCTTTTAGAAATGCCCCAAACACAGCAGTGAAGACAACAGTGGTGGACACACACAAGGAAGAGAAGCTCAAAACTTCAGTTTTTGTTGTTTCTCTACAGTATAAAAATGTTGTTATACTTTGTTTCTTTAAGAAAGGGTTTTTATTTGTAGTGACCAAGTCCAAGGAGTAGTTAGTAAAAATACTGAACACCATGACCTTCAAGATCCTTTTGCTAACTAAATAAATGGTACCTTGAAAAATTCATGTGTTTTGAGAACTGTGACTAGCAGGAAGTTGGCCACTTAGATAATGAGTTGGACGGAGTGGCCCACGGACCCAGGCATGGTCTGGTCCATGGTGGGTTTCTTTTCTACTGCAAATACAAAGGCACTTATTTTTTGTCTGCAGAATTTTTGACAGAAACTATTCATATAAACTTGTCCTAGGGAAAGTCTAAAGAAACTCTGAAGAGTTCAATTTTTGCTAAGAAAGACAGAAGAGTTCATTTTATAACTTCCTATTAAGAACTAAGGGAAGGCAGAGGACCCACAATCTGAGAAAATACTTCACAAGTGTGTAATGCTGAGCAACCCCATCCAAGAATATCTAAACTCTTGATGGAGATATCTGGAGGATCATAGTGCAGGAAGCACAAGAATCTGTCTCCCCATCTAGGCAGTTTAAGTAACAGAAATGTTCCCTTGTACCCCTGTTGGAATTCTGGGGTGGCTGAGTCCCGTGACTTCCAGGGGAGAGCTTGGAAAGCGGGCTTGAGTGAATTTGGTGGAATGGGGCTCTAACCCCCATCAGCTATCCATCCCCACCCCTGGGCCCCACGCAGGGAGCAGAGCACGTGTTCCTGGACTGGCCTGAACACAGACTGGGGGAGCCAGATGGGGAACAAGAACCTAGTCATCTAAGTACCAGGCGCACGCGCTCTGACTGCTGACTGCTGCTTCTGGTCCTCCAGGTGCATAGCAGGAGGACTGCAGCCTCTGCTGTGCCTCCTCCCACTGCTGCTGACCCTCTCTCTGCCATGGAACTGACTTCCCTGGGATTTAAGGACCAGCACCCTCTGCCTGCATTTCTGTGTTTCCACAGAGAACCAGAGTGTGGCTGCCTATGTCCATGGATATAGGTGGAGAAAAGACCTGAGAGGTTTTGTAAAGGAAACACACAGCTCATCCTCATTTCAAATGACAAACATTGACATGTTTCACATCTGTTGTTTCTTGAGACTAATCTCTTAGAAAATGACAAAGAATATTCATAAACACCTGTAAGGAAATGTAGAATACCATATTTCTGCTAAAATTTTATGAGTGCTCAATATATTTAATAAAAATTACATTTTTTTAATTGTGGAAAACATTTTGAAATACAGTGTGAAAGTAAGTAAATACATGTTGAACTCTTTTCCTAGGTATAACATGAATATCTTCAAAGCAAAAAAAATCAATCCTGAATAAGGACCACACCCTTTCAATTGAGTAGAACCATGAAATTTTAAAGGCATGTTTTCCTGTTAAAGCTTTTGTGTTAGCTTTCCATTACCATAACAGAATATCAGATATAACCAACTTTTAAAGAGAAAAGATTTATTTTTGTTCACACTTTTGGAGGTTCTGGTTCATGATCAACTGTTTCTGTTGTTTTGGGGTCTTTGGCAAAACCACACGTCATGCGAGGGAGTATATGCTACCCCACGTACCTGTGGCCAGAGGCAACAGAAGCAGAAGAGGAAGACATCCAGTCCCTCAAGGGTGCACTGGATGACCTGCATCCTTCTGGCCCCTCCTTTTAAAGGCCCTGTAACCTCCGAACAGTGACACTGTGCGGAGCAAGCATTTAACACACAGGCCACTGTGGTGCCTCGCACACCTGAACCATAGTACCACCAGAGTGTAGTTAAAAGTGACGCAGGTGTGTACCTAGATAGAACTTATGATCTTAATCTACCTTTATATTTCGACTCAAATCTAAGATCCTAATTACTATATGTATTTCCATTTCTTCACTTTAGGTAGGACTCACATTTAGATGTGAAATCACTAAACTTCAGGGGAAATTGTTAAACTAATGTTCAAAAGTTTCATTAATGTTCAACGTTTTATTATTTTGAAATGTTTAAAGATTAATGTTCAAAGTTTCATTATTTTTAATCACCCAAATCAGGATTCCAGAAATGCAATTACAATGTAAATAACCCAGTTCCTTTTGTAAAATTTTAGCAAAATCTTGAAAATTTTCTAAAACTTGCATAGCTGCATTCAGCCAATCGTCACAAGAAGTGTACTCAAAGGCCAGTTCACCCTCCTGAGTATGAAGAGGAAAACGACCTTTTTTTTACTGCTCTGTGCCTGTGTGTATGTCATGCAGTTCCTGAGCTGAGTGAGCGACATCCTTGGAACACATCCTGAACATCCTATGAAATGTGCTCCAGCGAATGTCGTGGTGCCCTGAGGGCTGAAAGCTGGCACGGCCATGCCTTCCCTCCTCTGCCCAAGAGGCCTCGCACCCTTAGTCCTTCCTCTGTCCAGCAAAACGTCGAAACGGTAACAATGGCCGTTTGGAGCCCACTTTTATTATCTGTGTTCTTATATATAGCATGACATGACAGGTCAAGCAGAGGAGAACAAGACAACACATTTATTGAAAAATATGAGGAAGTTATTTTATTTTACATCTAAAGTGAACAAAAATACTTGGACAAAAGGTAACAAGCATTGGCAACACACAGTGGGTGGAAAGGAAAGTCAGACAGCCATTGTGTAACCCGGTGGGGACTCCTCAAAAAATTAAAATAGAACTGTCACAGGGGTTCCCAATCCCACTGCTCGGTGATTATCCAAAGGGAATGAAGTCCTTATCTTGAAGAGCCATCTGCACACCCTTGTTTATTGAGGCGTTATTCACCACAGCAAAGTCACAGAGTCAATATCACTATTTTTCAATGGAGAAATGAATAAAGAAACTATGTTCTGTATACACAAGAGCATACTCTCCAGTCATAATAACCATTTAATTTCTTAAACACGGTGTTTAAGAAATAGTTTAAGTGCCATATGAAGCAAATATTTCTTTCACATTAGTATGCTAGGTAGATTTCAGAAATTAGCAACAACTTTAATCACGGCGGCAAACAAAGTATAAGAGAATTTTTGCTAAGGTATTTATTGTTTGACATTTTATTTGCTCTATTATCTCAGTTTTTTAATTTTTTTTTTTTTTATTTTTACAGACTGCATTTTGATTCATTGTACACAAATGGGTTACAGAGTGGAGCACCAGCTGCCTGCTGCTGCCTGGAAGTTCACTGTCACAGTACCTGCAGGTTTGATCACACGTGGCTGCCGCCATTTTGAGACAACAGCCAGGCCCCGTAGGACCCCTGGCCGAACTGACTGAGACCCGTCTCCAGGATCCCTCAGCCCGATCGATCACTCCCTGCCTCTAGGGCCCTCACATTGACTGACTGCTCCCTGCCGCCAGGACCCCTAGACCAACTGACTGCGCCCTATCACCGGGACCCCAGACCCACCGATTGCACCCGGCATCCAGGATCCCACAACCACACCAAACACACCGGACCTCCAGGACCCCTGCAGGACCAACCGCATCCCGTCTCCAGGACCTCCAGCTGACCACAAATGGGGTACAGTTTTGTTTCTGCATGATGTTGATTCATACCATTCATGTAATCATACATGTACATGGGGTAATGATGTCTGTCTCGTTCCACCCTCCTTGATATCCCTCCCACTCCTCCCTTTCATTTCCCTCTAGGTAATTTAAAGTTCCTCCATTCTTCTCTCACCTGTAACTCATCACCCCCATTACGTATCATCATCCACTAATCAGGGAAAACATTCAGCCTTTGTTGTTTTTGGGATTGACTTACTTCATTTACATGATATTCTTCAATTCCTTCCATTTATCTGCAAATGCCATAATATTATTATTCTTTATGACTTACAAAATTTTACACCAAAAATACAAAGAACTGAACCAATAAATGGGCCAAGGAACTGGACAGACACTTTATAGAAGAAGATACTATTAATAAAAAATGAAAAAAGTGTTCAACATCTCTAGTAATTAGAGAAATGCAAATTAAACAACTCTAAGATTTCATCTTACTCCAATTAGAATGGCTGTTATCAAGAACACAAATAATAACAGATGGTGGCATGGATGTGGGGAAAAAGGCACACTTTTACATCGCTGGTAGAGTTGCAAATTGATGCAGCCACTCTGGGAAGTAGTGTGGAGATTTCTCAGAAAACTTGAAACCAACCCACCCTTTGATCCAGTTATCCCATTCCTTGGTTTATATCCAAAGGACTCAAAATTAGCATACTATAGTAATGCAGCCACATCCATGTTTATTGAAGCTCATTTCTCACAGTTTTTAT
This sequence comes from Sciurus carolinensis, assembly GCF_902686445.1. Classification (NCBI taxonomy): domain Eukaryota; kingdom Metazoa; phylum Chordata; class Mammalia; order Rodentia; family Sciuridae; genus Sciurus; species Sciurus carolinensis. Next base: position 76,567,678 of record NC_062227.1, on the reverse strand, counting down.
ACAGAGTGGCATACCTTGAAAAAGAACTAATGCTACATTTAATAGATTTGATTTTAGAAAAAAAAGTAAGGCTTTGGTTTTCTATGCAATATTGCTAGTCGTGAGAAATTATGTTAATTCATCAAGTCATATTGTAAAAGAATTTCCTGGGTTCTTAAAATTAGTTAAGTGCCTGTTCTTAGCATTGGTGTTGTGGTAGGAGACTTCAATGGGAAAAAATAAAACACAAATTTAGATGTTAAAGCAGGTTGATGTATTAATTTTTACTGCATATGAGCATGCATTTTTAATTTAATACTTTTCAATCTTATGCTTACTCAATTTATATGACCCAAAGACTTTTTTCCCTCACTAAATATTGTGCTCTGTATGGAAGATGGTGTAGTATTATGCCAATTGATTTTTTAATATCCATCAAATGCCATTTTAAACCTGAACAAGGATTAGCATAAGCAAATTCACAGGCCAGGTTATTATTGCTTCTATTCAAATCACAAGCTAAGAGAGAGGGAGAAGAAGAGAGTGCATTGTGTTTTCATTCTTATTAAAAATATTTTTTTGCATTTTAAGCTCATTTGCATTTGCTCACGGCCATTCTCTGGTCAGAAAATATTAATTTTCCACATTCTTGTGTTTGTTATTCTGTTTCTGGAGTATTTTTTCAATGAAGTTTATTTGAATGACACCAAAAGATAATTAATTAGAATATTTCAAAAAGTCAAATAAACTGTTTCTTTTTTTTCAATAGGTTTGACCAAAGTGACCAGGACATGTAATGAAATCGTGTAGAGCATTTCTTCTGACAATGCCTCAAAAAGCTACTATCATCCAAGGAGCAGTTCCTGAAGATGATTTGTTCCTATTCTCCCGCAGCTTCGACCCCCACCCATGAGGCACAAATGGAAAATCTCCTGTTGTGGTGTAATTGTCCTGGAGTTGTGTAAATTTTACCTACTTCAAGACAATGGATGCAGCTAGTGTTGGGATTCATCTTTGCCTGAAGAATGGCAGTTGACAGGAAAATAACTATCATTACATTGAAAAGCATTCAATCCCAAATAGCATGTGCAACTATCCTGATGTTTTGCTTCACTCCAAAATACAGCTCCATCCAACTATATTTTAATTCAGATTTTCAAAAATAAAATATAATAAGAAGTATATACACAGACAGAGCGAACTGCAAGCTTTGCCGGCAGGCTTCCTCAGGCTATTTTAAATTGCATAACACCTCATCATCAACCAGCTCAGTCCCAGACAGAAGCAGACACAGGGCACATTCCAGAAGCTGTAATAAATAACAGGTTCAAAATGCTGATATCAAAATTTGTGTCATGCTTAAAAACAGCAAAGAATGGAAATGCGGCATGCAAGTCCCCCCTCCCTGATTCTTTCAGAAGGTTAGAAATTGGATTTGCCTTGTCGTCTTTTGAAACCACATTTTGTGTAAATGGAATATATTCTAATTTTCCGTTGAGCTTAGCACAGTTAGCTGTAGCATTAAAAGACAGAGTCTGATCTCCTCCTAATAATGTTGACTTTTCTCAAAACATTCTAATCAAATTTGAAGCTTCTTATATGATATATGGGGAACCAATTTTATAATCATTTCATACTTGTGTAGTGTGATCCATTTCCTCTATCATCCTGAATGCATTTGTCTTGGAAATAATTTGGAAATAAATTCTGGAGCTCTCTAGAAAGCCCTGTCACCATGCCGGCGAGGGAAACGCTCTGGCTCTTTGATCCTGACACAAGATGCAGATCTCCCTGATGGAAAGGAACTTGTGAACCTTTCACCCCAGGAAGTTGATCTAAGCAAGGTGGTCATCATCCATACTTGCAAAGAAATTCTCCCTGGTCCCTAAATCTCCATTTTGGGGGAAATGTTAGGCAATATGTCTGTTTCACAATGTGTGGATCATTGGGTTCCCTAAATTGAGTGACTCCGGGACTGTGTGTACTTTGACACACTCATCTGGAAATGGGCAGGCACGAGAACCACAGGGAGCTGCATCAGACTCTCCTGCTGAAAGGCGTTTTCTCCTGGACTGTGCTCGCGATCACAAGCCCTATTAATGAGAGGCGCCAGGAAGGGTGGCACTAACTGGTTTCTCAGGACGTTCATAGTCAGAGGAACAAGGAACCTTCTCTTTGGGGTATTCATTAAACCTCTAATGCAGCAACTGGCATCAGAGCAGGGAGTTCAAACACACCTCCAGGAACACGCGGCTGCCGCACATGCTTGTCCTCCCACTGTCAGAGCCACAGTGACACGGGGCCAAATCCGTTCCTTTGTGCGTGAGGTGTAAGTGTTTGAGCAGGCACCCCCTGCTTTCCCCTTTCACAGAGGAGAAGGTGAGGACTGTTAATTGAGGTGAATGACATCCAGTCATTTGGGTCTCTCAGATGTGGCATCATGCATTATATAGGGCAGAGCAGAAATTGAGCTGAGGCAGAGGTGCTAGAGTTGAATGACAGGGACGCCAGTAAATTAAGGAGAAGCAGGAATTCAATACCTGTGAGATATGAATACAGCCAGCAGTATCTTAGTCATAATCTGGAGCCAGAATTCATTCAGCAAGAATCTTGCTGAGAAAATTTTAAAAGAGGATTAGAGCCACATGAACCAAAAATACATTTTCAAAGGAAATTGCTGTAATTAAGATGTGCAGAGAGGAGAAAATTTAAATGCAGACAATCCTTTTACTTGCCTTCTATAAAAAACATATTTTCATAACTCATGAATATATGGGGTTTCTAGGGTCTCATTTCTTGAAGTAGGCTAAATTCTAATTTGAAGTCAAAGTTTAAATGTTTATGACCAACTTTCAGTCATTTTTTATGATTATATTTTATATTTAGATATTCTTGACTATATGTGTTTCCTCATTTCTTCTGTATTTCAGTTGTGTAATTTAATTATCCATGTGTCTCTTTCCAATTACTAAAATAAGGGCAGAGTTTTCCCATCACTTTGAAACCATGAAGGTCCTTGCCCTCTGTAGGGACAGAGACCTGCCATTGAGTTCTAGAGACAGGAGAATGCAGGCACTGGCCATCCGGTGGGAGGATGAGATGCAGCTCTGGATTCTAGAAGAAAGTGCATTGCATTTTTGAGGAAAGAAAGGATGCAGGGAGGTTATAGCCCAAAGCAACAAACAACAGGGCAAAGTCAAAGGTCTCCAGAAAGGTCCTAGAGTAAATCTCCGTAGCTACCACGTCTCATTATGTCCACTTTGAAAATTTCCCAAGAGAAAAGCATTTGTGGTCTGTGTGCTCTTATTTCACTGTCTTTGACTTTTCAAGATCCAGCATGAACACTGTTCAGTGAGGAGGGTGAAGTGATTTGCTGGGGTTTGGGGAGCACATAACCACACATGCATTTGCTGAAGAGCCCATGAAAGAATTTCCTAGGGCAAGAGTCGCGTGCACAAGCTGCCTTCCATCGGGGTCAGCATCAAAGAAAACCACTGATTTTGATCAAGGAGAATGAGAGTAGGATATTAGCGTTCAGCTCTCACCCCAGTGTTTCTGTAAGGGAATTTGTCACGGCCTTGACAAGAGAAAATGGAAAAGAATCAAACCTTTTCAATTTTTTCATAAGGCATTGGAAGCACAAAGAAATCCAGAATTTTTGCCTCTGCCAACTAACATAGAACAGGAGGAGGTGAAAGGTCTTGGTGTCCACCTGAGGATTCTTTCCAGATGTGTTGGAAGATGGAATGAGCTGGCAGGACTCACTGCTTCAATTAATCATCATGTGGGAGCTAACATACTCTTCTCCGCAAGGAGACCACGCATCTCGATGCCAAGCAGGAAAATCACTGCAGAACAAACAGTGCACACCAGATTTTACATTGGGGTGGAAGCGGGATAGAGAGTGAGCGCAAGAGCAGGAGAGAAAGCAGGGAACGAGTTCCTCGGAGAGCTGCGAGTGTTATGGTCGCACGTGTACTTGGAGGTCCTGGAGACAGTGAATTATCTTGTGGAATTATCTTTAATGAGTTTGGGATGTAGTTCAGTGTTACAGCACTTGCTTAGCATGCACGAGACCCTGAGTTCAATCCCTGGTACCAAAAAGAAAAAAGAAGAAAAGAAAAAGCTAATTTATTGAATTTCTTGGGGTACTTTGGTAAAAGGACAGGTTCTGGTGAGGAACTCCCAGATATGCTAACAAGGATCAAAGACAAAATAATCTGATTTGTTTCTACAGTTGAGGGATATTTTTGCCTCCTGCCTTATCTCTGTAAGATTGTAAAGTATGTGTGAACAAACTCAGTTCGTAAAAGACTAATTACTTGAACAGCATCAGATCTTACATTTTTTATTTAGAATTTTCATTAGAAGATTTATCAAATTGGGGACTCAAACCCCAAATATACAATGCTCAGAAACACAGTTGATAGGACCAGTTTCCAGAACTGGATGGCCCTGTGGAGTCTTCACTGGGAGGAAAGCTGACCCTTTTAAATCAAGACTGCAATGTGGAGTCCTGATCAGGTCAGGAAAAAAGAACTGTTTTGCTTATTGTCAAATTTGGTCCCAGGTTCTTTGATGGTCACCCGTGTGTATCCACGGACATCTTCCACAGAGTAGGAGGTTGGGAGGTGCAAGGTGACCGGGTCTAAGGGGAAGAGTAATTCTGTACTCTAGAGGCAGGTCCACACCTTCCAGACCTCCAGAGAATGACTAACAAGGTAAAGTCTTGGTCCCCGTTTCTGGATGTTATGAAAATGCAATCTATGAAATACAAATGGTAGAACATTCGTGATAATTTGCCCTTGCCCAATGTGGTACTTTAATTTTTATATTTGTTTCTCCAATTTTTATAGAAATTTTATATTTGCTCCTCAAATTTTTATAGAAATTTTAATAATAATTTTAATGATTTTATCATTAAATAGATACAGAAAATCCCACATTATTTTTACATGAAGGGCTTACACATGTTTATTCCTAGGCCAGTCTGGGTTAGAAAAAGGAAAACTGGAGGACTGACCTCTGCTTGGCCTCCTCACTTCAGCAGGCCGCCTGGGTTAACCCCTGCTGGCTTCTCTTGTCAAGAGCTGCTTTTACCTCTTCTGAGATGCACATGGACATATCCACCTACTGTGTGTACTCTGCTGTCCAGTTTTTGACCTTCAAAATTCACCTCGTGGGTTTCTTCCTTGCTTTCCCTGTAGGAAAATGATCTATTGTTGATGACGCAGATTATCCCCATACTTGGTTGCTTAAATCCAGAAAACTCAAGTGTCCCTCTTTGTGGGCTGGATCAGCAGACTGTCTCCTTTCTGCTTTGCCCAGTGACAGTCAGTTTGGTTCAATGTCTGTGACTTGGGTCATCTAGGAGAAAAGTCACTTTCTAAATGGCTTACAGCCACCAATGTGAAACTTACAGCAAAATCTTAAATACAAGAAGAAATTTTTATTTTTATTTTTACAGACTGCACGTTGATTCATTGTACACAAACGGGGCACATCTTTTCGTTTCTATGGTTGTGCATGATGTAGAGTCACACCATTCATGTAATCATACATGTACATAGGGTAATGGTGTCTGTCTAATTCCACCATCTTTCATACCCCCCTCATTTGACAGAGGGTTAGACAAAGAAATATTAGACCCAATATCAAAAGCATGTCCACAAATTAAAAAAATATAAATTGAACCTTATCACACTCCAAAAACATTACTCCATTAAAACAATAAAAATATTACAGATTAGAAGAAAATATTTACAAATCACATACTGGAGAAGACTGTAATATTAATATATTTTTTAAAAAACTCATGAAATACAGACATAAAAAACTGAAAATTCAATTACAAACTGAGCAAAGGACATGAAAAGTTATTTCACTTAAAAGAACATTGATGGAAGTGAGGTACATGAAGATGTGGTCAACATTTTCTGTCCCCAGAAGAGCGCCAAATAAAAGCGTGATGAGATAGCGCACCCAGTAACGTAGCTAAAATTGGAGATCACGTCCACGTGGAATGCTGGAGACAGTGTGGAGAGCTAAGTCACTCTGACACTGTGAGAATATTCACTAACTCTGGAGGAGCATATGAAAATTCCTTACAAAATTAAACATCCACCTAAAGCATGATCAAAACAACTTTACTTTTCACATGTTTCCCAAGAAAATAATGTATTTCACATCATAACCTATACCTGCACTTTTGTAGAAGCTTTATTTGTTACGAACTATAAAGAACACAGAGGTCCTTCAAGAGGTTAATCAAATGGCACATAACCATACCATCCAATCGTCCTCTGCAAAAGACAACCAGATTTCCTATAAGCAAAAAGACTTGCCTGGATCTCAGGAGTATGAAGTGGGAAAAAAAAGTCAAGCTCAAATATTTATCCTCTATAATTTCCCCATTTAACTTTCTTGAAATAACTACATGTGAGAGATGTAGCTCATTTTAGTGGTCGCCAAGAATAAAGGTGGCAAACATCTAAGATGATAAAATTAGAAATTGAATGTGCACTTAGTAAAGTCTGAATAGAATGGGTAAATCTTTCCAATGCTATTTTCCAGGGTGTGAAACCGTAGTATTTTTTGCAAGAGATTTCAGTTGGGAGACTCTGGGATCTCCTCATATTATTTCTTGCAACTGCAGGTAAATCTACAATTGTCCCCAGATCAACATTATACAGAACAGAATACTGAGTAGGCCACACCAAGTGAATGCAACTGAGTCTAAAAGTAGAAGAAACAGCACTGTCTGAAAACGGCCTTCGAATTAAAAAAGCAAAATCATCAAACCAAGCAGTAGAAATTATCAACTTTCTAAGGTGAATGAATGGCAGAATGGTTCTGATGGAATCTAAAATCCTCCATTAATTAAGGTCTAAATTTGAAGAAATAAAAATATAACTGAATTCAGGGTAAAATGTACATCACTTTTATTATATGTTCACACATTTATTTTCCTACAGGAAATCTCTAATGTCCTTGAGACAGCCATATTCCTTTTCTTAAACTGTAGAAAACAAGTTAGATATTGAGAGAACAATAATACAGGGAATATTAAAATTTACCAACAACCTGATTTATACACTTTTTGGTTTTGTATATTGACTTTTTAAAAAATTTCTTATACGAGAAATGCCGTGTCCCTCGCCCGCAAGAAAGCACGACACAGGAATCTTCCTTCAGCAGTTTAATAAGGACCTTATTATTATAAAACCATGGTTTTTCTTCTTCTCCTTCTTGAGCCGAATTCATACACTTTATACTCTTGCAATAGCCAATCTACTCCTGCCACTTGGCCTATGTTCATAGGTGCTCCCATTTACAACAGTTGGCTCAACCAAATATGGGCTTGTTTACCTAAAAAGCACTTCAGGAAACCAATGCCGTCTTATCATGGTGGCGAGGTGGCTCGCAACAGAGAAATATTACTCTATCATTGTTGAAATTAAAAGACTGTTCCATGAGAAATGAAAACAGAGACGGCACTTATCAGTCTTAGAGTGATTGCCCTTGACAGACAAATTGTAATTCAACATTGTGTCAATGATGTTTGCATTGTTGCAAAAGAACAAGTGAAAATTCGTGTTGATGATCTTTCTGTTTTCACAAGGGTTTTGTGATCTCCCATATGTAACTTAAAGTCCTCTAAGGTGGCATATTTAGATATTTAGATGATCGGACTAGTTTAAGCAATCCCTCTACACTTCGCACTACTCAGAATTCCTTTACAAGATGCGAGGTCTCATTATAAACCAGGACACTAGCTGCTCTTCTAACCCCGACTCGGCATTTGTTGGAATGCTCTATTATTGTCTATCTTTGTGTCTCTTCTAACAACTGCAGCACAATTCACCGCGTTTCCAACAGAGGCTTTATTCAATGTACGGTCTCAATAATTCTGCACTACTTACCACACAATGTTTGTGATATTCCTTATATTGCCATTTTAATGTACTAGTGCAGAACGGAGCTTTGGTATTATAGAACCACTGGAAGTTATCAGAACCTGGCTGAGTTATAGAATTTGATGGTTTATTTAAAGGTCAATTGTTTATATGGCTGTAAGGAACTGAGAACATAGGTTCTTAATTTATAGAATAAGGAAACCACAAATCCATAACAGTCATGACAACACACCATCTCACAAAAAAATATAGCCCTATGATTTTAAAAAAAGAATGTTACTGGAGGATGGTTAAATTATTGTTTATCTTTCCTTCTCTATATTATTTCTTATGCTAAGTATTGTGTGTAAGTATATATGAATATATACATAAAGGAGAGGAATGGCTAAGGATTTCCTGGACATAAAATGTAATTCTATACTTACAAATGGTATCAATACTTCCAAAATATTTGGAATCATTTATGATCTTGCAGAAATCAAAGACATTATGAGGTTTCTATGACTATGCTTGAGGAGAGGATAAATCCTTTTCCAGGACATACAAGTAGAAATAGTGAATTAACTACTTTTTGCTTGAGACATGTTTGCCCAAGATTTCAGTAAAATCCTATTTTTTAAGCGTGATTCACATATTCCCTCTTCAAAGAAGAGCATCATGTGAAATGATTTGACCATAAGAACATGTAAACATTATAAAATTTTTTTTAAAAGATTTCAATAAAATCATGATGTGTTAAATATTTGGAAACCATAAAATATTAAGTTAATGACTATTGGTTAGTTGGTTTCATTTCTTTCTTATAATAAGTATAATATAAAATATCCAGATTTAATTGATAATGTTATATAACAGAGTTCACAGTCATGATATTTATCTTGAAAGTCTTAAAAACTACATATAAAATAGTATACATGAGGTTGAGTCTTTTCCACAAAAACCATGTTTACATTGTAAACTTAGCAGAGTCAGTTAGCCCATCAATACCAACTTACATTTAATGTAAATGAATATGTAGTAAAATAACTCAATAAGGGGGGAGTAGGGAAGAATAGTTACTTTATATTAGGTAGAAGGGAGTGAAGGGAGGGGATGGGGTATGGGGGAAGGAATGATAATAGAGTGAAGCAGACATTATTACCTTATGTACATGTATGACTGCATGACCCATGTGATCCCGCAACATGTACAATCAGAAAAATGAGAAATTACTCTCCATTTATGTATGATCTACCAAAATGTATAAATGCATTCTACTGTCAGGTACAACTAATTAGAACAAATAAAATAAAAATGTTTAAAAAACTAAATAAATAAAACAAAATTTATAATTGTCATATAAACTTAATACTATATGCTGTATTAAGGGCAATAATACTGCAAATTATGCACTTTGAGTATTTTTATTATTCTTTTCCACACATTAAAGTAACCTTCTATAAATTCGTCACACTAAAAATGCAGTAACGCCATTCAGTGCTTGTGTTAGTAGTGTTGGCACTTTCACACAAGAAGTGGATACACTTTCTTCTTCATGTGCTTAAGAATGACTGTGTTTAAAAATTATTTTGCAGGAAGATTTCTATGACCATTTGCAGCTACATTTTCATCTCAATTTTTACATCCAAATTAATATGGCAATAAGAATTCTCATAGCAAAAATGTGATAGTGACGGTTTGGATTTCGGTTTTACCAAAAAAAATTATGAATATAGGAATGTTCAGATGTAAAAGATCTGGATTATGAGAGCTGTAATCTAATCAGTCCATTCTAGCCTGGGCTCACCTGTAGGCAGGTGGGGTGTGACTGGAGAAGCTGGGGCGCTGATGGTGCCTAGGAGGATGCACCCTCCCTGTGGTGCCTGCTGCCTCCCCCATGCCCTGCGCCCTCTCCTTCCATCTTGACCTTGCAGTTTTCCTGCACTGGGCCCTTCCCCCATGAGGTGCTGCCTCGCCTCAGCCCAGAGCAGGGAGTCGGCCATCTGTGGACTGGGATCTGTAAAACTATGAGTCCAGAGTAAAGATTTCCTCCTCTATGCTGTTCCTGTTCAGGCATTTCAGTCACAGAGGCAAAAGCTGACTAATCAGCCATCAAGTACAATACAGTGAGCATGACAAAGATGCAGGCTTCCACTTGGGATTGCTGAAAACACAACCAGTCTTTCCTGTAGCCTGGAATTACATACCTCAGTCCACCACTCACCATCCCTAAGCAAACCAAACCTATGCAGATGGATATTTCCAGAATAGATTGTAGAGCAGTTGTGCAGTCAAATCAATTCCCCTTGCCTTTTACTAGGAGGTTGAGTTTATTCAGTATAAAGGGAGATAAACCTTCAAGGGAAGTTCTAGAAAATCCAAGTATTTAACCCATCCTACCATTTCCTCGATAATATTGCAACAAAACAAGTTAATATCTTTATATCACAGTTAAATCTTTTTGGAAAAACAATTAGTGTATTCCATTAGCTTAGCTGAAATTGAAGTGCAATCATGTAATTCAGGATGTGAAGGCATGGCACTCTGGTTTTTAATTCAGGAGTTGGTTGGTGAGATATTTTAGGCCACCTCTGCCTCAGGTGACATTGTACATCATACTCACTGAACACATGCTAGTGGACTATGAGAACAAGAAGAGGAAGATGCAGGTGCCTGGCTGTGAGGAAGCACAGCTGCTCTCAGCCACTGTGGGAAATCCGGATGCATAAGGCACCTCTGACGTAGGCTCAGGGCTGCAGCCACGGGACACTTGGTAAGGTAACCACTTTCCCACCTGCTGCATGCAGGCACACAGGTATGGATATTTTACTTGAAATATTTCAGGAGAAGGAGAAGGAACAGCTGTGTGGTACTCTGGCTTTAGGGAACAAAATAATAACCACCAAGGGACTAACTATACTGTCCAAAATAGGCCACCCGAAATGCCATGTGAGACTCCACTTCCAAAGTAGGAGCAAGTGTTACGAACTGTCAAACACTGGTGGTGGGAACGATGACAGACAATGATCTCACCCAGGCCAGAACAACAAAAGCCTCAGTCTTAACAACATAAGGGTGATGTTTTAAAATCAAGTGGTTTTGATTTTTGCTTATTTATGTTTTCTTTGCAGGACTGGGGATTGACCCCAGGGCCTGGTGCACGCTAGGCAAGCACTCTGCCATTGAGCTCCGTCCCCTGCCTAGTGCTCTCTTTTTTCATAAATACTTACAGAGTTTCTACTATGGGGCATTTTTATTTATAAGCTCTCGAATGCCATTGTGAAGAAAACACAAACTGTACACACGATGCTCTAAACGGCAGGAAGAACAGATAACATGGACAAAAATTTTGTTCAAAGAAAAGTTTTAGAGATAGACAAGGACACACAGGTCTGTAATCTCAGTCTTTTAAGAGGCTGAGGCATGAGGGTTATAAGTTCAAGGCCAACGTGGGCTACTAAGCAATATGGTGTCTTGAAAAAATAAAAAAAAAAAATAAAAAGAAAGGGCTGGGATGTGACTTGGTGACTGAGCATCTCTAGGTTCAATCTCTGGTACCAAAAAAAGAAAAAAAAAAAAATAGGGGTCATAAAAGAAGAGGCTTGGGGGGCAAATTATACATAGTGTGAACGGTAAAGATCTTATCAAGGAAGACACACTTGAAAAGTATCTGAAGGACAGGCAGGGGACGTGGTGACAGAGAAAAGAGCCAGCTCAGAGGTCCCCAATGTTCTAGCATGTGAGGGGACCACGTGACTGCTATAGAGAGTTGAATGAGGGCAGAGGGAGTGAGGAGGAGGGAGGAGATTGCAGGACCTTGGCTTCGTGCTTCTTGGGCTCTTGCTCTGAGACGAGCCTCCATCAGAGTATCTGAGCAGAGGTCCATCTGCGCTCTGTCACATGATCACTCCAATGTCCCCCGAGGCCAAGGGCAGGAGGAGAGAGGTGAGTGATGATGCTTTCCACAGGATGTGCACGCCATGGCACAATGGTTTTTAATTCAGGAGTTGGTTGGTGATAACGGTGAACTTTCCACAGCTGGCCGTGACCATGGATAAGTGGTCATAGACTCAAATTCTGTGCTTATTTTGCATTAGGTTCAGAAGGTCTTGCTGCGGAATGATGTGGGCGGTCGGGAAAGCAGCACTCTGGGCTGCTGTAAGATTGCACGTGTCCTGAGGGTGGAGGCTTCAGGCTGAGAAAGGTAGCGCATTTGGATCCACCGAGCTGCGTGCTTCAGAGGTAAGGTCACTTCTTGTCATTTGCGGCCATTTTCCCTGGATTCTTTCTAGGGAAATTCATCCTGTAGAGAAAAGTATGTGGAGGACTCTTTCTTTTTTTTTTCTCTTGACCCAAAGAAGATTTGTTTGCCTACCTTCATTGGTAGCATGGCCCTTGGTGACCCTTTTTTTTGTGCATACGGTTTCATTTAGGCTTTGCCTTTAATGATCTCTTACTGTTAGGAACACAATAAAAACAAACTGTTCCGCTGCTGGACAAATTGTACATTACCACATCATCACTAGCAGATGTCAGTTGCACATTCAGTCCTTTATGAATTTCATAAAGAAAGAATTGTTCTTTCTTTGTGGGTTTTAGTAAGAATTCAAGAATTGTTCTGAGTCCTGTAAATGTTATTTTAATAATCCCTTTAAATTTTATCTGTTTCCATTGCCTCTTGAAACATGGTTTGTGTAGATTGCTAATCCCCCTCATTCGGGAAGCGCCAAGAGGTGTTCTGTAGGAAGTGGTGCCTCTGAGTGTAAATTTTCCTCTGCCTTTGCTAATATCATGGCAGAACTTTTCCCACCCTTCATGAGGAAGTTGTTGACTGAGTTCTTCATCCTTACAATCCTGTCCTATGGTACTTAACAGAAAAAAATAAACCTGTTAACAGATTCTGGCTTGATTTAAAAAAAAAAAAAAAGTTTGCATGTGTGTGTGCTTGCTGGAACAACTGGGGAAATCGGGGAGCTGTTTTCTGAAATGAGAAAACTGTCTGAGGGGCATGTTTTGGAGGTTGGTGGGGGAGGTGTTCAGACCACTGTGCTGAACATGTTGGATATGAGAGAAGATCACTGCATATCCAACAGGAGGCCAGGCAGATGGATGCTGGGGTCCGCAGAGCAGGGATGGTTCTAGATGTAAGGCACAGATGTACATGTGAAGTCAGAAGACCTACTCAGAGCAACCAAGGGAGTTCATGGAAGCAGAACAAGAGAGGCCTCCGGTTCCTGGTTGGGCCAGTGGGAACTCATGTGTGTGAATAGCATGGACCACCGCACACATGCAGAGTTCTGCCAGCCAATGCTATTCTGGACCAGTGCATCTAAAAGAAGAGCAAGATAGAAGCTCCTTGCAAAGTTCTTGGTCTCCTGGCTGTCCCATTGGCCTTGTGTCTGCTGTGCCCCTCAGGCCTGCTTCACGGTTACTGATGTCATCACTGCTCCTGTTCTGAGAGCTGTAATTTTAACAGAGCAGTTAAGTGATAGTTAGAAAGTTAGATACTTAGTTAGATAGTGATAATTAAGTGGTAGATTACCAAAATTCTTGAGACCTGGAATTGTTTTTAGCAATGATATGCTTCAATGGAAAAAAAATTTGTGAATTCTAAAATAGGAAATAAGAGAGATGCTAAATAGCACCTGTTAGAATAAATTCATATGCAACAGTAAAATGCCATTATTAAGTAAAACAACTAAGAATACAAATATTTTATTCATAAAAGTATTAAATTAGGTGAAACAACATTTCAGATCATGTTTATATAAACTGATGTAAATAATGGTTGTTGATTTTAAACATATATAGTTGATTAATGTTTCACTTTTATTTTTTTCTGTTAAAAAACTCAAAACTGACAAAGATCATGTTCACAATAAAAGTATTAGCTATGTTACTTGCAAGAACATGGTCCTTAAAACACATTCAGCAATTAAACATTGAGCATATCTATTTTCCAGACATTCTTTGTTCAGAACTGGAGATGAAAATCATAAGCCATATTTCCTGCCATAGAGTCTTACATCCAAGTCAAGGAAATATGTGGCCCAATGCAATATTTGAGAGGAGAATGAACAGACTGCATTCAGAGAAGCAGTGGCCACCCAGGGCAGAAGTACTGCTCCACCCTCCTGCCTGAGCGCCTCCGGACTCCCTCCCTCCCCTCAGTCTGAGTCCTGCTCTCAGGCTCCTGCAGAGGCTCCTCTCTCTCCAGGGCCCTTCTCCTGGCACTTCTTCATTCTGCTCTTTTCACTTGTAGATCTCAGTCCAGAATAAATACTGCTGCATTCTATCAACAAAACTCATTTACCACAACTACATCCCCGGAGAAACCCTTGCTCATCCGTGCTTCATTTAAAAATATGTTTGCAATCACTAAACTGGACATGAAGGTTGACAAATAAGCTGCACTTTGTTTAAATTTTGAGAAAAAAAATGTATCCATGAGGTGTAAAAGACTTTTTCTAAATTTAAGCTCAACTATTTTAATCATAAAACATTATGTGCTAAATGGACCGTTATTTACTTTGTCATTCGGAAGTGAAAGAATAAGCATGTTTCAAATATAAAAATAACATAACAAGAAAGACTAATAAATGGAGAGACACATAAAATGATTTCAAAAGATCTTTAGTTCAAAGTTAAAGTATCAAAAATTTAGATTCCAAGCATTTTATTAGAATTTCTCCCAAGTATTTCTCCAGATTTCATGGTATGTATTCTTGACATGTGAATTTAAAGGAAAGGAATAAAGTCATGCCTTATCTGCTTTTCTCCTTAGAAACAATAGAATCCTGACCTCAATACAGGGAGGGGTGAAGTTCGCTCAATCCACTCTCTGTTCAACAGTTCTTCTGGGTGTTGAATAGATTTGATTAAATGTGAAGAGATGGGATCCTCTAGCTGCATCTCAGTTGTAGGGTCACTGTCCAATCCCATGGACCCCCAGTACAGGGCTGCTGGTCTCCTTGAGTTTGTCTTTCTCTCTACATACTCATGCCCAGTGGCATCCTCTTGCCTGACTGTTCTCCTTCTCCTCTGCATTCTACTCTGTACAGTTTCTGCCTGTACTTGGGTCTGGACAGTCTACACATCCAGTCAGTCGCCCTAAAGGCTGCTCTCTCCTCTTCACCCTGCCCCACGTTTCACATCACAGAGCTGGTCTGCATTGGTGGGCACACAGTGGAAGCCACATTCAGGAGCAGCTCACGCTGTGGGTTGACTGGTTTTGCTTTGTGAAACCCACAGGAGATGCCGTGATTTTGGAGGCAAGGTGGCAAGGATCCTGTGCTCCCATCCTGACTCCTTGGGACACAAGCTCTGGAAGAAGCCAAACTCCACAATCAAAGGACTGATTACCTTGGGACTCTGCTGTGAGAAAGGCCACAGTGCCAAGTGACGCATGGCCCCGTCCCCACTTCCAACTGTCCTGAGCAAACGCCTCCTTGGAGGCCTGGAGCAGCTCAGCCTTCCCAGCAGGCCAGACCCAGCTGCGCTCTGAGGGAAATGTCATGGGAGACGTGGAGTCAGACCTGCCCAGCCAGCGTGGGGGACTCACCAAGCTGTAGAGATAAAGAGCAAACACTTAAAAACACTTAACCAGCTTCTCGGGTGAATTGTTTACAGAAGTGGATGATGGACAGAAGTATCTGTTTCAGTCAGAATATAAGAGTTATTCTCTTCCTTACGATAATTTTCCAGAGTTTTCCTTTCCCTAGCCTCACGCATGCTTGCCCTGCTTTTCCACAGGTCTCCTGAACTCTGCTCTCACTGCGTGTGTGCTCCTCGCTGATCTGCCCTCTGTTTGGAGCTCCACAGCCACTAACTGGAAGCTGCTCAGCTCCACCTCTTCCCCTGCCTTGGGCATGGTCCTCCGCCCAAGGAGTTCCTGTGAAGCACCTGTCTCTGCAGGTGTCCTGTTATATTGAGCTGAGATTCATGCTTTTATATCTCCACAAGGGCAGTGTGCATGTGTTTGTGTTTGTGGGTGTGTTAATATAAACATTTAAGAGTGTGTGTGCACGTCTACATATATAATGGCCACTCGTGATATGAAACTGCATCTCAATTTAAATCAACCTGGTTCAAGTGAGTATTAACTTAGTTATAGAAATTCGCTCTGAGGTACACCCTGCCTCCCCTCTTTCGTATCATTATTGTTGCATAAATTCATGGACTCTGTGGGTAAAGAAGTCACACACACTTATGAATCAGCAGAAAAGAACGCAGAGGCCCTCGCTCTGTCTTTTAGCACAAGGGTGGTTCCTTCTGCAGGAGCTCCCCCTCCTCAGGTTCTTTGCTGCCCAGGCTGTGCCTTCCTCTGGGGCTGAAGGTCAACCACCTGGCTCCCTGTGAGGCCAGTTGGCCTCACCAGGCAACAATCCAGGACAGAGATCCTGGAGCTGAAAAGTATATAGAATAAAATAAAAACTCCTTTAAAAAGCCTTAGTAAAGGAAAAGAACAGACACTATTTAAAATAGTGCAACAAAGATTGTTCAGTGAGTAGAACGAACAGTAAAAATATAGTAAAATAATTAAGATATCAGAAAAGAAAGTATTTCTTTACTATGTTCTAATATATGTGTTTCATCTTTCACATTCAGATGTATGCTTTATCAGAAATGAATTTGATAACTTTAAAGTGGAGTCAAGATTTATTTATCCAAGTGTATATGCAGTGGAACTGGCAACATTTATTTTCTTTGTTGTTCTTTTATGGATGATTTTCGTTTTTGATCAAATTCATACATACAAAGAAATGAAGAAAATGTACTCTGAAATTCACATATGCTTTCCTAACTTCAATAGCTACTAATTTGTAGTCAATACAATTTTTAATACAATTTCATGTAAATACTCCACCCTATCACAATTATTTTATAGTAAATCCTGAACATGAGGTCTACCTTCTTAACTAAATGAAGTGCACAATGCAGTTATTATTAACTGTAGATATAGTGTTTTACAGTGGACTTCCAGGAACTTTTTCCCCATAGATGGATGGCCCTTGACCCCTGGAAACTGCCATGCTGATCTTTTTCTCTGTGTTATATCTGAAACCCCATCTACATGGACTCTTGTAGTATTTTTTCTTCTGTGACTGGCCTACTTACTTTATCACAACTTCTCTAGTGTTTCTTCATGCTGTTTAACAGGGCATGGTGACCCCTTTAAGGATGAAGACTGTTCTACTGAGGAATGTACTATATCTTCCTGTATTCATTCATCAACACTTTCTGTCCATTGACTTAGGCTCAACCTAAGTCAATAAATTATCACCCTGACTAGTGGTTTCTGGTAGGTCCCTGTCATTTTTATTCAAAAGATACATGAATCCAACAATTGTGGCAGTAATGAACAGCTTCATCAGGGCCAAGCATCAGAGAGGCAGCTCAATGAGGAAGGGAAGGGAGAACAGACTTGGAATTAAAAGTACATAATGTAGTTACAGTGACCATCTCTCTCACAATCCCAGAACTGTTGAGCTTTTCCCAACTGCTCTCAAAAACAAAACAAAACAAAACAAAACAAAACAAAACAAAAAAAAAAAAGCAATTCCAAGGAGATATTCCTCCAAAGGACCTTGATTTGAATCCTTCCCATTTTGTACAATGAATATAGATAAGTTTTTAATAAATTCAAAGATGTGTATATGTATATCTGTGTGTAAAAATGAGACAATCTTGTGAACCTCAGATGTTGTGATTAGCACTAATGATGCTTTAAAAAGCCTTGTAAAAAGTAAACACAAAGTAAATTCTAATGGCTACTACCAATATGACTCCTAACATTACTAATGATTTGTATTATTTGCAAAGTTTGAAGAACTTATTTTTCTTTTTATAATATGGATTGGATTGTATAATCATAGACTTACATTTCAAAAAGTAGAAAATCAAGATGAAAAGCCAGTGTGACATAATAAAAAGCATAGTTTTCTCGGTAGCTCCACTACTAATTTCTGAGTAGACTCGAAATTTTCTTTCAGAGTTCCAGTTTCCTCATCTGTGAAAGGAAGTATTTGGGGTGGCAAAGTATTTAGGGAGAGTCGTTTTACTATCTGTTAGGTCGGAATTTGGGCGACTATATGAGGGAAAGCAGAGGTACTGGTGCAAAGGGCAGCGTGCCACATGGCGACCAATCAAACGGGCAGGAAAACTCCACTGACCCTTAACTCCACCTGTCACTCAGCAGAACCCTCGCTCATTCTGGCTATAAAAACCCTGGGCAGCCAGGTTCATGTGTGATTTTCTCCAGCTCCCTACCCTGACCTGTACCCCAGGCGCCTGGGGATTTCGCCCATGAGCCAAATTCCAATAAAGCTTCCTTCCGCCACTTTCTGTCTGACTTTATTTGGCCACTAGCCGTGCCCCCGTTCTTACACTATCATCCAGTGATGTAGAAATACTGGTCATAAAAGAAGAGCATTGGAGACATTTCAGAAACCGTGAATCAAGAATGTCTGCATCATGGATTCTGAATTCAGCGTGGGTATAAATATAACTGCAAGTTAAAGTTTGATTCTGAATTTCCCTGACTAATGGAGGCTGGTTTCGACAAGGCCTCATTTTCAGAAGTCTCCTCTATTTCTGCTGAACTTGAGGATGCCAGCGTGCTTGGGCCAGTTGGACTGTGCTGAGATGCTAGCCTACAGCTTGAAGGTGAGTTTGGGACCTTCCATAAACTTGAATTACTTCCGTTCTGACGGCCTAATCGGAGTTTTGTTGCAGCTGCTGTTCCTGTTTGTTGTTTCACTCAGCAGTTAATTATAAATGATGTTAAAACATTCAGGCATTCTGATTGCTAATTTGGCTAAATATTACCTGTCTTATAAATCTAAGTAATAGGTGTCATGCGGACTCAAATGGGTCCTAAAACAGATGGTTACACTACGACATGCGTAGATGCGTTAAGGGAAGTGCAGGATGGAAAATGAGCTTTGGACTAAAATGCTTTCCTTTCTCATTAGCAGTAGCAAATAAATTAAATAGATGTTTTCTTAGATTTGCTCTTAAACTAGGCCATCAATTTCATTGATCTAAACTAACATCAGTCACTTATAGTAAAAACTGCAAAAACTGAAGTTAAAAATATCGTTCCATAGGAATCTAATAACTAAACTATAAAAATCAACACATTTGATTGAAGTAGCATAAAGATCCCAAACTACATATCGAGAAGATCATTTGCCAATTATAGTGTAGTGAAATCATGGGTAGCTTCAGGAAGTGTTCTGAACGTGGATAAATATTTCTCCAGACCTTGACCACCATGGACTGTCTGAAGAGAGTGAGTAGAAAACTTCAGAAGACCCTACAATGTTGGTGTCAGTATTTTTGTCCCAGCAGATGGCCTGTGGTTGTCCTTGGTTCCATTTTCAGGCAGGAAGATGAGAGTGTGCCTGCCTGCTGACATCCAGATGCCTTCTTCTTGTGGTTTTGCCTTCTATATTGGCATGTATCACTTATTTTATCCTAAGAGGTCCATCATGCAGACATCTCTGCACTACATTTTCTGGAATTGAGCTCAGATATGAATATGTGGAAGCATTCGGTAGTTTGGATCTGACTGAGAACAAGTCCACAGGATGCACAGGGCAAAGACCAGGGGAAGAACAAGAGGGCACCCCGTGGAGCCACACGTGGACACACGCTGTCCTCTAGACACCCTTCCACTCAGGATGATAGATTTCCCTTATGTGATAGTCCAATTCCTGCAAGGCACTGTCTTCGTGAAGTGGATATTCTTCTCCTTGATACAGTATGTTTATATTTTGCACCAGGAAACACTGTCTTCCTTCTGTGAGCTGTTGCTTTCATGGGAAAACACAATGAATATTTTAACCTTTCTCTGCTAAAAGTGAAATTTAGCAGTATTTCCCACCACAAATGTGTCGGAGGCGGTGGGTTGTTGATTAGCTCCAGGCAGTCCCTCCACATGGCATGCGTACACCATAGCATCACAGTGTACCCCATAAATATACACAATTACAGTTTATCAATTCCAAATAAAATGCAGTATTAGAAAATATGGGTGCATTCTCTCAGAGATCTTTCTGTCTCTAGGTCAGAGTAACTTTACAAAACAAGAGAACAGGTAAGCTATATTCCTTTTGTAGCCAGAACTAACTTGGAAAACTTCTGCTGGATGGCAAAGCATCTCAAACTATTTTCTTTTGTTGTTGTTGCTCTTCACTTTTAATACGACTGCTGCAGAGCAATCAAAGGAATTTTCTGGTTTATCTTCTTCCTTGGAACAGTGTTCAGGTGCCAAGGGTCATTTGCTGGTCAAAGGCAAAGTTGCTTTAGTTACAGCCTTCAGAGGCTGCCAACTGTCCCTGAGAGCTTTTCCAGAAGAGTGTAAATGGCCTCAGAGCCTGCAATTTGCCAGCGATTCCACTTAGAGAAGAGAAAAATGCACTTCAGAAGGTATGTGTGTTCAGGTATATTTGGTGGGAAATGTTTCAGACTTTCAACTACTTTCATTCTTTCTGTAACATAAGATTCCAGTTTCCTAAAGCAATGAGGTATTTCAACATTTACAACAAATACTGCATTCCTGGTGTTCAAAAATCTGCAATTTTGCTAATGTGTATGTGTGTGTGTGTGAGTACTTGTCATCTAGGTGTCTTACTATTTAAATAAAATGAAAACTCTATACTATCGCAATCCAAAGCAGTGCAAAATAACAGCTTCCTAGAGTATCTTCTGCATCCAAGACTGAAAAGCAATTTGAACCATGATGTTGAATATGATGTCATGAATTCAGGAAAAAACACAAATGTCATTAATTTTATTGAAGATCTGTAAGAAAACTGTCTGAATTTATTTCCCCTTCAGGTTAAATAGATTATACTCACCTTATTAGGGCTCAGTTTTGCACTTACAGAACTCATTTCTCTTTTTCTATAATAGATAAAAGTGTACTACCATGTCCATCTCATCCTCATCCACACAGTGACGTGAGAAAAACCCGAAGAACACGAGGGACTGAGTTCGTGAGTATTTGGGAGGGCCAGGACCGTCCTGGGACATCCCTGCAGCATCTCAGACGGTGCATCTCAGGATGCACCTCCGGTACCCGCGCACGGGGAGGGGCCTCTGGTACCTGCGCACGGGGAGGGGCCTCTGGTACCCGCGCACGGGGAGGGGCCTCTGGTACCTGCGCACGGGGAGGGGCCGTTACGCTGGAGACAGGAGTTTCCAGACGCAGGGTTTGAGCAGTGCTTCCTTGGGATTCTCTACATCTTAACCAGGTCAAAGTCTTCATCCGCAGTGTTAGTAAATATCCCAAGTTAGCCTCCTGCTAACTACCTCAGCATCGCGGTCCAACTCGGCTTATCCCAGGCCTTGCCAAGGCAAGTCGAATTTGAACTCTGGGGTAATATTTACATGGTGTTTTATTTGAACATTTCTTGTTATAAATGATTTTATACTTTTTAAAATATCTTTTGTTAAAGTTAGTGGGATTTTGGTGCTGAGATGTAAAAATTCAAAAAAATCTTTTTAAGTATTTTCTAGTAATTTCTTAAAAAGGAGTATGATATCATGCCTGTTTAATTATTGCCCAGTTTTTGTTTTTTTTGTCATTTATGTTTTGTCTTTGAACCAAAAACTTAAAAATAAAAAACCTTCTGATTAACAAAAGAACAATATTTCAATAAACTGTGACTGAGAAGATTTCAATCATCAAAAATAAATAAATAAATAAATAAAATAAAAAAACTCCACTGCATTTCCTTTGGTCTTCCTCATCTTCAGTTTCCACTGGAATGTGGGGCTCACCCATCAGTGCCCACTGCGATTGGTGTCCTGTCCTGGACTTGTTCATATTTACAGACTGTGCTTGGTGTCTCATGGCTGTTACTCTGTTAAAGGCATTGCCTTGATTATTCAATGTTTATGACCCTTTGGAATTTCTAATAATGTCTCTAAGCTCTCAGCCTCTCATTTTTAATGAGAGGTTTAAATTTATTCCCTAACCAGCTATAAGTGGT
The DNA here is from genome assembly GCF_902686445.1 of Sciurus carolinensis. NCBI lineage: Eukaryota > Metazoa > Chordata > Mammalia > Rodentia > Sciuridae > Sciurus > Sciurus carolinensis. The sequence goes on along the minus strand of NC_062227.1, from coordinate 76,545,804 downwards.
TTTCTTTTTTTACTTTATTTTAATGTATTTGTTCTAATTAGTTGTACATGACAGTAGAGTGCATTTATACATTTTGATAGATCATACACAAATAGATGTAATCTCTCATTTTTATGATTATACATATTGCACTGGCTTTCAAATCTTTCCTATTAAAAGCCCAGGTGGTCTCCTACTCATGCTCCACTCCCAAAGACCCACCAATGACATTTCCATCCCGGGGCTTCATCATGGGCTGGACGGTGGGGGTAAAGTCACCAGTGAGCTGCTAAGTCCAGGACACGTGCTGCATCTCAGTGGATTCCCAGCTGCACTGGCTACTGCTTCTGTCTTTGCCTATACCTTAAGTACTTCTGTGGTATCTTCTTTTATATTTTTCATCAAGCAGATGGGTCATGATTTTTCTATGCATTTCCTGGATGTTCTTTCTACTTATAGCCTATATAACTACATTTCCTTTCTTCTCATTATTTTTTTCTTTTATCTACCAGGCTACACATTCTGTCAGGTCATTTCAATTCATGCCATGTAGTTGTCAAATTGCTGCTGGGTTGTTGAATCCCACGCATATCCATATTCTCATGAGTTACTGTATTTCTAGTTGATTTTTGGACATCTGCATTCATGTTTTTCAGAATATTCTAATTCAAAAGGCTTAAAAATAAATTTCTCATTGTTCCCCACATCAATACTTATTTTCCTCAATTTTTCTTAATAATTTGCATTGCATTTACCCAGGCTAGAAACATTTGTTACTTTATTTTTTATTTATTTATACATACCAGGGATTGAACTCAGGAGTGCATAACCACTGAGCCACATCCCTAACCCTTTTTATTTATTTATTATCTTATTTTGTGACAGTATCTCACTAAGTTGCTTAGGGCCTTGCTAAGTTGCTGAGACTGACTTCCAATTTGTAATCCTCCTGCTTCAGTCTCCTGAGTCACTGGGATTACAGGTGTGCACTACTGTGCCTGGTCTGTACTTTTATTTTTATCCCTCTGAATTTTTATTTCCAAGCTCCATATAGTTCTAGATAAGTTGTTCCTTGGGAGTCTACAGGTGAACATATTTTGACATTAAATGATGTATGCACACATACTTCCTTTATAGAACATGTATGACAGATAAAGTATATGTTCAAATTTGAAAACGCTTATCTAATGTTTTATTTCTCTTTCAGTTACTTCTCTAATGTGACTTATCACTTTTAATCACTCTACCTTTCAACTGTAGAAAATTATTTTGATTGTTTTTACCTGTCATCCATTTTTATTGTCTCATTGCTTTGGCATACTTTCAATTTCTACTTTTTTTCTTTAAATTTTAAGTGTATCAGTCATATTCTGATATCTGATCCTTGCAAATTTGTTTATTCATGCTGGCAACAATTCAGTGTCTTAGCTATGAAACATATTAAAAGTATTTATCATAATTTTAATGAGATGAAATTTAAATTGTAGTTCTAGCATTATTAAGAGATAGTTCTTTGGAAAGACAGCGAAATATTCACGTGGATGATATAAAGCTCATGTCAAAGTGCTTTCTCTTATTTCCCTATCATTTTAGCTCTTGTGGAAAGAAAAATTGGTGATTACTAGTTAGCAATGATCCTTAACAACAGGAAGATTAAAAAGGGGTTTCTCAGCTAAAATTGTTAGTAGAATTTACATGATCTGTCTAGGTGCTTATTATAAATAAGTCTGGAATTAATACATTTATGGGTCACAGATGGTTGAAGGGAGTGGGTCACTTTTTCCACAAAGTTCCTTCTGATTAAAGTGTTAAACATAAGCCCCAAAGCTAAATGACTTCCCGTTAGCTGACATATTTCACAAGCTGTTAACACTCTGCTATTACTGCAAAAGCTAAACATGTCACGTGCAGGGTTAGATCTCGCAGGGGAACCTCAGGAAGCTGAGTCTAGTGGCCCTGAGGCTCCTCTAGAGAGGGCTGATGGGTCTGTGTCTGCTTTTCTTTGTTCCCTCTGCTACTCCCTGGTAAAGCGGAATTCACTGGATTTGCTCTAGCAAGTGAACCCTTCATGAGAAAGCACTTCTTGACCCTTTGTAAAAGAAATAATGACCATAGTTATTATATAGCTGTTCTGTTATATGTATTTTGGGGCACATTGTCTTCTTGATAAAATAAGGCAGAAGCCATCCTCAGGATGTTGGGGCTGTGGCTCAGGTGTGCAGGGTTTGCCCAGCATGCATGTGATCCTGGGTGCCATTCCAGGACTGAAAAAAAAAAAAAAAAAAATCAGGAAAAAAGGTTATATAACTTCATATGTCCCTTTATTATAATCAACATTAAAAGTTAAGTGTGAATTGATTGATATTTACAAAGTGATTTATCATATTTTATTCAATTTGTTATAGCATCTGTATGTGATTTTCATGGTTAAATTAAGAGATTTATCTATCTGATCAAAACCTTATTCAAATGGTTATTATACATAAAGTCTCTGGGAATTTTACATCATGTCCTTGAGGCTACTAACCACCTAGGAGCATAAACTTCTGAGGAGAAGTAACATATACTGGGTTTTGCCTGAAGAGCTTCTGTTGATTGCTTTGGCTGATTTGTGATAATCCCTTTGTCTTTCAAGTTAATCTGGAGTAATTGGTTTAGAAAACAGGATTCAGATGGCCTCCTCAAAGCCCTCCCTGGATTTCCCCCTTGATGTTTTGTGGATACTCAGAAAACAACTCAATGTGTTGACATAGTCTTTAAACAGTACTAGGACACATACTTGGAAATAATAGTATTTCTTACTATACTAGAAATAAGGAAAATATATTATATATTAGGAACATCTTCATATTAAAAGCTTTTCATCACAGCTTCATGATATAGCAATACAAATCAAACTTCTAAATTAAATATCTATTTCAAACTTGCTCACGCTGGTTTAATATGAATCTATACATTTCTCCAGCAATTAACTGATGTGCATCTTAACTTAGTTTTCAGTGATGATTATAATTCAGTCTTTTTTTTTAAATTCCCATTGACAAACCTCTCTTTCAATATTTTATTCTCAGACCATCTCAGTGAAAAACTGTTGCTTGAAAAATATTTTTTTTTTCTGGTTCATTATTTTGTATAGTAAACAATCACTTCTGTATCTCCTAAGTCTCACATCATGATAATGACATTCTCAGTTAACTATGAAATTAGAGCTGATATTTTCAGTGCAAAATATCTAAATTTAGAATAAACTTACCAAAATCTTATGAGCACTGGAGGAGACTGCCTTCTCTTTGAGGTTTCCGTGGGTTCTTAACATTTATTCACACAGTTAGTTGACAGTTTGAACTGGGAAGTCTATTTGCATCTCTTTTCATTCTTTTGGAATAGTAATGGTGGGAGAGGAGCATTGTGCATCTTCTTTATTTAGTTTACATAGATCATTTACAAATAACTACTAGAACATGGATTAAGTATAATATAATGCTTATGTATTATTCATCTTTTTGTCACTGTGACCCAAAGTACCTGATTTAAATAACTTAAAGGAGAAAAGGTTTATTCTACGCAATGGTTTCAGCACTTTTGGTTCATGGACAGCTGGCCCCATTGTCCTGAGCCTGACATGAGGCAGAACATCATGGCAAAAGGACATGTTAGACCAAAACTTTTCTCCACGTGGCAGACAGGAAGCAGAAAGAGAGAGGAGGCAGGGACAAGACACAGTCACCAAGATTTTGGTCCCAGGGCTCATTACTTAAAATGGATCCTACCTCCTACAGTTTCCACCAATTGCAAAAAATGCCATCACATTATTAGTCCACTAATGAGGTCAGAACCCTCATGATCCAATCAATTCTGCCAATTCCTAGCAGGGAACATTTCTAGGTTGGGGACTGAGCCTTTTGGGGACATTCCAGATCCAAATCATAGTGCTTATAAGCACAATTTCAACTTTGAATCCAGCTTCAACTCTCTAGTGCTGTAATCTAAACAAGATGTTCTAATTAACCTCCCATGGCCCCACTTCCGCACTGTCAAAAGATCAAAGTGAGAGATTACCTCGGGTCTTGTGCAGCAGATTGAATGAGAAAGGAAGAGGTAAATACACTCTCCTACCTCTCAGGTGCTACAAATGTCTTGCTGTCCAGATGATGTCTTCCAATGCTCACTGGACACTTCACAGAATAGTCTGTCATTCTTCTTATAGAAAACAGAGGGATGGAAAACACATTTCTCCTACCAAAGATTGCTACAAAATAATTACTTTCCTGGGTCATTGTAACACTGAGAATGTAATGCAAGCAATTAGTCTGTAATTTAAGGAATGATGGACCCATTCCAAGGGGTGTTGGAATCTGAAAACTGGTTTACCTGTGGCGAAGCAGGGGAGGAACAGATGGCCATCAAAGGGTTAAAAGGAATTCAACTAAAGTTTTAGACAAGTTGCTGAATGTCCAGTTGGGTCCGCATGACAGACAGTATGGAATCTGGAGCCACTGGGTATCAGGAAAGTTCATATTTACATCCAGATTCTCCTGCACTGGCCCTCACTGGACGTTGCCAAGGAAGACTGAGGAAGACGGTCGAGTTGAAAACTCTCCCCTAGCTGCAGCAAGCCCAGAGAAGGGCCACAGCTACCACTGCAGGAAATGCCGAGAAACCCAACCTGGAGGTTTTGTTTAGCAGAACAAAAGGCTTGAGCCCTAAAGGAGGAGTCAAAATGGCTGTCCTGAGCACACAGGAGGAGACCCTTATGAATGAAGAAAAGAAACAGAAACACCATTTGCCACAAAGGAAAAACACTAAAAAGTCCCGAGTCCACTGATCCTGTATTGACAGCGATAAAGGGCTCCTACCACCAAGGGAGGGGCAGGGCATGCAAGGCTCACCAGATACTCAAGACAAGTTTGGTTGTTTGGGGGACACTAAGGGAGACGTACCACTGATAACCACATACAGAGAAGCCCAGGTAGCTGCCGGGCTCCAGCCCTAGCAGGAGTCCATGGGTTCCACACTGGTAAACGGGGCACAGGGAGACAGCGTCGGCGATGGAGGGAGAATGAAAGACACAGACTCTCGTTCTGGTGCAATCAGTCCCACTGTATTCTGGGGAAGCCTGGGTTTATATACATTTTTCTTCAGGCTATAATGGCAGTCTTGTGGTTAATATTAAAGAAGTTTCCAAAGCATAGGCAGAAAACAGCAACCTTACAGATCATCCTTACCTAATCACAATTGTTTTAATAATATCTAACTACGTTGATGAGCTAATACAATGTTTATTTCCTTGATATCTAAACTCTATGTGACCTAAGACTATTCTTATTATTCTCGCGGTTAAAGCGATAGACAAGTAATCTCATGTGACCATTTCTATTAGGTCCTTCTGGTTAATATCTAAATTGCTGAGTTAAGGGTTACAGGAGGGCAGCGGTCCCAATGGTTATTGTGTACCAACATTTATTATATGGGTGACATATTCTTTGTAGGAAGGAAGGAATGTTGTGGAACCTTATTCTCTTACCTCACCACCACACATAAACAAAACCATAGTTAAAATTTAACCAGCCTGTTGGAGACAAAGGCAGATCTATAACTATTTTCTCCAGAGGCTTTCAGGGACTCATTGTACGGTTGCAAAATTATTTTTAATTTTGTTAGTGGTAAAGACCCATTGTTTTTCAGATTGTAGGTAATATTTTCTGGAATTTTTGTTGTATTCCCCTCATCCCCTTAAGCAATCCGTTCAGACTGAAATGAGTAATATATTATCAGAAAAACACAGCAGAAAAAACACCATGCTCTGGAGCAAAACATCCGGCAATTCCTTTTAGGAGGAACCTTTGCAATCATCCTCCAGAGGATCTTTGTCAAGCACTGGATGGAATTCCAGATGCCCCCGCAGGTAGCACTGACATTAAGCTAAACAACAGAGAACAGACATCCTTCTCACCAAATTTGCAAATCCAGGGTAGCAAGCAATTGAGTTTGACACCTAAGGAAGATCAAAAACTGGAGAGAAAACACCTCACAAATGCACAGTGAAGAACGCAAGAGAAGTACCAAGAAAAACTGTTTTCACACAAGGGATCACAACAAATTCAACCCAGCACAACCCCTTCCTACATTGATTGAAATTCCCACAGTCTCAGCCAAACTGAAGGGCACATGCCTGTCCTCACCATCCAGCTCAGCTGTCACTATTTGGTACACAATGTCCAGCATTGAACCAGAAATGGTGAGTCACTCAAAAAAATATCAAGAGGCAAAACTATCAAGGGAACCAGACTCTTCTATTTCTGCACAACAAACCACCATGAGCTTTATGTACTCAAACAGTCCACAGAGACAATCCAGAGGTCAGCAGTAATACTGAGAAAATACAAAATATGGGGATTAATACATTAAAGCCTCTATGGAAAGGGGTGATGTGTGTGAAGAGATGAGAAATTCCAGAAGGTATGTGCAAACTATGAAAAGAGTCAAATACAAATCATAGGCTAAAAAAATCAGAAGAAAAATCCTTTGGACAGGTGTTGTCAGCATGTCACAGTATTAAGAGTAATTGGTATCTCTGGGCCTGCCTCCCCATCGTGGAAGTAACAATAGGTGTTGGTGAGGATGTGGGGAAAAAGGCACACTCACGCATTGCTGGTGGGGTTGCAAATTAGTGAAGCCACTCTGGAAAGTGATGTGAAGATTCCTTAGAAAACTTGGAATGGCTACCATTTGACCCAGCTATCCCACACTTTGGCCTATGCTCAAAGGACTTAAAATCAGCATACTACAGTGATGCAGCCACATCAATGTTCATAGTTGCTCAATTCACAATAACTAGATTGTGAAACCAACCTAGATGTCTTTCAATTGAATGGATAAAGAAACTGTAGTATATACATACAATGGGATACTCTTCAGCCATAAAGAAGAATAAAATTATGGTATTTTCAGGTAAATGGATGCAGTTGGAGAATATCATGCTAAGTGAGAAAAGTCAATCCCCAAAAGCCAAAGGTTGAATGAATGATCTCTCTGATAAGCAGATGATGATACATAAGTGGGGGTGTGGGAGGGAGGCAAGAATGGAGGAAGGATGGATTGTATAGAGGAAAAAGAGGAGTGAGTAGGAGGTTGAGGGGAAGGAAAAACAACATAATGAGACAAACATCATTACCCTATGTACATGCAGGATTATGCAAATGGTGCCACTCTGCTTCGTGTACAACCAGAGAAACAACAGTTGTACCCCCTTTATGTACAATGAATCAAAATAAATAAATTAATTTAAAAAGATTAATTAGTGAAAAATTTTAACATAGAAGAAAAAGAAAAAAGTGGTTAAAAAAATAAGGAAGAAGAAAAGGCATTCACAAAAACTGAGGCAAAAGGAAATAGCATATATGGTTGGACCACAGTAAAAATAGGAAGAGGGAGGAAAAAATATGTGAAGATTAAATCATTTTTCAAGAATAGCAAAAGGTGCCAAATTATAGATTCAAGAAACTCAGGACTGTGATGTAACTCAGTGCCCTTACCTAGAACATGCAAGGCCCTCCAATTGACTACCAGCACTGGAAAAACAAATAAACAAAACAAAAATACTTGTAGGCTTGCCAGGAGAATCAATAGCAATTAAAAAAAATCACCAGGGCATTCATAACAATTAAATGGATGAAAACCAAAGATCAAGAGAAATTCTTATACACAGCCAGAGAGAAATGACATTCTACACAGAATTTTCATCCAAAAAAAAAAAAAAATGTCAGAAAGCAGTGGTTGTAATTAAAATACTGAAGGAGGGTCTTGGGCAATTCAAATTGTACATAGAGTGGGAATGGACTCAGAAATGGAGAATAAAAGGTTTTACAAACAAAACAAAGTCTACACTACTATAAAATTTAAGGAAAGTCTATCCAGAAAAAATGTGATTATCAAACAAAATTCATATCTACATAAAAAAGTATGTTGAGTGATGGTTAAAATGGAAGAAATTTTTAAAAGATATTTATGTTACTCATTTAGTTTCTAAAAGATACCTTGCTGTCTAAAGTAGCAATGTATGGAGACTTTACATAAAAATAAAATAAAAACATGGGGAAAATAGAAAAGAAGAGAAGAAATTTGAAGCATTTTACACCTTTTACGTTTTACCCACCTTTTACGTTTGGGCTGAGTCTCCATCCTTGAAAGCTGAGGACAGTGGACGCCTGGGATTCACAGCCACCTGCAGCAGGAGCTCAGGAGAAAACAGGTCAATTGACAATCTATCCCAGTCACAGGGACGGGACCTGGTGATCTATATCAGCCAGGCGGAAGGCTTTTGCACCGCTGATCACCCACAGACAGCCTGCAATGAGAGGTTCCACAGTTGCAGGCAGACAACAAACTCTATGCCTCTGTAAGAAGGCCTTTGAAGGGAAGGCATGCACAGCCTTCCACAGCTGTTGTGACAGCCCTGAGCCTTACACCTTGTGACCCCACACCTACCAGAAATAGCAAGAGGATGCAGCACTCTCCAACCATGCAGGCTCGGGCCCACAACTGACAGACAGGGATGGGCTGCTGAGAGATCCATAGCAATTAGGGCGGGAGCTCCTATGACCCAGTACTTTCAGAGGATCCACAGCCGAGAGTCCAGGCTTGCCAGTTAAGGCGGCTCATTCACACGCACACGCACGGACCCACAGAAAATAGTTCCGGATGGTGACCCCAAGCTGTCCGGAAACAACCTCAGGCCTATAAATACGCCCCACAGAGGGGCTTAGCCAGGAGCACCCCACAGACACCAGCATCACTGAATCTGCCCAGAGATAAATCCCCTGACCTTTGACCCGTGCTCTCCAGAGAGAACACCAGTCCTGCGCCTCCACAGGTCACCTAATGTCACAGCAAATGGACTACAATACCGCTACCTTAGACAGCCACACCCTGCACACTTCAAAATATCCATGGGCATAACATATAGGCTGTGGCAGTGCTGGACACACAAAGCTTTCTCCAGGAGGACACATAAGATTACGCTCCTACCAAGGAATAACCAGGAGCCCGCCATAGACAAGCAGGGACCATCTCCTCTGATCCAAGAGGGAGGTCCGGATATTACAGAACGTATGGGGCGACCCAGCACTGAACTCTAGATGAGCTGGTGTGATCATAAGGCAGAGCTGCAGAGCAGGGGGCACCTTTTACGGGTCCCCAAACCTGATGAAATCCAAATCTGGAAAGCTCAATAAAAAATTTCACCTTAGCATGAGTTTTTAGAAATAGCACTAATGTCAATTTTGATCTTACATGCATTACTTTGCATTTTGAACAGACAGATGTTCCCCTATTATTTGATATTGTACCCTCAACCTATTTGGTTGTATTTCTTCTAATGTTTTAACGTCTTAACTGGATCCGTCCTCTCCCGGTTTCCCTAGCTCGGGATGCACTCGCTCCTCCTGGCCACTCTTTTCCTTCTCACATTACCCGCCCTGGCCTCAACAGCCCCACCCATCTTTTATTTATTTATTTTTTTACCTTGTTTTGTATCATCCTTTTCAATCTTTTCTTTCTCTATTTTTATTTGCCTCCTTTCAGTTCCTACAAAATATAATGTTAATTACATTATCTTTAATAATTATTTTCTCAACGTATTCCAGGACATTACTACAATTTTATACCCAAATTAGAGCAACTGTGGAAGACACTTTCAAGATGGTTTTCTCCCCTAAGTTTTATTAGTATATAACTTTTAAGTGATTGCCCTTAATAGGATTTAGTATCATCTTTCAAAGTGGTGCTGATACTGGGAACAGCAGAGGACACACTCTGGGTGGAAGTATCAGTACTTGGATATTTGCTCAGCTGGGGGCACTGATGAAAGAGAAGCTCACTACATAGTCCCTTCATAAAATCAGAATATAGAATCATCCAGCAGATGGGTAGACATTCAAACAGTAGGAAAAAGCAAGGGAACAGACTGCACCAAACAACCCACACACTTCAACGACTGATCCCATTGACACCACAGTGAACAAAATGTCAGAGAGAGAATTTATAAAGTTCATTGTTTAAATGTCCAATAGCTAAAAGATGAAGTAAAGATCCAGCACAGAAAATACAGGAAGAGAGAGTTTCAATAAAGAGATTGGGATTCAGTAAAAGAATCAAACAAATTCTGGAAAAGAAGGAATTAATGTTTTAGTCAGCTTTTTCACTGCTGTGACCAAAGCACCTGTCAAGAACAAATTTAAAGGAGAAAAAGATGATTTGGGAGATTTCAGTTTCAGATGTGTCAGTCCATTAGACAGCCAGCTCCATTCCTCAGGGTCCAAGATTAAGAAGAACATCATGGCAGATAAGAAAGTAGAGAGAGAACTCTGCTCCACAAGAGCAAAATGTAAACCCCAAAACATGTCCCCCAATGGCCCATCTCCTCCAGTCACACTCCATCTGCCTACAGTTATCATCCAGTTAATCCCATCAATGGATTACACACTGATTTGGTTAAGGTTCTCATAGCCCAATCATTTCACCTCCCAATCCTTTTGCATTGACTCACATGAGTTTTGGGGGATACTTCATATATAAACCATAACAATCAATAAATCAAATTAAAATTGCAGTGGAATGCATCATCAATAGTTTGGACCACTTTGAAGACAGATTCCCAGACCTTGAAGACAAAGTATATAATCTTGAAAACAAAGTCAATAATAAAAGATGTTAAGAGACCATGACCCAAATATTCAAGAAATTAGGGATAAAATTAAGACACCAAGTTTAAGGATCATTGTTGTATATAAAGAAATCAAAATACAAACTAATGTACAATCTTTTCAATTAAATTTCAAGAAGATTTACTAATTCTTAGGATGAGATGAAAATTCAAATTAAAGAGGCAATTAGAAAGCTAAATCTGCAATATAAAAAGAAAAGATCCTTTTCAAGACATAATATCATTAAAATGCCTAATATACAGAATACAGACAGAATTTTATAATCCACAAGAGAAAAATTGCAAGTCACATATAGAGGTAAAGCAATTAGAATTTGAACTGATTTCTCAGTTCAGACCCTAAAAGCTAAGAGGTCTTTAAATAATGCATACTAAGCCATGAAAGAAAATAGGAGTCAACAAAGATTAATATATTCAGCAAAATTATCCCTCAGATTTGAACATGAAATTAAAACCTTTCATGATAAACACAAACTAAAAGAATTCATTAAGTAAGCCTGCACTAAAATACCACACTCAAAGAAATATTTCATGCAGAATAAATGAAAAATAAATATCAGAGTCAGAATAGGAGTAAACCTCACTGGAAAAATAGTCAATTATAGGAGAATCAAGTCTGAGGTAAAAATTAGAAAATAGTCCAAATGACAGGAAATTAAAATCATCTCTCTATAATAACACTGAATATAAATGGTTTAAACTTTTCAATCCAAAGATATATATTGGTAGAATGGATTTAAAAACAAACACAACCACATATAATTCTTAAGAGACACCTTGCAGGAAAAGACATCTGAAGACTAAGTGAAAAAATTGATCAAAACCTCATAGAAATGGAGACCAAAAGCAAGCTGGGGTATTTCCTCTCCTATCAAACAAAGTAAACTTCAACTCATCATTAATCAGATACAAAGAAGGTCACTTCATGCTGCTTAAGGGTATCATCCAACAAGAAGATTTAATAATTATAAATATTTATGTCCCAAACATCAGTGTACCTATATACATAAAACAAATTCTATTCAACATAAAGAATCAAATACATCCCAATCCAGACATAAACTAAGTAAAGACTCTTCAGAACTAAAAGAACAGTTTAATCAAGTGGACGTATCAGACATCTATAGAGTATTTCATCCATCAACAACGGAATTCACTTTCTTCCCAGTGACACATCAAACTTTCACTAAAATACACCTACTGTAGGACACAAAGCAAGTCTTAGCAAATTCCAAATAGAAATAACTCATTGCATACTATTAGATAATAAAGGAATGAAATAGAAGTCAAGAGCAAGCAAAATTATAGAAACTACATAAACACAAGAAACAACACTCTTTTGTCTTTATTTTTTGATGATCTTATGCTGATTTCATCAGTTTTGTTCCTTACTTTTTAAATGAGAACATTATTGTTACACATAGTAGTAGTGTGTTGTGTCCTGCATAACAATATATTCAAGGGTAACCCAACATGTTGATGTGGGGATGAAGAAAAGACAAACACACACATAGATAGAAAAAAGCCAGGGCTGGGTGGGTCAGTCAACTTCTGAATGAGGAAGACTGACCACAAGCAAACTCAGCACATTTATTATACAGGTTTAAACATTAGAAGGATTTATTGTGAGAAAAGTTCTTCAAGATAAACAAAACCAAAGTTGAGGGTAAAACAGCCCAGTTAGAACTCATCAGCTTGTGCCCCTAACTCTCCACCTTCAGGCAGCAGGTATTTGAACCCAAGGTTATGAACTGATAAAATTCTTTTGCTTAGAAAGGAATTTCGCTTTGAACAGGAGCTGGGCAATTTTCTTGGTGCCTTTCACTAAGAAATTCCCAAGAGAGGCATCACCTCTGTCTGTGACCAGTTCAAAGACCTATAATTCATTCACTGCTCCTGATATCTCCCCTTCTTTGTGTTTTAAACACAAGTGATGAGCCCTTGTTTGAAGGTCTCAAATTTCTTCTTAGGTGGCATTCTATTGTTATAACATTAGAATGTCTTCTCAGGTGGTTTTCTACTGTTATAACACCAAAGAGAATTAGTAGCAAACAGAGAATTCCAACAATGTACCATATTGAATGTATTGAATGTTTTAACATATTTAAAGGATTAAAATCATTTAAATCATTAAATATTTGTTCAACAAGCCTTGCAGGATCCACAAGATCATTCCTGCTTTCCTGAATATCCTGAATGTGATGATGTAACTCCATAAGGTCTAGACTATCATTATTTCTGTGCCAAATGCCCATTAAATGATTTCTGAATATTCCCAATCCCATTGGGAAATGTTATATTTGCACGCTGTAGCACAAACAAATTTGTAACCAATATTTATTGTGGGACGAACATATATGTAAACTTCCACTATGTCCAGTATAATTAAATTCAATTAAATGAACAGGTATAACATGTTTATCTGAAAGACCTTCCATCATTTAAGTATCATTAGTAAATACTGGAATGGATTCTCCAGCCTGCACAGCTAGATGTACTAAAGGTGGATCTGGGAATTAAGACCAAAAAGGTTCCCTATGAACTCTACTTACCTGAGAGCTCAACAAAGCCAGCATAGCCACAAACATGGTGGCTGGAGACTTAGTGTCTCCCTGCTCTTTGACTGATGCATCAGGTTCTTCAGTTGTACTATGGCTTGAAATCTTCTTTGGTGATGGTGAACAGCACATTTAGGTACCCAAATAGGATGAGCTGTACCTTCAGGAAAGACAAGCATGACCTCTGTCCCATATCATTACTGAATCTGGTTCATTCCATTTTCCTGCTTGTACATTTTTCCACCAGACTGGGCCTGCCAAGTCTATTGCAGTGGAAGTCACATGTTGCTCAGCAGCAGCGTGACCCTCAGCATCACAACTTTAAAAAAAAAAAAAAATTTAAAAAGAGAGCATGATTCAAACAATTTGGTGGGGTTCTATCTCCCCCACTTTGTTTTTGTAATTTAATGTAAGGGACAAGTGAGTCTGTTCTAGAATAGTCTGACCTTGAGGCTTATAAGGATAGCCTGTTTGGTGATCACTGTGATATGGATCACAAAATTGTTGAAAAGAAGAGCTGGTATAAACTGGAGCATTACTAGTTTAAAATTGTAGAGGATGGCCCAGGACTGTAAGAGTATTTAAACAGTGAGAAATGACTTAATGACTATTTTTACTTGGCCAGGAAAAGTAGCAAAAGTCACCTGTGAGGCAAGTGGGGGTTGTCAAAGTCAATGTTGTAGCTGAAATTAAAAAAAACACCACAGAAAGAGAAGGTTCAGTTCCCACTAATTGTATGATTTAACGTTTGTCTTTAATAATAAGCTGAGCAACCAGATTAGGAAATGGGGTCAGTATAAATATTGGAAGTCATCCTTTATATCTTATTTGTCCCATAGGTGATGGCCTGATTTTTTACTTTTGTAAGGCATTGTCCGACAATAGTTGGAAAGTTTATAAGGAAAATAACAAAATGAAAACAACAGGAGTAAAAACGTATTTAGCTTGTACAATAGCTATGAACAAAGGAACACAATTTTTTGTATTTCCAAACTTTTATTTGACTATATTTAGTAATTTTGTTTTATTTAAATTACAGTAATCCTTATAAGAAAAATCTATATTTTGAAGTTAATTTTAAATAAACTTTAATGGTTATCTTAACATGGAATGAGATGAGAGGCAGAGTGTTAGGTGAGGTGGCCTCCTGACAAATCTTAGGGTTTTTTATTTTTGAAGCTAATTTTTTGTCTCTTTCTTGAATATTATTTTATGAAGTAAGTTTTAATATGTTATATTTGAATCTATATGAATCAGTTAACATTATTTAATATTACATCTGAAATATGAATCAAAAAAGTTAAGAGAACTTTGAACCCCCTTTTGTGGGAAAGTGGCTAAATATCTTTATATGTCATATTGTTAACCTTTAAATAAACCAAATTCTCCTTATTGCCTTTTACATCACAGTGTAGAGTGTAAGATGAAATTTTATAATTTACGAGAGATTATTTCATCTAATTTTATAATATTAAATAACAAATAGATTTTTAACCAAATTTGTTATTTTTATTTAAGTCTGTAAGACCAACACTATAGAGAACTTTAGATTGGAGAGCACCCTCTTGGCAAAATGTCCTTTAAAATCGTATACTTAAAGTCTTGTATACTTGGGAGATAAGTATACGTTTAGTATACAAGGAAGTCAGTACAGCATCACAATTACACTGATGCTTTATATTAACCAAGTTTAGCTTTTAAAGAAAAAATTGCAACCTGGAATATAATGTAATAATACTTTTAAATAGCAGTTGTTTTATAACCAGAATTGTACAAACCTTAATTCCTTTAAGATTAGTTTCTCTAAATAATAAAACTCAACAGATACAAGGAATTATTTTTTTAGAATGAGATTAGATGAATGTTTTAAGAAATCCTTATTACTTTAACACATAGAGGGTTAATCTTTTGTTTTATATCAGTACATTAATATTTGACTTGTGTCTGGGGAAAGAGTCAGTTTTTCTTTCCTCATTCAACCTTTTATTTAGAAATCCTGATTAGCCTCCTAAAATGTTACCAAGGTGTGGGAAAAGGCCTTATTCATTTCTTGTCAGAAATACAGCACAAGGCCAGCCTCGTACATTAAAAACTTTTCTTTCGAAAAGAGGAAAAAACCTTAAATAACTTTAGTGGATGATGTTAATTACATATAATCAATTTAATTAAACTTTTTAAAATTTATTCTTCAAAAATTTTTTTGAAATTCACTTAGACATTTTGTAACCTTTTACTTTACAAAAGGCCTATTTATGTAAAAACATTTTTTTATTTTTTATATTAAAATATAAAAACCTTCTTAACTCTTTCCTAGTTACTGATTTTGTTCCAAATTTATATTTTGAAACAATCCATATGAAAAATTTAAATTTAGACAAATTGTTTTGCTTTAATAAGATGAATTACTTTTGTCTATATAATACCAGACTGAAAACTTAGACTCTTTGCCTATAAATCACACCTGACAGAATCTTAACTCCCAGCAACTCCATTTTTAGTGAAGATACAGAGGTAAAACAATCTGAAAATCTTTTCATTAAGCAATTTATAAAAACACATCTAATGCTTAAATATATTTCCTCATGGAATTTTAATAGTTGATATTTTAATACTTCGACTTTGTAAATTAATTAGATTTTTTTAACAAACACATTTATAAAAATTAATCCCTTTGACATTAAATCTAATTTAGGTATTTTTAATTGTAAAAGGCAAGATATCAAACAACAAGTTAACAGTACTAACCATCTCTTTCCTGTTAAAGAAAATTGTTAAAAGCAATGGATATTACAGTTTAGATATTTTGTAGAAACCAAAACTTTAATGTCTGACCACCAAGACAAACTTGTGAGTTAGTAATGTTAAAGACATCTTTATTTTTATCTATTTACCCAATTAAAACTGAACTTGTTTTTTAAGTCATGTAAATTAATGTAAATTATGAGCACTCATTTTAATACCAATTTTAATACCACAGTCACGATATATGAACACAGACACAACAACACAAGACACCAGTGTGCACACATACACAAAACAGACAAGAAACAAAAATTTTGTCAATTTTTTGCCAGTGGAGCTCCACAGGTAGGAGGCAATGTTACAGATGTTTATTAAAGTCTCTGTTAGAGTTAGCCTGTTAGAATTAAAATATGGCCAATTGGACTTTTACATTATGACTTAAATATAGAGCAATACTTTACAGTTGGAAATGCCACATACAATATCAAACAGCCGGGAGGACACGGAAAACAAAGTTTCAGATAGCCGCCTTATTGTCCTGATGACTATCAGATCCACCCTCAACACCACCATATCTATTTCCTTTTTTATGATTTTGTAAGAGAAAATTTTTTAATGCATTTGAGAGCCAATCCCTGAAAAATTGACCTTAGAACAAAGAGAGTGTAAAAATCTCCATAGTTAGATAAAACTTATTAGGAAAATCACCTGGGCTCACAAGATCAAATGTGAATTCACCATGAAATTATGAGCTCAAAAATACAGGATTTTTTTTTTTCAGGAAAAAAAAACAAAAACCATAATTACTCTAGTAAAGTAGAACATCTTTGTCTACTTTGTGTTCACTTTAAGTTCAGATTAGATTCAGTTCGGATGTAAAGAACATGGGAGTCTGTAAAATCTTCAGAGTAGGTATTTAAGAGAAGGAAGACTTGTACTTTTAGAATCTTTCCATTTCTCTCTCCCGGTTCTGTAGCATTAGCGGGGAGGTTATTAACAAAACAGTATGGTAAAGATGAACAGTTAACCTAAACCAGCAGAGGCTCAGATTTAAAGGTAACACCCCTGCCTCTTTTCCCCTTTAGCCAACCAAGTCAGAATCAACTTGAACTTAAAGTGGATGCATTTTTCCTATGATCTTAAATCTTGCAGGATTCTTTGAAAGCATGGTGGTAGAGTTGACATTTTTTTCTGGAAACCCTATCCCAGTTATATTTTAACTGGGGAGGTAAAAATTATCGCTCTACATTTGTTTATGATTTACACTTATTAGCCCAATGTTTACTGCAGTGGCAATGTGGACACAGACCTGGTTTGTTTTTATGACCAAGAGGTTGCCAATAATCTCTGGTCAAGTGTCCAGGTTTGCCACGGTTAAAAGACATCCTTTTGGAATTTGGGATTTTAATTTTTCCATGGAGGCTACAAAGCTTCTCTTAAAGCTGCAACCAGAGTCTCAACTCCCACCTATACCTACTCTCAGGGACAAAGGTTCCTGGACAGCAAGGGGAGGGGCTTCAGGAGATCCTGCTCACTGAGGACTCTTTGTTAACTGTTTCCAGTCATTAACAGCTTTTCTAAAGCCAGAAATCAGGTCAGAAACCAAACATTTCATACTATCACAAAATGAATCAAGACAATTTTGCATCAAAGACCACAAAGTTAAAGTTCCCTCGGGGACCTTCTCTGGTCCCTCAGCTGTATTGCTAGCACACAGCTGTTTACCAAGTTACTACCAAGTCTCTTTATCTGCCGTTCCCTCCTCAAGGAACAAAGAAAAAGTTTTAATAACAAATTCTAAAAGCTGCACCAGTTTCACGTTTTTTATGGGACTGCTGCATGATTTAAGCATAGACTTAAGCTGTGCAAGATGAAAATCTCTTTCTTCAGGTTCTGCAAGCCCCATGTTTACAGCAATCCATGTAAAGACTCCCTGCTCTCCTTCCCTAACTGATGGTGTCTTTTTTAGGAGCGTCCCACTCACCTTGACAAATGAAAATTCCTGCATCCAGTGTTCCTGTTTGAGCCCCAAATGTCTAGTCTTGTTGGGCAGTTTATTCAGGGCTAACCAAACTGGTCAATGAAGGAATGGAGAAAACACAAACACACACACAGATAGAGGAAAAAGTCAGGGCTTGGTGGTTCAGCCAACTTCTGTTGGAGGAATACTCACCACCAGCAAGCTCAACACCTTTATGATATAGGTGTAAACATTGGAAGGATTTATTGTGAGAAAGCTTCTTCAAGGTAAACAAAACTGAAGTTGCAGGTAAACGGTCCAATTAGAACTTATCAGCTCATGCCAATAACTCTCTACCTCCAGGCAGCAGGCATTTGAACCCATCTTGTGAACTGATAAAATCCCTGTGCTAGCAAGGAATTTCCCTTTGAACAGGCGTTACCATACAACTTGGCAGTTTTCTTGGTGCCTTTCACTGAGAAATTCCAAGAGAAGCATGACCTCTGTGGCCAATTCAAAGACCCATAATTCATTTGCTGTGGTAAACATTGAGGTGACTATATTGCTATAATCTACTGTGTTAGTTCTTTTGGACAAACACTGAGCAGTGGGAGAGCTGAGCTATATGGTGGATCCATTTCTCGTTTTTTGAAGAATCTCCATACTGCTTTCAGAGTACTTGGACTAACTTACAGTCCCACCAACAATGTATGACTGAACCATTCTTCCACAATCCTTGCCAGCATTTATTATAATTTGTATTCTTGATAATTGCCATTCTAACTGGAGTGAGACCTCCCCTGTTCTTGGATAGACAAGATTGTCAAAATGGCCCTACTACCAAAAGCATGCAGATTCAATACAAACTCCTTCAAAATACAAATGACATTCTTCACTGAACTAGAAAAACCAGTCCTAAGTCATTCAGAAGACTAAGAGACCCAGAATAATCAAAGTAATCTTGAGCAAGAAGAGTGATACAAGGGAGTAATACCTAATTTCAAATTATACTACAGAACTATAGGAACATAAACAACATGGCATTGGCACCAAAATAGAGATGAAGACCAAGAACAGAACTGACAACACAGAGACAGACCCATGTACATAGCCATCTAATACTTGACAAAGATCCCAAAAATATATGTTGGAGAAATATAGCCTTTTTAACAAATGGTGCTGGAAAACTGGATATCCACATGGAGAAGCATGAAACTAAATTCTTATCTTTCACCCTGCACAAAAGTCAACTTAAAGTGGATCAGAGGCCCAGGAATTAGATCAGAAACTTTGCAACTGCTAGAAGAAAACATAATGTCAGTTCTCCAACATATTGATCCAGGTACCAACTTCCTTCACTAGATCCCTAAAGCTCAAGAAATAAAATTAAGTATAAATAAGTGCTTTGTATTAAATGAAATAACATCTGCACAGCAAAGGAAACAAGAACATGAGGAGTGAGCTTACAGAAAATATTTGCCTGCTGCTCCTCCAACAGGTGATTAATATTCAGAAAACATAAATCTCAACCTCAAAAATCAAATTTAATAAATGAGCAAAAGAACTAAAGAGATACATCTGTAAAGAAGAAACACAAAAGGCAAACAAATATATGAAAAAAAAAAGTGTTCATTGTGCCTAGCATTCAAGGAAATGAAAATTAGAACTACATTGAGAATTCATCTCACACCAGTCAGAATGGCAAGCACATCCATCTCCATAGTAGCACAATTCCGACAATGGCCAAATTATGGCACCAGCCCAGGTGACCATCAACAGATGAACAAGCTAAGAAAATGTGGTATAAATGCACAGTGGAGTTTTACTCATCCATAAAGAAGAATGAAATTATGGTATTTGCTGCTAAAATGAAGGAACTAGAAAATATGTTAAGTGAAATAAGCCAACTCAAAAAGTCAAGGGTGTACTATTTAATCTCATATGGAAAGGAAAGTCAACCAAGGGAAGAAGAGAGAGTGGGTGTGGGTGTTAAAACTAGGGAACTCAGCAGAGTAGAAAGAGGGGATGGACGGGTGGGTGGAGGAAGGGGAAAAAGAAAAGCAGTGGAAAGAAATGGATGCAATTATTAGACCCAATTATACTATGTCGGTAAATAAAGATAGCACAGTGAGTTTTATGTTTATGTATATCTATACAGTACTGATTAAAAATAACTATAAATGAACAGAAGGAAGACCAGTAGAGGAGAGGCAGGGGTCGGGGGATGGAGAGGGGAAGGGAAGGAAGCAATACTGAGGACTGTAAAGTAAATTACTTTCCATGTCTGGATGAGCTTATCAAAATGAACACCAACATTACCTGTAACTATAATGCACTCATGAAAACATAAAAGAGACACGGTTATTTTAAAAGCAGCATGGTGGAAAAGATTTATCGTACCTACACTAAATCTAAAGACACTTTCATTGTGTTTTAATATTAGATGATAACATCGGACAAGTTATGCATCAGAGCAGGTAATGTTACCAGAGATATTGACAGATAATTTATACCAATAAAGGGGTCAAGTTGCCAGGAAAATAAAACAACCTTAAATGTACGTGTGTCTATCCATGGAGCATCAAGATACTTGCCCACAAGGGATACATAGGAGGTAGACCCATCCAGCAACTGTGACATCACAGTGTCTCCTTCAGTAAAGGATGGAGCCACAGTCAGAGAATCAGGTGACATGGTCAGGAAGCCAGGTACCATGGTCAGAAGCCAGGTACCATGGTCAGGAAGTCAGGTACCATGGTCAGGAAGTTAGGTAACATGATCATGAAGTCAGGTGACATGGTCAGGAAGCCAGGTACCATGGTCATGGAGTCAGGTACCATGGTCAGGAAGTCAGGTACCGTGTTCAGTCATGAAGTCAGGTACCATGGTCAGGAAGTCAGGTACCATGATCATGGAGTCAGGTGACATGGTCAGGAAGCCAGGTACCATGGTCAGTCAGGAAGTCAGGTACCATGGTCAGAGAGTCAGGTGACATGGTCAGGAAGCCAGGTACCATGGTCAGGAAGGCAGGTAGCATAGTCAGAGAATCAGGTGACATGGTCAGAGAGGCAGGGAACAGCTCATCTACACATACTTACAAATCACTGGAAATAAAGGACCAGTCCTGCTGCTCCCACCATCTTCCCAGTTCGTTCAGTTAGCAATGCTGCTCAGTCCTTGATCAAACCCACATCCGAGAATCACAGTTTATTATGCTTTGCACATGCACTTTACAATCAACCAGCCAGTCCTGAGGGACCTGTTTGTAAGATGCTTCTTGGACCTTGAAGGAGCCCATCTTCCATTTCCACTAACCTGAGTTCTCTTGATGAAAGAAGGCAGGACTCTCTTGGCCCACAGTCTTGCTGCCTTCCCACAGACTGCTCGCAAACTAGCAGTGTCATCTCCACAGTACACACGCCAGGCAGTTTTATGTTTCCACCTAAAAGGTTCAGATGCTTCCTGAGGCCCGTGTGATCTCCGATCACCTTGAACTCTTGAAATCTTCCACTCCGGGCCTCTCTCTGTTCAAGCTCCACACCAGTTGTCTTCCTAAGCAGTCACATTGCTCTCTTTACGAGGACATCGCTGCCACTATTTCTTCTGATGTACGTGCTCTGCCTACCAACAGCAGGCCTCTGACCACGTCTGGCCTTCCTCCCAGCCCTTGGTGTGCGTCCTGAGGTTGCACCCCGTGGATTTTGTGTGTGTGTGTGTGTGCCGTGCTGGGGATTGAACACAGGGCCTTGTGCTTTCAAGGCAAGCGCTCTGCCAACTGAGCTATATCTTCAGCCCCCCATGGCCTTTTATTATTAATTCTATTGCTGCATCTTCTGCTGCTCATGTGCTGGTTCTTAGTCTCCCTTATTGCAATGAAAGACACCTGGCCAAATGGGAATACTGTTGGGTTTCCTCAAATGCATCCCCACACCTTCAGTGGTACAGAAAAAGAACCTCAGAAGTGGTAATGAGATGATTAAAAAGCCTATAAAAGTATTTTCCAAAGCTTCCCCTTTTGTACTTCTGGAAATAAAGGAGATATGACTGATCATGAAAACGCTAGAACCAGTTTTACTTTTAAATGTTCTCAAATTTATTTGCATTTTGCATACGCTTTTCATCTGATAAAAGAAATGAGATGTTTCCTTTCATTTAAAGTCAGAGCTATGGAAACTCATTAATCCCATTTTATTACCTTGACTGTCAGGGAGTTCAAGTGACATATTTTCATTTGCAATAATTTTCTTTAACCCGCATTTTAAAATCATTGTAGAGTTCTTATCTAGTTTCAATGTTTTAATAACTCCATAGAATTAGTATCTTGAATTTTATAAAATCTCATATAAGAATGGCATATATCTAGCAATATTTCTGTCATATAGACTGAATAGCAGATTCATACTATTATGTGCTTAATATCTAATAGTTCAGAGTCTGGAAGGGTTGATTTACAAAAGATTTCCAAGGACAGGTTCCCAGACACGGAGGGAACATACAAGGCAGAAGCATGTTTTGCAATAAAGTCACCGCTGCTACCATGCACAGATGCCTTCAAATAATGCAGTTGCATTACTGTCATTGACAACTTTTCAAGAACGATTTTGTTTTAAAAAGTCTAAATGCAAAAATTTTCTCTAAAGTATTCTCCAAACTCCAGGGTTTAACTTGATTGTCATTGCCTGAAGCAGAAGAGCAATTTAGATGTCTAAAATTGCAGTATAGTTGTTTGAAAGATTCAGTCACATTTTATTTTCATTCTTGCAAAAGAAATAACAAGTACATTATTTTTAACAAAAGAACACCTTACACATTCTTTGACCTGATCTGGTCCCAAGGAAACATACATACAATCAAAGAGGAATACAAACTATATCAAATATGCAGTTGCTGTGAATTTGCACAAATGCCTCCAGCTATACTGTGATCTAATTTTTAATCTGGTAGAAAAGATAAAAATCTTCTTTCTTCCCCTAGTGCTCCTTCTGAATTGATTCAGGGAGGCCTTGATATTTCTGAGCAATAATTTTATAATTAAGATTTTATTGTTTGAAAATTTTTGCTCTTGTTTTCCAGTTTTACCATTTAAATCATTTTTTCATTGTAAGTAAGTTCTATATGACTTGGTAGCAATTTATCACAAACCTGGTGACTTGCCACTTCACAAGTCCCTGTAGGTCACAGGGGTGTGAGCGAGATGTGGGTGTGAGCTCCTTCTGCAGCTGGAGACCCTCCCAAGCTCAGGGATTGTTGGTAGAATTCAGTTCCCTGCTGTTATGGAACTGAGGTTCTAATCTTCTTGCTGGCCATCAGCTGGAACCTTTTTTATAACTCTGAAGGCCATCCTAATACCTGGTTGTGGTACTTGTCCTGTATGATGATCATGGTAGCAACATACCTTTAGCTTTGTCACATAATGACAGCCTGCCCCTTGGTGAGGAAAGTCCCTCTGGTCAAGGACTGACCACCTCACCATTCTCACCAGGCTCTGGTAGTTAGGAACACCAGGGAATAACTTACCAGGGGCCAGTATGGTGTGTGCACACCAATTAGGTTGATATTTGTGTGATGAAATTATGAAGAATCATCCAATTTTGCTTATTCATTATTTCACTGAAATAGAAAAGAGAGAATAATCAATGGGGCAAGTATATCCAATTTTTCTTTGGATAATTCAAATTTTATTCCTATTTTATATTAAATGATCACTGCCCTTACAGTCATTTCTCTCTCATTTTTACCCTTATTCATCATTTCCAAATTGGAATTTTATAAATCAAGTGACTTTTCTGCATACAAGCATTTATTTGTCTGGAAATTTTACCTGTGTGTACCTGCTGTACATAAGATGTCCCAGAAGCCTTGGAGGGTTAAGAAGGATGTGTAGTGTCCACTTCCACTACTTATATCCTGGACGGGGTGTGAATTCTAAACATATTCGAGTAAGTATATGCTCTGATATCAAGACTGTCTTGTACACAGCATGATGAGGGATGTGGAGTAGTAGGTATGGGACTTGACCTGGGGAAATAAGGAGAATCTCTTCACAAATACTACCAGGTGGAGACAGGAACCACCAGAGTTACAGCAACACCTACTGAAAACAGGTCCTCGGCCTAGGGAATGTCAACTGCAAATCTGAGGGAGAAGGTATTCGGCCATGTTTCATGAAGTGCCAACCTGGCTTTCCTGGAGAGAGAGGAGTGTAGCAATGAAGTCACAGTGACAGGCTTTGGCCAGGTGACGAGGGACTTCATGACTACAGTCAGGGAATTCAAATGCTTTGATGGTAAACAGAGGTTTCTAAAAATTTTTGAATAAAGGAAATTACTTAGATTACTTATAAACAACAGCAAACATATCATTCAATTCCAATGCTGCATGTGTTTGTGTGTTTCTCTGGGACAGTGATCTTTGGGAGCAAGATTGGCGACATGGAAGTTATCTTAGTAAGCAAGAGGAGCATTCATTGTGAGCTCAGAGGGAGTGACAGGTGAAATTCAATGTGTTTAGAAGAGAAACCTGGCAGGAGTTGCTGATACATGAAACCAAGCCAGACAGCAAGAGAAAAATGTCTGTGAGCATTTTAGACTGGACAACTGATTTAATCATAGATCATTTGCTGAAGTGAGGAAGACTCTGGGACAGACAGGTCTGGGAAATAAAATTTGCTTAAAAATTTGCATATGTAAAAAATCTGCATATACTAAGCTGAAGGTGAGTGTTGAGATTAGGATATTTAAAATGGGTCACCCAGACGACAAAGGGAAAATGGGGTGCACATTTGGACAGAATCCATAAATAGAGGTAAATCGAGACAACGGTGGTGTGGCCAAGCCTGGGCCACTCAAATGTTGAAAGTAGAGTCTGCAGAGCAGGGGAGCAGTGCATGCAGGAAGACTGGTGAGAATTCAAAATTTGTTGCTTACAGTGCCAAGAGATAGGTATCTTAAGGCGGAGGGAAACATCTATCTCAGTCATTTCTCATGCGTTATGTGTTGAAGGAATTTAGAATGTGTGGGAGCATGTTTTGTTTTTATAATATTTTGGAAATGCTTCTGTTATTAGATAATTAGTAGACAAAAATACCAGGAATGTCCCCAGGTGACAATTGTACCATGACTTACAAATCACTCAATTTACCTGTAGGCAATTTACTTGGTCAAAGACATGCTAATGTAATATAATCCCATCATATGACTCAACACAAATGTTGCACTTTTGTGGATACTGAACTTTTCTGGGCTCCAGTGACTTTGGAAAGGAAGGAAAACTGTAGACCGAGTTCTTATTTGGCCTGTGTATCTTAGGACCAATTCCATGGCTACTGAAAAATGTCCCTTCAATACCATCTAACAAATTAAAACCAAGGATCCTGGACTTTATTTAGATGGCTTCATAGACCTGGGAACTGTGTTTCCATTCATGACAATGAAAAAGAAGAGACTTTTCCACAGAAGGCTGATTCTTTACATAGTTACTTTGTATATAGACACTGCATTTTGCAAAGCTCAGGTGTCTCAACTGCTTCTGTCTGGAAGGCAAAACAGCATCTCCTCTGGTTAGTCAAGGGAATTGAAATTATTTCACCATTACAGAGAGTATCGGTTCAAAATTCGTATCACTGGATTTGTTATCAAAAACTCTTTAATTTACACCAATATGAGATTTGGACCAATATTTATTAGATAACTTTTTTCAATGAAATTACCTAATACAAGCTCCTATTTTGTAAGAGAAGAATCAGAATTCGTATTTTCCTTTCACAAGTAGTAGTCAGAATGACTCATTCTAATTGAACTTCTTATTTTAAAACAATGTAATGTAAATAAAATTTAGAATAAATGGTAGCAGAGATTTTGGACGGAACTGGGTTCCATGTTTTACAGGAGAATTAGTTTAAGAACTGGTTACTGGAGCCCTCTGTGCTAATTGGGCTAGAGAGCTTACAGGAATGCTATCCTTAGTAAAAAGGAAATTGGGAACAAAACAGGGACAGCACTGTGTGTAAACATGAGTAAGATGCAGAGCAAAGAGGATCAGTCTGGCTGCTGCCACCAGCCATGGTCTATTGGCACCTGGAGTCTGTGGTTCCTGCTGTTACTGCAAAGGCTCTCTCCAGATCAGCCTGTAAATGTAACATGGCTCTCCCAAGGAGAGTTTCCAGGACTCACATCAAGGAAAGCCCTGACAACAAGAGAAGGGCAAAGAAGGGAGGGGCAAATTACAAGGTCTAAGTGCAAAGGGAACCCCAAAGAAATCATGGCGAGCTGGGCATTGGACCTTCTCCCAGCAGCACTCTGAGATGCAAGGAAGCAGGCAGAAATTAGGAGGGGATTTATTAGACCTAGGGCTTGAGCAAAGTGGACAGACATATTGAAGAACCTTGCATTACCTAATTGCAGAATATTTTGAAAATCATCTGGTAACTGATTGTGTTTACACTGGGGGAAAAAAAAAAAATCTGAACAGGCAGAATAGGCTATATTCAAGCCATCCCACAGTACCTAGGGGCGAAGAGCAAAAGAACACACAAGTCTTAAATGAGCAAACAAGGAATTGAGGAGGGAAATTCAGAATAAAGTTAGAGCCTCAGAAGTTCTCTCTGCTGGTCAACTAAATGATGAATTCTATTTTGTAGATTGTGCATTCACACATGCACACCCATGTGAACACACACACACACACACACTCACTGTGTTCTTATTTCTGATTGTAACTTTACTTGATAGGACTTTATAAACCATGAGTGGTTGTGTGAATGTATGTGAGAGTGTGTACCTGAGTGTGTGTGTGTATGTGTGTGTGTTTCAACTACTCCTCACATCCACGTACCAGCAAATCCTGAGACCTGTTTTGAATCTGGTTATTTCCTGGTACAGATGATTGTCTGCAAGTGAGAAAGAAAAGAGAAGTGGAGAAGGAGAAAAGAAGAGAAAACAGGATTAAGACGAAGCCAATGGCTGGAGGGATGGAGAACTGGAAAGGCAAGGGAAGACGTGAGAGGGAGGGAAGCAGAAGGAGGCGCAGGGAGGAGGCCCGCAGCAGGAGCAGGGTGAAGTCCACAGGAAAAGCGGAGGCAGAGAGAGGAGGGCTGCTCTGCAGACGGATTTCTCTTTGTCCATGGATCTCCAGTCGGGGATGGAGAGGAAAGAAGCAGGCAAGAAAGTCACCTGTGGCATCAGCAGCAGCATCCCTTTGACAGTCAGAAGTCTCCAGGTCACAGGTCACAGTGAGGCCACGGGGCTACAGTCACTGTCATAAGGAATGAGCTGTGGTGAGAACGAAGCCTTGCTCCTGTGCTCTGTGCACATTTGCCTGTTTTGCTCAAAAAAAAAAAAAAAAAAAAAAAAAAGAAAAAAAAAAAAGATTCAGAATAGATTTGAGTATTGCCCAGTGACACAGAGATCACCTAAGAGTCTGTTTAAAAATGTGTAAGTTCATGCCCTGCTCCAGACCCACCAAATCAACATTTGCATTTTAACAAGATTTCCAGCTGATTTGTATCCGTGTGGAAGTCTGAGACATACTGCGGGGTACTCTATGGATCCCTGGGGCAACATTAACACTGCTTCACGTTGGAATAATGAGGAGCCAGGCCCCTGGGTGCTGTAAAAGCTACCTAATATCTAAGTCAAGTGACATTCCAGGGTAGGTGGTGATTCTTAAAATTCCCTAAGAAACCAGGGGCTTATTTTACTGAGTACACTCATGGGTTACATTACTTGGGAAAAGAAATGCTTGTTTGGGGAAATAATAATGAGAATTTATCCTAACCGTGTTGATGGACATTTCTTTTCTTCTTATATAGACTATAATCTTAATCTGGGTTTTATTAACAAGTTAAATTTATAAAAGGACTTTGGTTAACTAGATAATTTTTTTCCAAGAGTTCAATGGATGGAAATAGCTTGTGATCAAGGGCAAAAGATGATTCTGATGGGCTTGGTAAGAGGGACAGTGCACCACCTGGTTAACATCTGTACCTCAAAGTTATCTCACCATCACGATCAGACATGCTCTCCAGGAGCTGAGATAACTTGTCTTGCATAATGACCCTTTCATTTCACACTATTAGATAAATAAGTCCACGTCTAGTTTCACTCAGTAATTTATCTAGCAAAAATGTAGTTATGGAATTCATGGTGGCCATTTATTTGGAAATCAGAATAAATGAATGATTTAATCATTCTCCTTTGTCCTCCAGTGTGGACAGTCATTTCCATCCCACTTGAAACCAGTTTCTAATTCATGTGTGTATTCTTTCGCCTAGATATTTAGGTGAGTCGATAAGTGAGGGGCATAAATAATGCTCCTCTGCTCTTGTAGAAACATATCACAAGAATTAACATTAAATACCAGTGTGTTTTTTTGAGAGCATTTACATCTCTGTGACCCAAAAATGTAGTGAAAGTCATACTTTTAGGTAATTATGTGACTCCAAAATATTAATTATCACTTAGCAGTATGTTATACTGGTGGGAAAGGAATGTTTTTTCTCAGAGAACAATTCTCACCTGCTGACTGCAAACTGAACATTGGCATCTTGTGTTGTAAAATGAGACTTGAAAAATTATCAGCTGTCAGTGAATTTAAAACTATTATTAGTTGATTTTCTGAATCTTTTCATTCATTTATTTTGATTTAATACACCATAACTTACAATAAACATGTTTTTCAATTATTCTTTTTTTACCTAAAACCAATTAATCTGTACTTTTATTATCATTTTATTTCTATATAATATCACATACATATTTTTATAACTTCATTGATCAGAGTCAAAGATAAATAAAATTTGTTGCCTCAGACATACAAACCATATTTAAATTACATATTTTGGGTGGGAAATATTTTTAGAAAAACACCCACCCTAATGGAAAAAGTACCATTTTTAAGTTTAGAAAGAAAGTATTGGTATAAATAAATGTCAATACAATAAAGTATTAATGAATGTATGCATATAAGATATATGAGTAAATGTGAACAAAATTATATGAAGAGACTCCAGAATATGTATAAAATGTGTATATGTTCTATTTGTTTGAAAGATAAAATCCTTAGGACCTGATGCCTAGAAATTGTATTGGTGGGACTTTTTACTGGGATCTGGCTTAACTGTTTATTTAGACTTTAGTCACTGAAAACACATTTCAATATTTACTCAGAAAAACTGATCAGATAAACTACTTATCCAGGACAATGCAGGATAGGAAGGAAGACAGGAATGTGCCTTGGGGGGTGGGTCTTTCTCATTTCCTCAATCTCACCTCACTGGCCTCTGAGTCAAATCCCTGTTCCTGTGTTTCCTCATTGTGCTCTTGCCTCTTAGATTGATTTTACTTTCTGAAATTGATTGACTCAATTTCAGGGCTCCTGAAATTTGCAATACTTTCCACATATAGACACACAAAAGGAGTTATCATAAGGAATTGGCTCATGTAATTACGGAAGTTGGCCAGTCTCGAGACCTGCAAAGAAAACCAGCAAGTTGGAGATCCCCCAGAGCCAGTGGTTTAGCGCCAGTCTGTGTGTAAAGGTCTGGGAACAGAGAGAGCTGATGGCATTTTCCAGTCCACGCCTGGGACCCAGAAAAAGCCAATGTTTCAGATTAGGTCCAGAAGGAGGTTAAAAAAAAAAAAAAAGATGTTCAGTTGGAAGGCAGTCAGGCAGGTAGAGTTGTCTTACTCAAGGGAGGATCAACTTTTGAACTCTAGTCATCCTTTAACTGATTGGATGAAGTCACCCACATCGGAGACTAACCTGCTTTATTCAGTATGCAGATTTCAATAGGAATCTCTCATGATACCTTGCAGACACACTCAGAATAACGTTTTACTAAATATCTGGGCACCCCAGGGTTCAGTGAGATCAACACATAGAATTATTTATCATACTTTTCACAAATGGGTGCCTCAATCCCATGATGTAAATGTTGGCATGTCTGAAGATAAAAACACAAAATTAGGAAAACTTTATGTGACTGTAAGGGCTGTAGATTTTGACAAGGGAGTCCTCTAATTGGTTCTGAAAATAGGTATACAATTACCAACCATATTAAAACATCTTGGGAAACTAGAAGTTGGATTAATCCATCTGAAGCAGATGTAGAGACCCTGATACCTTGGTTTTTGGCTATGTCTGTCATTTGATTTTTCCTGAATCCCATTGTTGGCAAATGGTAGATTCCTGAACAAAATTTCAGTTTAGTTTTCCACACCAATACTGATTTAAGAGAACAACCTATTTGTCTAAACTATGATTAGCAGTTTCATGGTGAGGTTTAATTAAAATCTACTCAAAATCTGCAGGCGCCATGGACCAACCATGCTGGGAGAGTCAGCAATATAAATGAAGACCACTACATGGTTTTCCATTATTAATTTCCCAAACCAGAAAGTAATCATTGGCCTTTTATATGGATGTCTTTAAATCCCACCAGAGATCCGCCCTGTGGTGGTATGGAGAGGGCCACAGCTTTGTGTCAAGTTGCCTGCTTGGCACATGGCTTCCTTGAGCATTCCTTTAACTACTGTAACTTCCACACCTCCTTCTGTAAGTGACTCAACCCTTACAGAAGCCACATCTCTAGCAAGTGGGAGTGCACTCAAGACTTCCTAACATGACCATTTTAGGTGAGCTTTTCAGCACTTGGGAGAACTCAGTTGTGTATACTGCACACAAAAGTAGCTCTCTCCATCAAGATTTGCTGTCCAGGTTTTGACTAGTTGACAAGCTCCAATAAGAGCAATAAATTCCACCATCTCAGCTGATTTTATCTCAGGTAGAGGTCTATAGTACAAAGAAGAGTTTAAATTGAGGATAGCTTCTCTTGTTTAAAAATCTCTAGTTTTAGTTCTGAGATATGATCCATACTGTGTCATTACTTAAGGTCCTCAGTGGTAGTTGCCAATACATAAGAACAAGGGAAAAATAAAGTTCAACAGTTGCAGTGAAACAATTGCTAATTTCTGCTTCCAGCAGAGACAGTAAAGTGTCCAGATTCTGATGTGCTGTGGAAAGTGAAATATTAGAAGGAAAGATTGATGGCACCGCAGGAGAGGTCAGCGGGCTCCCTAAACGCTGGTTTATGCTCTCAGTAATGATGTGAGAACAGGGAAGGGACCATAAAAGCAAGTCGGGAACCTGGAATTAGGTCAGCAGAATCACAGGCAGGCTTTTGTCTTTTCTTTTTTTGTGGCGCTAGAGCTTAAATTCAAGGCCTCAAGCATGCGGAATAAGCCCTCTACTCCTGGGCTGCATTCCCAAGCCTTTTCATTTAATTTTGAAACAGTGTCTTCCTCTTTCCCAGGCTGGCCTTGAATTTGTGATTCTCCTGCCTCAGCCTCCCAAGTAACTTGTATTACAAACGTGTACCATCAGTTTCAGTGCTTTTAAACACTGGACATTGCCTTCAGACAAGAGGTATAATCCTTTCTAACCTGTTAAGGAAGAGATACAGTAAGCTGTTGGTTTTTGATAACTTCCATAAAAATAAGTCAAACTTCAGGGACTGTTCAGGGTGCTCACGCACAAATA
The DNA here is from genome assembly GCF_902686445.1 of Sciurus carolinensis. NCBI lineage: Eukaryota > Metazoa > Chordata > Mammalia > Rodentia > Sciuridae > Sciurus > Sciurus carolinensis. The sequence goes on along the minus strand of NC_062227.1, from coordinate 76,514,306 downwards.
TGTAAAAGCCTTTCCAGTGGTTAGGATTGCTTAGAGAGAAAGGCTGTTGAACGGCATGCTGTGTTACAACAGACAGCCTTCCAGTGTGGGCTTCTACAGCAGAGGGTCTCTTACCAAAGGCTCAGTCAATCAACAAAGGCATCATGCAATCCAGGAACACTGTGGCACTTGGGGTCTGCATTAGCCAATTAGAGTTAGAAACCCTGCCAGTTACCATGTTGTGTGGTGTCCAGGATTTGCTTAGATAGCCTCTCATCTACCAGGAGAGGATACTTCCCCCTCATGACACAGGATGTGTCTAAATAACGAACTACGTGCTGGCAAAGCTGTAATCCCTTTGGAACTTTAATCTCCTTTGCTGCTAAGTCCAAGCAAATGGAATCACATTCAGAAGGTCCCTGCTTTATGAATAAAGGATGAATCATCTGTGTGCCATATCAGAATTGAATTAAAAGGAATGAGTCTTGCTTGGGGAACAGGGAAAGACAGGAATGGACAGGATGCAGCCACAGCAAGGGCATCCCGGGCAGGTCTCTGCCCCAGGGTGAGGGCAAGACGGTATCCATGGCTGGTAGCAGCATGTTGGAGAGCAGAGCAGAAGCAAGTGGCTTTCTGTTCGAGATGCTAACAGGACTTGTTAAGTTGAAGAGGCCAAGAAAACAGCCATTTTGGTGGCCTTGAGATTTTAGAAAAATCAAGTCCTTATTCATTAGGTTTCCTTACTGGCAAAGTTTGAGAAGAATTCTGGATATAAATTCTCCAACTATAGGTCTGAACTCTTCCTTTACTTTGGATTTCAAGGGATGTTGGGTAAGCTTGGGTAATTTTTTGGGGAAATCTAAATTTAAGTAGGTCTGTTTCAATTGTTTCTTCTATGTAGTGGCGTTGTTAGTACATAGTATGGTGTCCAGTTCTTTATCAGGGCTATGCATTCAACATAATAGAGAAACCAAAATAAATCCAGAGCAGACACCATCCTCTATGAATAGAAGAGTTCTCTGGACTCTTGGGAAGTAACCCTTCTGGTGTATATTAAGTATTACAATTCCACTTTGATATCATAGTGGGACAACAAATTTTATTAGATCATCATTATTCAATACATGAATGCAAAATGTTAAAAATTTCAAAACACTCTCAGATACATGTAAATTTCTGTCTTCTTAGAATGGTTAAAAGTGGGTTAAAAATGGAAGGCTTCCCTGTTTCTGTCCCTACCTACAACTCACAGCTAACCAGAGAAATCCAAGTAAGCTTCCCAAACCAACTGCTTAAGATTCCTTGCTCCCCTTCAGCCGCACGAACTTGCCTATGCAGAACACCCCAACCCCACACACCTGGAGCCTGCCCTATGGACACTACCCTCCCCACTGCCTGCAGCCTGGAGTCTCTGCCAAACATAAGTAATGGCATCTGATTCCTTTGGACATTAGGAAACCAGGAGAAAGAGCTGTCCTCATTTGCAGTTTGTCTGCTTATATTACAACAAAATAAATAAGCCCCTTGTGGTTTTTGGAATGAAAATAATATTCTCCCAGTTTTATCATTTCCCCATTATTATCTACATTTATCAATACTGTATTTATGATACATATAAATAAAATATACTTGCAAATATTATAATTCAGATACATCTTGAAACCCATTTAGCCAATATAATACCATACAGCTTGTGAGGAGAACAATAATCCTTTTATGAAGTTAAATAACAGATGAAAGAAAAGATAGATGCTGAAATCTCAGCCCCTTTCGACCAGTTTTCTTTTCATTTTTACCTACAGCTCAGGTAGTGATACGGATGGTGCATCAAGAACGTTTTGCTTCTTCTAGGGATCTATGCAGACAAGAAAAGGCGGCTCTTCCATGGTTGGCCAGAGGCTTCCAAGATCACTGCGATGCCCTGACCTGGCCACAGATGGGAGAAAGAGCAGCGAAGGCCGAGTGGTTTTCATGGACCACGCCTAGAAAGAGCCAGCCTCTCTTCCACTTGACTTCATTTAACCAGAAGTAGACACTTTCCTATGACCTGGGTGTGAGTGACTAGTAAAAGTCATTCCTGGCAGACAATAACTTTTCTGAACAAGTACAGTTTATTGGAAGGAGCCCAAACCTTTGCTGGCCACCTAACTAGCTTTGAAAAACTCAAGACAAAGTGTAAGATTTAAAAGGGAAATAAGCACACTAACCTTGGGCTTCTACACTGATTTTAACTCCAGATTAATGCTCTTTTTAGGACGGTAAGAACACGGAAAAACTTCATGCACAGAGTGGGGGCCTTACTCAACGTAAATCCACAGTAGTACCTGTTAGCTCGTTAGAGATCAGAAATGGCATTGTTGTGAAGTGAAAAATATGGACGCAAATTCCTCCCATCTTAGACCAATATCAATGACAGGCTGATGGACTTAATAGAGCAGTAGAAAAATTTTAACAGTATTCCTCAAATATTATTAAAGCATAAAGGATAGCTTTTAGAGAATGGTAAAACTATAATATGACTTTTTATAAATAACATCTGTACTAAAGGCCACACTCATGAAATTAAAAGAGCTATATTAAATTTTTAATTTATATAATATTATGGCTTCAAACATTAAGTTTTTTTACTATTAAAGGATATCTAAAATTATTGATTCAACCTTTAAATTTTTTTTCTATTAAAGGGCATCTAAAATTATTTAACAAAACAGTATCATTTTATCATAGCAGTTATAAAATCTGGCTGCTTTATGATCATCTGTATAAATTATGTATTTTCTTCCTCAAATAGCTTCTGCTAGTTCTTAGAAAGTCAGCAAATGTAAACTTTAGAAAGACTGACCATTCTAATATGACTGTGTGCACATTAAAAAGTAAGATGCCTAATTGTTAGTAAAGTTTATAACGCTGAAAATGTGCAGACTACATAATCCCCTGTTTTAAGTGTTTATGTATTAAATAGACTGTAAACATCTTTATGAATTCCTGAGTAAACCTCACATAGCTTAAAAATAACTAAAATATTTCATAGACATTATTGCTAAAGGATTAATCAAGTCATTCATATTCAATAGAGACTCAAAGGCAGAAAGGTGAGTAGGCAGATTTATGGTGGAAAAAATAAAAAGGTTTCAATGTGTTCTTATCGGAAGCTGTTCACACAGGAAAACTGGGGAGACCAACTACATTGGATTAGTTTATGTAGCTGATTCAGTCTAATTGGTACTGAGAAGTAAGTGGGAAAAAATTAGGGAAGTGGTCTATTGAATCTGACCTTTCTGAACTGATTGCTGCAGAGGTTGTATGTCAGACTATCTATTTTCATACATAATCTGACATTGTCCATTTATATATTCAGTTCCAAGTTTATGCCTGATTATATACTAGATTCACAACAATCTTTAAAACATGCAGAAAATGTATATGCCATTTTTTCTAATTGCATGATAAGACTTTTTAGATAATCCTCTATGTTTTTATAACCTATTCTCCATAAAATTTGCATGAGATACCTTTGGATGGGCATACATAATGCATACAATCAATTTCCCACTTGGTCTTTCTCTGACGTTTGCTGTGTAAATGAGTTTGTGTACTTCCTCCTAAGCTACATGCTAAATTATTATCTATTTCTCTATACTTTCCCAAAATTAGATATTATAATTTTAAGGAAGTGCAGCTTTAAAACTTTATCAGCAGTCTTTTCAAAGTACCCAAAGGCATACTACCAATGACCATGTTCTAAGACTGTGTGAGATATCTTTGATTACAGATCCATTTCAGAATAATTGATTAAAGAAAAAAATACAAGAAAATTCTTTTGAAATAAAACCAATTTGGCCTCAATTTTTACTTCCTTAAATATTCATGTCTAGTTCTGAAGACTGTTTATTTTTAAAAGGGCAGGAAGATTTCCAAAAACTCATATTGCAGTTTAGATATCATTTGCTTTTACTTGGGCAGCAGCAAATTTTGAAAACAAAAACAAAGCAAATCTGGGTGAAAGATTTTGCAGAAGAAGATATTGGTGGCAAAGACCACCTAACACTGATCTCTGCTGTGTCCTCCCATGTTCTGCTGTGTCAACCTCTCATCACTACTCTTGGGTCTCCAGTAGTCTTCTCACCTTTTCTGGATGATAATGGACTTGTTTGTCTCCATGTGCTCTGCAGCTTTCTCAAATTGGCCATGAGGTAGGACCAACAGAAGGTTATTGGATGATTGAATGGGGGCATAACTGAGAAAAATAGAAAGTAATTTTCTTTAAGACCCCTGTCTTTATTTTTTATTGTATACACCCTCCCCCAAAGACTTCTAAATCTAAATTTAGAGTTTTCTTCTTTTTTAAACCTCCTCATTCTTGATCCTTTCCAGCAATAAAATCGATTCCTTGAGTGTGATCTTTTAAGCGTGTCTACTATTCTTTCAGACAAGATAATAACCTAAACTGGGATGTAAAGAATTGAAGAAGGACAAAATAAAGGCATGAATGCCACATTAACTGGATCATCAATTTCTGCTTAATAGAGAATCATAAACTGTGAGTTGTAATTTAAATAAATTAACTAGATACTTTAAAGTATCAAATCTCCTTATTATTCTGGGGATCTCATGACATTCCATTGTACCTATTTGCTGTCATCTATCTATCTATCCATCTATCTATCTATCTATTCTTTACCAAGAGAAACTTTCTATTGGTTTTATAGGAAATTGAATAATATTTTTGTTAATATTCCACTAAGGGACATCATTAACTAAATTAAACACCATTAAATCTACCTGGCATTTCCATTAGCTTTCACATGTGACATTGAAGATTCAACTAAGTTTATCACTAAAACAGTATTGTTAATTTAAGAGCATGTGACAAGGAGATAAAGTGGAATGGACTGCTACAGGAACATTGCATGCTGTCTTTATTTAATTCTGCCAGTAGATAGTTCATTTTTGCCTGGGGGATGCATGTGTGCAGTGCCAGGGCTTAAACATAGGCTCAATGGCAGAGCCACACCCCTACAAGACCTGTTCTTTAAAATCCATAAACTCTGAGAGAGCAAGGACATGTGCAAAGGGGTGGCTGTGGTTTTGGCTGTTCTGACATAGCGACACTTAAGAATACAAGATGACAGGTGAAAATTGGACATTTGCAGTCATTACCTTATTTCCCACTTCACTAACGACAGTGCTTTGGTTTCCGACAGGCTAGCTTGTAATGACAAGGATGCGTTCTGAAATGACTTAGCATCTGGTGTAAAAGCGTTCAACCAAACGGTGAAAGCTTCGGCTGGGCAAGGGATGGCCGAGCCTCGGTGCGATTGAACGTCACAGCGCTGCAGCTCTGTTTCATGAGAAGTGATCAATAGGCGCAGCTTCCTTAGGTAATGCTAAACCCAGCTGGCGAGTCCACAGCTGGGAGGCCTGGTCTTAAGAGCCATGCCCTAAACCAGCCCAATCAGAAAGGCGCGGGGCCGCGGCGTGCTGGGGACCAGCCCTGGCGGAAAGCTGCAGCGAATCGATAGTGCTGGTGCTCAATACCTCTTAGTGCCTCTTCCAAGCTGCTGCGTCCCCAGTGCACTCAGGGCAGAGAAAGGGTTTCAGAGACAGGAAAGCTGTCTCCATATAAATAATACACCAAAACGTTTACGATCCATTTTATGCCACAACTTAAATATTCACTAACGGAGAGCAATGCTTTATCTTGATGGCAGACTAGTTTGACTTTTTATCTATCTTTGTATTGATTGCCTTCTACAAAATACGAAAAGAATGAAGTTGAAATGTTTGTATGCATCTGATAACGAGAGAAAACTATTCTTGCTTTTGTATATTCAATAAGAGAAAGTGGACATGTACCTTTAAACTAGAAATTTGCTTTAAAAAATAATTCCCAAATTAATTCCCAATCTTTAGAGTCCCCTGTTCAGACCATTTTATTAAAATAAACAATCAATTCGCTAACCCAGAAGATTATAGTTAACATGGAAAAATATGAATACAAAGCAAAATATGATTTACTCTATTAAAATAATGACTTTTGTAGCCATCAATAAAGATGTCTGTCAGGGCCTATCTTTCAGCTTTTGTACAGAATCTCAGTTGGTATTGTGCTGTAAAACCGGAAACCCAGGGGCAGTAAGGCCCCTCTCTGATAATTCTCCACAACCTTGATGCTAATCCTGCCTCATTTCTCCACTCTGACCTTGTGTCAGTTGAACTTTTCGATTTTTCCTGTTCTATTTCTCCATATTTTTGCTTGTCATTGTGTCTTATTGTTTTCGCCTGTTTGTATTTTCTGGATTCTTGCACATTTTTACATCAAGCTTCAGGAGACTGTGCTAAAGCTGACCAAATAAGCATGAGAAAATGTGTGAGGGAATATTTTCTGTACTTACCCTGGAAGACCAGATGATTCACTGAGGAATGCCTTTCTAAGGCCTCTGCACGCTCTTGTGAGGGAAGGAAGCTGACCAGGGTAGGAGATGACAAGCTCAGGGTCATAGTTCTTTAGAAAGTTGTTTGTGAAGAAAATAGGATGGCTACATTTTGGAAGGAGTGGTTAGAAATGTGATGAAAATATGAATATCCAAAAGGGGTGGGGTTGGTGCACAGCCTTGGTCCTCACTGTGTGTGCAGACCACTTGTGTGGGGACCATCTTGGAGGTCTGCTGCCCGGTACATCAGCATATCATGCTGCAGAAAGAGGCTTGAGAAGCACTTATGCGTATAACAGCTGCAACAAGTCTTCTATTCACTGTTCATGGGGAAGCAAAGACTACTCTGAAAGACGAGATATTAAAAATGTTAATTTCTTCACAGTGTTGAACTCATTCAGAGCGATTACATATCTTATGGTACGCAATTAAGAATGGCCAAATGACTTCAGTTATTTATATTTTTTACTTAAGTTTAATTTGGAGACTAGCTATCAGCTTTAATCTAAGACTACTTTTTAAGACTACACAGGGGGAAGTTGTTTGTTGAATAGCTAAAATATTTGTCTATGCTCAACATTTTGGATAAAATGCTTTTGTAAAACTTCAAGCAAATTGTGCTTCCTAGCTGAGTACTTAGCTAGTCACCTACTTTCTGAATAAGAAAGTCTTGTTTCTGTCTAGAACTTAAAAGAATTTGGAAGATTACAGAGGGTCCTGTTTTAATAATAATGGAAATTAATCATGCCTGTATGCAAGAAAAATAGTCCAAAGGATTACACATCTCATTTAAATAACATCTAGAAAATCGATTTAATTTTATTTTGGAATCCACAGAGTTGAGGCGGAAAAAATGAACACTTTTCCTTCTAGGCCAATCTATCCCTGTATCACATGTAATAGTTTAAATTTAGGAAGGAATTTCCCCCCAGAACAGTGGGACAGAGACCTTGAAATGTGCTTTCAACACATAGCAGCTGGGAACCCATACTGAAGAATAAATAACAACACAATCATTGTGTAGACACTTCCTACTGGAGAATTCCTATATTATACACATAATGTCCTTAAGTACAAAGATAAATGTTATTAGTGGATATGTATTTGACCGGTTTTCTAACCTGCAAGAGCTCTGGGGACATTTATTGTGGATGATATAGTATAGTCATGAATTAATTAGTGTACTTAAAGCCAAGAAAGAAAAAAATCAGATGGTGTCAACAAATGCAATGTATAAAATGGTAACTGTGATAAATGGGTCATTGGATGTTTTTTTACTAAATTAAATATATCCATGACAAAAGCCAACACTGCAATATTGACTGAATAATTTAATCTTGTCATCTTGTGGAGTAGGTTTCAAAATAATAAATTGTTCAAGCTGAGTAAGTTATTGAATACTTTTATACTCCAGAGAGTTGTGGGTTTAAAACAGACTCCTGCTACCTCGTTCCTCAGAGCTGACAGATATTAGAGCATCCGTAATCCACCTGCCATTAGGCCCATTTGACTTCCCGTTTTTTATTTCTCTGACAGAAAAATATCCATTTTGGGCAGAAATATTATCTTCCAAGAGGACTAATTTATGAGGACCAAAATAACTCATCCCAAAAGGTCTGTGTTGACTTATTTCTTGAAAAAATGCTGTGACTTTGATGATATTTCCTGAGTTCTGTTAAGTAGCCCAATGATGAGCAGAAGATAACTCAGGTGGCTTCTCAGACAGCAGACAGCACAGCCAAATGACTGTCATGACAAAGAGCAGGGCTCAGGTTTATCTCTGTTAAGCAAGCAATTCGAGGGCTTCCATTAGCAATCTCGTTTAGGAACTCTGTCCTTCCACTTTCCTAACATAAAGAAAGCACCAGTTTAATTGGTTTCCAGCAGGACTGCACACAGAACAGCGTCAGGAAGAGCATGCACACAAAGCTGCCCTGGACCATTACCCAGTACTTAGCATGCTTGCTAGTCCCCCTAGTGCATCAAAAATGCATAAAGGCCAAGCTGAGAAGAGGTGGACAAGGATTCAGAAGGCCGAAGTGCTATATGTCTTCTAGCTGTTCCTTCCTGAAAAACGTCATTCTCTGGTTAAGAGAAGGGAATAATAAACTGATTTAAAAAAAAAAAAAAAAATAGAAAAAAGAAGCCAGTCATTGAGGTGTTCTCTGCAGCAGCAGGAAATTGTGACCACACTATGCGCATAAGCTTTGTGTTTACTTGGAGAGCAGTGCTTTGGAGCCTGTCACTAGCTGCCAGCGCACCAGCAGGAGAGCAAATGAAGGAGAGCAGGAAGTGCTGGAGACCCTGCAGGAACTCCTCCCTCTCTCCCTCCCCCCTCCCAACCCTCCTCACCCCTCCCTCCCCTCCTCCCTCCTCCCTCCCCTCCTGCCCACTCCCTCTCCTCCTCCCTTCCTTCCAGGGCTTACTATATGCCATGTATGAATCTGGGTCTTCATGATAAGTTCTGTAGCTAGACACAGAAGGCTCCTGACTTCAGGTAACATGTATTCAAAGGAAGATGTGAATTCAATAATCAAATGGGCAACAGAGATGCATTTAAGTTGTGATCATTGCAATTTAGAGAAACAGTGTGATGCATAAGGAGAGTTTAGGAAGATGGGAAGGAGGAATGTCTTTGAGTTGACCTCATGGGAAAGCCCTTCCTTATTATAAGGGAACCTTTCTGCTGAGAGCAGGGAGCTGATATTCCAGGGAGAGCAGGGTGTGAGTGCCAGTGTGGCACACGGAGTGTGTGCGGACACCATCTAATAGCGAGATGAATGCGTGGTGCAGTATCTCAGAACGTGAAAGCTGGGGCAGTAGGGGAGAAATCCTGGGATGGCAAGAGTTGAGACCACAGAAGCTGAGATCAGACGTGGGGCTTCACAGGACAAGCTGAGGGCGTGGGCTGCTGTCTCAGGACAGATGGAGAGGTGCTCCACTAAACAGGGAGGGAGCTGCTCCTGTTACATTTTAGTGACCTGGAAAGCAGAGGGCTCTTTAGAACCCACAACCCAGTCAGAACAAGGCACAGGCTTCATCCACAGTATCACCAGAGCTAGAAAGAGGAGCCTTCCATGCAGAAGAGTGAATCAGTAGCTCACATTCTTCATTACTGAGCAGAACTTCAGTGTAGGGATGCACAGTGGTTTATCCCTGTTGAAGGACTTCCAGATTATTTGCAATTGTGGGGAAAATGTTTTCGGTATACTTGGATAAACACCTGGAAATGGTGTTCCTGGGTCATGGATAAGTATAGTTTTTACTTTGTTACAAACTATAGAATTGCATTCTGACATTTCTGTAGCATTGCACGTTCCTACTAGAAGTACATGTGCTGCATATCACTCTATCAAAATTGTCCGCACTTGGTGTGGTCATATTTTCTTTTAACTTTTCTAATAGGTGTCTACTGTTACCACATGGTGGCTTCATTCACTTTTGCCAATGCCTAATGATATTGTGCATCATAGTGCATGCTCATGTGAGATCCAGAGATTTTTTTATAGTGAAATGTTTTTTTACTTTTTTTTTTTTTTTTCTTTTTCATGTGTCAGATACAGGTTGTTTGTTGGATATTTTTTGTAAACACTTCTACCATTGTGTTGTTTGTCTTTCCATTTCATGTGCAAGGTCAAACATGTTAATTGATAGTCATTTTAATAAATTTTGGTAGAGCATGCATTTGTGTAGTATCAGAAACATGATCAACTGAACCAGTCACAAAGATATTTATCAGTATGACTGTAATGAAAATTTTATAATTATACACCTTATATCTTAGACATTACTAAAAATTTGAGTCAAAATATATCATAGATTTAAATATAATGTGTATTTTATTCCGTCTTCTCAGCACCCTTGGTCAGAAGACGGTCTTGCTGCTGGAGGCTGGGCTACACATCCTGGTGCTAGCTCACCGTCAGCGGGTGGAGGTCCGCTGCTTCCCTCTTCTAGTGGCTGATCCCCCACCTTTGCTGCACCAGCTCTTTATCAGAGGGCTTTTTAATCTGTCAGATGATGTGAGTCGGCCAGTGTTGACATTTTCTGCATATGTTTTGGGTATTCTTATTACTTTGACTTTACATGTTGTTTGTAATTAAATTTTTGAATTCCAAATATATATATACATATATTTTTTCTTAGAAGTGTTAAAATGTTGAATCCGTCGATCCATTTGGGGGAGAATTAGCATTATAATAAGAAGAGTATGTGTGCTATTTGTTTACATTTTATGATTTTAATTTTGTTATTTTTAATTTTCCCAAACATATATATGTTTGTGTCTTGTCTTATGTCAATTCTGTCAAAAAGTGAAATGACTAACTGTGCTTATGTATTTCTCTAGTCTTCCTTTCAGATATACCAATTATTGTCTCATTATTATGAAGTTCTGCTTTTAGTTGTACCCACATTTGGTGAAGCTCTTTTGTGAAAGTAGCCCTTATTGTTATGTTTTCATTCCTGAACGTCTGGAATTAATATAGCGTCTCTGAGTTTGTGTAATGTATCTTTCTCTAACCCTTACATTGTTATCATTTGATTGATTGATTGACTGATTGTCGGGAGCAGGACTGAATTATGGGTCCTGAACTGTCCTGTGACAGAGGCGATGCCCCTCTGGAGAACTCTGTCCACAGGTGCCAATTGAGATAGCCCAGTTGCTATGGTGACACCCTGTTCAACAGGAGGTTCTGGCACAGAGAATCGTTCAATTCTTGACCTCAAGTTCAGACACAAGCTAACTGCAGGTAGAGAGATAGGGGTGCAAGCCGATGATTATAACTAGGCTGCAAAGAAGTTTGTCCTTCACGTTAAGTGCTCTGAAGAGACTTTCTCACAATAAACCCTATGAGTGGTGTGGCCTCTCTGATAAACGTGCCGAGCCGACGTGTGGTCATCACACTCACCAGAGTGTGTGCCTCTAGGTCCCAGCATTTTCTCTATTTGTGTGTTGGTTTGTTTTTCATAATCCCCATCACCCCTTGTCGGGTTCCCTGAATTAACCAGCGTGCAGGTCGAGACTATTTACTTATTTATTTATTTATGGTAGTAGGTGCTCTACCACTGAGCTGCACATCCACCCTTTTTATTTTATTTTTTTTATTTTGAGATAAGGTTTTGCTCAGTACCCCAAGCTGGCCTGTAATCCTCCTATCTCAGTTTCTCAAGTTGTTGGGATATACCACTTTATTTTTAATGTGGTCCTCTGGGAGATAGAAAAATAGTTCCTCTTTACTACTCATAGCATTAAAAATGTCTGACCTTTAGACTGTCTTCAGATAACACACATTTAATGTGATTCTTGTCATTGTGCAATGTGTTTCCTTATTTTCTAGTTATATTTGTTTCCACTTGGTCTTTGCTATCCTTTTGTCTTCTTGAGTTAATCGAGCAGTTTTATGTGTGCATTTTATCTGTACTATTGTCTATTATTTTATCATTTTAAAAGATTTAAATAATTCCCTGTGTTTATATATTACTAATTATTTGACTCTAGAAACAAACAGTATAATCTTTACTCACATGTAGGAGTAAGAACTTTACAAGAATGTATTTCTAACTTCTCCCGTCTGTCCTTTGTGTTACTATTGTCATTCAGTTCAATCTGCCTGGCATGAAGTACTCGGATCCTTTGGTTCATGTAAGTACCTCTGTCTCCCCAGATTGCAGGTTAATTGATTGCTAACTTTCTCAGTTCACTGATGGCTTAAGAAGAATTGCTAATTTTCAGCTTTTCCAGCTTGTTTTCTTTTTTGCAAAGGTAGAAGATCAATCTGTAAACCTTTCTCCATATCTGCTCTGAAATTTGAAGCCCAAATATTGTTTGATCTGCTGTGATGTTGAGTATTATTTACTTAAGTAGTTTTTGTTCATTTTATTTGTCAGATATCTATTAAATATACATTTGGAAAAATCATTTTGGTAATATAAAACATGTTATTTTATTTTTTAGGATCCAAACTCTGGCTCATAAAGCGAAGTAGCATTCAGTGAAAATAAAACAATCCTTATCAATCATTTTGTTTTGTCATTTAAAAATGTCTTCTTGCTCAATGTGCTCCTTCTGGGTTTCTGAAAGATATATCCTGTCAAAGTTAACTCAGCCTGCCCCAACAAAATTCATAGACCGAGTGTATTACACAATAGACGTTTGTTTCTTCCATGTCTGGAACCTGGGAAGTCCATTTCAAGGTGCTGGCAGATTCAGTTCTTCCATCAGGTGCTCTTCCTGGATTACAGATGGCTCCTCTTTGTGCGCTCATCCTGACGCCTTCTTATCTGCAAGAACGCACTTCAAGACCTCCAGTGAACATCTGAAACATGTATTATATGCTCATGAGTGTATTAGTACATGTATACATACACATGCCCACAGTGTTCTCCTGTATGTATATTTATGTTGAAGAATAAGTTTAATTTGTAAATTAGATGCAATAAGAGATTAATAGGAATAAATAATAATAGTAAATTGTAGCATCATATTATAGTAGAAGGTCAGTGAATGTGGTATCTCTCTTTTTCTCTCTCTCTCTCTCCATTAATATATCTTACTCTACTGTTCTCATCGTTCTTCTCCCGATAATGCAAGATATTAATTTGCCTATAATGTGAAGTGAGACGAGGGATGTCGGCATTTTGATGTGGCAATGAACTACTACATAAAAGTCATTTGAATACAACCTTGGGTAACTGAGAAGGTTACTAACAGATTAAGGAGCATAGTCTATACACCATGGATACGCTAGACAAAGCAATGATTCACATCCCAGATGGGAAGGAGAAGGACGGTGCCAGATGTCATCGTGCTACTCAGAATGGAGCACAATTTAAAACTTATGAATTATTTCTGGAATTTTCCATATAATATTTTTAGACCACAGTTGACTGCAAGTCACTACAACCAAGGAAAACAAACTGCAGATGAGTACTACCATATTACTTCTTTTTTGTATCTGTACTAAGAAAAAGAGTTCTCAGCTCTTCTTATAAGGGCACTAAAAACTATTCAATGGGGACGCCTCCCTCACGACCTCACTTAAACAAAATTAACTCCCAAAGGTCTCATCTCCCAAAAGCATCACAGAGGCGGGCAGAGCTTCAGCATAAGAATTTTGGAAGGACACATTCAGCCCGTAACAAAGGCATTCTTGCCTACGTGGGTACACATTTGAGTTATCAACAGGACCCAGTGCACTGACTTGGCCTGAAAGAGTGGATTAGCCATTGCAAGTGGCCTCAGGACAGAGGCAGTGCAAACTCTAATGAGCAAACTTACCTAACTTTACGTCCCTCGAGAGAATCAGAGCTAAAACACAACCAACTAATAACATTTTACCTATAAATTATGTATATTGAACAATGAATGCATATGAATTGCCATCTTTAAATGCTATTACAAACAGAGCTTCATACCAATGGCTTTTATTAGCAACATGATGAGTGTTTTAACTATATTCAGTGCTGTAATTCTCTCTGTGTTAGACTCAGCTGTTCAGAGGACCATTTACGTTCAAGCTGATTATCTTCTTATGCTTCATGTTTAGGAGCTAACTCAATTCTCACAATTTTAATCTTTGCCATTTCTGCTAATAGGATTCTTTCACTAAGTTAAAATGTTGTTCTTACTACAGGAAAAAAAATCCCATGCGTATTAGTTAAACTAACAAATCAGATTACATGGCAATAAACTGCAGGATAACCAAAATAAGTGTTTATTTATTACATGTATGTGCATGTGTAGAATCTCAGCTTGAATCTTATCAATTGCCCTTCTGGATTCTTTTCCAATAAGGCATATCATAATGAGATCTATATTTACACATCCATTAAAAAATCCAATGAAATAAAAAAGTAATTGCTCTGATTTGTACACTTGGATTACAGTTTGAACTACTTAATAGGGTTTTTTTTATAGATTTTTATAATCAGGAAATACACTCAAGGAAGCACACAAATCATAAGGAGTTTCACCAACTGCACACTTTCTGTCATTGGCACTTACACTAGCAGGGAACTACTTGAACTAGGAAGCTCCCTCTCCTTTCCTTATACCTCTCAGGTAAGCACTACTTAATTTCTACCAGCAAAGATTAGTGTTGCTTTTGTGAAGGTACCTAAGTGGAATTCCACACTGTGTGCTTCATTGAGATATATGATGTTTTAAAATATTGTAAATTTTAATTTAATGATACCAGAATAAAACATTTTACTCACTAATTAAGTTATCTAAAAATGATGAAAACAGAAATGTAATTGCAAATTTTATCCTTGAGAAAACTGAAAGATGTCTATAAAAACTCCAAACATTCTAAGTCTCCATCAAAAATGGAATGTATTTTTAGTTTTATTTATTTATTTATATTTATTTATTTAAATCAAGCTATTTGTTTTTTTGTTGTTGACGTATTTGAGCTCTTTATACATTCTGGACATTAAACCCTTGTTAGATGGAGAATTTGGAAACACTTCTTCCCTGTCTCCAGTTTTTCTGGGCTCTATTGATGCTTATCTTAAGTTAGTATTTTAAGTTGTAGTACTAGTAAGGCTTTATTTTTTCATCTACACATGTATTTTGTTGTTGTTATTACTTTCTTGTTTATTGGTTTTGTTTTATTTTTACAAGTGAGTTCACTTAAAAAATACATTAAGTATACATTTAGGCACATTTTTGTATATATATCATACTTTAATACAAGAGACTTGTTTAAAAAGGAAAGATACTAGAGCAAAATTCAGAGGAATAGATATGTGTCTAGACAATAACAGATAGAAATGAGTGTATGAATGAAGAGATTTTTAATATAACAAAAGTCTTCATGTTATTAAAGAGTCATATATAAAGAACATAGAAAAAGGAACCATCCAGAAATAAAATGAGATTAAACAACTAACTGAAGCCAAACCATGATTCATGATAATCAACCACAGGAGGATAAATGCTGACGTATACACTAGTTCAGTTTGCATATTATTCAGCCATAAAGAAGAATAATTTTATGGCATTTACAGATAAATGAATGGAGTTGGACAATATCATGCTTAGTGAAATAAGCCAATCCCAAAAAACCAAAGGCCGAATGTTTTCCCTGATAAATAGATAATGATATACAATGGGGGCAGAAAGGGGCAGGTGAGAGAAGAGTGGAGGAACTTTAGATTACATAGAGGGAAATGAGAGGGAGGAGGAGGCGGGGCTATGAAAGATGGTGGAATGAGACAGACATCATTACCCTATGAACATGTGTGATTACAAAAATAGTATGAATCTACATTGTGCACAACCATAGAAATAAAAAGATGTACCCCATTTGTGTACAATGAATCAAAATGCAGTCTGTAAAATTTAAAAAGTAACCTAAAAGAAGAAGAATAAAATTATGGCATTTTCAGGTAAATGGATGGAGTTGGAGAATATCATGCTAAGTGAGATAAGTCAATCCCCAAAAACCAAAGGCTGAATGTTATCTCTGTTTTGTGAATGATGATCCTTAACAAGGGGTGGGGGGCGGGAGGGAAGAATGGAGGAAGGACGGATTGTGTAAAGGGAAATGAGGAGTGGGGAAGGGATGGGGAGAAAGAAAGATAATAGAATGAGACAAATGTCATTACTCTGTGTACATGTATGATTACACAAACGGTGTGACTCTACTTAGTGTACAACCAGAGAAATGAAAAGTTGTACCCCATTTGTGTACAATGAATCAAATAATAATAATAATAAAAAGACTGGACTGGGTCTGCTAACTCTCAGACAGATGTATAACAAATATAGTCTCTCTTCAAACATAAATAAATAAATAAATACATAAATAAATATAAAAGAAAATGTTATATTTAAAGTAAACCAAAAGCCCGAGCCTTGTGAGAAGCAGGACCACACATGCGGTTTGCTCCATTAGTACCACACATGTTGTTGTGCTGATGTGCTTCTCAGTCCAGCTTCCTTCATTCTTGATGGTGTGATAAATTATATAGCCACCCTCCAAGATCAATAGTCAGAATTAAACCACTGTCAGGTATTTCCAATATCACTTTTACTTCTATAGGGGGCTAAAGTTGCAAAGCGGGTCTGTGTGCAAGCATTAAAAACATACCCTGCATGCATGCCCACATAAATGAATATCGGTTCAAGTTCATGTTAAGCTACCTGTGAAATTGATGTCTTCCATTTGGCTGCCACTGCCTTAGCACATGGACTAGTCACACCCCTCCAGGTTCTGGGTGAGTCTGCTTGCATAACATCCTTCCCTTTCTTCACCAGTGAACTCTCTGTGCAAAGCGTCACCCAGGGGCAGAGCAGATTTACATTGCAATGACTGGTCCTGGACACCTTTTTTACCTTCCTGATAGCTCATGTTTTGTGTCCTATAAAGCAGAAAAATATGGATTATTTGTTTTTTTCTTTATTATTTGGCATTACATTTATGATTATTTATATGTCCTGCATATTAATCCCTTCTCAGAGGAGTAGCAGGCAAGATTTCCTCCCATCTTGTAGGCTCTCTTTTCATGCTTTTTATTTGTTTTGTTTTTTGTTTTTGCTGTGCAAAGCCTTTTAATTTAATGTCATTCCACTTATTGACTCTTGGTTTTATTTCTTGTATTTAGGGGTCTTATTAAGGAAATCAATACTATAATGATATGAGCATATCAATGTTTATAACAGCACAATTCACAATAGCAAAGTTATGGAACCAGCCATGTATTTGTCAATAGATGAATGAACAAAGAAAATATGATAAATGTACAGAATGGAGTTCTACTCAATAACAAATTATGAAATTATGTCATTTTCTAAAGGAATGGAACTGGAGAACATTATGCTCAGTGAAAAAAGGAGACTCAGAAAGTCAAGAACAGAATGTTTTCTTTTGCATATGGAAATAGGAAAAGGAATTACAAAGGAGAATCTCACAAAAATAGAAGGGAAAACAGTAGAATACAGATAGAGCATCAAGGGAAGGAAGAAAGGGAAGGAAGAGAAAAGGGAAAAAACGGGTTATAAAGTATCAACCAAAATGTGCATGCATGGATATATCACATGGAATCCCTTTTTCATGTTTATTTTTAATGCACCAATGAAAAAATATATGTATGTAAACAAGGTAGACCAGAAGTGTAGAGCAAGGGAAATAGGGACAGGAAGGAGTGGAGAGAAAGGGGAGGTACTGGGGAATGAATTGAAACAAGTTGTTAATGGGTAGCATGAATGTATCACACCAAACCTACCATTATATATAATTAGAATGTGATAGGGAAAACTTTAAAATTTTTAAGTGAATATATTAGTAGTTCTGAATAGACTATCAGTCATATGGTCTAAATACCTTGGAAAAAAAGAACTATGGTATGAAAATAGCAAAAGTACACATTTTCCTGTCCTGTTTTGGAGATAAGAGCCTCCTTCATTGCAACTGGATTCATTGGTCAGCAGAGATGGGAAAAGAGATTGAAGGTCTTTTCATCAGAAAAGAACAAGGTAACTAGTGGCAAGAAAAAATAATAAATTAAATAGCTTGGGATTCAAAAGCCAGGCATTTCATTGGAGGCCCCTGGCCACAGGCATGAGCCTGGTTAAGGATGCATCCAGCTCTCCTCAACAGGCCAGGAGCTTCCATCACCCCTCGGCAACACCGTGGTCCTGGGGAAATGGCAGATGACTTACTTCCTCCCTATCTACTTCCATTCCTTGTAGAGCGGACGTGCAAACAGTAGAGTCCACCCTATGATTCTCTGTGAGTGGATGTGCTTGATGCACTTGGAACTACTGTTGTCAACTCCAAGAGGACACTTAGGGTCATGTCCATGATTGCTTAAGAAAAACGGGGATAAAGATTTCTAAATTAAAAAAAAATACTAAGTTATTATGAAGCTAAACATTTTTTTTTGAAGTTTTGTGATTTTTTTTTAATAAAGCATTACAGTTTTACATAGTAGTTGGGTTCATTTGGACAAAATCATACATGCAAGGAATTTGATCTCAATCCCTAACACCCCACTTCTCCACCCTCCACCATTCTCCTTCCTCAACTCTACTGATCTTCCTTGCACTCATTTATTTATTCGTTTTCAATTGGTGCTTTCGACATATACGTAGAGTTGAAATTCCCTTGGGAACATTTATGAATGCA
Source organism: Sciurus carolinensis (assembly GCF_902686445.1). Lineage (NCBI taxonomy): Eukaryota > Metazoa > Chordata > Mammalia > Rodentia > Sciuridae > Sciurus > Sciurus carolinensis. The sequence goes on along the minus strand of NC_062227.1, from coordinate 76,495,759 downwards.
TTTAGCATGGTTTTGTTAAATTCATTCCATCTCTTCCACTTTCCCTTGCTCCCTCCCTTCCTCTCCTCCTTCTACTCCACTGATCTTCCCTATATCTTCATGCTATCCAATCCCCCCACCATTTCTCCTTACTTTGTTCTGGCTTTCACATATGAGAAAAAGTATTCGACCCTTGATTTTCTGAGTCTGGAAGCCAAAGATGTTTTGAGATAACCTAACTCTTAGTTCAATAAAGGTAGTTTTGTCTGTCCATGTTAGTACTGACCAGAGAAATACATAAAACTGTGAGAAATTGATCATATAGCATCACCTTGTTTAATGGCAAGGTTGACACTGGAGGCTGTTGCTGCCATACACAGGTGAATAGTTTTCTCACATTATTTCCAGGAACAAGTTAACAGTCCACACCATCACCAACAGCCTGCGTAGGAGCACTAATGGCAAGCTTACTGCCAGGATGGGACCTTCAAGAGCAAACATCATCTCTGCAATTCTGAGTTCCTGAAGGAGAAAGGCCAACCCAGAAACCAAACATCGGGAGTGGGATGTTTTAATATTAGGACAGTAGTGAGTATTAATTTGATTGACTGATCCTGAAGGACATTATGCTGAATGAAGTGAGGCAGATTCAGAAGGCACGGTTCGCTTACAGGTTCACTGCAGCAGGGGTACAGGCGGTAGTCAGTGGCTGGGGTGAGGACTGGAGAGAGGTCGGTCAAAAGGCTCATGCCTTTATTTATGCAAGATGGATACATCCTAGAGTGGGTATAGTTAACAGGTCTGTATTGTGTGCTTGCCATTTGCTAAGAGAGCAGAGGAAGAAAACGGTCACTATTTTGGGTGTGGATATGTTAATGAGCCAGGTCGGTGACCACTTCATTATGCACATGTTTGTGAAAACACCAAGCTGCGCACCTTCAATGCAAATAATTTTTGTCAACTTCATCTCAGTAAAATGCTGAAAGAAACCATGGGGTTAAAACAGATAATAGACTTGTCCAAAAAAGAAAAAGAAATGCTCCCTTGGACGTAGGAGGTAAGAAGAAATCTTTGGTTTCCACCTTGGGCCATTCTGCTATTCAGCCTCTCTCTAGAAACCATGGGAGAGTTGTTTTCCTTAAATCACAGGCATAAAACACGAAGCAGCTGCATCGCTTTTCTATCTCCAGCTGTTGGGAGCCAAGTCCCTTACTCATCCCTAACAGTTCACCCTCCATGATGCTGAGAAGTGACCTAGGTTGTGCAACTGCTCCAGTGTGTGTTTCAATGTGTTTTATGTGTCACATTTGTAGACTCGACTTTTAGAAATACTCAAGTCACGAATAAATAGTGGGAATCACAACAAGTGACCCTGCTTATCTAAGCCCTTGTTCATGTGTGCAGTTTCTTGAAATCCATCATAGTCTCCTTTTCATCTCCAGCCTTCAGTTCTTCTAAGTTTTTGTCAATAATTGATTATGAAAATACTCTCGTTTTATCCTATAGTTGACATGGCATCCATCCCAGTAAATGGTTGTCTTTACAGCTTAACCCTGGCCCTTATTCTTTTATTTACTCCTGCCTTCATTTGTTTGATTTATATTTCTGGCATGCTACCATGGATACTTCTCTAAAAACAATCTATGCCTATTTGTCCCAGCACTTAGGGCCAGAGAAGCTGGTGGATAACAAATGGAGATATGTTGATACACTGTTGTAACAGAAGTATCAGGCCACATATGGAGAGGGTAGGAGAGCCCATTCTATTAAAAAAAAATGTATGCAGCTTTTATATGGCAGGCATACACCTATCCTAGGGAAGGAATGATGACAAAGGTATTGATTTCACTTCTGAAAGTTTACAGACTCAAAAAGGTATTGAGACTAATTTATCTGCCCATTTCAGTCAAACTATATGCTTTGATTAAATGCGATATCATTTTAATAAAATATTTTTAATTTAAAGAGACAGGAATATTCAATGAGTACTTTGGGTTAAAAAGGTCTTTGTGCCCACTTCCCATTAATGCACATCCTAGACCCAGGACGGGCATCTGACCCACCGGTCAAGTGCAGCTGAAAACAAGCAGATGTCTATAACACTTCTTTCCACTGCCCTGTACCTCCAAATTTGTCTTCTACCCAGGAGGAGAGAATTCTGACCTGCAAATATATTGACAGACAAAATTAAAGGCAACATTTCATTTAATTTAAGATATTTCTAAGGCACAACCTGATATTAGAAATTTCAGAGGATTGCTGCCAATGTTAATTGAGAATGAATACATTTAAATGAATACATTTAAACCTCAACAGTGTAGTATTTTGCTTCCCTAGTACTATTATTTTAATCTTCTTATTCTATAATGAAATAAAATATTTGATAATATAAAATAAGTTTAATGATCATGGACTTGTTATTTAAAGTTTTATCTCATTATTTTAATTAATAAAGATCAATTTCATCTTTTATTTTGGTTTTTAAAATAATTTTAATATTGATCACTTTACTAATAATAGTTTTAAGAGTAAAATAATATAACACCGGGCAATAAATAAAATGCTATCATTTTGTGAATAACACAGCAGTGGTTGGTTTTCTAGCATGCCCTGCTGACTCTTTCTGGGCACCTGGAGTAATTTCCTCTCCTGCCCCAGCCTCCCCGCCCCAGCCTCCCTGCCCCATGCTCCTGACATGCCTGCCTCCTGATGGGTGGCTGCCTCTCGGCATTTCTGGGGATCCCAGAAGCCTTGTAAGTCTGCTTTACATCAGGTCCTAAATTTTATTTCCCCATATTTTGTGACAAATACAGAAATATGCTTTAAGTAAGTAGTATTATAAGTGATTTGCATTGCATTATTTTATGGAAAAAAGTACTGCTTTCTAGCTTCAAGGTAGAGATATAAAGATTCAACATTTGTGAAATACAGAGATACGTTAAATAACATCAGAAAATGCTCTCAAACTATTCAATATAAAATTCCCAACAAGAAGTCTTGAGCCTCCGTTGAAACACTTACCTGGAGACCATCAGCAGCAGGCAGCTCCAGGGCCTGGGCTCCCGTTGAAGAGAAACCGAACCTCACCCTGTGTTGAGGGTCAAGCAAAACGGAACTGCAGCCATCCAGAAACCGCCAGCACCTCTGGAGAGGGACTTCCCAGCGGAGTAGGAGGACCCTCGAAAGGAGGCAGGCAGTGTGGGGAGGCCTTGGTGCTCACGGGGTTAATGAACCCACCCGAAGCTTCTGGTAATGTTATCAAAAAGTTGCACGAATGCTCTTCAGATGTCATTAGCAATAGAAATAAAGGGTCGTCTTACTGCAGCTGGGAAGAGGGCACCTTGCAGCGGTGCCGAGCGCAGCCGGGCTTCACAGTCCGAGCCATCCTGAGGCCAGGCGGATGTTAACCTGGCCCGTCGCCTTCATGTGGAGTAAGTGGCCTTGGCTTGTGCATGCGGGATGCCAGAAGGAAAGTGATCGAGAGGACCGAGGGGGACCGGCCTGGCGACTGCTCCGTCGTGGAAGTGGCCCACACTTCTTGCTTCACCAGTACAATATCTCAGCTCAGGGGACGCTCACAATGTAGTCTAGGGTTACCAGGAACAGAGGCCGTATTCGAAAGGTCAACAAATCGATACCACCCTTCAGAATACTGTTCTCTTTTTTTTATACAAAATTACTAAAAATAAAAGCTTACACAATCATGTGAAGCAAACACAGGCAGAATCATACAGAGAATCACACTGGGTTAGTATATGAAAGGTGTTAGTTCTTGCTTCCTGGTATGATCACTCAAATTAAGGAGGTAAACCCTTAGGTAAATAACCCACAGCAAAACTAGATAGAGAATTTGGGTAGAGGGAAAGAAAATTTAAAATTTTAAATTACTTTCTGTTAATGCAAATCTACACATTTGATGCTCAAATAAGATTTCCCAAGGAAGAGAAATTGACTTCTAAATACCATTCAGATTTATATGCATATATTAAAATTTTTGCTTAATCATATCCCTTGAGTCACATTGGAAATATTGTCAGATAAGATTTTGTGTTTTTTTTTTATATTTTGAAAATTGTAGACATTAAAATGTACATATAATCTGGGAAATACAAATAAACCTGATTACCTGCACCTAATGCCACCGAAAGTATGACCCCTCCCTTCATAAATCTGATGTTATCTGAACTATCAATTGCACTGGTCAAATTTGTGAGGACTCAATGAATTTATGTGTTTTTGTGACTGTTACAGTTTAGTAAGGAAGATAATTTCCTATGCTATTTTTACACAAGGTATGCACACATATGCTTAGCATTTTAAGAATGTAGTATCGATAGGTATTGGATGGGAAAGTGACAAGAGTATATAAAGTCTTTTGGACTCTTCTATTGTTATATTTCTAGGATACATAGTGGAGGTAGATCCTGAAGAAAAGGAAACAAGTATTGAACTTGGAATTGCCAGGCTATGGCCAGGACGGCCTCTTGGGAACGGGCTTTGGAGGTGCTCCTCCGTAGGCCCCCTCGATCTCTTCTAACTTCCCTGGCTGTGCCAAGACCACAACCTACTGTCTGTGTTTGGGGCCACTTCCCCAAAGCTGCAATTTCAGTGCATGGGTTTGGGGGAGGAGGAGGCATCGCCCCTGAGGAGCAGGCTGGCTGGTCACACAGGCGGCTGGTAAGCCTCGAGTGTCCATTTCCAGGTACAGGCTGCCTTTACCCCAGCCCACCTGTGTTGCCCAGCTGACAATTGGTGCTCTGAGTGTTGACATGGCCATGCACATTCTGGCAATGCTTTGGCCATGAGTAATAGAGTCTTGGGTCTCCGACCTCGTAGTCTTGTGTCTTTATCGGTGTCTGTGAAAGCACGGAAGGTAGCTTCTTAGCTTGTGGTAGGGTAAAGTCTCACCCTTCGTTGTCTCAGCGAGTACCACGGGCTGTCAGACAGTATTCATCTGTACAGTGAATTTGTGGGGATAATCAGTTAGAGACGTGAGGAGCCAGAGGTAGAGAAGGCCCGCCAGTGTCGCAGGAAGAACAGGGCCAGGAGCAGGAGTTCTTGGGAAGTTAATGATTTCAGAGGTACATATTAATATTTGCTTCAGAACTCTCAGACTTGTCTATTAATTTTGATATTTTTTTGTAGTTAAAAACTCCATTTTGCCTAGTATAAAGGAGAGGTTAAAGGCTCACAATGGTGAGACTTCCTGAGTTTCTGTGATGAGAAGCTTGTGACATGAGTCTGTCTAAGATGATCAAGCTTACCCACCTGACTACTCCCATCAAGGAGGGGACATCGAAGGTCTTCATTCTTTCATATCAAGGAATTTAAACTAAGATGAACTAGTATTTTCTTTATTCTCTATGACCCGAATGGTGATTTTTCTTTCCTGTCTGGCTTTAGTGTAATTTCTCAATATATAAAAATAAATGGTCTTGCATAAATTTAATTGATTTAACTTAGGAGCTACGATCCTCTTTTGGTAACTGGTAGGTATTAAACCCCCATTCTGGGTTTTAGAAGCTCCTTCCTTTGTTCTCTTGGGTATAGCAGGAAAATGGACTGTTAAGTGGCTTTCACAGACTCTACCTGAAGAGAGATTTTGAGGTAATTTATGTGCCTTGGAGAGCAGTTAGTGTTCTGCTTGCTCTAAGTATGAGTCATGATTAAAGCCGGCAGGGGATTGATGTCACTAATGACCAGTTAATTAGGGGCATCAGACAGTCCTTAAAGGAGATTTGGAGTATGTGATATCATTAGGCTGAAATGTAATTCCCTAACTTTATTCTTATTAAATTGACCAGGTCTTTCTGTCTTTTGGTATGTGTGTTTTTAATTAACACACAGCATATATTTCAGGACACTGAACAACTCTTGAAAATGCAATATAGCTTATGCTGCTGTGGAAGGTGGAGCTACTAAAACTGTGCTCGTCTATTTTTGTCAATTACATTGAATTTACTTTAAAGCTAAAATGATGGACTAATGCTTCTAAATCTGGGAATGTTATAGGATAGATACTAATGTTTGGTCTCATACAGTATCCACAATGGGTGTGTAATTTCCATGAAGTCTGATCAATTCACATGTAATCTGTAGTTGGTTGAAATACTGTTTTTTCCTTGACAGGGGTGGGTAAATGTAACTTCATCAAAATATAAAAACTAATGTTATGACAATCAACCAGTCAGCATCTTATAGAGATAAAATGTATAAACAAAAAAATTCTAAATATGTAAAAAATAGATTGTGAAAACTGAAGTCATGTATTTTTGTCAGCATGTAGACTCAATATGCACAAAACCTGAGTGGATAAAGGAAGAATTTAAGAATGTTATTAATATTGTCTTTCAATAATTTTGGTTTTGGTGTTATTGTTTGGTGTATTTACATGATTTGTGGTTCAGAGAAAGAAAGTGACAAGAGACAGAGAATGAATGTCCTTAAATGCATATTCCAGGAGACCTGCGTATTCCCTATGTAAGTGATATAGTTAAAAGGAATTATGGACAATATTATGCTTCCTTTAAGTACCTGTAAATAACAATTCTGTTTTATGTAAGAATTAATTTGCATTATCGATTGTATCAAGGGATTGCAATAATTTCAGAAGATCTCTCGAAAATACGGCACCAATACCTAATTAAAACAACCAAGGGAAAACAGTAAATAAAGGTTGTGTGTGTTACTCTTCCAGAGAAGACCTGGAATAGTGTCCTAACTCAGTCAAAGTCTGTGAGCCACAGGAAAGGTGCTCACACAAACCCCCCTGGATGTTTGCTTGGAGAGCATGCTGATACTTTTTCTGCATGCTCCTTGGGTGCTGAGGACTAAATGGTGTCACATTAAATTGGCAGCAAATCAAACCGTATCCTTGAATACGGTAGGCAGATATTGGCTTCTGCTCCTGCACACTTTTGATAAGCCCTAGGTACTTTGGTGCTGTAGTACTGGAAACAGGCATAGAGCTGGAGGTATAAACCAGTTTTTACATGGAGTAGTGACTGGAAATTTGCTCCCACATTGGAATAAAACTATGATGATTCATAAATAACATGTTAAAAGGGACAAAAATCATTGATGTTCAAAAGCAATGCACTGTGCTGTATTTTGGATATTGAATATCCACTGAAGGCCCACATATTCTAGGTCTCTGGCACTACTGGGAAGTGGTTAAATCTTTAGGAGCTGTGGTCTAGTAGGAAGAAGTTAGGTTATTGGGGGTTTGCCCTTAAAAGGGGTAATATTGGGTCTCTGGATCCTTCCTGTTCCTCTTTCTGCTTTCTGGTTGCCATGAGGGCAACGGGCATCTCCTGCATGTGTCCAGCCAGGTTGGACTGCCTTGCCACAGGCCCAGAGTTACTGGGAAACCTTCAAAACTGGGAGCCAAAATAAAGGTTTCCCCTAAGTTGATTCTGTGACAGCAGTGGAAAGCTGACCAGCACACACTGTTTAAAGTCCTATGAGACTAAGTACTAAGCTATAGTAACATGTGCAAGGGAGTTTTTTGGGGGTGGGTATGGGGCTCTTGGAGGGAGGAAGAGCAAAAACAATGAAAGAACTGGAGACACTGCAGAATTCTTCCGACCCGGACGCTGTTCTGAAGCCTGGGAAAGGCAGCGAGTAAGAGGAAAGGCTGTGTTGGCAGTCTACCATGGCAGAAGTTCTAACAGAGTCTTGACCCAATCAGAGCAGAGTGTTTAAGCCTAAGTTGACTGCCGGATGGCAGGAGGGAGCCATGCCATGCAGGAGACAGGCTGCCTGAGAATCTCTGCTATGCCAAATCATTGGCAGAGCACAGCTCGTAAGAAGCAGAGTCTTGTTGTTAACATCATGATGGATTCAGAGGAGCGTATCTGGTGCTGCCTCTCAGCTATGCTTCCTGCAGCAGGTCAGCTGAGTGGTGCCTCATCAGGGTCACCACTGACCCCTGACCCCCCCACACGCACCTGTGCCATGCACATCTATTTCTCTGTTCAAGTCTGGGAGCAACGCCTACATGGAAGTGAGGAGGGTCTTGCAGCCCCATTATTGAAATAAATCTTGGGTATACCTAGTACTCACCCTTTTCTTCTTTGATTGCTTTTTCTTAATTCCCCCTTCCCTCAACTATGAGCCAAGTGGTCTGAACACTTTCCAACACTTTCCAACTCTGCTGGTTGTCCCTACATGCATCCTTTCAGCAATGGCAGGGAAAGGGAGTACTCGAAATGCTCAATTGGCCGTCTCAGTTTTACAAGCATTCCCCCCTGTAAGTATTTTGGAAAAGCAGGTTTGTCTGCTCCTGGCAATGAGGGAACACATTTCCTCCCAATTTCCTGGCAGCGTTTTTAACTTGTAGTTCAATGAGTTCCTTCATAAGTCCTCTGACAACAATGTTTCTCCTTTGGGTGTGGGGACTCCAATTCTGCAGACCCCAGAGACATAGGGATAGGAAACACAAACGCCCTGTGTGGTTTGGTGCAAGTGATGGTCAGTAGAATCACTCACATGACTACCTTTTGGTTCCCAGATTCAAGTTTCCTTTTACTGAGCCCAAAGCACCACCTAGAAGTCTTTCATGTAAATACACATACGTCCGCTGAGGGAAAGCCCATGTCTGTTCAGAATGCTGCCTCTGAACCAGCAACTTGCCTACATCTTTGCAAGTCCACTCATTCCCATTTTCCCAGCTACGATGCAATGTTAGCTCTCCTTTATTATTTTGACAGGGGTGCAATTTAACCGCTTCCTCAATCTGATGGGTATGACTCAAAGGACAGGAAATTGCTAAATTTATCAATCCCAGATGTACACTGGGCACCTGCATGGACATACTGGAACTACTGTGAACCACAAGCTAGCCAGGCTTCAGCTGGGGATATGAGAAGGGGAGCCATATGAACACTTAGTGGAACCTTTGAAACAATGGTGAGTCGGTCCAATCTTCTTAAAAAGGCTGAATCCTTTCCATTTCCCAGTGTATGTTCACTGGCATAAACAGCCATAGATCCCCTTGTGATGGGTTTATCTAAGCACTGTAGAATACATGTGCAGTGCAGGGACAGTTGTGTGCTTGGACGAGCGGGATCCCTTTCTCAAAGTTCTCAAGAATAACTGCAGGATGTGTATGGGAGGCAGCATCTTGAGACAGGAGGAGGGCCTACATCAAAGAGCCTGGATTCTGCTCCCTCCTAGAACGCAATTCCCTGAAGACTTCAGGCCACTGAAGCACAACTGTCCTAAGTAGAAAGCCCAGAGTGGCCTGCATTTCAGGGTCTCTCAACCATGGCACAAGTGAGTCACAGACACCTAACCTCAGGTGAGCTTGAACCTTGGGGACTACGTCACCACCAATCCCACTGGGCCGTTGCCCCTTGTCGCCTCCTGTAAGAAAACCTGCTTCATGCACCTTACTGTGTGTACCTGGAAGAGGTCGAAGAGGGGGACGGCATAAATATTTGGGCTGCTTTGTACTAAGGAATATAAGTTTAAGATAGGTGTCATTAAACTAAGGCTTGTGGACCAAACCCAGCTAACCTTTTTTATATGACCCAAGAGCTACAATTATTTTTTTTCCTTTTACATTTTTAATGAAGCAGAATACAATGAAGGAGGAGGAAGAGAAGGAATAGGAGGGAAGGGAAATGACAAGGAAAAGCAGCAGCAATGACAATGATACTGCACAGTTTTAACATTTATATTTACTTCCTGGTTCAGTAAAGAAAATGTCACCTCTACCTGGTGGAAAGGGTCAGGATCTCACGGCCAGTCTCACAGAACAAGAAAGCAAGCCACGAGAATCTCATCTTTATGGAAAATAAACATAAATGAAAATAAATCTGTGGAGAAAACACATCATACCAAACTCAGGAGATCTAGGTAAGGCAGACATTTAAGAGAAATAGATATTTAAGAACCTCTATTAAAAAGAGAAGAATTTCAAATGAATTACCTGAGAGTAACTGCAATTTGAGACACTGGAAAAAGATGAGAAAACAAAAATAAGCAGAAGGAAGAAAATAATAAAAACTAAGTAGAAATCAGTGAAAGATATTTAGAAAAATGTGGGGAAATTAAACATCAAAAGTGTGTTCTTTGATATGAACAAAATCAATGCGACTTTGGCTAGACTGATAAAGGTAAAGAGGGACGAGGTTGAAAATAGGCCCAGAAGAGAGACAACCTTTGAAAAGCCATGTTAGAGAGTATCAACCACTCTTCACAACAAATCAGGTGGCTTAAATGAAGTATCTTCCACCAAGAGTTAAAAGCTGGTTCAGAGAAATAGCCTGAACAAGGAGAGACTGGTCCAGTACTTACACACACCCCACAAATAAAAGGCCAGGCCCAAATGGCTTTGCTAGTGAATTCTACCAAGTATTTACAGAATAATGTCATTCAAAAATCTCCCAAAAACAGAAGCCCGCGCACATTTCCCGATTTTAGAACTTCCTGTAGCACTGCTGGGATCTGCACAGCGTGGCCCAGGCTGGGGCAGGTCCTGGAGTCCAGCACGAGGTAGAGGAGCTAGCAGCACCTTCAGGGTGAAGCAGCCTGGGCAGGGACGCAGGCAGCCTGGTGAGCACAGAGCATACTCCGCGGGCCTCCCTCTCCAGATGCCGTCCGCTGAGCACCCCTGAGGCCTTCAGCACCATCAGGCCCTGGAAGCACCCAGTAAGGGGCTGAGAGCCTGCCCCAAGGAGGCTGGGTCCCTGAGGACCAGGGGAAGCTCGGCCCTCCCACAGTGCCATGGGAATGGAGGCTGCGGCGCCGGCCTCGGAAAGCACTGTGGCCATTCCTTAAACTGCGAACCGCAGTGACTACGACCAGCGATTTCACTCCACAGACACACGCATAATGCATATGTGTTTATTATATATGTACTATACATATGTAAAATCTTCAATAATATATATGCATTAATTTATGTAGTCTGTTGTGTGCCAAAAGTAGATATTCATTTAAGTCAGAAAAACGAAATATGCCATATTTCACACAGTTGTTCAGTTTCTTCCCTTCTAATCTATTCTGAGTATTATGGAACCCTTTGAACCTTGGAAGATTATTTTACACAACTTGATACAATTGATTGTCTTATCACTACTTATTCTCTCTCTCTCCTTCCCTCTCTTTCAATAATAATAATTTAAAATTTAATTCATTCCCTAAATGTGACTTTATAACATTTCTGTAAAATGGAAAGCAAACTCTGTATGTATGTAAATATACACATATGCATACTAAAGCACAGATATGCATTTATATATGCATTATTTAGCAAAATACATACATAACTATGCTTATTCACATATAGATATAAATGAATAAGTTATATAAGAGATATACACTTGTGTTGTATTAATGGTATTGCTGTAGAGAATTTAGTGAAGAACTTGGGATGTTTGTTAGTTGCCATTTCCTATTGTTATTGTAAAATGTCTTCCTTTGAATATTTTACTCATAATTCTAGATTGTGAGGAGCTACTGAATGCCAAATATATTATCCAAATTATTGTTTTGAGCCACATTTGCTGAAATAATAAAAACACTGGCATTTTTTATAAAAAGTTATTTATCCAGATTTGAAGAATAGATACACATATAGGTCACTGTGACAAAATGTCAGACACAATTGTCCATAATAAATCTATCACTTTTTGTGGTTGGGGCCACATTCTTCATTTCCCCTTCAAAGAAATGGAAGACTTTTACAAAACAAACTCTATACTTAAGATGATTTCTTCTGTCCATATAAAATCTGTGCCACGGAAGAAAGGACTGTCACATTCTCCTTTGTCAGGGTGTTGATAATCTCTGCATCTAGTCAGATCAGCCCTGCTTTAAAATTCTTTGACGGCTTTTCAGCAGTGGCGTGCTCAGGTTTGGTCATGCCAGTTGCCATGGCAACCACAGGCCTCAAAGGCTGGTGTGAGGACAGTCCAGCTGTTAGGATGTGGCGGGCTCCTCCATCAGTCTCTCCAGCCCACCCCTGCTGGGGCGAGAAAGAGGCATCAAACGTGACCTCCAGTGGTGTGGACATGGGGGGCACTGACTGTGCTCTTGCAGATATGGAGACCTGGGAAGTTAGTTGTGAGACATAAGCCTAGCTTTCAGTAGATTATTTTTTATTTTATGGAAAATAGAAAGACCCAAATCTAAGCGACATATAAGGAAAACATATGGAAAGAGAAAATTTCTAAGTATGAAAAGGAGAAAGCTAATAGGAACATTTCAAATACTTTCCTAACTCAAAAACTGTATTTAATAAATCTCTGAATATCTCCAATAGTATGATATATGTTTTTGTAAAAAAAAAAAAATAAGGTAAATTTTAATGACACTAACTATATTTGTAGCAAAATTCACTCTTTGGTTGTGTAGTCCAATGAATTGTGGAAAATACAGAAGATAAATGTCCCCACAATCAAGAAAAAACATTCAATATCTCAAAAACAATTTATCTTGTTCTTTCCTGTCACTCCTCATTCCAGCCCTGGTCAGGAATAATCTGATTCCTGTATGTTCTGTCTTTTCATTCTTAGAATTTCTGCTAAAGGTCATATTTTCCCAACACGTCTGAAATCTGTGTTGTTCCACTCATCAGTGATCCACTCCATTTTGTTGCTGGATAAATATTTGCCTGTGTGGATATGCCTCAATTTATCGCCTTTGTAAGCAAGTGGATGTCTGCTGGTTCTCTTCTGTGACTTATAAATAGGACTGTCACAAGTATCCGCATAGACATCTCTGTATGCTTCATCTTCTCTCCGAGAAATATCTGAGTCTTCGGTGGGCACCACTGCATTCCCATTGGCAATCAGGTTTGGTCATGCCAGTTGCCATGGCAACCACAGGCCTCAAAGGCTGGTGTGAGGAAAGTCCAGCTGTTAGGACTTGGCGGGCTCCTCCATCAGTCTCTCCAGCCCACACCTGCTGCGGTGAGACAGCGACATCAAGCATTCCACTTTTTTTGCATACGTTTAAGCATTTGGTGTCATCTTTTTTTTTTTAATTTAGTTTAACTTCAGCCATTCTCATAGTTACGTAGATGTTTCATGGTGACGTAGATGTGAATTCTCCTGAAGAATACTTGGAGAGCGTCTTTCTGTTTGTTTGCTCCAAATTCTGTCTTCGATATAGCATTTATTCAAAATTTTAAATAAAGTTTCTTAGTTTTATATATTATAAATACAAAGCTTTTATCTGTTAGATGTTTGCAAGGATTTTCTGCAAGTCAATCACTTGTCTTTTAGTTTTTAATGTCCAGACAAGGGTTTAGATTCTGATGAATCTATTGTTTTGAGACTCTGCTTTTTATCTACAATCAATAAAATGTTTGTCTCTCTAACTTTGCAAAGACTTTCTCTTAAGCTTTCTTTTGGAATATTTATCATCTTAGGTTTTGCTTTCCCTCAAATTCATTTCAAGGTGGAATTTTATGAGATATGAGAAATGGATTGAGTTTTATTTATTTGCATATGGAAATCTCTCTATTCTAGTACACTTGTTCAAAAACACTACCTGAGTGTTGAAATACCTTTCTTGAAAGTCAATTAATCATTTTTATGTGGGTCTATTTCTGTATTCTGCATCATCTGCTATCCATCTACAGGTCTATCTTTATTGAAACATGTGAGTGCTATAATGTCATTCTACTCTCGAAACCAAATACTGCAGAGTCCCCAACTTGCTGCTGGTTTTCAAACTGTTCAGGGTATTTAGGCCTTGTGCATTTCTACCACACTGCAAAATATGCTGGAAGATTATTAAAAATACTTTTGGTTGAAATTATATTGCATCTGTGTGTCTTAAAAATCTTTAGTTTTCAAAAGAATTGTATGAATGATAGAATGGTTTAGGATTGAGTGAATAAAATATACATTATAATTTAAAAAAATGAATCTTAGTTTTCTCTTAAGCATAGTATATTTCTCCATTAATTAAGATCTTCAATTTATTTTTCATTTGTAGGAGTACATATAATGTATACAATTAACAGGCTTATCTTTTTCATGTTTAATACAGATGCAAATACTATTCTTTTAAATTTAAATTGTTAATAATGAGCTGTTAGTATAGAGAAATTAAAATAGTTTAAAATATTTATATTCTATCTTGAAATGTTGCTGAGTTCATATGTTAGTTATTTTAGGTTTGTTGTAGTTTATTGACTGTTTTCTACAAGGACTAGTGTGCCACCTTCATATATGGACATTTGTTATTTTTTCCTTTAAAACCTGTGTACCTTCTTCATCTTTATTTTTCCAAATTCCTCATGTTTCATCGGTCTCTTCCTGCAGTGTGGTGCTGGCGGAAGTGATTCCAGTGAATACCTTTGCTTTGTTATTTATTTTAGAAGAAACATGTTCAAGCTTCCACCATTAAATATGATATTAGTCACAGGTGCTTCTCTGTGCATATTTTACAATTTGAGGACATCTCCACACAAGTTACTGATAGGTTTCTGTCTGCTCACCCAGAGTGGATATGCATCCTTGCAGCTAACAATTTTTGTCTGTGTTATATGTGATTGCTTCCTCCAGGTCTCTTCCCTTGCTGTGCTTATTCTCTGCATGCTCTGTGACAAATGTATGCCTTTCACCTCTTCTTACAATGTCTTATTTACTTAATTATTAATGAAAGGAGGTTATTTTTGAAATTACCTATTTAAATTTGCCACTTCCCTTTCATTCAGTAATCTTATTATGGTTTTATCTCTCCATTGATTGAGTCCATGTTGTTCTATAGCTTGAAGAATTTACAGAAAATCTGTTTCCAAGTGGGTCAATTAAATACATAAAATTGTTCATATTATTCTGATGGCCAATTTACTACAATCTATTCAGTGTACAATAAAAATGTGTAGCAAAAACTATAAGCAGATATTTCAAAATACTATCAGCTAGAGAGATCAAATAAATGTTGGTCAAGGCTGGAAATGAAAATGTCAGGTGAGCCAGGGTGGTCACCACACCTGGAACCCCAGCTAGCGCACACTGGGATTCAATCCCCAGTACAAAAAAAGAAAAAAATAAGAAAGTCAGTTTAGCAATGCTACTTTATAATCCCCTGTCCTCCATGTATGTGAGGCATCCTCATAGCCTTGTAGAAGTGGGTTTTTCTTTTCTTTGTGTTTCTAATATATTTTATGTGTAAAAAGTCAATTTTTATTTTTAATGTAGCACACAAGAAACTTTACTTTCTTCTTCTATATTGCTTTTACTTACACATAAAAATTATGTTCATGTGAAGACATTTTAATATGTCTCTATTAAAGGAATGTATTCTATCAATGAGTAGAAGATATACATAAAATAATTGATATACTACTACTTTTAAAAAGAAGAAAGAATTGATGTTTCTTTTCAGCCCTTGCTAATCTTCAAGCACCACTAAATCTCTACTACAGTTCAGTTTACCAGATTTAATTTGTATAAAGTACAATGAAAACAATTTGGGAGACATTGGGGGCCACTTACTTTTATTTTCCAAATTAATTTTCTCCTAACCAAAGCAGAAAGAAGAGAAAAGTGAAATGTGCAATAAAAGTAAATCTGATTTTTAAAAATATCTTCATAAAACCTCAAACTTGCTCTCTGGAGGCCTTTTTAGGACTGCAAAGTGTGGTTTTAAGGCAGGAACTTTCTTTTCATCAAAATTTTAATCTAAAAAGTTCAGGCAACCACCAACAGACAAATAAACAAGTAAGCCCCAGGGAAAGACTGCATAATTACAAGTGCTCAGTCTGTGAGCTATTTCCACACAGTGACACTCAGTTCCCCGAGGACTTTTCACACCTGCTTACCCAAATAAATAAATGTCCATTATATGTTATTTTTCCTGTGCCCCTTTAGCAATAAATCACTAGCCTTTTTGTTTAGGAGTGTCTTCTTTTTAATGAGGTGTTCCTGTTAAACCTAACCTTCTGTCAGCATGTGCAGAGAGGGATTTCAAGATGCTAAGTAATTTTATAAGCTTTTAAAAAGATTCTCGTTGTATAATAGCAATTAGTTTTGTTTAACTATGATCACTTCTAAAACGTTTCATCTTTTTTTTTTTAAGTTTTTAGTCTGTTTTCATTTTCTCTTTCATAATTGTGGACTCCACCTCATGCATACTACAAAAATACAGGGGAAGTTTATGGTTATGCAAATGAAGATACAATAAAATAAAATTACTACCGCCTCCCCCATGCTTCCTTCTGAAGCAAAATGGCAGCATTAAAGTCTTGCTTGCAAGTCAATATGCCAGTCAATGTGAGTCAATTTATTAGTTCTTCCAAGTTATGTTGTCCATGGTATTTGGTGTAAGATTTTAACATCATGCATTCAGAAAAAAGCTGTTAATACTTAAAAGGGATTTCATCATTATGCTTATAACTACTTTTTAATTCTATGAACAATAATTATTTTCATATCTAATACAGTAAAAAAGGAACATTTCACCATGGGCTGCTAACCATGGGTTACTGGTTATTATGGTTTTCTACCCCAAGGGCAAAGAGATAAAAGGACATACAAATTGTGAGTTTCAAGATAGTTTCTGGTGGATGTAACAAACAAATATTGTCCACTTCATTATCAATGTATAAAAGATGTTGTAAAATTTATCTTTAAAATTTTGCTTCAAGACTTTAATTAGTACTAAACGAGGCCATAACTTGGCAGCCAATTCCCTAGGCATTAGAAAATTGTTTACTGTGTTTTATGTATTTATTCACAAAAATATCATGTTGTAGTAAAGCGAAGTTCTGTGCCATTCATCTTCCATATAGAGTAGAAATTAATAGAAGACAGAAGAGAATAGATACACCGGCATAAGCTTTAGATGTGGAATCATTCCATGATTGCATATCTTTGATTGCTCAATTCCTGAAATTATTTAGTAAAAAACGATACCAAGATCTCTGATTTGGGTCACATTGATAATCCAACTGGTGCTTCACTATAGAACACATTTATCTTCTTGGTTTCTTCTCATCAAAATAGAGATATCAATTCTTACATAATTTTGTTATACCTTGTTCAGTGTATGAAAATAAATGGAGGATACTGATATCATTAAATGTCTTAAGGAGTTCATCTAGATGAGAATGTTACATATTTTATATGTCTACCACTCTATTAAGTGGTGATGAAAACAGGCAGAGTCTCACGGTGCTGTCCGCCTTCTGTGTGTTCATTTGCCATTTCTGGATATTCCTGGTGAAAGGTCTCCTCTTGCCTTTTGCTCATTTTCTGGCTGAATTGTTTGTTTTACTTTTGAGGTTTGAGAGTTATTTATATTTTTCAGATACTAGCCTTTTGTCAGAAATGTGACTTTAAATATTGTTTCCCAATAGGTATTTCATATTTGCATCCTTCTTTAATGGAGTCCAATGTATTGTTTCTTTCATGAACCATCCATGCTTGTGATGACAACCCTATGCATTCTGTCTATCCCTAATTTCCATTATTTTCTTCTGCTTTGGTGTTATACTTCATATTCTATATATCATTCTGTGATCCATTAGTGTTCATTTCTGTATGAAGTATGAGTCAGGTCAAAGTTGACTATTTTGGCTAAAGATACCCAAATGTTCTGGTGTCATTTTGGGAAAGTCTATTTTTCCTCCACTGAATTGAATTACTGTCGCGACTTTATAAAAAAATCAGTTAGGCATATTTTTATGATGCTATTTCTACTGTATTGACCTATGTGGCTATCTTCTCTAGAAATTCTTTCTATTACTCTGGTGATATAATAACTCTTGGAATCAGGTAGATTGATTTCTTCCACTTAATTCTCTTTTCTTCCTCCAAAATTATTTTAGTTTCTTAATGTATTTTTATATTCTTAATACATATAAAAAGTTAATTGACTTTTTAATAAACTTTATTTTAGAGTAAAGAGAGTCTCCACTCTGCCCACACACAGGTTCCTCATGGACAATCTCTTGCATGTTATAAATTTATCACATTGAGGAGCTATGGTGACACATTATTATTCCATGAAGCCCTCGTGGTGGCCTAATGTCCTTTGTGTTGCAGTATGACATCCACCTGGAGCACCACATTCCACCTGGCTGTCCCGTCTCCTTTGCCCCCTTTTGTCTGTGACAGTCTTACAGGTTTCCTTTGTGGTGAGCAGCTTTGAGAGTTCCTGTCGTGTTCCATGATGCCCTTCAAATGGACTTTGCCTGATGATGTTTCAGGATGACATTATCATTTTGGGTTTTGGGGAGAAAAACCACAGAGGTAAGATGCCCCTTTCTTTTTAAAGTGCCCAAATTATTGATGAGAATTATCGACGGCGGCTGCTGCTGGTGCACCTGGCAGAGGAAGTTCCTGGGTTCCTCTGCCCACTTTCTGTCTCCCCACCTCTCACTGTGCTAGTCCAAGGAAGTCACTGTGTGCAGTTCCGACTGTGGGTAGTCCTGCTTCACCTCCTCCAGGCCTGAGTAGCTCCAAAAGTTGTTTAGGATTTCCTTCTCGCTAGTTGATTTTCTTCAATTGTTTGTTGATGTGTGTTGAGCTCAAGGACTTTGATGTCACACTCTGTGTTGCAGTATAGAACTGCCACCTCCCTCCCTGGCAGGCCAGCTTTGTCCTTGATCCTGCACCCCTTAGTCACCTCCCCATCCTCGTTCTGCGTGTTGTTTGGGTTTGCTTTTCTATTTTGAGCACGTCCTTCCACTCTGTAGGACCTGGTGCTCCCAGCCACTGCCACCCTGTGCCTAGAGCCAGCCAGTTCCCACAGGAGTCTGCAGGCTGCTTTCTTTACTGAAGAATGGGATTATAAATTGGCTAGCATTTTTTATTGGTACTTTAGAAATAGACAAAATAGTGGGTATTTTTAATTAGAAAACACCACAAACTTCCTTCCAAAATGAGCACAATAGCTGGCACTGTGTCATAGGCCTCAGCAGTTAGGAAAGAAGCATGAAGGGATATAATAGAAGAAAATTCTATTGGAAACACATGTCATATGTATTGAAATTCAGTACAGGACAGTTCATTCTGAGTCTTTAAGCTGTTGAGAATAGAGACTGGCAAGGGGTGATCACAAGGTGTACATTGTTCATGAAAAGGGGCGCTCTCTAGCTGACCATGATCAGTTCGATTCCTGTACTCTACACAGGGAGAAAACCCCTGTGCCAGGCCTGCAAAGCCCATGCAGCTGGACTCCACTGGTGCTCTCCAGTTTCCCAACCCAAAGCTGCATTTAGAAATCGCCATATGCCAGCAGCCAGAGCCACAGCAAGTTCAGAGGAGTGCATCACCCATCAACGCCTTCACATTAACACAGATATTTGAGGATGGATTTGTTTCATAGCACTTGAAAGCATCTTTCCCCCCAAAGTTTTTTTTTTCTCATTGCAAAGATTTATTATTATTTAAAACTACCAAAACCCATGTGGTTTAACTTAGTTGAATCACAAAAGTAAGTTCTAAAATTATTTTATAAAATTCCCTTAACAAAATTTAGTCTTAAAAAAAAATCCCAGTATTTTTGTGTGAAATTCTAATATAATTTCTTAGCATTTCTATAGTTAGTTATATTTTAGCAATAACCTTATTTACTAAATTATATGTGAATATAATAAAATACATTTGATAATATAACTCAAGATAATAGGACTATTCCTTATCAAACATTCACCAAATTTGTATCAAATGATAGATGCCATCTAGAACATATTTATGTCTGACTGTATTTCAATAAGTTACGTCTCCTAGAAAAATATATTATCAAAGTTGCGGCAAACAAGTAGCAAACCAAAACAGAACTTATCTTCATCTTTAATATGGAACATTCCTCAAGCATTTTATTTACTTTAACACTCTCTGGGCAACTATTCTACTGCAGAAAATGTGCAAGACCCTGAGAAGAAGAAGGTAAACGTGATATGCTTACCACCTTGCAGGTTTGTGATTTTCTAGAAGGCAAGACATCACTGTATTCTATCAAGTGCTAACATCAATGCTGCAAAAAATTAATATAGAGCATATTTTATTAAATTAGGCTCAATTAAGCAACTTGATTTTGTTAGGAAGACTGACAAGATATTCTTACTGTAACACTCGACACCATGCAACTCTGTGAAGAATTCTCTAAACTGCCTGGTTATTGCTCTCCATTTAAAACACCCTCAGTAAATTTTGGTGCTCTTCCTATATCTGAGTCACTCATTTTACAATCTTACTATTTCAATTTAGGAGTTTCAGTGTATCATGGTGTTTAGCCCTGTAATTCTTCACCAATGCTGGAATCCTAAGCTATTGTGACCTTGAATAATTCTTCTAACACTGGTTTCAGTGTTGGTATCTCTAAAATGAGAGCACAGCACTCATCCTCCTGGTATTGTCAAGGTTAGTAATGATATTTTGGTGCTGTAAATGATCACTACGATATTCAAAGACAATGAGGAAAAGTAATTTTTTAAAACCTCCTAAACATTTCAGGATTTCACACCAGGCTCTGATAATAGGCATGTTTATTATAAATAGCAGAATAAGAGCCTATTTTCCTTCCTCGTATGTGAAATTGGTGAATGATGGAATACCTCTGTGGAATAGTCATAAAATATGGGAAATTTTCTATTTTTAGATACTTACATGTAGAACAGAGACTATAAATGATGTGGAAAGTCATGTGAGAACAGAATCTGATCTGCCCCTCAGGTGTTCAGCTCTATTTCACAAACACTTCTTTCTCATAAACCCATATTATTATAAGGTCTTAATCAGTTTTTAAATGTCTGTGTTAATTTTCTTAAGAATTATATACTGAGCATCCTAGCCTTTGGTTTATACTTAAATATGAGCTCTGAAAAATTGTTTATAACAGATTGAGGATTCACATTTCTTCCTTCTCTGTAATAAAGACATAACAGTGGGTTCTTTGTTCCAGTTTTGTCACTGTGTCAACCAATACTTCACAATTTACTAACACATTAGTTTGCCAGGCAGGTCCTTTTTGTATTCTATGTGAACTTAAGGTGAACCTGCAGCTACCTAAATGCACCAAGACGAGGTTCGATATGTAGGCACTGGTGTATTGATACACATGAAAGCAGCTGCACTATAGATTCCTCTGCTTTTATTGTGGAAGTCATATTCACAATTCAAGCCAGTTTCTTTTCAAAGTTAATGCACTCCAGTGGGTGTCAGGAAGAGGGACGCTGTGAAAGCTGTCATAAATCTTACAACCGTCGACAAGATTTTTGGCAATATGTGCATCCAAATAAAGAGTTTTTATGTTAAAATCTTTGTTTATAAGTTGATAAATGGCATATGTACTGAAACCCTTTTTTGTATCACTTTTATGCAAAACTGGCTTTTAGCAAAGAAGTGCATGTCTGTATTATCACAGTTTTAAGTAGGAAGCAGAATTTATGCGTGTGTAGATTTTCTTCCCTTAGGAATAGGGTAGGAATTTTTGCCTACTCTAATGACCAAAATGATAGCACAATACCAAATTCTTAAGACAGATTCAACAAGTAAAAATGGACGAATAATCAACTTATTGATTGATTGACTGAATTAATTAATTGATTAATGGTGATTAAATTTTTGCCAAAAATTTTGTGATCTATACATGATCTTGCCACATCTTACAGTTGACCTAGGAGGAAAATTCAAAATAGAAAAAGGTGGAGTTACTGTATTGCTGCCTCAGCATGTGCAGAAGGCAGGGTGAGTGGATCCAACACAAATATCATCGGTGAGAAAAGGCACTGCTGTGTGTGGTCACTTCACCAGTCACCTTGCTGCTGGCTCAGGGTCCACATGCAGAGTGGTCATGGTGGTGGGAATGAGTAGGGTGGATGGCTGACACTTTCCCTCCAAGAAAGGCACCAAGAGTGCCTGATTTGTCCACAACCAAGACCAATGCTGAGCTCTCAGCACGTCAGGTCCAACACCTCCTGACCAAAAGGTGGCTACGATCACCCAGGGCCACGTCCCTGGTAGACGAGGCATAGATTTTTCTTCACTGGGACAGACAGATGTTCTGTATAGGGAGCCACCTCCTTTCCCATGGCGCTTTCTGCCAGCTTTCCTCACCCCTTATGTCTGTGTGGAGAGTCCTTGCATTACGCCCGGCACGTTCTCTGATGGCAAACCTTATTCCACAGAAACAAGAGTGTGTTTTCACCTAAGAAGGCAGCCCTGGGAGCACCTTTTTGGAGTTTCTAAAATTCAATAATTTCCACTGCGTCCCATTGTGTTTCAGCCACTTTTGCAGTTAGAGATGTTTTCAGTGATAACTTAAAATTATCTCTATATATTTATTTAATAACTTTATGACATATCAAATTATCTCTGTTCAAATAAATAACTCTTGCGGCTTCTTTCTGCATGTGACCCTGACTGATACATCATATTTTAATCAGTAGCACTTTGGTTGTCATTTTATTGCACACACAATTATGCATCAATTGATGACAGCTTAAATTTTATGAAAGTGGCTACTTAGCATGGTAATACTAATTCAATTTTGCACAGTCGATTGATAACCTGAGGAACAAGTATATTCTAAATGCTATTGGAACAAATTTTTTCATAATTATTTTCTCAAAGATATGCTATTAAAATCGTAAAACATGACAGGAGAAAAGGACTAAATTTGAACTTCAAATTGATAAATTATTTTCTTATTTTTTAAAATGTAATTATTTCAATCTTTTTTTCCTGAAAAAAAAATCAGAAATATATCATAGCAGTTTTCAAAAACTGAAATAGTTCAAAAAGGAAAACAGAAAGGCAGAGTATATGGATCATTAGTAGAGCACTAACTTAACACAAACAGGGCCCTGGGTTCAATGCCCAGCACAAAAAAACAGAATAGAGAAATAAATTAAAAAAGTAAAGTTCTCATAAAGGTATATAAATTGTTGCACGTATTATTATTTAAACTTAAGGATTATTTTCACTAAATATGCAGACATACATATATACATAAATATTGGTTTTGTTGAATGATGATCATTAATCTGCTCCCAACCATGAAACCAAACCTCAGAGTCGTCATCCAGTCATATCTCAATTGTCTACTCAGAATAAAGCATCAGTGATATTATTCCTCCATTTCAATCATAAATATATTCATCTGGCATTTCTGATACAATGACATGATTTTATTTGTAGTGCAAAGAACGTGACTTAGTGAAACATATAGATAATCCAAAATTGTACCTGTTTGAAATTGGCAGTCAGTCCATCTTGTGCTGTTTAACAGAATACTTCAGTCTGGTGATTTGTAATGAACAGAACTTCATGATCACACCATTTGGGGACTAGAAAACCCCAGATCAAGGGTCTTCACCTGGGAGGGTCTTACTGTTGCATCCTAACCAGGTTCCAGGCGAGCAGTGGGGAGACAGGAACCCACTTGCAAAATCCCTGTTTACAAAGCACTAACCCTCCCCCTGAGGGTGCAGCCCTCATAGCACACTCATTTCTTGAAGTTCCCTTGTCTTTTACCGTTAGAATAAAGTAAATGACAAGTAAATGTCAACATGAATTTGGAAGGGACACACATTCAAACCAAAGTAATGATATAATGAAACTATATTTTTGCATTTAAATTTCAATGGGAAGGTTTCAGTAATTTTATTATTAATCATGATTGTTTGCAATACTATGTGTTTTCTTTACTGATATTGAAAACACTGTCAAAATATAGAAAAAAATGTTTAGTACTTTATATTCACTGCAGAACTGTGTTTTATTAACAATAGATGTGATGCAAACATTCTTCAATAGTAGATCATGCTAATGCCAGGGTTCAATTACTATCTAGGAAGTACATTCTTTAAGACATGCACAGATTATCTCTTAGTTTATATATATTACCTAAGGAAAAAATATTTTCTTACAATATATAGCAGAAGTAAGACAGCTATTCTTAATGGAGTACAACATTGAAAATGACACTAACCTTTGTTAGTGTTTGACATGCACTTTTGAAATTACAAATTTACCTTGGATTATTGATTAATAAATAGATCATTCATACAAAAATAAAATAGCAGTCATTGGTTTCATAAAGCAATTGGCATTTTTCTTCTTAGAGCATCAGGCTCTGACACAATTGAAGTTGCATTTAAATTTTACTTTATACAGCATTGTGCTTTGCCTTGCCTAGTCAAACAACCTGAATGCTGGGACAAAAGGTATGCTATTACACCAATTATGCACAAACAGTAATTACTGAAACTGACACAAAATCGTTGATTTGTAGGTGGCTGTGTTTCTCTAATGGAGCTTGTTAATGGAACTGAATTCTGTTCAGGAATGTTGTTTAATGCCACACCACTTTATAGTAGGCTTAATTACTGCCAAACATAAAACAGAAAACAGCTTCCATTGAGTCTTAAATTAATCAAACTGTTGCAAACTTTTTGATTTGTGATTCAATACAAATTGGAGAAAATAAAATTTAAAGTAATGCAAGGGCATCTGTATATTTTGGCAAGTAGGTTGATGGATTGCCATGCAAAGGAAATTAAAATATGTAAATCTGAAAACATCTTCATCTTACACAGCACTTCAAAATAAATTTAAGTCGCTGGTATTGTTTAATTTTGGTTAATTTCTTTTCTAAAAGTTTCCTTAAATCTAATTATTTAGCAGAGAATAGTTGATTCAAATCTATGCATTTTTCTTTAAGATGTTGTTATTTTATTTGTTTAGCAAATGTAGTTCCTATCCTTTAGAGACCTCGTGAAAAATGAAAATATCTAAATTTAGAACATAAATTTATATTTTACTCTTTTACAAAAAATATATTTATTTTACCCTTAAATATAGGAGTCAAATCATTGTACACTTTTGCAGTGCTCTTTATGCTGGACAATATATTGTGCCTATTGTTAAATGAGTATTATTTTATAATAGTTTGTAATTTATATTTTCTATATTATCTTGAGGATCTATTATAATTTGTTTAGCAAAATTCATTTCATTATATGTTTATATTCTGTTGCTCAAAATTTGTGGTAATGTTCTGGAAGTTTCCAAGTATGCTCATTTGCATTGAAGTTTTATAAAGTAAGGAAATAGATTTGAAGTTTCATTTTTGTTTTTGTGTGGATGTGTGTGTGTTTACCCATCAGATGAACACGTGGATGGTGTCCTCACTCAGGTTTCTATAACTAGCAATGTATGTCATTCCACAGGTGTTACAACATAAGTCAGTGCTGTTATTTTGTATCTCCAACTTTCTTTTTATCTCTGTATATATTCTTCCTATGTCTCTTAATGTTAAGGATACAAAGAGGAATAGCTGAGGCCATTTATTTTTCTTCCATTAAAAATACAATTTATTTTGCATTATATTCATGCTAAATATTTATTAGAAATTTTATTTATAAATATATGAATGGTTATTGGGAATATTCTTTAACCTTGAATATAAAAGATCATGGTGGACTCTTTTTCAGTACTGCCTATGCTCATGAAATTTTTGTTCTGTTTTGTTTTTCCTCTCATATCTCAAATTCCTGCCTGTTCAGCTGAGAGCTTTTCTTAGGGAATATCATTTACCCCTGTAGCAGATTTCATGTTTCACTCTTCTATTTTGTGTCCAATAATTTCTAAAACATCTGATTTGGACACCTGTGATTATCTCAAGAGCACCTTCCCCATCAATTCAATTATCTGGATCTTTCCGATTTTATTAAAATAAAATGGGTACACAGAAATCTGCCATTTCGGAACTCAACGCCACTGGTAACTGGCAACCCTGGACTGTCAGTCTCTGGGCAGTGTGAAGAGCAGGAAGGTCCCCGCACTCCCCTCTGGAGTCTGATGCCATTGGGGAATCGACAGAGACAAGGGCCATGGTCAGGGTACGGTGAAATCCAATTGTAGATCAAGCGGTATTTCTACATCTCTGAAATCCAGGGTCTATTTTCTCCCAAAATGCAAATGAGTGATTTTAACATGTGTGTGAAATTCTTTAGAAATAAGAAGGGGTTAGGCAGCTCTTCAGATATACACAGTGATCAGAATCAGGTACACCGCATACATGGCCCTATACCACTCTGTCTGAAGAGCATGCGAGTTCTAAATGTATATGAAGTCACTGAAGTTTAGTAGCTTAAGGTCTTAACATGCTTATGTTAAAATATGACCACTGCAGTCAGATTCTGTAGAAATGGCTTTCTGAATACCACAAAATTATTTCCTTAAATGGTTAATGAAACAAACACAGCAACATCTTTCATATTGTCCGTTCAAGGTATAATGGGAAGAAAACTAGTACATCTTTCCTGCAGAGGGAAAGATGATGTCCACCCAGTACCCATGAGGGTCAGCTTTTCTTTCTGTGGCTTTGGAGCAATCCTTCCATTATGTTTCAAAGTATTGTTCAGACAGTAAGAGATCCCTCAACCAGGAAGTCTACTCTAAAGTATTTAAACCAAATAATAAACATGATCTATGTATTTCATTAAAAATATTAATGAAATAACAAATAGTAATAACCAATTGATAACACAATCTGGGTAAATATTACCGAGGTACCATCTTTAGTATAGCTTAGTGTAATTTAGTGTATACACTAACATAAGAAAATAGATATTTTAAACAAGAAAATAGATAAAATATTAGCTGGTCATAAATATTTGTACAAATTTGTAATAGAAATATCAAAAACAATGATCGTAGTAAGGCAATTTATAAATATTTGGAGCCCAGTCTTTGTAAAGGAATAAAAGCTATCCAGATATTCTAAGTAGAATATAAATATTTAAGTACAATATCCATTTATAAATAACATTTTTACTTATTTATGGAGATATTCTTCATGCTAATGAAAATATTTAACAGACCAAATTTTTTCTCCTTCCTAAAACTATTCATTTATACTCCCCTCATTAAATATGGTTGACTTTTCAATTGTGTTCACTTGTAGTATTTGTTTTGTTGAATATGTAGCTTATCTCCCTAAGTTTGTGATTGTTGTTGTGGGTGTACACTTCTTTGTCGAGTTTTTGAAGTTCCTTCTTCACAGTTTACAAACTTGTCTAATTATCTGCATGGAACCCTGGGATTGGTATATAGCTGGAAAATAGTTATGATGGTCACAACCCATCCTGGTAAGTGATTTTGCTGTTGCTTCTTTTGCATCAAAACTGATCTTAAACATTCCACTTCATTTTACATAAAATCACAAAAATTTATGTCCATCTTAGTCATACAAACGACTCTCAAAGGATGGAAAAGATATGTTATCCATCTGGCATTTTATAAGTATAAATCTCTGGAGTTATCTACTTATCTCATTCCTTTATGCTCTCCTTGTGTGTATTTCTGTCATTCTATCATTCATTTCCTTTCTCAGAAAACATTTAAATGATGCCATGAGCTAAGAGACAATCCTTTACCACTTATAATACAAAGAGTAAGGCCACGCGTTGTCCTCTTCTCCTTCCTTTTCCTCTTCTGCTTTGAGACACTTATTGCCAAGTCCACACAACTCAGAACAAAATGATAAACAGATGTTATACTCTATGTAATTCACATCTTTTTTCATGAAAAATCACTTACTCTACAAAATTTCAAGAAAAACTACACACTAGACATTAAAAATACTAACAGGACAAATAATCCCAATATAGGCAACTTAACTGATAGAACAACATCATCAATAATGATTCCAATTAAAGGAGTATGACACAATTTTTTAAAAGACACTACACAGCTAATAACAAATAAATTGATAGTAAAATAATGACATTATTTTAAATCAAATGGAGGACAAGTGACTTCACCAGGCTTGTCAAAAATGGATACCCAAGATCACACACATATGGAAAGGTGGTTGGTAACATAACTTATAAGGAAGATACAGATTAAAATAATAATAAAATTGCACTGCACATCTATGAAAACAGTCAGAAATTTAAAAGACTGATGAGTAATAATGATGAGAATTGGGGAAGAGAAAAAGAAAAAGGAAGTCGATATAAGCAAGGTTTGCTGCTCTTGTCTTCAATCTGTTTGTATTTTCTCAGTCCTGAAGTTAAAGAGAACAAACTTTTGGTCATTGAAATGAGAGCTGGAAATGAGACTCACACAAGAGTCAAAATCATCAAGTGGAACATTTTATTAGACCAGAAATTGTCCTGCTTTTTTGCAAGTCAAACTTGAGATTCGCTCTAAATGTAACTTGTGAAGTTTCAACACAGACTCACATTCACAGTAACAAGACAAATGGCCAGCTTTTCTCTTGGTCAGCGCCTCTGCAGGTCTTCGGTGGCTACACCGCATCCCGTGCCAATGCGTAGCATCATATCCAGCACGAGTCCTGTGTTTCATGTGTGTCTTTGCAAGTCAGTATTTTCCCTTGTAGCTAAAGTTAAAGCTCAGTTTCTTCACATGAATAATAAAGATTCATACTGTAATCTACCAAGGGCTAAGAGATACTCCAGTGGTAGTGCAGGAGGCAGGTCTCGAGAGAAGGGTGCACGTAAGAGATAAATGGAGGCTTTTAAGATCTTTAGCTCCAGAATGGAAAGGTACTTGAGTTTAAAGCTCATTTTCGTAAATATCTTTGAGAATATTTCATTACCTGCCTTTCAGATTGAATTAGAATAAATGGCATCTTTATGCTCGGCTACAGCTTCTTCCCCAAATAAGCCATACGCTTAAGATGGTTTCGACCATCGCAAGGGATACAATTTACTTCTCAGTCTTAATCATTTCTCTCACCACATCAGGCAATGAACCTGAATTTTCAACTTCACAGAAGAAACTTTTCTGATAAAATAGGCAGTGATTGCTTGCACAAACTACATTTCTCTTTTGATTTGACTAAATCCTTAATCCCCTTTTTTGATGTGTTTTTCTAGGATTTTGGCTGATTTGGACTAAAACATTTCCATTAAAGGCTGGAAAATACCCTGATTACTTCACCTGAATTTTCAGTGGAGTCATATTATCTTTTCTGGTTTTAATTTGCAAATATTAATTTGATGCCATTAATTTTGCAGTCATACATTTTGTTGGTAACTGCCACCATTTTTTTTTAATTTTTTTTTTTTTTTTTACTTCTACAGATTACATTTTGATTCACTGTACACAAATGGGGTACATCTTTTTGTTTCTATCGTTGTGCACAATGTAGATTCATACCATTCATGTACTCATACATGTACAGAGGATAATGATGTCTGTCTCATTCCACCATTTTTCATAACCCCCTCCCTCTCACTTCCCTTTTATCCTCATGCATTTTATTATAATTTGGAAATTCTGTTTGAGAAATATACGACCAAATTACATACCCCTAAATAAATTCCTATACTAATAGGTTCTATTAGTACTATTTCAAGTAGTTCCTTAGTATGCATATTTTTACATACCTTTATTCTTTTTATATTTACAATAAATCTCTGTCGGGGAATTTTATAATCACTCATATTTTACTAATAAGAAAACTGGTAAAGAATGGTTAAATAACCCCATGTGGGGGCATATGCCTATAATCTCAAGGGCTCAGAGGCTGAGACAGGAGGATCACTAGCTCAAAGCCAGCCTCAGAAAAAGCAAAGTGCTAAGCAACTCAGTGAGACCCTGGCTCTAAATAAAATTCAAAAAGGGTCTGGAGTTTTGGCTCAGTGGTCAAGTGTCCCTGAGTTAATCCCCGGTACCAAAAAATGATTTGCCTAAGATCATTTCAATATACCGAAGTGGACTTTGAATCCTATGGTGCTTGTTAGGGCTTTGCTGTCTGTCATGGCTTAGGCACTAGGGCTACAGTGTTGGCTATGACCATCATGAACTCTCTCTCTGGAGCTGATGTTTAATTTATAGTTATCATTATGAATATTTTGCCTTTCATGTGAAAAGAGGAGCATTTGCAGTTAAAGAGCACACACACACACACACACAGACACACACACCATGGTTTTAATGTTGCCCTTGGCTTGACTAAACTTTCAATAGGTTTCTTTCCGTCTTGGGCCCCAGATCTCCCTTTCTTGTAGAGCATTTCATTTAGAAAATATATGAATGTGCATTCTTTCTCTGCTCCTGTAAAGCATAACAGGATCCTTTTTATTCAAACATATATTCCAGATTTCTTGCCAGATTTCTAACCCAGGAGTTTTGTCTCAGTGACTTGGGAGTTATCCTTTAAAATGTAACCCATTAGGAGAAAAGGCCCCTAACTCCAAGTCACTGAGAGGTGGTGGGAGACTGTCTTAGTGAGAATCCGTGGATGGTACAGGTGGCCTCACCTCAAACAACTTCCTTCCTAGCTCCTAGTGCTTTTACTAGCTCAGTCTACTGCTAGAAAATCCTCCTGTCTTGTTTCAGCAAAATTCAATCTCTCCTTTTGGAGTATACTTGAATAAAGTCTGGTTTGCCTGTTTGACTTCTCTTAAAGAAACTTTTCTTTGACAATACACGTATCTGTGTGTGTATGTGTGTGTGTGTTAATATATATAAATACATTTCAGTCATCTATTGACAGCATGCAGCATAATGGACTTATAATCATAGCAGCTCTCAATGTAGCTGCTCTATAGGACTGATTTATCAATGTGTGGTTTGAAAAACTTATGCACATTTCTTAAAAGTGGTTCCTAACACTAAAGTCCCACCTGTCAGCTAAACTTTATGAACATGGCACACAACACATAGGCATAGGCTGTTCAGTATTTAGAATTGACTCAATTCCAATGATAGAATTCACGTTTTTGGGCTTAACTATATAATTGACTTTATTTTTTATCATAATAAAATATGCTCATTCTTTTAAATATGTCATGTTACATCGACCTATATAGTCTTTTAAAAGCACAGTTTATTTTTTGTAAGGTCTCTTAAAGAAAAAGCTAAATTTAAATTTAATTCTAATTTTAATAGATTGTTAGATTTTAACATTCAGTTTACTTTATATTACATACAATTTTTAGAAATTAAAAGTTTGATAAAATAGTTATTGTTGAGATAGAT
Source organism: Sciurus carolinensis (assembly GCF_902686445.1). NCBI lineage: Eukaryota > Metazoa > Chordata > Mammalia > Rodentia > Sciuridae > Sciurus > Sciurus carolinensis. The sequence continues at coordinate 76,464,848 of NC_062227.1, read as the reverse complement.
ACAGATGTAATTCTCTAGGTTGGTACCAAAACCAAATGAATTTTTCAGAACAAGTTTGTCGAAATTTTGAAAATATTGTCAGGAAAATTACAAAGATTGCACTCTGATTAAAAAACAATCAAGGAAAATTATCACAAGACACAAACTCCCTTATCCCCAAGGACATATTTGCAAATGCTGTATTAGGTATAAAAAATAAGTAAGAAACTCATAAATTATAACATCTTTTCAGTGAAAGGGGTATGCACTAGCCAGGAAAGATATTTTTGAGAGAAATGTTTTACTTTCTTTTTGTAGGCTGCTTGTCCAAGTACAGAGGACAACACACCTAGAAGATATATTTTTGTCTTGCAACAAGAATTTTACTATTCAAATGAACAGTTTATGAAAATAAGCTCAATCATCATACCAGTGGCATTTAACAATCTAGAATTTGCTAAGCACCTGAATATTGCAGAACTTAATTTCATGATTTGTGAATATAATAATTGTTTGCCAGAGCATTTGATCAAGTAAATGGTTACATCAAATGAGGGGTTCATATCTACTCATTTTAAAAGACTTTTAAAATGGAAAAAAAAATTGTTTCAGCAACTTTCATAAAATTTGTAGACATTGTGTTTTTCATCAATAAGTACATTACCAAACCACATAAAATATTTAATATTTTTATTTGAAAAATACTCAGTTCATGCTAGGAAAAATAAGATATTGTATTTTCAATCTCTGATATTTAAATGAGTTTTTTTGTTTATTTTGTGGTGCTGGGTATTGAACCCAGAGCCTTATACATGCTAGGCAAGCACTCTACCAACTGAGCTATATCCCCAGTCCCTAAATGAGATTTTTAATCCATAACTTAATATCAATTCATTAGCCCTTAATCCCTGAGACTTGATCTTTAACTAGTCTAATCAGTGTGGAACTTGAGACCACACTTGTGGGAAACAAAACTGGACATGGAACAAGAACAAGGGCCACATTTTTTACTTTAAATCACTGCACATTTGTAAGAAATGGAATTTACACACTTATCTGATGATACTTAATGTTACATAAACAAAATGTTACACTATAGTGAGTTTCATCTATCAACTAGGCCTGATAGATAATAGGATCCTTTTTATTCAAACATAAAATATTAATAAAATATTATATATAATGAAAATCAAAAACAAAAAAGAGAAAAAAACTTAGGAACATAATTTCTAAACATACAAAACTTAATTTATAATAATTTTTTGAATTGTGAAGTAATAATTAGTTTAAGAAAATATTGAAAATAAAATGTGTCAAGATAGATTAAGTTTGTCAGATTTTTCTAAATACTTAAACAGTCAAATACTCAAACACCACTTTTCTTTCAATATGAGATTGAGTTCGTTCCATAGAATAATGTTCCATGAAACCTACATTTAACTATTTTAATTTCTTTACAATCACTTTATGGTTATGCCTTGGATATGTTGGGTTGTCTTAAATAAACTGATTTTTCCCCTGACTTTTATAAGAAAATTAAGAGTTGACACTGGTTTTGGAATATTGATTGCTAGTAGCGAATTCTATGCATTTTAAATATTGATAATTTGCATAATATTTATGAATGGATCTTCACATGCTTCATTTAATTACAAGGTCTTCATATGAACAAGATTAAGAGGTTGTGCATAACTACTATCTTAATTCGAAAATTTCTTAGTCTCATGAAGCACGATCATAGTGAGAAAATGTTAGCTGTGTAGTTAGCCAGCTTACAGTCTTCTGGTAGAGTGAGATCATTGGAAGTCATACAACATCCATGTAACAGCCACCTCTGCCCCTTCTCAGTACTCCTTCTGGGTACTGCTTGACTCCAGTGACAGCCCTGTAGCACCCTCTGCTCTGATCCCAGCCCAGCCCACAGAAGTAAATGGTGAGATCAGCTTTCCATTAATCCCCAGTGGGGTGACTTCACCCTGTGGATGGTTTCAGGACAGAGCCAACTCAGGGTCTGAGGTGGCATTGCTTTCTACTTTCCTTGATGCGGTGCTTCTCAGGAAATTCATGAGCTCATTTCTAAGACTAAATAGATTCAGAACAATGCAACGTTATCTACCTATTAAACAGAGTCCTTTACATGACAATATACAACTGAGAATTGTACGTTCATGTGTTACCATTATAGGTCCTGGTCTGTACTGAACTTCACCTACTCTAATTAGTTTTCACCAGTTTTATGTAGAGACTGAACTTTTATATTTCATTGTATTATGAACTTAATTATTTTTGGTACATAAAACATTCCACCTTATTTCATCACAATTTTCAATACATTTTTGTTTTAGTCAGCTTTTTCACTGTTGTGACTAAAAGAGCTGACCAGAACAATTTTAGGAAAGATAAGTTTATTTGAGAACTCACAGTCTCAGAGGTCTTGGTCCACAGAAGGCTGCCTCCATTCCTTAGGGTTTGAGGTGAGACAGAACATCAAGGCAGAAGAGTGTGGCAGAGGTAACCAGCTCACATGATTATCAGAAGGCAGAGAGAGAGAGAGAGAGAGAGAGAGAGAGAGAGAGAGAGAGAGAGAGAGAGGTCTCCGCTTGCCAGATACAAATATATACCCCAAAGCCACGCCCCCAATTTCCACCTTCTCTAGCCACACCCTACCCACCTTCAGTTACCACTCAGTTAATCCCTATCAGGGGATTACCTCATCAATTGGGTTAAGACTCTTACAACCCACTCATTTCTCCTCTGAACCTTCTTACATTGTCTCACATGTGAGCTTTTGGGAGACACTTCACATCCAAACCATATCAATAGTCTACTATTTTTTAAGATATTTGAAGTCATAAAATGAGTTTTTCGCAAACTGTTTGTAAACCATAAAAGTAAAAAAACAAACTGACATTGTTAAATTAAAACAAAAATATGATGCAAAATTTGTAGGTCCAGTTTCCTGCTCTGTTTCAACCTTAGTTTACTAGTGTTTTTCCCTTCTTTGCTTCCATTCTTAATTATTTTTCATGGTATCTGTTCTTCTACAATAAGCCCATCCACTTGGTACTGTCAAAAGTCCATTGTGGGGTGCAGTCTGATGATTTAAATTTAAACAATACTCTTCCAGGTTAGAGTCCCACATCCAGCCACACCAAGCCCAGGCCCTTGGGTGAGCACAGCTCCTGGCTGTTCAGGATACAGTATGGAGTCCATTCTTCCTCCTTCAATCTGCTTTTGAGAAGCCAAGATTGAATACTGGAGCAGCATTTGTTGACTGTGTTTAAGGTTACAGGTTTTGAAATGTAGACAGAATTATCGTTGTGGTGAAGCTCATGACGTTAATAATCAGCTTGTAAAATGACTGTGGAGGAACCAGGGGCTGGGCTGATAAGGCAGGTGGGTGGATCACACTAGTCTTACCACTTCGCTGGATCTCTGTGTTAGTTCTCCATTTCACCCCAGTATAAGGAGACTGTAGAGAAGAAGGGGGTTGTTGGAGGGGCAGGAGGAGGGGAGGATGCTGCCCCAGCGGGGAAGCGTGTGCTTCCCACGTTTGAGTGTGCCACAGACTAAGATCTGTACAACTAAAAACAGGGTCTGGAAAAGAGGTTGGAGGAGCACTATTGCAACTTCAAACCAAAATAAATAACTTATTATTGAATCCCTGATAGTGTACATTAAAAAAGTGTTTGAATAGAACAAACCAAAGCAAAGAAGAAGCATTCCCCTGCTTCAGGGAAGCTCCACACAGGGGCCATTATTCTGATAGTGTAAAATTCCAGCCCCGTGTCTGTGACTTGAGTGTTGATTTCTACCTAGAGAGCTTTTGATTTTGTTCTGAGGTAATGCTTCTCCCAAGGTAGAGTTCACTTGTAGCTTATTATAGTCAGTGATTTTCTAACTCGCCTCCAGACTGGTAATTACCTTGTTCTCTACCCAGCATCCATTTAAAGAAAATATTTCCTATCACTATTTCTGAATATATTGCTCTTTAACTATTCCTTTGGGAAAACAGAGATTGGTAAGTTTCGTTTTGTTTTACTTATATGAGTAAACCTAAATCACAAGCTAAAATAGCTTTCACTGGAATTCTTATATTGTTAGAGGATTCCAGGCATTTATTATTTCTATTGGTTGCAGAACAAATAGTTTTCTAAATTTCATTTACCAATCATTACTTATTTTATAATTAAAGTCATCTGTTGGAACTCTTTCATAAACACGAACACTTGAATTCCAGAAATACGGTATGACGCAATTTATTGTACTTCATTTAGTCTTTCATGTCAAATCTTCTTTGTATTAAAAAATTAAAATATTTATCACTAAAAATTTGAATTTGATATTGAACTTTAGATAAGAAAATAAGCACTACCTTCTCTGAATTTGAAGCTTAAAACCTAGAAGAGGAATCAAGGAGGCTGAAGTTTTCCTGTAAGGCAGTCTGTGTACTTAATAGAGGTAAACTGAGAACGCAGTAGGAACACCATGAGAAATTCAATACAGCTCCCACCATACAGAGCGGCTTCTGCGAATTCTGAAAGAGGACAGGGAATTAAATAGAGAAGTGAGTTGAGTTTAAGGTAGGGCCATTCTCTTGTCTGTGCAAACCAAAACTAGAAGAGAAATACAAACATGTATGAAACTTCCGATAAAAAAAAAAAAATGGAGTGTGTAACAGCAAAACTAGGAGGGATGCCTGGCAAATGGGGACAAAGCAGGTACCTTGGAGAAGAAGCTACAACTTGAAAATACGTGCAGGACCACACTGCTCCAAAAGGAGCAAGACCCACCAGAGTGACCGGTGGCCAGAGCAGGTAGACACCTAGAACAAAGAATGACCCCAGAAGGGCTGGCACTCTACAGGGAAAGTGATGTAGGATGGGCAGCTGTCAAGAAGGGTGCCTGGCTCCATGCAGGAGCAGAGAGTGCAGAGATGTGGTGGGTTGGTGGCTAGCAAAAACTGGGAATAATGAAAACACCTAGTCTGCAAAAATTAATTACTCATGTATAGTAAAAACCCTCCCCCTTTTCATCTCCAACTACAGTTCAGTCTATACCACAGACCTTATCCTCACTCAGGTTAGAACGTTTCAAAATAGAATGAAGTTTTTGAAATGTCTTGGGAAAATTCCCAGAAAGGAGCCTGAATCATCTCTGTTGCTATTAAACGTTTTTGTTTTTTGTTGTTTGTTCTGTTTTTCTAAATAAGCATATGGGATTAACAGACACTTACTAGCATGCATGGTTTCTAACAAGGTGTGTAATTATGTTTTTCTGCTCTCTGTGACACAAAGTGCATCACATACTCACGTAACAACATAGAGTAAACATATGGCAATTCCTATGCTATATGCTCCTCAGCTTAACAATCTTTTTTGTGTTTGCTAGTAACATCCTAGGAAAAAACTGGCTTTCAGAATTTCAAATGAGTAAAAAGTATGATAATGGATGTCATCTCATGTCCCAGATTTTTGCCTAAAGAGAGAACTGAAAGAGATTGCTAAATAAGTATATTCCTTTGTCACTTTGCATATAAGTTTCTGTTTAAAGAAATGCTACAACAGAAAAGAACATTGCTGGGCCAAAAGGAGGAATAATAGACAGGGGATTCTAGTACTGACTTGTGTATTTTAACTATGGCTGTTAAACCATAGATCTTTCCCTTTGGTTTTGCCAAGGGGTAGTATAAAGTATTCCTGAAAAAACATGAACCTGGAGATGGGCAGATTTAGATATAAAATCTCAGCTTTTCACTTCTCTATGTCATTTTATAAGGTTCGACTCTTCTTAATTTCACCAACTCTGATATGAGAATAACTACTTTATAAAAATGTCATGAAAGGAAATAATATATATTTTCAAGTATTTATATGCACATACACACATGAGTTGCACATCGATGTACCTTGCATTCCCTGTCAGCAAACAATCCCCTTGCATCTCCATGGTAACCCCAGCCTTTACTGCAGCGTCACTTTCCCAAGTGTATCTTTTTCTGGTGATCAACATCACTTTCTGGTGCATCTTCTGACAGAGACCGAACACCCAAGCATCATGGCCACCCATAGCCAGGTAGTGCTGTATTTGTACACTTGCTCTCTCATAGCTCCTAGTAGTTAGATGGTCCTTGAGACTACTAACAGAGAATGCACAGAAAAGTGACTTTATTATGAAGTTTTATCTGATTTTTGTCTATTTTTATTTACCTCTCTATTATTCAAATTGTATCCCTTTTATTCTGTTAAAAATAAGCAAAACTGAGAACCATTAACTGTGAGGATATGAAAAAGTCAGAAACTTTGTGCATTGTTGGTGGGAATGTGAAATGGCAGAGCCACTGAGGAAAATAGCACTTGTGGTCCCTCAAAAAATATAAAATCAAATTAGCATAGGCTCCAACAATTCCACTGCTGGGTACACCCCTGAAAGAACTGTAATCTGGGTCTCAAAGCGGTATGTGTATATCAATGTTCATAAAGTATTATCTACAAGAGTGAACATGCAACATAAGAAACCAGTAATGCACGAACGATTAAGAAAAACATGGTATTGTTGTTTATGATTTTGTCTTTCATTTTAATTATTTTTATTTATAATTATTTATAATGAAACCATATTTAGCTTTAAAATGAAGGAAATTCTGGCACATGCTGAGAAATGGTTGACTCTTTAGGACCTTATGCCAAGTGAGATGGGCCTGCCGTAAATACCAAAACTGCTGCATCATTTGCTTATATGAGGTACTGATAGTAGTCAAAATCACAGAGAAAGAAGACAGAACAGTGGTTTCTAGGGCATTGGGTAGAGTGGGGAATAGGAAGAATTATGTAATGGGTATCATTTCAGTCAGCTGTTTTGCTGCTGTGCCCACAAGGCCTGAAAGAACAATTAGAGGAGGAAAAGTTTATTTTAGGACACAAGGTTTCAATGGTCTCAGTCCATAGAAAGCTGGCTCCAATCCCTAGGAGCAGGAGGTAAGGCAGAAGAGTGGCGGAGGAAAGTGGCTCAGGACATTTCACCAGGAAGGAGAAAGAGAGCTCCACTCAACAAGAACAAAATATAAACTCCAAAGGCAGACCCCCAGGGACCCACCTCCCCCAGCCTTGGCGGGAGGTGCTACCTGCCTAGGGTTTTCACGCAGTTAATCCCTCCCCTCAGTGGATTAACTCACTGAATGGGTGAAGGCTCTCATAACCCAGCCATTGCCCTCTAAGTTTTCTTGCATTTTCTCACTCGCGAGCTTTTGAGGGGCACCATCTAAACCACAACTGGTACAGAATCTCACTTGTGTGAGACGAGATGACTTATGTACATGGATGGTGGTCACATGTTAGGAATAAATTTAATGTCACCAAAATTTATACTGAAAATGGTAAAGACGGAATATTTAGTGTTATGTGTATTTTATCATACTAGAAAAATTTAGAAACAAAACATAAGAACAAAAATTCCTTTGATGGGTTCTCAGTAGTTGTCACACTGCCAAGGAAAGAATCAGTAAAGTCACAGTTAGGTGACAAAAAACAAACTGAAATCAAAGAGAGAGAAAAAAATAAAAGAATGAAATGCCCCCAAATATAAACAAATAGAAGAAACATCAGGACAATATTAAAAAATGTAACATGCTCAAAAGGATTACAGAAGAAGACAAAGAAAATAGAATTGAAGACAAGGTAACTACCACTGATCTATGAAGATGATAATAAAGCAACAGTACAGGTGTGTCCCTGTGGGTGAGTCACAGCTCCCAGTTTGGAAGTGAAGTCCTGCAATTCTCTGCAGATAACTTCTCTCCTTGTGAGACACAGCTGTTGGCATGCTGCCCAGCTCAGTCAGTACTTAACTTTTATCAGGGCCACAAGCTACGACAGGATCAGAGCAACCCGTCGGGACCTGGATATTGTCAGGCCCACCAAGTCACAAAGTGGGCAACAGCAGCCCTTCACCTCCAGGATACAGGAGATTGGAGATGAAAGGGCCTGAAAGCCCAGGTGAATGGCCTGGGAGAGTGGCTGCCATGCCCTGGCTCTGGGGTCCTCATGCCTTTGAATCCAGAGACATGAAGGGGGCGCTGTCTTTACTGGGTGGTTGATCCTGATCACTAGGGTAGACTAGGCTAACACGGGGTAAGCACGACTGTTCTTTAATAAGGAGATTTCCTCCATGGGTGCCTCCATATTGCTATCACGCCCTGTAATTAAAGAGAAGGTGAGGACTGCTAATGGCTTGGACCCTTCAAGATTAGAAGATGGACCATGGCAGCCAGCAAGGACTAGAGGAGCTGAGGGGCTTGCTGAAGGCCCTTGTGGAGCGTTGAATAAGGCAGCTATGGACACCAAGAGGATGGCAGAGCCAGGTGCAGAAACCAGGGATGATCATTAGCACACTTCCTCCTCACATGGTTGCGTAAACGTGTCTGTGTATGTGCATAATGTATGCAAGTAATATTTTAGTTTTCTTACACTCTTATCTCACGAAAGCGTATCAAAGATTGCTCATTGGCACGATCAGGGAGTAATGATCCATGCACTTGCATTCTCTTCTGGAGAAAGGGTGGCGGGACTTTGTTGTTCACAGGATGATTGTATCGTGTTAGGGGAAAGCTTGACTTTGTTATCATTATTCCGTGATTCATAAGGGCTCAGGCAAATGCGTTTGGATTCGGACAATAGGTGGGCTGTAATGGTGAACATCCTGTGTCAACTCAGGCTGAACAGTGGAGCTAGTCAATTGAACACTAATCTAGTTACTCCAAAAGTATTTTGTGGACTTGCTGAACATCTACAATCAATTGAATTGAAGTAAATGGCATTATTTTTTACAATCTGGGAAGATCTCATCCAATCGAAGCCTTTTAGAGCAAAACAGGTTTCCCTGAGGATGAGAAAATACTGTCTCAAAAACGCAACATCAGCTCTTCCCAGAAGTGTCCAGCCTGCTGGGCGGCCCTGCAACCAGGACACTTGCCACGATCACATGATTTGATACCTGAAGTAAAACATGCACATGTGTGTTCATGCACAGGTGTGCAAATGCACACACACTCACACAGATCTAAATGCTCTACTACTCTAATTCTAAAGCATTTAGGTTTTGTTCTCCCTTTTCAAAAGAATATATTTGTATTTTTCATCCAACATAAACATCTTAGTCCTTATTCATGTTAGTATTGATACATTTTTCTTAAAACTCCAAAATACTATTTGTACTTATGTTCTTATTTGGTTTCCTTTACTCCCCTTTCTGGCCTAATTCTATATTTAATATTTGCTCATATGTTTTACTATTGATTTAGCAAATATCCAGAGATAACAAGTAAAGACATCCTTCAATTATTTAGGTAATGGTTACATAAAATTGTTTTATTTTTTAAACCACCCTCCTCAATTCTTTCTATTCTATGTTGTAGAAAATGTGGATTGTTTACTGAACATGTCTTTAAAATATTTGTAAAATATTATGTAAGAATATTGTAACAAGTTCAGAACTTATAAAAATGGGAGCTACTTGTTACTTATTTCTTCCAGGTAGATGTTTTAATTCTGATGTTCAAGTAGCAGAGATATGCACCAAGGAATAATGACACTGTATGTCCCCAGTCCATATTATTTCCTGGGCATCTTAAGAACCAATCCTTTTATCTCTGTCCAGATCTAAACTTGATATATACCAGATCATAACTCTGTACCATTTTCTTTTTAAAAAATCTTAAAGTATTTTTTTAGTTGTAGATGGACACAATATCTTTATTTTTTTTTATTTTAATGTGGTGCTGAGCATTGGACTCAGTGCCTCACATGTGCTATACAAGCACTGTACCACTGAGCTACAATCCCAGCCCCCTCTGTACCATTTTCAATCCCAATGTCCTTTGACAATTCAGTCACTTGTGATATATTCGTAAATATATGAGGCAATGGTAGATCCACAGTCTCTTATTTAAATATTCATGGTAAGAAACATTACTAAGATCAAGTGCGGAGCGGGCAGGGAGGAAGGAAAAATAATAGAATGAGAGAAACATCATTACCCTATGTGCATGTATGATTTTGCAAATGGTGCGACTCTACTTCATGTACAACCAGAGAAACAATTGTTGTACCCATTTGTGTACAATGAATCAAAATAATAAAAAAATCAGAGGTTAAAAAAATGTTGTATGCATGAATTTAAATACTAAAAATTGATAATGAATAATTCTCTTCTACATCGTTAGCCTGCCACCCAATCCTTCCTTCATCAGCTTATAACTGCTGTCAGTAATTTCATATAGCTACTTTCAGAGATTTTTTTTTTAAAAAGCAAATGTATAAGTAAGTGCACTTTTACTTTTTAATTTCTTTACAATATAGTACACTGCTCACCATGGTTAGTTATCTTCGAAAGCAACTCATAGATGAGTTTATGTTTCTTCAACCTGCCTAATATCACATTGTGGCCGAATCAATCATTTAATACCCAGTACAGATTGGTTATGATTTTTTGCTTTCATGAATTTGATGAGAACATTGGAGTATATCATTATCTCTTGTTTGTGAAAGTGCAAATAAGTGGGAGAGATTTATATGAATTGTTTTGTGCAAATGCTATGTGCCATTTTATTTTGCTAGAGGCTGCTTATCAACCTTTTGGATTTGTGTTGATCTCAATGGTGGGAGGCATGACATCTTGTCGTACTTACATTTTCCATGTTTCTAATGAGGAAAGCATGTTCACCATGGGTGGTTGTGTGTTCTTTGCTGACAAGTGTATCTTCATTTACCATCTCCATTTGTCCATCACCTTTAGTTTATCTTATTGTTTCAGCCTAATCAGAGTAATCTGTTAATCACATCCAGGACATGTGGTTTATAATAAAAACTGTCTTTCCTGTGCCAAGACTGTTAGAATGTTCTCCCTCCAGTCTTCCTCTACTTGTTTAACAGTAACTTCTCCCTTTTATATATCTGATATCTTATAAATGAATCAGAATTTATTTTTCACCATTATTAAATATTCTACAAAAATAGAAATATGTACAAATATATACTTATATATATTTATTTATATTCCCCTAAATATATATTATGCTTGAGAAAGAAAATACAAAAGGATTGTTGTAGAACTTTGTTATGGAATCATTTTTCCTATTGCAATATTTTATGTGAATTAGTATTATAAATATTCACTCAAGCCATTATTGGTCAAGATCACATGCTTTTTTTTTTAATCTTATATTATTAAATAATTTCATGAGCATTATGAAGTCTGCATGGTAAAACCTTAAAGTGAAATTGCAAGGCAGATGAGTAAAAATAAAGGTTTGATTGTGACCAATTTGAGCTTTTTCCAGTGGACAGGCGTGGGGACCGTGAAGGTGGCCACACCACCACAGCTGTGGCAAAGCTTGCTGAACCCGGCAGCCTTCATGTCTGGCATGGGATAGAAAGTGCCTGTGAGCACGGAGAGCCCTGCCGCCCACCCCCCTGGCTCCCACACAAGAGTGGCAGCACCCTTGTCCCTGTGTGCGGGACACTGCCCGAAGCCCCTCACTGGCCATTTCTCCAGTGAGACATTCTCCACTCTCCACTAGCAGATGAGAAACTTAGGCACAGAAAGGTTAAGACACTTTCCTCTAACCACAAAGCAGACACGTGGCAGAGCAGGAACACATGCCTGTGCCCCAAAACCAGGATGAGTGAGTGTTTTTACTTAAAACACAAAATAGCAAAGGTTTCCCCCATTTTGTCTTGTTTTGAATTATTTGATCAATTTTTAGTATTTTAATTTTTTTATTAATTAGCAGTTTATGTACATTTTCGTATATTAATCTTATTTCGTACTTTCGTAGTTCTGTAATTAATACTATAAATATATATTTATATATCCATTGAACATATATTACAAATCTTTAATATATATCACTAATGTCAATATTTTATCTTTTCAGTGGGAACTACCATTTATTTTTCACCACCCTCCTTTTTTATGATAGTTATATTCAATATGTCTCTCTACATTTTTAGCCCAATCAACAAATGTTACAGTATTTTTTCTTCAACCATCAAATACAATTAAAACTCTCTAGAGAAGACTAATCATGCATTTTTTTATTTATTTTATCTCCAATATTCTGTTATGTTAGAATTTATATCAATATGAAGAATTTCTTTTCTTGATTCTTTTAAAACAGGTCTACTAATGATAAAATACCTCAGTTTTCCCTCAGCTGAAAATATCCATATAGAACGTCCATATCCATTGCTTGCAGAATTTCAGGTTCTCAGTCCTTTCCTTCCAGCACTTTTGAAATGCTGGGCCACCCAACCTCCAAAGGGACAGCTGCCCTCTAGGGAGGTATCCAAGGTCACTGGCAACACAGTTGAATTAGTTCTATATCTGACTCATCCTTTCTTTCAAACCATTCTCAAGATTTTTTCTTTGTGTTTATTTATAGGATATTTAAATATGATGTATCCGAGTGTGCTTTTATGGGTTTATGCTTTTTGTTCTTACTGCACTCCTTGAAGTTATGTGTCTATATCATTGGAAAAAATTGGAAATTAGATTTTTTAAATATACATTTTCAATTGCAGTCTCTTCATACTCTTAGGATTCCATTGACATGGAAACTTCATGTCTATTTATCTATCTATATCTATCTATCTATATTTTATATATATATATGCACATATAAAATACATATATCTAATAATATATATAGATATATATCATATATATACCTCTATCTATATATTTTATATATGTATATATTATTGTTCCATAGACCACTGAGTATTCTTTTTAATTTTTATCTTTGTTTTCCCATTTAACATATGGATCTCTCCTAGGATCACCAATTCTTTCTTCTGATGTATTCATTTTACAACTGAACACATTCAATATAATTGAATTTCTGATATCTGAAATTTCTATTTAGTTTCACTTCGTATATGTTCTTGCTTTGCAAATATTCCTACTTCTGCTTATTTCAAAATTGTTTATGATTACTTGCTAGAACATTCCTGTAACAACAACTCTAAACACCTTCTCAAACATTTTCAACATCTGTCTTTTGTCATCTCATTTCTGTTGGTCATCTTTTCTTTTTGGACGTTAGGTTTTCCTGATTCTTGTTACAACGATTTTTAATTTGTGTCTTGAATATTTTTAGTATCATATTATGAGACAAAGTCTTCACTTAAATCTTCTGCTATAGTGTCCACAAAGCATACCACTTCGGGTTGTGGTTTGAATGTTTATATAGTTCGTTAAGCTTCCGCAGTAATGTCTTGCTGAATCCTGCTTGTGTGACAGACAGCGGTCTGTCTGAAACCTTGGCAGTATTCTATTCTGCAGCTTAGTTCTCAGAGCTCTTGCCATGCAAGTTCTGGTCAGTTTTGTCCATAGGCCATGTCCTGGAGAGGTCAATGCTAGATATACAGATTCAAAGGATCATTCTTTCCAGTCCATCTCCTCTCCCTCCAGTACCTGTTAGGAAGAGAAAGAGCTGGGTGGAGTCACTTTCTCTTAGTCTAGACTGGGGATACTCATCAAAAGGTAGCTGGAAGTGGTAAAGAAACTACTTCACTTGGTGTTTCCTGAACACAAGGCAGGAATAGCCTAGGGACCACAGTGCTGGTGGGGAAGGGACATATCCCTGTTGGTAGTCACCTAGCAGGCTGTGGGAAGCTCTGTTACCAGGAGAAGATATGAAGAGTGTAAAAGAAAACCCAGATTCTCTGCTGGATTACACCTTGGATTTGGGGGTTCCTGCCAGCCTGGCTTTTTGACTCCATCCCTTTAGTTGTCATCCGTAGATGGGGATGGACTGGACAGTTTATACCATTTACTATAACAGAAGCCAGTTTGACTTCTTGAGAACTGTTCGAACTTAATTCTTAATTCTTTTTACAACACAATGAACCTTGTGGCACATCAAGTCTGTTCACTACCCTCCACATTTTCATTCCATGACCGCAAAATTTTGCAGTGAATTCATATTATTTTTATATACTATTTACTTAGATTTGCTCATTTTTTTTCTTTTGTATGCCTCTTTATGAATTTCCCTAATGTTATGTAAGATGCTTTTTAACATAGTTCATGAGAATTCTTTTACGTACCTCTAACCATGATTTTGTCAGTGAGAAATATTTTCTGAGTTTGTTTCTCTGAATATTAACTTACCAGTTTCATGGTGTTCCTCTACTACCGAGGTATGCTCCCGAAGGTTAACTTATTGTGTCCTGACTTTTTTGGAAGAACTATTCATTAAATTTCAGGTTGGCCTGGTTTTACTCTTAGCACATCAAAGATATTCCACTGTGCATTTCATGTCCCTTCCTGGTTCTTTCTATTTTTTTTCCTTTGTGAGTAGTTTTGAGAAGACTTATTAGGAGATGCTTTTGTGTGCTTTTTCTTTATCTGTTTAAAATATTAGTCATTGTTTTAATTGACAACATTATGAATATTTATTGTGTTTGATATAAAGTTTTGAAATACGTATTCATAATGAAGTGGCTTAATTAAGCTTGTTGGCATATGAGTTATATCACATACCTACTTTTTTCTGATGAGAACACAATATCTACTCTCCTAGGAACTTTCAAGAATATATTAAGAATAGTCATCATGTTGCACAATATATCTCTTAATTTATTTCCCCTGCTTGACAGAGATTCTGCCTCCGTTGATTCTGGTCTTCTCACCTAGCCCAGCTTCTGTCCCGGGCTTGGGAACTACCGTTGTACTTACGCTTCTTTGAGTTCAGCTTTATAGATTTCATATCTTATGTCCTACTGGTTTTCCTGTGCCTATGGTTTGTTACTAAACACAAAGTCCTCCAGGTTCATCTCTTGTGATGCAAATGACAGTATTTACTTCTATTTTAAGTCTAAATACAATTCTATTTGATACGCAAATCACATTTTATTTATCTGTTTACCACTTGATGGAAAGTATGGGCATTATCGAGTTCCTTGAAGCATTGCTCAAGATTGCCAGGATCTGAATTTTTCCTTATTTTTATCCTGATGCAGTTTATACAAACTTAATCTAAAAATCAATTCTTCTGATTAACGTTTTGAGAAACTTTCTGTGCTTCACTCATCAAATACTGTTTCATCCCAATTCTCTATATCTTTTCCTTCTAATACTACAATTACATATTCATTGTACCTTGATAATTCCTATGTATACTATTTTTCTCTCCCTCTCTTAACTTTTATTTTTATTTGTTCTTTTTAGATATGCATGACAGTAGAATGCATTTTGACATACTCTGCAGCCATTGAGTATAACTTATTCTAATTAGAATACCATTCATATTGTACATGATGTAGAGTTATACTGGTCAGGTATTCACATATGAGCATAGGAAAGTGATGTCTGATTCATTAAACTCTTTTACCTATTTCCATCTCCCTCTCTTTTCTTCAATCTATATAATTTCTATGTATATGTTTTCAGGTTCGTTAACCTTCTATTCAGCTATGTCTAATATTCCATTGAGCCTATAACTTGAATTTTAATTTCACAGCATTTTCTACCTTGAATATCTGTTAGATTTTTATTCCTAAATCTAACCAAAATGGTAGACACTGTTATCATCCTAGTTCCTTTAAAATCTATATGAAATAGCTAATAATTGAATATTCACCAACAATATGAGCTATTTTCTCATACCATCGTTAGTCATTTCATATTTTCATTTAATGTAATTGGTAATTTAGCTGTATCATATGTGAGTCATTATGTATGAAAGAATAGAGAGTGAGTCTCTGAAACAAACAAACAAATAAAAAAACAACCCTTCTCTCTCCCTGCAAAACCAGTTCGGCAGGGATAGATCATCTTCATCCAATGATGAAAGGAACTGGTTTAATGAGGTCTGAAATTTGTGAAGATGGTCTACTTCTGACTTTGTAGTTCAAAAATCACCGTTTGTAGGTAACTGTGAATACTATACTATAAGACCACAACTGTTCTTTTGGAAGATCATAGTTTCAGTTCATTCACAAAAATCAATAAAACATTATCTCTTTTTTTTTAGAATGTGGTATTAGGTTCTGCAGAATGCCCTTAAAGAATTCTACTAATTTATAATTGGATGACATTCTTACATTTGTACTCTATACCTTTTAGATAAAAAGTAATTTAGTGAATTTTAAACTATTGGTCTAAATGTTGGGGACATCTTGGCAAAACAGGCTGAACCCCCACTCAAAATTCAGTTCAGATTTTAGAAGCAAAGAAACCACACACAGACTTATACAAAATTTCAGCTCTTCTGAAGATGGCAGGAGAGAAAAGGGAAAGAGAACTGGCTGGGGTGTTCTTCAGTTTTGGGGTGAGGCTGGGTGAGGGATCCCTGCCACAGGTATGACTAGCATGACTTGCTTCTGCCTCTGACACACAGTCAACTTCTCAGCTTACCCAGGTGTGCAGCACAAGCAGAAATGAGAGTGAAACTTAGAGCTTTTCAACAGTAAGACAGGAAAAATGAATTCGGACTTACTGTTCTAGAATAGAACAAAAAAATTTGCCATTAAGAAAACCAGGGAGGAAAAGAATTAGTTATCATTTCATATAATCTGCTTCTGGTTCCTGTTGCTTCCTTCTTTCTCTCTCACACAGCCATTAGTTTCAGCCGCCACTTTCCCCTCTCCTGCAAATAAAAAATGATGTTCAGAGCAATGAATCATCTCTTAGTTGCTTGGAGTTTCTTGCCAGCTTAGGGGGTGGATTTTCAGGTTTACTTAGTGCAGCCTTTCATCATAAGCCTTAAGGTGAGTGTGAGGAGGCTTAGGTTGAAGAATGAATCTGCGGTGAATGACAGTTACTGTAGCTGGCGCGCTCAAGCTCATAAGCTTGGAAGGCATTATTTGCCACTACCTGGCAAGAGACTTAAAACATTGTTTTTTATTTAGCTAAACCCAGTGCCCTATGGGTAATGTCTTAGTTGGATAAAAGGAAATGCTTTGAGCTATGCAATTGCCAAACAATTCATCAATCATCTTTTAATAGATTTCCTTTGTTATTTTAAAATGCATGTGTTTTGATAAATGCACTTTGAGGAAATGCACAACATTTGTAACAGAAGGCAAGGAGTCTCTTTTAACCTTTGCATGAAATCATCTTGTTAGATTGTGTTGATATTTTCAGTGGCTGCATCTTTTCAGAGTCAGGCCCACTTAATGTGCTTGTGAGCACCTACACACAGGGTAAAGGGAGACAGGGTTTAAGGATTATATATGGAAGGGAATGTCTAAATGGAGTTTCATGAACCACTCCCTATCCCGAAGGGAAGGCTGAGAAAGGATATACAGGTTTTACAGTGGAAGGCTTTCAAGGAGACTTATAGCCACAGTATTTCCTTACTCACTCTCAGAGGGCAGAGGTTGTTGGTGCTTTACTTATTTATTTACTTGTAGTTATTTAGAAGATGGAGAACAGAAGTACAATCGAATTTAATTTTCTTGGTTCTCCATGTTGTTTCAATCTAAAATCTCAATGTTCCTGATACTTCAACTTGATGAAATGTAATAGTTATTCACTACTATTCTTACAAAATAAACTAAATCGTTAGACCTCAGAATCAAAGAGAAAATGAATAAATATGATCATTTAAAAAGAAACACAATAACAAAATTGCTTTATTTTGAAATTTTTATATATTATATTTCTTTTTCATGTAGAAACTGAGGCAAATTATCTTAAGGCCTAATTATTAAATAGTTTAATCCTTTGTATCTAAAATGGCTATTTCTTTTTCAATTTTCACAGACATGGTATAATTTAGAATTATGGAATTATTGTATACATTCAGTGTATTCATATTTTTCTGGAAATCAAGAAAATGCTATATTTAATAAAGTATTAAAATATAGAACATAATTTTTGGTGCTGTTTTAAATGAGTACTTTTGTGCTATGTGATGTAACTTGCCTTGCATTTATTGCTGGTATACATGAAAATTATAAATTTTGTATAATTTTTTTTGGTACCGGGAATTGAACTCTGGGACACCTGACCACTGAGCCACACTCCCAGTCCTATTTTGTGTTTTATTTAGAGACAAGATCTCACCGAGTTGCTTAGTGACTTGCCATTGCCAAGTCTGGTTTTGAGGTCATGATTCTCCTGCCTCAGTCTCCTGAACCATTGGGAGTATAGGTGTGCGCCCTGCTTGTATAGTGATTTTATAAATAATTTTAGACTTCAGTAGATTATTTTGCATTAAATTATAGATAATATTTTATTCTACAAAGGACAAATACAAATATATTTTAATTTCCTTATTTAATAAATTTCAGGAAATTACTCAATACTGAAGATATTAAATAAAATTTCTTGATTTCTGTCCTGTGCAAACCAATATTTCTTTTAATTTTGGAAACTGAGGGCAAGCTTCTCATTTTCTGATTCACTCAAAATGTCTTCCATTAGCCGTTGCTTCTAAAATTATTTTTCAAGGTGACTTCAAAAGGAACTTCTGACTCAACTTCTAAAGAGTCCTTAAGTGTAGACAGTCTTCAAACAGCCCATATCCACTTCTATAAGTAATTGGCATGTGTATGTATGTCTGTGTAAGGCAGGGGGTAGAGAGACAGTTTATGACCAAGGAATATAATGGGCTTTCAAAATAAAATTAGCATGCTTCCTAATTGAGGAAGAAAAGTATTGCAAACATCCTTTGAGTATTATTCAGCAATTTTAAATATGTTAAATATGTTGAGTAGATATTCTTCTAGCAGTTTCTAAAGGATTAAAATATCACCAAACCAAAACTGCTATCTGGATATTTCAATAAGCCTTAACAATGACTCAGGGCATGGAGCATTGATTCATCCCAAGCATTAATTCACAGTCAAACGACATCAGAAAAAAAGTAACAAACTATGCCATGCTTTCTGCATCTGTAAATAAAAAATGCACTGGACACACAAAAAATGAAATATGCAAAACATAACTCATCTTTTATTCCTAAAAAGTATGATTAAATGGTCAGATGTGTACTAGTAGATAAAATTTCATGGGGGATTGTACATGTACTCTGTTGGAAGAAGATAGCCTATGGAAAATTAATAGAAAGTTGGGAAAAAAAAAACAAAAATCAACAGGAGGTCAAATGCTTATGGAATGCTGAAGGCACATGTTCTCACATTGGTTTCCATAATGAGAAACATCACCAACATTATAAAATTCATGGGTATTTCCATCATTTGTCAAATTTTATCAGCTTCCTCTTTCTTTATAAGATTTTCTTCATTAAAGTCATTGAAACATAAATGTCATTAAATATATATTTAAATAGTATCCACTTTCATTTTCTGTATAACCTCTCTAATAATGAGCATGTCTTTAAAAATTGCTTTTTTCATTTGTCCTACTGATTTAATTTTTTCTAGTACAAGGAACTGAACCTACGGGTGCTTTACTACTGAGCTACATCCCCAGCCCTTTCTGAGTTTTTATTTTGAGACAGGATTTCACTAAGCTGCTTGGGATCTCACTAAGTTGCTGAGCATGACCTGGAACTTGAGATCCTCCTGCCTCAGTCCTGTGAGTTGCTGGGATTAGAGCTGTGCAATGTCCAGAATCCTGATTTTTTTAATATTTGTTTTACCTATTTAGGACATTTGTTTATCATATGAGTCATGGTTCTCCAGAAAAAAAAAAAAAAAAAACAGGGGATTTCATATGTGTACATGTATGTATATACACACATACATATGATAAGCACGCACACATATCCTACACACACACACACACACACACACACACACACACAAATACATAAAGAGAGACAGAGAAAGAGAGAAAAAGAGTGAACTTACTACTGGAATTGGTTCACATGATTATGGAGGCCAAGAATTCTCACTCTGCTGTCTGTAAGCTGCAGAGCCAGGAAGCTGGTGGTGTGCCCAAGGGGGCAATGGGCTGGGAGAAGCACTTGGAGGTACAGCACTAGTGTAAAACCTGAAGTCCAAAGGCCAAAGAACCAAGAGCTCCAATTTCTAAGGACAAGAAAACCCAAACCAAGAGAGCAAGACAGATCTTCCTTTACCTTTCCCTTCTATCAGGATCTCAGTGGGCTGTGGGCTGCAGGCTCAAATTGGTGAGGGCTGAAACCCTGTCCTCTTCTGGAAATACCTGAGAGACCTATCTAGAAATAATGTTGTACAAGTTATCTGATCATCCCCTTAGACCAGTCCAGTTCACACATTAAATTGACCATTGCAAGAACTAATGCTTATGTTTTCTTAAGATTCTGTAAGAGAATGAGATTTAATGACAATCCCTCACACTGGTCAAGAAAATTCTGGTATTCTTGGTAGAGTAGGTACCCATAGATTGTCATCTACCCTCATGCAAACCAGACAGTGCCTTTCAAATACTTAGTTCTCTTGACTCCTCAGTAGCACACCCACTGAGTTTTCACAAACCAGTGTGTTGCACATGCGGTACTTAATGATATAATACAACTATTTTTCTGCATACTCTTTTGACTATTACAAAGTTCTTTTTAAAAGCCTAAGTTGGTGTACATTATGCTTATCTGCATAGAGCAGGACATAATGAAACACATAAACACATATAAGAAAATCTTCATGGTCTCATGAATCTCACTGAGGTGGATCCAAGGACTGAGTCTACCTTGGGACTCTCTCCACCCCACTGCACAATGTATCTCTCTGTGTATAAGATGCTGGATTTAAAAATCACACTGCACGCTGGTTAAGCTATATCATTTTTCTGTTATTAACACTTATTTTAATGTTCAGAAGCGAATCTATTTCAAGGTTCCTTACCTGATGTCTGTGAGATTCAGCTCATAGGTGAGGCCTGTCAGTCACGTGTGACTTTAAGAACTCTGAAACAAGTTTCCTGCCTTCCTCAAGCCCTCAAAACGATTCAGAGTAAATCCACCCTCTATTCAATTTCCCTGGTCATCCATTTATTTCCCCATCGACGTTTAAGAATCCACCGCGGTTCAAGTGGACGCGTAAACATGGACGTAATGAAGTGGTGAAAAATTCAAGGGCTGCCTTCCTTCACACAGCAATCTAGGCGAGATGATAGAAAAATGTGCAAAAGTAACCAAAAGACGGATTGTGAGGTGGGACACGAGGGAGGCAGAAAATGATAAGTGAATTCAGAGGCGTGAGCGGCTGCCTCCACGCGTTGCTGGGCGCTTCCTCAGGTCTGGGCGGAGTATTGATCGGCGGGCGGCGTCGGAGCAGAGGCCAGGCCTGTTCCAGGGCCCTTGCTTCTTGCTCATCTCTTCTGCTGATGTTAGCATGCCAAAAACTCCATTCCCTATTTCTGCACCCACCTGGTTAATTTTTTTTTCCGAGTGTTTGTTTACTTCTAATAATACTACAATTATTTCAGGCATGTAAGAGAAAATGCCTAAAGTTTGCTGCCATTGATAATAAAGTCACCTAAGCACTAAATTTTCAAAACCATTTTTCAAATATCTGTTTAACTAAAACATTCAAAGGAAACCTACCTGTGAGATGGCTTTTCAATCAAAATGCTATAGTTTCCTTTCATCTAAGATAAGAACTTTGATATAAATTTAAAATATATATTCTTAATCTTTGGTTTTCTGCATGTATGAGGTTTTAATCTTAAATAACATTTATGTACTCCCATTGGAAAGTGGAAAAACATTTTCATAAACATAGAAATGTCAAACCATTAACTGTCTCCCTCTGGTTTACACCCACCGGGAAGCATTCTCTGTTTAGGTGTTTCACAGGATTATTAAGTAGTCATGTTCTGATAAATCCTTTTTGGCCTTATCTACAAATAAATTTCATGGAACATCTAATTTTCCATCTGTGATGAGAATGAAATATAAGTAAGAGAGTTTTCTATGTCCCTCCAAGTGGGCATGATATGTGGCTTTAAAAGTAATGGGACCACATGATCTCACTTATATTTGGATTATAAAAATGTTGATCCCATAGAGGTTGAGAATAGAAGGGTGGTAAATAAGTCTTGCATATCAACTCCGTTATCTTTTTTTTCTGTTTTATGTACATGCATACAGGCACACATGCAGAGAAACTTGTTTTGTTTCCATACTAGTGTAATAAAGTATATAAGAAAATGAAAACATAGCAGTGCTACTACGCATGCCCTCCTACCCAGCTGCAGGTGAACACATATTTCCGACACATCTGGAAAACTCTTGTTGACAGCATGATTTCTTTCATCTGCGTATTCAACCACCAGGCCTACAGTGCCTTAAACACAGCCCTTCATTTGCTCTCCTGGCCTCTCACTATTTTTTCTCATCTGAATCTGTTTTACTGTCCCATAATAAACCAGACTCACCAGGGCCCAGATCACCCATTTTAATCCATTCATGATTCCACATGTCTGTTTTATGTCCATTGTCAAAGACCAGAGTTTGACTTCATTAACCAGAGCAGAAGGACAGGACATAGAGGCACAGGGCACTGCTAAATGGGCAGCGTGGATCTTGTTAAGAGACTTCCTTTCAACAGGAAAAGAGGAGAGACAAGCAGGGAGTGCCATGTGCATACCTTTGAGAGCAAGTTTTCTCAACCTCTGCACTATTGACTTTTCAAGTCAGGGAATTTTTTATTTTAGATGTTTAGCATCATCTCTGGCTCACACTCATTAAACCCAAAACTGTAGCAGCCCAAATGTCTCAACTCATTTCTAACTGTCCCCTGGAGGTCAAATTGTGCCCAATTGAGAACTATTGGTCTTGATATGTTACTTAATTATATGATGCATTGCTTGCCATTTGATATCCTGGGTTGAAAATATGCTTGCTCTCTGATTCTCTATTAAAATTGTGGTACTGGATTTGCTTACTGCTATGGAAATGTGGTTAATTTAATATTAATGTATTATAATTCTGATTATCACATGGATTTTTCTGATAAACAGTAGAAACATAAAACAGAGAAACAGTAGTTTCTTTTCTATTGTTTTACTTATTTTTATCTTTCTAAAAATATGACTATTTTTAAACTATCAAATCAAATAATTACTCCACTTAATGGAGAATGATAAATAGATTTGATCTCTTCAACTTGAAGTAGTTAAATTTTTCAATTTATCTAATTAATTTATTAATAATTTATATGTTCTGATTTTGTACACTTTCCTACATCTGCTTTGAAAATGTAAATTATAAAAACACTGCACTTTTTACAAGGTTTTTAAAAATTTGGTTAGACAATTTAATTGGAAATGGAGATATTAAAGCATAAATTATGAGCATTTTATTAAAGGGAAGGCCTGTTAGCTGTTTAAATGAGTAAATATAGCTGGCTTGGCATCAGTTATGGGGCTTTATTTGTGACATCCACAGGCCTGTTTAGAATTTCATATTCCGAAGCAGAGGAGAATACAAGAGTTCTAATTCAAAGCATCAATCACTGAAAATGAACATAACCTAATGTCAGTGCTGAATCAGGCCATCAATTTATTGCTTTGTAAAAGCAATCAGCAAGCTATCAAGCAATAAAGTGTATGAGATAAGTGCTTCTTTTGAGACAGCACTCCCATTGACAATGATATACTGATGGGGAATAGCAACTATTTTCCAGCACATTATGCCTATTACTTGTTAAAAGCTCTGTACTGTGCAACAGATGTGAAATATGTTTCTTATTATTATGGACCAATCTAGTTTGTTTAATAGCTTTGTATGCCACTTAGACTTGCTGTCTTATTTAATGAGGTTATATGTGAACTCTTTTGCTTTCTCCGAGACTGTGTAGAGAAGTGCAGCTTCAACTGCTTTTCAGTCAATTTCCCAAAGACAGAGAGGGAACTCACCAGAGTCACTTACAATGTCTTCTTACAGAAGGACTAGGGTGTCTGCAGCAAATCGTGCTGCTATTAAAATTGTGTCACTTCCGACTAAAAGAATGGATATCTTACGGTATGTTAACAAGATGTGATTGGTTGTTCATAGGCATTTAATGGATGGTTGGTGCTTCTCTCCAGGTCTGTTTTCTTGTGATAGAAGGAGCCGTGGGAGAAATACAGTGGAAAAGCACATGGGCTACCTGCCAATCTGCACATGTGGAAGACAGCGTTGACTCCACAGCGCATCGAACCCTCTCCCACTTATCTGCAATTTTCAGAATGTCTAAAAGTAACCATCTTTTCATATAATTGATTGCAGGAGAATCGCAAGCATGAGGAAATGATAAGCTACCACCAACAAAAGCATCACAACGAAAGTTGAAGTTTCTTCTTTGATAGGAACAAGAGTATCTTAGAAAAGTCACTGCTCCTAAGGATGCATAAGCCATAATAAGGAAAACTTAAAGGTTTCATACCATTACATTCTAATACCTTTAATCATGAGTACCTTTGTTGACTTTTTTGCATTTCAACTCTACCTTATAGTTTTCTTTAAAACCTACAGAATAATGCTTGAAAGATTATTAGAATTTCTTCCTTGCAGAGGAAACATTAACTATATATTTATAAATATCTTCTAAGAGTTATTTATTAGGAGTCTGAGTCCAAGGAAACAGACCATGTTTTGAATTAACATTTTTCAGGTTAATTTTAATTTCTATTATTGTTTTAATTAATACTAATATTGTTGTTGTTTTGATATTTTCCTCAACTTCTTTAAAACCGAAAGCTAAAAGTCTTAAAACTCTTCAGAAGAACAGATACTTTGTATGAAATTATAGGTTTATTTTTAAATAAAGTAGGTAGATACCATGGAAGAATCTTAAAAACCATTGTGGTTAAAGAGAACATATTCTCTTAAATGAATGACAAACACTATAGGTGCTAAATGAATTGTCATCCTTAGATGAGTATGGGGACATATGGCTGCACAGTCACTAATTTATGAGCAGTATTTTATAAAAATGAATAGATACATACTGTATTAGTCAAAATAGGCCAGATTATGCTAATATAACACAAGTTTCAAATTATCAGTGATTGAACACAGGAATGCACTACATTTAATGGTTAATATCAATGTAAAGCAAACAAATAAATCCAATACTAATTATTTCGTAGTTTTTTTATTGGTGCACAATGGTTATACATACTGTTGAGTTCCCTGTGTTGTGTTCACACATGCACATTGCATAATTTGGGGTACCTCTGTATTCCCTCTCCTTTCCTGTCTTCTACCTACTGGTCATTCTTCTGTGTCTTTTCTTTCCTTTTTTCTCTTAGTTTCCACATATGAGAGAAAGCATTCAACCCTTAACTTCCTGAGTCTACCTAAACTGACTTAGCATAATAGTCTCCAGTTCCACCCATTAGTCCTTATGCTACAGAGATGCATGCATAACCATGTTTATAGCAGCATAATTCACAGTATTAATTTTTAATAAAAACATCAGCAAATTAGGAATAGGGAGATTTTCCTCAAACAATGAAAACATTTTCAAAAACCCTACAAGAAAATCACACAAAAATGATGAAGCACTGGATGCTTTTACCTGAAATCAAGAGGAACCTACCCATGTCCACCATCATAGTTCCAACAGGCATAGCAGTGCCAATTAGAAGGAAATAATAATTTTAACAAAAAACATGCAGATCAATAAGAACATTTTTATTCACTCACAACACATTCTTATATATTATGTACATGTGTGTGAATATAAACATGGTGGAAACTATAATACAACTTTAGCTAATAAATGTATATAATTATATGCTTATATATAATTTACATATAACTATAGCTATAGTACAACTAATATAGGTAGTAAATTTAGCAAGATTACAGCAATATAGGGCAATAGTTACACTTCCGTTGATTACCAATAGTCTTCAATTGAGATGCAAAATTACCATTAAGCATAACATATTTGGGAGACCTGCACAGTTATTGAGAGAAGTTAAAGAAGAATCAATCAGATAACATGCACTGTGGTTCAAAAGTCTCAGTATAATAAAGATGACAATTGTTCCCATAATGATCTTTAATGTTGATGCAGAAATATCCAGCAGACTTATAATTTTGAAATATTGACTAATTTTTAAACTCAAATGGAAATGCAAAAGATCTAGTTAACTCAAAGAAGTCTGAAAAATTAGAAAAACCCTCAGAAACTGCTACTTTTTGATTCTAAGATTTAAAATATCAAACTCATTAAAATAAGGGATACATTAATATATATAAAATGGAGATAATCAAGATATTTGAAAGCCTAAAACTGATGAAGTAGACACATGGCTATTTTATTGAGGAATTTTTAAAAACTAGAAAATATTAGGGATAAAGGGAGGTTACACATAAGACCAATAATAAAATATAAAGAAAGAATGCTATGAAATGTGGGAATAAATTCTAAAACATGAAGTGTGTAACATCTTGTAAGTCTATGACCTACTAAAACAAGCTGAAGATCAAATAGAGAATTGACTCACCTTAATCCATGAAAGAAGAAAATAAATTCAGAAGGTCATTTTGCATAGCTAGTATAATGTTTAAAAATTTAGAAGCAGCAATTTGAAGCATGATAAAATCACAGTGTCTCTTTATTGACTGGGATGTATGTATCCAAAAGAAAAGGAAGCAAGAACGAAACAGCAGAGTTTCAGTCTGACCATATACTGTATGCTTGGTGTAATAAGAAAAGGAGCAAATTCTTAGCACTCTTGAGTAACCAGGGTAACATTCTAGTGCTTTCTAGTTTAACTTATTTCAGATGCATACTGTATGCATGATTTTCAACCAAACACTGAAGGAGAGATCTGGGTGAAGATGCAAGTCATTCCTGTGGGGACTCTGCCTAGCACCCCTGCAGAGTGCCCAGTACCTGTGGATCTTCCCGTGTTGCTTCCATTGCCTGCAGAGTTCTCCCTTGGTCCCTGCCTGGTGGCTTCTCTCCCTCTTTACGTGAGGACTTTGCAATTTGTCTTTGTTTTGATTGACTCACACCTTTATCAGGCGTCATGTGATGTTTCACTACACCTACATGTTGTGTGATATTCAAATCAGGGTGAACATCTGTCTCCTCATATATTCATCACTTATTTTTGGTGAGAAGAGGCACAGTCCTTTCTTGCAGCTTTTTGAAGTACACAGTGCTTAATTGCCTCCTAAGGCCATCCTACTGTGCAATGGCAGCCCAGACTCTATTTCTCCCATCTAGCTCTAACTTAGTACCTGTTCACCAACCTTTCCCATCCCTTCCTCTCCCATCTGCTCTCTCGCCAGCCACTGGCAAGATTCCCATTTCATAGTCTATTTCTTTAGTTTACTTTTTAACATTTCAATTTTTTTTTAATACTTTGCCTTTTGAAATTACTATCTTCACTGTACCAGTTTATAGGGTGCTGTGTGGTGATTCGCCACTTGAATTCAGTGTGTACTGATCTAGTCAAGTGGTTAACACAGTCTGATGAGGCCATTCCTGATTGCTACTTTTAGAGAATCTACTCTTGAAGAGGGTACCCCCACCCAAACACCCTTGCCGTCATTAAGCTTCTCTTCTTGTCAGAAAGATTTTGACAAAGACTGTCAGGAGAATGTCACCGCAATTTCTGCAGAAAGCATTGTGGTTTGAAGCTTCCTCTTCCTTGTAAATGCCAGGTTTGCAGACAAACTGTGTGATGGAGTTACACTCTGCTATCAGGCTTGGTGTGCAAAAAGATGTTATCTCTGTTTTCTCGGTCAAAAATTGTAAAATCTCTGTCTGACCTAAGCTATGGGACAAAGAGTACGTTCCCTCTTACTGTCATGTAACCATCCCACTGATAAAAATCTAAACGAATTTCCAGACTTGGAATCCAGAGATTTTTAGACTTTAGCCCCTCTGGATCCCTGCGGCTATCACAAACCTGCTTCCTGAAAACTCTTTGGGTGTCCAGCCTCATGGGTCCTACATCACTCCACCCTGTGTGACCTCTCAGCATAACGAGTTTGAATTCTTGTTTCTCTCCCTCCAGAGCACTTGCAATATGAGCATTATCTGTATTTTAATTAGCCCCTTATTTTTTTCTTTAGGTGAACAAAAGGGTAGCTTATCTCCTCGGTTTATTTCTCAGTGCCCATAGGAGACCAGGCTCCAGACTCTTGTGACCACTGACTCTGCCACAGTGAATAAGTTCACACCTCCGACCTTATTTACTTCAAGAGAGGACACCTTGAAACACATCATTCAGTACGGCTGCATTCCTCTTGTAATTTTAGTTCATGAATAGCCATCCGTTGAGTGACGTTTCTAGATATTTTCCTTTGAAATTAATGCGCATCGTGGTACTTGTTGATTGAAAATAACATTGATTTTTTTCATTCAGTCATAGGTACAAAGTACTATGGAGTCAGAGGGCCACTCTTCTGTAAAATTGTATATAGCACTCCGGGGCGATGGGGTAATACTTTCAGGGCAGTGCCCTTAATTTCGCCATCATTTGTTGCGAGCAGCACAATTCCCGCTCGGTGGCCAGCACCTATCAATATCAATTGTGTTTCCAATTTCAGCCTGTGTGTCTGTTAGTGATGAGCAAGTGCCAGCAGCAGATGCTGCCAATCCGACTTCTATAGATATAAATGTCTGTAGGCTTCTTTTCTTTTGCGTTTTTCCTCTTCTTTTAGGTGTCTGAGTACTCTGGCAGTAAATTGCCTGCTGTCATTTTTCTCTTTTTTTAAACTAAATATCAATTGCAGTTGAGGCTTTATATTGAATTTGATGTTGAAGCACCTGCAAAGAGAAGGTACACTACTTGTCCCCAGTATTCCTTCTCAGGTCATTGCATCAATGAAATTAACTCCAGACTTCTTTTATAAGTAAGGATTTAGCACTGTGTGATGTGGCTGGAACTGTGAAATTATCTGAGAGTAAGGCTTTGAAATAGGTATGAAGTTTTAATAGTAAAAAGTCTACATGTATGGTCCCTACATGTAGGGACACAATGCCTGATTGTTTTAATGAGTTTGAACACATTAAAATGGTGTCTGTGACAAGTAAAGGATTAAAAAAAAAAAAACCTATTTCTGAATATATGTGATCTAGTCTTCAGAAAAATTATCCACTTTTATCAAATGCTTAAGATAGAATTCAAGTCTAATGGATGGTATGAACACTGACTCTTATTCACATAAGTGTTCAGTTCTTCCAGATGTGACAAATATATTCACCCTATTTATGGTTTTCCAAGGAACATCAGTTAAGCCCTCAAAAACTCCAAATTTTTCTAAATTTGTCACAGCAAAATTGTTAAATAACGTCTTTATTATACTGTCTACAATGTCCTAGTTTGGAAATTAAATTATTAAAGTATAAGGTCACAAAAACTAGCATTTATTTATTGGTCTTCCAGTTATGCATCTTTTCGGTGGCTTAGAGAGTTTCTTTGGAGAGCGTGCGCACTCTGATCTTTAAGTCTCAGCTTCGGGATGAGGTTCTTGAAGCACATGAATCTCCTGCCCTCCCTCTAGAAGCTTACTTTTGAGTCTGTAGCTACAGACGCCTATCCACCAAAAGAAAATAATAACACCATAATGTGAGAACGTAGGATACAGGTGGAGAGAAAGGGTGACTGCTGTAAAACAAGGAAAAGTCTCCTTGGAACAATCTATGAAAAAGTTTCAACTAAAAAAAAAAAACCAGAAAAGCCAATCATGAGGAGGGGAGGCCATTTCTGGTGGTGAAAGGGCAGAAGCAAGAGCAATGATGGCAAACAAGCCTGAAGAACGTTAAGAGAAGAGAGTGTGGATAGAGAGGTGAAGGAAGGGGAGACAGACTAACACTCACATGGGCTTGACCTCCACCCTCCCTGAGGTCTCCCCTTCCCAGCTCCCCAGGCCTGACCTCTCCTGCTCCACCCTCCCTGAGGTCTCCTCAGTTTGGAAATTAAATTATTAAAGTATAAGGTCACAAAAACTAGCATTTATTTATTGGTCTTCCAGTTATGCATCTTTTCGGTGGCTTAGAGAGTTTCTTTGGAGAGCGTGCGCACTCTGATCTTTAAGTCTCAGCTTCGGGATGAGGTTCTCGAAGCACATGAATCTCCTGCCCTCCCTCTAGAAGCTTATTTGAGTCTGTAGCTACAGACGCCTATCCACCAAAAGAAAATAATAACACCATAATGTGAGAACTGGGGACCTGGGAAGGGGAGACCTCAGGGAGGGTGGAGCAGGTGAGGTCAGACCCGGGGAGCTGGGAAGGGGAGACCTCAGTGAGGGTGGAGGTCAAGCCCATGTGAGTGTTAGAGTCTGCCTTAATCTTGTTTAATGTCTCTTTATCTGTATTCACATTAATCTTTATTCAAGTCTAATTACTTTTTGAGATCATGTCTCTGTGATATTCACTTTCATACTTTCCTTTCACCTGAGAAAAATAAAGAGAAAATAAGATATTGAAATAGGTTGATGTCTCTGTCTCAGGTATGACCTACTTAGACAACCGCATTCTCCTGTGGTTTTCTGCAGTGTGGTCTACCACATTGGTGTGGGGATGAGGGTCACTTGTGTCTGAGGTTTGGAGGTATAGCCCACTCCTCACCATTCATATTTGATCATGTCCACTCCTATGTAAGATTTGCCCTCTTACATTATTTCTCAGTGTTTATGGTGTGACATTGTGATTTCCATTTTTTGTCAAATTTCTGGCATTTAATTTTGATGCATTTTAGTCTTCTGTCTTTTAAGGTGAAGGGAGAAAAATTAAGAATTTTGCTGAACATTGCCACATCAAATGAAAATTTCCTAAATCAATTGAAAAAATTAGGTTCCTGGCAATTATTTCCACACATGGTAATTTTGAAGTTGGTTCTTATAAAAAAAATGTTAAAAATCCTAGACCAAGTTAGAAATTTGGAAACTGCTTTAAATACATTAAGTCATTAGAGTGTAATGATTGAATAAATAATGAAAACCCTGAGGAACCATGAAACTTTATATTAAACTCCAAAGTTTTTTGACTTTAGCCAACATTTTCTTAAACATTTTGTAACAGTTTTTATTATATGTTAATGATTTTATGATCAACATTTTACTGCATTGCAAATAATTTTAATCTGCCAATTGCTTGTTAATACTCAGTTTTATTAAACCTTAGCTTTTAAGCAGTTATTTTATTATTTTTATTTTCACAAACACAAGAACAGTGCCTGAAACTATGTTTAGTTTGGGTGAGGAGAGAAAATTAATATGCAAAATCACTTCCTGACAGTCTAATAGACACTGACATCGATGAGCTATATGATTTGACAAGGGCTTTGTATGAATGCTTTATGCAGTTATCATTAAAAATATTATCTTCTGCTATAGAATGAAGGTTCCCCCCCATTCTTTCTTCCATTCAGTTTTATAAAAATGAGCTCGTCTAGATTTTTAGGATCTTATAAAACATGAAATATAAATCGTAAGCAAGGAAAGTAAAATGACCGTCACACTAAACAATAGGTTGTAATTAGTGAAATTATTCAAGATAGATGGGTCTTTCCTTGGATTTCAGAAATCAGGGCACAATAAACAGCGAGTGAGGGCTAGACCTCAGGGACTATACTCCAGTCCCCTTTCGCTCTTGTCCTTTCTTCATTAAATAGGCATTAAAACAAATGCCTATGCTAAGTCGGATTTCAATGGTGACACGTGAGGGACATGAAAAAGATGCTATGCCTAAAAATGGATGTTTCAGATAGATGGAGAGCAGGAGCAAAAGGTAGAGGGACATGGAAGGTGGTCTTTCTACCCCAGAGACAGAGCCAAACCTGCAGAGGGGAGGACTCAGTTTCCAGCTTTTCCTGGTAATCAGAGAAAAAAACTATGGGGGTGATTTAGTCAGCTTTTTCGCTGCTGTGACTAAACGATCTGACCAGCACAATTATAGAGGAGGAAAGGTTTATTTGAGGGCTCACAGTTTAAGAGGTCTTAGTCCATAGAAGGCCAGCTCCATCCCTTGGGGCTCCAGGTGAGGCAGGACATCATGGTGGACTAGCATGGCAGAGGGAAGCAGCTCACATCCTCAGGAAGCAGAGAGAGTGAGAGAGAAACTGCACTCTCCAGATACAAAATATACACATACCCCAAAGCCAGGCCCCAATTCCAATCTCCCCCAGCCACACCCTACCACTTCAATTAATCCCATCAGGGATCAATGTACTGATAAGGTTAAGACCTTACAACCCAATCATTCCTCCTCTGAACCTTCCTGCATTGTCCCACATGGGAGCTCTTGGGGACATCTCACATTCAAACCATAACAGGGACTTTTAACCTGGACATTTATTTAGTTGACTATTAGATTCTTAGACTGAGGGCAAACTATGCTCTGTCCTAACTCTACCCCCCATGTCAGTGTCTTATTGTTACTTTTTGATCAACTCTAATTCTTTTAGTTGCTCAGGTTTCCAGAGGATCATTAAATATCAAACTGGGAATAGATTCATGGCTTGTTTTCCTGTGAAGAGTGAAAATGAGTCCTGCATAAATGTATAATTGTGCATGTGTTTATTCAGTAGCTTTACTAAGCTGTCTTCAGTTCTCTTGCCAAGCCAGCATCCTGTTCACTCTTAACCTCTGGAACATTACACATGACCATGCACATAGGGGTTGTTTTGTATTTAACCATTAAAGCAAATTTATTTTTGATAGGTCAAGAAACAATTCAGGATACTATAAATATGTGAATAAATATTTGGCTCAAAATCAGATAATATTTTGTTTAGTTAGTATCCTTCTATTTAATTTACCTACCTATCAATCTTTCTCCTTTTTCAACTATTTTTGAAATTGACTTTACTCATTATGTCTTAGTACTAAGAAACTTTATCCATCATTAAGGAAACAATGGAAAATTCAAATGCATGTCTTAGTTTGTGTAATAACAACATAATATTTTACATGGAGAATTATTGTCATTTCTAGTTGTTTTCTTCATTTCCTAAGGACTTAATTTAGCGTGTAGTTTTATTATCACTACTCAAATACAACTTTGCCCCACTATATACTGTCATGACAAGTCCATTTACTTCTGAGAATCTGAACATTTGTGTCTTCAACAAAATTCCTGTGCTGATACTTAATTGCCAATGTGTGGAACTTGAAGGTAGCTCCCTTGGCTGGAGATCAGCTCATGAGGTCCCTGCCCTTGTGGATGGCATTATGGCATCTGTAATGGAGCCCCGAAGAAGTTCCTTATCCCTCCTACCAATTGAGGGCACAGGGAAAAGATAACACTGATATCCTAGGTATCAGGGCCTCATAAGACACCAAATCTACTAGTACCTTGATAATCTAATTCTCAGCATCTTGACTGTGAACTTCTTCACTTTACAACAGTAAGTAACAAATTTTTGTTATTTATAAACTACCCTCACTGTGAGGGTAGTTGCTTATTATAGCAACTAGAATTAAGACATATTCCTGTATGTTCTCTGTACGTCTGTATTGGTGAGGGTTCTCCAGAGGATCAGAACCAATATAAAGTATATAAAACCATGAAAGGTGATTTGTTGGATTGGCTCAGACTCTCAGAGGCTGGAGAGCTCCACAGTGATGTCTGCAGGCTGCAGAACTGGGGAAACAGGTGCTCAGTCCAGGAAACTGGAAGACCCCCCAAAAGAGGGAGGCATGATCAACCCCAGTCCCAGGCTGAAGGCCTGGAACCACCTGGAGAGTGGCTGGAGGCAAGCCGAGGTCAAAGGCTGTGGAATCTGGAGTGTGAAGTCTGAAGGTAATGGCAGCAGTGAAAGGAAGAAAGAAAATAAAGAGCGAGAGAGCAAGATTGAAAAAGAAAGAAAGAAAGAAAGAAAGAAAGAAAGAAAGAAAGAAAGAAAGAAAGAAAGGAGAGGAAGAAAGAATGAAAGAAAGAAATGAAGGAAGAAAGGAAGAAAGGAAGGAAAGAAGAAAGGAAGGAAGAAAGAAAAGAAAGGAAGAAAGAAAGAAAGATTGAAAGAAAGAAAGAGGAAGAAAAGAAAGAAATAAAGAAAAAGGAAGAAAAGAAAGAAAGAAAGAAGGAAAAGAAAGAATGAAATAAAGGAAGGAAGGAAGAAAGAAAGAAAGAAAGAAAGAATGAAAGAAACAAAAGAAAGAGGAAGAAAAGAAAGAAAGAGAAAGGAAGAAAAGAAAGAAAGAAAGAAGGAAAAGAATCAAAGAAAGAAAGAAAAGAAAGGAAGGAAGGAAGAAAGAATGAAAGAAAGAAAGAAAAGAGGAAGAAAAGAAAGAAAAAGGAAGAAAAGAAAGAAAGAAAGAAGGAAAGAAATAATCAAAGAAAGAAAAGAAAGGAAGTAAGGAAGGAAGGAAGAAAGAATGAATGAAAGAAAGAAAGAAAACAAAGAGGAAGAAAAGAAAGAAAGAAAAAAAGAAAGAAAGAGAAAGAAAGAAAGAAAGAAAGAAAAAGAAAAGAGGAAGAAAGGAAGGAAGGATGGAAGGAAGAAAGAAAAAAAGAAAGTTAATTTTGTATCCTGTTACTTTACTGAATTACTTTATGAGTTCTAGGAGTTCTGGTGGATTTTGGGGGTCTTCTAAACATAGGATCATACTGTTAGTAAACAGGGATAATTTGAGTTCTTCTTTTCCTACTGGTATTCCTTTAATTTCATTTATCCGTCTAATGCTCTGACTAGAGTTTCAAGGACTATGTTGAATACAAGGGGTGAAGTAGGGCATCTCTCGTTTGTTCCAGGTTAGAGTGAGTGGTTTCAGTTTTTCTCCATTTACAATGATGTTGGCCTTGGGTTTAGCATGTATAGTTTTTAAGGTGTTGAGGTATGTCGCTTCTATCCTCCGTTTTCCTGGTGTTTTGAATGCAAATGAATGCCATATTTTGTCAAATGCTTGTTCTACATCTACTGAGGTAATCATGGGTTTCTTGTCTTTAAGTCCATGGGTGTGGTGAATTACATTTATTTATTTCCACAAGTCAAAACTGCCTTGCATCCCTGGGATGAACCCCACTTGATCATGTTGCACTATCTTTTTAATGTTTTTGTATGCAATTTGCCAGTATTTTATTAAGAAATTTTGCATCTATGTTCATCAGGACTGTTGGTTTGAAGTTTTCTTTCCTTGATGTGTCTTTGTCTGATTTTGGTATCAGTGTGATACCATCTTCACAACATGAGTTTGGAAGGGTTCCCTCCTTTTCATGGAATAATTTAAGGATTGGATTGGTGTTAGCTTTTCTTTGAAGGTCTGGTAGAATTTGACTGAGAATCCATCTGGTCCTGGGCTTTTCTTTGTTGGTAGGTTTTTGATTACATCTTCAATTTTATTGCTTGAAATTGCTCTGTTTAAATTTTCCATGTCCTCTTGCTTCAATTTGGGTAGGTTGGATGTCTCTAGAAATTTGATGTCTCCAAGATTTTATATATTATTGGAGTATAAGTTTTCAAAATAGTTTCTGAGTATTATCTGTATTTCCACAGTGTCCATGATGATAGTTTCTTTTTCATCATGGATTTTAATTACTGGAGTTTTTGCCATTTTTTTCTTTTGTTACCTTGGCTAAGAGTTTGTCAATTTGATTTACTTTTTTCAAAGAGCCAACTTTTTGTTTTCTTGCTTTTTAAAAATTCTTTTGTTTGCTTTGATTTTGTTGATTTTGGTTCTGATTTTAAGTATTTCCTGTCTTCTGCTTTTGCTGTTGATTTGTTCTTCTTTTATTAGGGTCTAGAGATGTAATTAAGGTTATGAATTTTGTGACTTTCTACTGTTAATGAATGAGCCCAATGCTATCAATTTTCCTCTTAGAATCACCTTCATAGCATCGCAGAGATGTTGATATGTTGTGTTGCTATTGTCATTTACCTCTAAGTATTTTTTGTTTCACTCCTAATTTTTTCTGCTATCCATCACTCATTCAATGATATATTATTTAGTCTCCAAGTGTTAGAGTAGCTTCTATTTTATTTCATCATTTATTTCTAATTTCATTCCGTTATGATATGATAGATTTCAAGTTATAATCTCTATGTTTTTATATTTGCTAAGAGTGGCTTTCTGGCCTAAGATATGGTCTACTTTAGAAATTGATCTACATGCTGCTGAGTAGAAAGTATATTCAGTCATTGATGGAGGAAATATTCTATATAGGTCTATTGAGTCTAAATTAGCAAATGTATTTTTTTAGTTGTATAGCTTCTTTATTTAGTTTTTGTTTGCTTGATCTATCCAGTGCTGAGAGAGTTGTAGCAAAGTCACCCAGCATTGTTGTTTTGTGGTCTATTTGATTTTTGAAATTGAGAAGGTTATATTGATGCTCCATGGTTAGGGACATAAATATTTAGTCATTATTTCATGTTGTATAATTCCCTAAAGCAGCATGAAATGTCCTTCCTTTTCTCTTCTGATTAACGTCGACTTGCAGTCCACTTTATCTCATGAGGATAGAAACCTCTGCTTGTTTACAGGATCCATATTAATTGTATGTTTTTCCCCATCCTAGAACCTTCAGTCTGTGGATGTCTTTGTTTATGAAGTGAGTCTCTTAGGAAACAGTATATTGTTTGATCTTGTTTATTATTCCAATCTGCCAGTCTATGTATTTTGATTGATGAGTTAATGCCACTTATATTCAATGTTACT
Source organism: Sciurus carolinensis (assembly GCF_902686445.1). Classification (NCBI taxonomy): domain Eukaryota; kingdom Metazoa; phylum Chordata; class Mammalia; order Rodentia; family Sciuridae; genus Sciurus; species Sciurus carolinensis. The sequence goes on along the minus strand of NC_062227.1, from coordinate 76,428,364 downwards.
AGTGAGAAATGATTTTTACCCTGTCATTTTGATTTATTTCTGATTTTTAATTTGAATTAGCTTATTCTTTGATTGATTATACTTCTATAGTTCCTCCCTTCGCTGATTTTCAATTTTGTTTTTCATTTCTTCTTCATGAACTATTTGATTAAGTATGCTTTATAGTTCAGGTTTTTGAGTTGTGAATTTTATTAACTTTTGTTTATTGTGGAAGGTTTTTATTTCATCATCAAATCTGAAGCTTAATTTTGCGAGTTATAGTAGTTTTGGTTGGCATCCATTTTCTTTCAGAGCTTGGTATATATTATCCTAGGACTTTATAGTTTTTAGGGTCTGGGTTGAGAAATATGCTGTAATATGGATTGGTTTATCTTTAAGTGTGACTGGTAGATTTTCCCAAGCAGCCTTTAAAATTTTATCCTTATTCTTTACCTTAGGCATTTTAATAATAATGTGACTTGGTGTGGGTCTGGTACAATTTGGTATATTTGGAGTTCTGTAAGCCTCCTGTGTTTGATTTTGCATTTCATTCTTAAGGTTTGGGACATTGTCAAATATTACTTCATTGAAAAGATTGTGTGTTTCTTTGGTATGTATTTCTAACCCTTTATCTATCCCAATAAATTTTGAATTTGGTCTTTTCAGGTTATCCCATATTTCTTTTGTTGTTTTTATAATTTTCTTTAATGACTAATAAGAGTTGGATTCTTATACATTCGATATCTTGACATGTTAATTTGATTGATGTGTATAAAGAAAATTTTAAGTTGCAAACACAAATAGTTGAAAAAGTGAAGAATATTTTAAGAAGTTTTAACAGAAAACAGTGAATATTACTATTGATATTACACTGACACTTGACAAGAACTATTTTTAAATTTATTTATTTTTGTTTTGTTTTGTTTTAAGTTTTAAGTTTTTTAATTCATTATACATGCCAATAGAATGCACTTTGACACATCATATATAATGGAGTATAATTTCTCATTTTCCTGGTTATACATGATGTAGAATCCAACTGGTAGTATAGCTATATATGTTCATAGGGTAATAATGTCTGATTCCTTCTACTATCATTCTTATCCCCATATCCCCTCCCCTTCCTTCACTCACCTCTACCTAAAGTACTTCTATTTTCCCTAGTCCCCTACCCATTGTGAATTAGCATCTGCATATCAGAGAAAATATGTGGTTTTGGTATTTTGGTATTGATTTATTTCATTTAACATGATATTCTCTAGCTCTATATTTCTTGAATGTTTTTGTTGTGGTCTCTTAACATCTTTTCTCCATGGTCATCTTTATTTTAAAGATCATATATTTTGTCTTTGTTACCTGAAACTTCTCCAAGTAGTCTAGTCTGCTGGTGATGCTTTCCATTGAGTTTTTAATTTGGTTTTTTGATTACTTCAATTTGAGGATTTCTGATTCATTCTCCTTCAGTATTTCTATCTCTTTATTGAAATGAACTTTTACTTCTTGGATTTTTCCTCTGATTTCACTCCTGACAAAGTCTTTTACCAGGCAGGTCAGTTTAACTGTGAACTTTCTAAATCACTTCACTGACATCTACTCCACTGTGATATCGTTAAATTCTGCTAATGAGGTATTTGATTTGGTTTGGGATGGTTTGCCCCCTTGCTTTGTCATACTCTTTGTATGTCTACCATTTATTAGTAAGAAATTGAGGCAGCAGAAATTCTACCCTATGCATTCATAGTATCCCTGAAGGTCTGTAATAACTCACAGATTAGGGAGAGCCAAATAATAACAATAACCAATGCAAACAGTATAATGCAATAAACTAAATAGTTCTTTTCAGGACATCTACAATGGTAATTGACACTATATACAGAAATGGTAGGGTAAGCAAGTGCAACTGGTAGAAGCAGTATGTTTGCAAAAGGATTTGCTATTTTAAAAGGTGAAGAAGGAGAATGCAGAAAAGATGTTGGATGTAATAATTTTGAGCAGGGAGGAGAGAGAGTACTAGCTGAGAGTTAAGAGAAGAGTGAAAGAGAGAACAATAGAGTTTGGCTGTTAGCAAAAGGAAAGCATAGAAGAGAATCAAGAGAAATAAGAGAAAAACATAAAAGAATAAAAATATAATATAAAATCAAAGTATACTAATAAAAAATCCTACTTCTCAAAGGACAGAGTAAAGAAAACAACTACCTTCAAGAAATGTAGGAATGAGAAGAGTAAGATAAATTTGTATATAAAAATGCCCATGAAATATTCAGTACACAAAATTTTTTTTAAAATAGGTTCTCGATGAAAGATTATGGAATTGTTTCCACTGTAGTGGTAAAAAAATTTGCCAATAAAATATTTTAGATGTCTCTTCCCAGTTGTCTTTCTTTCCATTTTTTTCTTGAGTATGTATTGTGTACAAGACCAGTGACTTGAGAGTGTCAAGTCCTTCTTTTTGTGGAGCTCCTCATGTTGTATGTTCTCAGCAACATGAGGTGGTGAGAGTTGGAGGGAATTGTGTGTTCCACTCACAGTGAGGATTTGCTGTAGAGTTTTGTGAGGCAAGGCTCCTAGAGGCGGGGTTTGGGTCTACCTAGAGCCCTGTTCCTTTGTTGAAGGATGATTGGTCTGAAGCTTTTCAATCAGCACACCTCCAGAGCCTTATTGCTTTTGATCTACACTAGGAGTCTGCACCTCTGGAGTCTCCCCTGGTTCCACTTGTGTGGCAGAGGAGTCAGTTCTTTGTCTCCTCTACTACCATGACTCCCATATTTTTCAGCCTACTGGGTTCAGTCCCAAAGTACACATTCATTACCCTTTGTATGACCAAGTTTCCAGTCTTCTCCAGCTGGTCCTTCGATCTGCCAGACTCAAATGGTGAGAGGCACCCAGGATCTCTGGGTCTGAATGTTACAAATTCCCCTAGGTACAACACTCTCCACACCTGAATTTTAACTGGTTCTCTAGTCACATTTTGGTGGGCTTCAGCCAGGTCAGATTTTCAGACCCAGCTGGAATTACACAGGTCTGGGGACCTGGACTTGCACCCACACCCTTCAGCTGCCCTATAGCAGTAGGAAATAATGGCAGCTCTGTTGGCTCTCCACTGGCTCCCAGGAGATGCTCATCATCTTACCCATAGGAGACACTCATCATCTTTCCCACAGGAGAACATAGTGTAGCTCACCCACTGAAATAGTTGGACAATATCCTTTATTACTGATTTCTCTGTTTCAAGACTCGCCACATGCCACCTCAAAGAGTAGCTCTTTGTCAGATTTCCTGGTCTCACTCCGTGGAGCATCTTGGAAAGCAATCTCCTCTACTCTGTCATCTTGACCTCTTCTCATTTTCTTAATTATTATTATTATTATTATTATTATTATTATTTTTATTATTATTTTGTTTCTTCAAGTGTATGGGAGTTCCTGTCTTGTTACCTTGCTTTCAACTTAAAGGCTTTTTCTAATTAGTTCTTCTAAGGTGTATGCACAATGCTTTTTCAGTTCAGTTTATCTTGGGATATCTCTTTGTTCTTCATTTCTAAAATATAATTTTGCTTGACATCATTGTGTTTTGTCCTCTCTTATTTCTGAGGCAAAATTAGCCATTCATCTTAGGGAGAGTTGCTTCTGTGTGGTTAAGTGGCTTCTTTTTGCTGTTTTCAGTATTTTCTCCTCATCTCTGGCTGTGAGTGCTTGTACTATGATGGCTTGTATGTGGAGTACTTTATCCTACTTAAGAGTTGATTGAGCTACTTAGGGGTATAGATTAGCATTCTTCATCAAATGTGGGGTCTCTGAGCCTGTGAGAGAAGGAAAGTTGCTGAGAGTCCTGCTGTGTGGGGTGAATCACTGTGCAGGAATCACACCAGGGAGCAAGAGATAGTCAACTGGAGACAAAAACTGGTTCTATGCTGTGCAAGAACACAAAACCAGTGCCTGAAGAAGCAGGAAGGTGTTCAATGGAAATGTATGATAACTTTATAGACCCAAAGACTCTATATCTAAGAAAGAAAATTTCCCCTAAATCAACTTATAAAAATCTTCAATTCTGACTAAAATATCAGTACATTGACTTTAAATTCAATCTGAAAAGTTTAAACATTTGATAAGTGTTATGAATACATTTTTAAAAGCACAGAGAACAAAAATAAAAATAAATTAATTCATTGAAAATTTGAAGATAAATTTAATAAATTATAATATGATTTAAAAGATGATGTGAAGATTCAAAAACAAATTACACTTAATACATTGAACAGTATGCTCTCTGCATAAAAAACAGAGAGCAAACCATAAGTACTTTGAAATGAAAGTAATACAGAATACTACAAAAAAACGTTGTTTTAGGATGCGAGCATGCTATTTGTTGTTCTATGTTGCTGCTGCTCTGGGTTTGCAGGAACACCTTCTGAGAGACTCAGGAATTCTATGTGTACATTAAGTATAACTAGGTACAAAACAACTCTGTTACAAAAACTAAATCAGGGTTTATGCATTACATAATTTGATTCCCATTTGCTGCAAAATGTGAAACATCTTTTTAAATTGAGGTGATCATCAATAAGCATCCTCAGTCATAAAATTGAACTTCCTCTATTATATTGACAGTATTGCTTCAATCATAACATAGACTGCCTTTTCTTTCTTAAAACTGCACATATTTGATTGTTTTCATATGCTGCCTTTTACAGAATATTATAAAATGTCTATGTTTTCTCATATTTAAAAAGAAAGAGAAATTGACATGTTAGATTCCTTTTGCTAGATTTCCAAAAAACAAAATGTTCCATAAATCTAATTTTTGAGAATTGGAAGTGTCTGTGAGGACATAGGTGCACACTGATGCTTCTGTGTTCTCCAGACACAGAGCCTTCTTCATGTCTGTGTATACACCAAGAGGGAGAGTTCACTGCAGAGACAGGCAACATTTACATTCAGTATATAAGATAATTAAATAACTTTTTTTTTTTATGAGACTAGAAAAAGTGGATTTTTTTCCTTAGGTCTATAAATTTTCTTCCCATTAGGAAACAAACATATTGCATATTGATTTAGTGTTTTCTCCCCCAAAGTGAGTTCATCATTTTAAAAATTTGATTGGTATTGAGATATGTATTTAAAAGCTCATTTCAAACATTATGCTAGTATAGTAATGTCTAATAACTGAAAAACTATTTCATGTTCATTGGAGATTTTCAAGAGAAACACTATTTAATCTTTGATGAATTATCTCAACAAAACTATTTTCAGATGTAAAATATCTATTTTCTGTACTCTTCAACTATTTAAAATTAGTTTTGTTGTTCTTCAAAGATCCTAAAATATATAATAAGTGCATCAAAACTGAGACAAACCAGGGTGTTAGTACAACATTGCAATAAATTCAAAGTGAACAAAGACAAGTAATTCCATTGCCTGAGAATAGAAAATAATACAAGGTCCCTTTATAATTTACTTCATTCTATAAAAGTGAATTCCCTTAGCAAGGGACTGCCTGAATTAAATATGGAAAGGCATTTGAAGAAAATTGTACTAAAATCACATTCAAAAATGATTAGTCTAAAAATGAAAATATAGAATAGCTTATCTGTGCAAAAGTGAAAGATATTAATGTCATTAATCTGTATCCCCTTGAAATAGGCCAACTTTTAAACGCCACTGTAAATCTCTGCATGTTAAATTTTAATTCTGATTTTACATAATCATATTTTATTTCATTTTTTTCTGAGCCTTTTGAATTCTATATTTGTGGAATTATATTCATGTGTTTGAGGGGTGGGGAAGATCAGAAATATGTAATAGAGAGAAAAAAAATAGCTCATGTCCCTGCAATCTAAATAAATGTTCATGTAGTTGGCTGACAAGTTCCTCATCTTGGGGTGCACTTCCTGTTTCCTTATTTTAAAAATCAATGTGAGTTTTGTCTGGATTACACTTCCCTCTGTACTGCAGCTGGACCTCCCTTATCCCCCTCTCTTCAGTATCTAGCTGAATGTGCCTTTCAAAAATTGTTCCTCTTTTAAGTTCTTGCACACTTCTAGTTTTTCTGGAACCATCCATATTAACTAATCTTTATTTCTAGTATCCAGTGCTTTTTAATTTTCTATTATTTCCTAATATCTGATGCTTTTTAATTTTCTAAATACAGTTCTGAACTTCAGGCTATGTATCAGTCAATACAACATTTTCTGCTTTTTTACTGTAACTTTCTTGACAGTGATTTTGCCATGATCTCTCCTTATTTTGTTCACATTTAGATATGTTCCTATATTTTCAGTTATCTTCATGACATTATTTAACATTTGTCTTAATACCACCTGTATGCCTCAGAACAAACCTGAATTTTCATAGCAAGTCAATACCTGTGAACAATCCAATGTCATCATTAGTATTGTCCCTCATCCTCTATTATCTGAAATTCCTAAGTCCTTTAGCCCAAGTGGATTTCTCTGCTTTCAATGGATCTATCAGTAATTTTCAAGTGGCTCATTACTTTCCAGCTTTCCTGCTTTCTCAACAACTACTCAAATCATTGCAAAGCTGGTTATCGTCTGTGCACTATGCATGATTTTAAATGGTCCTTTCTCAGATGGGTTTCTGTAGATAAAGAAGACATAATACCCTGTATTTCCGGCACGTACTTTCAAGGTCAAAACTTTACCTCAAGAGAAGGAAACCATCTTCAGGTGATAGGTGCAATTATGAGAAGAAAACAGATTTTAGCTACCAAAGTTGTTTGGAGAACACAGTACCATGTCTGAACTTCACAGAACTGTTCTTTTAAATGGTGCATCCTTTATGTAATTCAGACAGTTTACAAGTTAACTATATCCTGTGCTTTTAGTAATGGTGGAGCTTGGAGACACACTCTACATCCATTCTAGATTGGGTCCAAACTACATGATCTCATGATTCTAACCACACCATGCCACAGAGACACTCAGTTACACTTATCTAATCTGTGTGGGTCTCCATAGCATTCAATTTTATATGCATACATATTCTCAGGTAATCTTAGATTTCTCATGTTTTTAAGTATTCTGTCTTTAAGAAGCATGTATTCACTTACATATTTTTAAATCTCTCTTTACCCCAATGTTCTAGGTACCTGAAAAATTTACTTGATATTCCATTATATGGTTTTCAGATTTCTATTGTTCACATTAAACTAATAGTGCCTCATGGATTTTATGGAGAAAATTTTAATACTTTAAAATGCACTTTATATTTTTGACAGAATACAGAATTAGGAATTGCTCCCACTCTTTCCCTGCTCTTTCACCTTTCAAACATGCATCAATAATGTAGAGGGAAGCATTTGTCCTCTCCTCTCATCCTAATGCATTGTACAGCACCTGAGTGCCCCGCAATGTCAGTGTGCCTTTTTAAGACACTAAATTAGCAACACAGACTGACTCAGACTGTTAAAACCTGAGATCTTGACAAAGTACAACGGAAGGTAGATGTGGAAGACTAAATCACCACTTGTGGAGAAAAGTTGACTTAGGCTGTCAATGGAAGTCATCAGAGGACTCCACTTATCAGTCCCACACCCTGGGTTACCAAGGCAAAAGGCACAGGAATCCCAGTGTAATTTTCTCCCTTCTTTGCCAAGTAGCCAAATGAACAAATTGATTCCACCATTCCAATGCATTTTACCCTTTTTTTAGGTTTTAATTGATTTTAATATTGCAAGCATCTTAGCTGGTTCATTGCTCCCGATGGCATTAGAGGTATGTCTCATTGAGGGCTGTTACTATATTAAATCAGTATATCAATACACCTTGCATTAAGAAACAGGGCCTTAGAGAATCTATGAATCAAAGAGGAAAGAAAAATGGTTGCTGAACTCTAACTTTCCTAAAACAAGCACATTAATGGAAAAACATCATAAAAGTTTCCTTTTGTGCTGAGGGATACATAAAACAAAAATGCACAGCATGGTAAATATTTCCCTTCCCCATATTGATATAAAGCATTAAAATGTTTTCTCTGGGGCAGGAAATTCAACTGGTTACATCCAAATAATGCATAAGGTATGTGAATAAAAAAAAGTGATGACCTTGTTTATGGCAGTCATTTCCTCCCTAAATGAGAAGGTAACAGTAGCCCTGCCTTTCTCACAGCGATAGAGACAGTTCCAAGTGACGAGCTGCTTAGGCTCAAAACTGACATTTGTAGAAATCTGTGGACGTTTGAATGCACAAAATGCATATGAGAGAGAGAGAAAGGGGAGGAGGGTAGCAGAAGGGGAGGAGGCAAGGACAGGAGAAGTAATTTATACCAAACAGCATCTGCAATCACTCTACCTACTGTGACGGTGATGACGATACTACAATGATGTCCAGCATCTGTGTCACCGACTACCCTGTGCACGCCCCAACCAGGACTGATTTGCATTAGTACCTCGTATTCATGAGAATTGAAGCAAACGTCGATTAGGTAGCTTTCTCAACTGCACCGAGCTCTGTCTCTCTGACATCACTCTTTATCGTGTCTGTCCTCATGAGTTGGGGTGCATTTCTTTCCACAAGGTTAACTCTGTATGCAGAAATGTGGCCTAAAGGAGATTGAGAAAACTTTTCACAGAAAAGATGTATTCCTGTGGTCACATATTCCTGATGTGAGTGGGCAGGGAGGCAAGAGTACGCTGACCATAATCTCGCCAAAGCATTAACATGCATAGGATGGGCTTTCTAATATGAAGTGTTGATGCATGGAATACTTTACATCAACGGAGGAAGGGAAATACTGGTGCCTGCATGTTCAGTGTGTTTGTACGACTTGAATTAGGACCTTTATGGCAGAAAGTGCTCTGAAAGTTGTACAATGTATTCACTAATTATCACAACCAGGACGGGCTTCCTTATTACAATCATTTTATAAATGAAATTTCAGCTTGTTAATGGCAGAACC